>NW_026571190.1:14185036-14882536 GCF_026225935.1 Boleophthalmus pectinirostris | reverse complement strand
CACTTTGTGGAAACCGTCTGACCTCGCAGCATTAGGATTCGTTTGCTCAATGGTAGGCGGGTACTTTTTTTATTTAAACAATCATTGCTACTTGGACGTGACGTATGTAATGCGACAAATCCTGTAGGAAGAAGGGCAATAACATCTTTCCTCTTGACAAAATTCACCAAACATTCTCTTTGTTCCAGCTTTTAATCCTCGATCTCGGTAATTGTTGCCAACACAGAATGTACAGCTTCGTCTACATTTATCTCGACCGCTTTGTTTACTGTCGTGCTGTACCACAAAAGGGACCCAGACAGACGACTGAGTTTGACATCATGGCTTCACAGCTCTTCACTGATTGGCCAGTGCGCGGTCTACAACTTCCAGGGTTGTTGCAAACTGTCTAGTACAGGGGTCTCCAACCTTTTTCCTCTGGTGAGCTACCTTTACAAAAAGAAAATGCCAGAGATCTACTCATTTTAACGGCCACAGGAAATAAAGTTTACCTAAGAGCCATGGCAATGCTTAGATGGGGTACAATTACATAAAACATAAACCACTATTTATTCATGAATGATGGATTTACAATAATAATATGCATTTAATTCATTAAATTTGAGTTATTCAGGCAGTGTTGGGAAAGTTACTTTTAAAATGTATTCCCCTACAGATTACAGATTACATACCCCAAAATGTAGTTTGTAACGTAATCCATTAAATTACTTAAAGTGAGTAACGTAATCTGAATACTTTGGATTACTTGATTTGCTGTACAGAAGCAAAGATGAGGATATCGTTACATAAGATATTTTATCTGCTAAAAGGAAATAAAAAGCCCAGACTTTCCTTAACCGTATTAAAAATATTATTGATAGAAGACGAGGAGGCACGTCTGCCCAGCATGGTTTAGTCCTGTTAAATCCTGTTTTAGTCCTGGTTTAGTCCTGGTTTTAGTCCTGGTTTTAGACCTGGTTTAGACCTGGATTAGATCTAGTTTAGATCTAGTTTAGACCTGCTTTTAGTCCTGGTTTAGATCTAGCTAGACCTGCTTTTAGTCCTGTTTTAGTCCTGTTTTAAGCCTGGCTTAGTTTTGGCTTAGTCCTGGTTTAGTCCCAGTTTAGTCCCGTTTAAAGCCTGGTTTAGACCTGGTTTAGTCCTGGTTTTAGACTTGTCTTAGACCTGGTTTTAGTCCTGGTTTTAGACCTGGTTTAGATCTAGTTTAGATCTAGTTTAGACCTGGTTTTAGTCCTTGTTTTAGTCCTGGTTTAGATCTAGTTAGACCTGCTTTTAATCCTGTTTTAGTCCTGTTTTAAACCTGGCTAAGTCTTGGCTTAGTCCTGGTTTAGTCCCGGTTTAGTCCCGTTTTAAGCCTGGTTTAGACCTGGTTTATTCCTGGTTTTAGACCTGGTTTAGATGTAGTTTAGACCTGGTTTAGTTTCCGGGAATGAGTGGTATTTAAAAAAAATAAAAATAAGGGATATAGCCCAAAATGTGAAAACAGGAAAATACCACCATGTAATCCATTTGTTTGAACCAAGTAACTGTAATCCAATTACCACTCACTGAAACAGTAACTGTAACCGAATACAGTTACTCATAATTTGTACTCTGATTATGTAACTCAGGTACATGTAATCTGTTACTCCCCAACACTGTATTCAGGACAATACATGTAATTCAGAAATCCCTTGGTGAGCTACTTGGAAGGCAGTGGAAAGCTCCTGAGCCACAGGTTGGAGACCCCTGGTTTAGTGTATTCTGATTCCTGACCTAATCGCTGGAGAACCTGGCTAATGTAAATAGCTCGATCCACTAAATAATCTTTTCTGCCTTATTCTGTACATACAAATAATCAGTAGACACAGCCAGTCTTACTTACAGTTATAATTCACAATGTATTCTTTTACTCGTTTTAAAACTTCCATCTATTGCCGTATTTAAAACTGTGTTACGTTTCACTCACTGTTTCAGATGTTGTTACTGTATATTTTCACAACAGTCACTTGAACTTAACACCAGCATGCTTCACAGTTCACAAGCGTTTGTGTGAGCAGAGAAACCAACTTTAAAGCTTCAACAATTCGGATCTTGTATGTCAGTGGATATGTCGTACGCGGTCAAAAAACAGATTCTGGTCACTATGCAAATATTCACACCTATAGGCTCTATTCACGCTTACCGGAAGACGTTTGGAAACATGTGGATGACGACGACTTCCGGTGTAGTTACTGACACTGGGCATGCGATAAAACAATGGATTTAGCAGCAGCGGTCTTCACAACCTGCGTGAGCTTTCCATGGGGAACATAAAGGAATACTTTTTTTTTAATTTATAAAAGGGAAAAAGGAAATAATACAATGACATCTAAGAAAACCGGGCCATTTTCTCAGTTTTCCCAGAGAGTTACTATCGCCGACAGAGCCCAAAGGAAGACGTCGTGTGCATGTTTCCAAAAGTCTTCCGGTTTTGTGACGTAAGCAAGAACAGAGCCCATTGCACAAACCTTCAGCTATTGCACCGTATCTATATTTTTTTATTTCTGAAAATGTTACTAGAAATGGATGTAGATGCTCTGGTCAATAACTTAAATTGCCGGTACCCAATTTTTCCGTGTGTTTGAGCAAAATCTGTCTTGCCATAGTCCATGTTCATGTCTGTCTGCATCTAACTGTAAAGTGTTTTATTGTCTGATAATCAGGAAATGTGCCGTTAACATGCTTATTGTTCTTAGCAGTATACCGTAATGACAAAACTATGCTCCAAACTGCAAAAATTTTAACTGTCTCTAACAAAAAACAGGACACAGGTTGATCAAGAGAAGCAAAATAAAATCAAGATCTATCCATCCATTTTCTTTAGCTTATCCGAGGCCGGGTCACGGGGGCAGCAGTCTAAAATCTAAGATCTAAAACCAAGATACATATGCGTATTCCTTTTGGTGTTTTGATGACTCTTTCCAACTGTCCAGAGCAGATCGGATCCCAGTGTGTAGACAACCATGATGAACTCTGAGATAGTTCCGTGACTGTCAGAATGAAAATACTATTAAATAAATCCTGAAAGCAGACAGAGCAGGAGAGAGGAGGGGCTGGGGTTATGTGGTGGGCTGCTCCTGTCAATGTCTCAAATCACAGGCAACTTCTACAGGACAAAGACTGAGACATGACAGAGCTACAACTCCCCCTGCTGGACGAAGAGGAGACTACATGAGACTACAAAGTACAGCTCTATGAGTCATGAGATTAGGAACAGTTGTTTGAAAAGGTGGAATCCAAAAATCTCCAAGTTTTTATTGAATCCATGAACTTGTGTAACTTCGACAAAATGATTTCAGTTCTTAAATAGCCACAAAAATATTCAAGATTAAGGTCAAGACACCATTATCCCCATATGAAAATGTGTCCTCTGCATTTGACCCATCAGTGCCATTGGCAAACTTAGGCTTGGTCAGGACTACTTTACTTGAAGGATTTAGGATACAAACCTTCAACATTTTATCGCTAATATTCTTCTCACTGGTTATTGTTTTGGCCATTCTTGCCGTGGATCTAAAATCACAAAAAAATTAAGAAAAATCTCTCAGAAATGGTATGCTGAGTTAATGCTTTTAGTTGTTTTACAGTGGCAGTGCCTTCTCTTTCAGTGCTAAATTTCATAAGGTGTATTTTATTGTATAGAAGACTTCTCAGTGCATACCAAAGAAAACATGTCAGAAAAACAAAAGACCTTCCTCTGCATCCAAAAGTGATCAGTATAGTGTGTTTCTTAGACTGCCCGAAGTGACTGATTTTTTGACCAGATCTGAACGGCACAGATCCGAATTTTTCAAATGCGACCCAGACCACTTGGGCTACGTTCAGATGTTTGGTTTTTTTAATGATGAGGTCGTTTTTCCTGAATGTGAAAAGATCGGATCACTTCAGGCAAACTGTGGAATCCGATACATCATCCAGACTTCAGTCTGAACAAAAAGATACAAACGTCGCGCTGAGATACAAGGAAAACCATAAAATCGGACCACTGTAAAAGAAATAACCACATTCTGGATTGGGACGGGGTCGGGTCATTGGATCGATAAACAAGAAGTTCAAAAGCTGGATCAGGGAGGCCACTGAAATAAGGACAGCATTAACCGTGATGATGGAGCGTTCCTCCTTTCACACACCTGGGACATCCTCCTCCAGGGACCACCGGGTGACGGGGGGGCGTGGTCAGTCTGAGTGACCTGCAGGTCCATCAGGCTGACCACGCCTACAGGAAGTAAGAACAGCTGATATACGACACGTCACCAACACCGGGGACAGTTCTGAAGATGTCTCGCAGCAGCAGTCGAAACATGTCAACAAGGTAAATACATTTTACTAGAGGTGTAACGATATCCAAGTCTCATGATACGATATCGTCACGGTATGAACCTCACGATATGATATTTATTATGATATTGTGGGAAAGCTCACGATATATATGGGAGGCTCTCGATTAGGGATGTAACAATATCCAAATCTTTCTGTAAGATATTTTCACAATATACATCTCACTGTTCGGTATTTATTGTGATATTATGTGGAGGGCAACAAAACTGTCAGTACACTACTTTTTCCTCTTAAAATGCCTTGACAAGACTTAATCTAACGAACTAAGACTTAAAAGTGCTTAGAACTGTTATTTCTTCATGTAGTCTGCACTGAAATGGAGCAAAGGATCATGGTCTATGTAGTTCCCTCTGTTTTTTAGTTGTTGCTGCACCATAACTCTGAATTCAAGCAAAGACACTTGTAATTCGATATATTGTGATGGTCCACGATATTATTGTGAGAACTTTGACGATACGATATCACAATATTTCGGCTGTTGTTACATCCCTACACTTTACTGTATCATCAGCCCAAGAAGTTAAAAGTTAAACAAAGTTAAACTGTGGAACATTTCAACTGACAAATGGGTAGCAGAGACTCTCCACCAAAAGTACTACATCTTTATTCATGTCTAATGTTTAGTCATGAGAATATTTAGTTTTTGACATACAAAAGTAAATGTGTTGGAAAAATGTTCATAGTATCATTTTGGATGAGTTATACATTTTTGAACTAATAAGTGGGAAACAACAATGTAAAGTAAAGTAAAAATACCATTAACATATTTTTAATGCATTATGTTGCTAAGTTAGAATGTGCAAATAAAGGTTACAGCAGTTATTACAAACTTGAGCAAATTATAGTGTTTTGAGTAAAAGAATTGTGGTACATTGACAGAAAGTATGTCTACTTTTGTCAAATTTGTTTAAGGGGCCCGTACATAATTAAATTGTTTTCTGGTGTATGGAATAATGTTGTTTCCTCATCAAAAATATACCTGGAGTTGTGTTTTGTTTCATTCACACATGTTAAACACACACTCCCTACATACTTAAGCTGTGTTCTTCTCTTAAACAGAAAAACACCCTGTTCCACCTTGTGATGTCACGTGGTATCGCAGGAAGTTCTCCACTGTATTCTAAACTCCATGCACCTTGTCGAGAATCCTCTGGATAATTTCAGCCCTGGAATTGTCAATCTCTACTGAACAAAAGGTAAAATATAGCTGTAAACTTGAAAACTACAGCTTCATGACATCACAAGGTGGAACAGAGCATTTTGAGGTTTGGAGATGTAGACAGACTAATAATAAAGGGTTACTCAAACATGTGTGAAAGAAACAAAACACAACTCTAGGTCTGTTTTTTATTGAGGTAACAGCATTCTAACATGACTAACAGCTCATATGTCAATTTTGTGTAATATAGGACCTTTAATCTTATGCTTTTTTTTTTTTTTTTTTTTATTCTTATTCATATACTTGGGCCAAAAAATAAAATAAATAATAATAATAATAATAAAAAAAATAAATAAATAATAATAATAATAATAATAATAATAATAATTGTTGTTATTTTCATTTCTATTATGATTTAATTTATGTTATATGTTCCATTGTATATGAATGTAAATCTTGCATAAATAAAATATACAGTATATCATTATTTCCATGTTTTTATACAAGTTTACAAAGAAGGGCACCACTCGTTTCTTCAGTCCTCTCTTCTACTCTTCTTGATCAAATCATCGTTTCCTATACAGTTCATACTTGAGCACAGATAGCGCCCGCAGAGGCAGCATGTTGGTGGACGGGTCAGGCCGGTGCCCTCTTCCCCTGGAGACACTCTGGAGGTGCTCCTTGTTAGCTGTGGCTCTTCTCTGGTACTTGACTTCTACTATAAATAATCACTGGTCCCTACTCGTCCTCTCTGCCCTCCACAGTGTGTAAGGCTTGCTAGAAAGTGCAATCAATACTCTGCTTTTCTGTCAGTAGATGTTGTTCCTCCAAACAAAGACGATTTATTAGTTTTAGGTTAGTTATTTGCATTTGTTATTACGCAAAATTGACTCTTGTGAGCTTTGAGTCAGGTTATAGTGTTCGAGTAATCCTTTATCTCCAAAGGTCAAAATGATCTGCTCCAGCATGTGATGTCATGAAGTGGTAGTTTTCAAGTTAACAGCTACATTTTACCTTTTGTTCAGTAGAGATTGGCAATTCCAGGGGTGAAATTATCCATATAGTGAAGGTGTATGGAGAGGAGCACTTCCTGTATTACCACAAGGTGAAAAATAATGTTTTCAGTTTTCAGCACTCTAAATCTGCAGGGTTTGTGTGTTAAATGTGTGAATGAAACAAAACACAACCAAAACACACGTTGGAACATTCTTACTGTAGATGGATCCGTTTATAATATTCAGTATTTCACTAGACAAAAGAACATGGTTTCTGGCCAAATACGAGTCAGGTTTGTGGAGATGCAAGCCCTCTCACAGTATAAGAACAAGTTTTCAGTGCTATACACAACCAAAATGAAAAGATAAGCCTTAATCATTTTTAGCCTTAGTTATTTTTTAGCTAAAAGTTGCATAGTATTAGCCAGGTCGGCACCACCTAGTGCTTGCGCTCAATTTCATTTCCCTCCAGTGACTAGTTCAGGAATCAAAATACAATAGACAGTTCGCAAAAACCCCGAAAGTGCAAGTTCAGTCACCAGCCAATCGAAGAAGAGCCATATGTTCAATGTTGTCAACGATTCCCAAGATTGAGGATTTAAAGCCGGAACAAAGAGAATATTTTGGTGAATTTTATCAAGGGGAAAGATGTTATTGCCCTTCTTTCTACGGGATTTGGGAAAAGCTTAATATACCAGTTAGCCCTGTTAGTGGCGCCTTACATACGTCATGACCAAAGAGCAGCGATTGATTAAATGAAAAAAGTACCTACCTACCGTCGAGCAAACAAATTCTAACACTGCGAGATCAGACGGTTTGTACAAAATGAAACGAAGTAAAACCGGCTGATGACTCAGGCTAGTAAACTATGGCTTTAATTTCCCAAAATCGTAATACTTTATTGGTTTACAAGTATAAATCCTCCATTCATCATTGATGCGTAACAATCAAATCATTAAATTTGCCCATGATGACATTACCAGTATGGATGTTTTCCATTATTTATCTATTTTATTTATTGATAGAAAAGCCCAGCTCTGTGTCTGCTCTGGTGGTATCTCTGGTGCAGGTGTCAGTATGATGTATGTGCATAATAACCAGGAGAGGGCAGCATCATGAAATGTACTAAATAAATAATACCTCCCACATGTCAGCACAGGGTTTCCTCTCCCATATTTCAAACACTGGGATGTCATGAAGCATAGAGTGATTCCCCACTACTATAAACTCTATCATCCGTATCAACCGCTAGATGAATTGTGGATATTTTTGTATTGTTTTTAAGTATTACTGTATTTAACCATCACGACTGAACTGAACTGAACTTTGCTGAGATGTGTAACTTTTCTTTAGGATGTTCTGTCACAAACTTCTCTTCATAAAAGTAGTTGTTCTTGCTCAAACCTGTGAGCTGTAACTTGGGCTGGTGGTGTCAGCTTGTCTCCACCGACTTTAAAGGCTCTGTACCGATGTTTGTTTGTTGTTGTTTGTTTATTTTGTCTCACTCCTGTATATATATATCGTACAAGCAGCTCATGAGGTCAAAACAAGTCTGCATCTAATTTTAAAGTGTGTCACTGACCGATAATCAGGAAATGCATATTAACAGCTTAGTTGTTTTTGCTTTACTGTAACAGCGATGTCACTCCGCTCTGGTTCTGGAGAGCTGAGAAAAGTGCTTAGTGATACTTTGCAGCCAACATTTCTTGGAAGTGTGATGCTGACTTTAGGCACTGCTCTGTCTGAAGCTCTGTTACTTGAATTACAGTCACCATTTGTGTTGAAATTCAAACCCCTAAACAGAACCATGAACATGTTTGTATGTGGCCATACCAGTTTGTCAAAGCCTGATCCTGTCAGATCTCAGAAGCTCAGCAGGGCTGGGCCTGGTTAGTACTTGGATGGGAGACCACTGAGAAAATCAGGCGCCACAGTGGAGCGCCAGCCGTAAAACCTGTTGTTGTGTCCTTAGGCAAGGGATTTCACCCACATTGCCCAGTATGAAAGTGGTGTGTGTGAGTGATGGTGGTGGTTTGAGAGGCCAATGGTGCAGATTGGCAGCCTCGCTTCCGTCAGTCTGCCCCAGAGCAGCTGTGGCTCCAATAGTAGCTTACCACCACTGGGTATGAAGTGAATGAATAATGCTCTGTAAAGCGTCTTTGAGTGTCCAAAAAAGCACTATGCAAAAATGATGCATTATTATTTGAGTTTTCAAACAATCTTAAAACTTTTTTGACAGTGTTTGCTAATGTGTGCATTCACTGTGTCACCATGGTAACTCCTAAGCATTCCACCATTAAAGAGAGGCCTACATGTAGAACACCCCCGGGGGGATGTGCCTGCAACGTACCAATTATTTATAGCAGTGAATAAAGAGGATGTTTAAAATGGACTAAAACTGTTTTTCACATTTTTAAGGCAGAATAAGATACTGTGGAACAACAGAAAAGTTACATAATGCAACCCTATACTAGCCTGATTCATCAGCTGGACTCAATTCAGCATTAGAATTCATTCGCTCGACAGTTGGCGGGTACTTTTTTATTTAACCAATTGCTGCTATTTGGTCGTGACATACATGTAATGCGCTGCATTACATGCCGTGGCTAGCTGGGATATTAAGCTTTTCCCAAATCCCGTAGGATGAAGGGCAATAACGTCTTTCCTCTTGATAAAATTCACCAAACATTCTCTTTGTTCTGGCTTTAAATCCTCGATCTCAGGAATCGTTGCCAACACAGAATGTATGGCTCTTCGTCCACATCCATCGCCACTTTGTTTACTGTTGTGCTGTACCACAAAAGAGACACAGTCATGGACTCACAGCTCAGTTCTTGCAAGAGAGAAATGAATTTGAGCGGAGGCAGTAGGTGGAGTTGCCTGGCTAGGTCTATACACCTGAGTTTCTATTGCATATTCAACAAAGTACAATCCTCGTCTAATCTTTATATTGTAGTTTTAACTTTGCAATCTGTTACAGTGCACAGATGCTTCACTTACTGTACTATACTCATTTGAATTCAATGACTAACACATCCAATAATCACCCGGTTTTTAGAAAAGGCCACATTATAAGCTGCTAAACAATCCAGAACACGACATGAATATGGAGATATCGGAGAGGATGTGTGAAATGCTGTAATGAGCAGGGAATACCAATGTGATTCTATTTACACATTGTTTATCCAAAGCAGCTCCCATACCAAAGATCCTAACTGTCCAGCACGCATACTGATCTGTGCATGAGCTTCTTAACACACCATACATGGATCTCTATAATCTACATGCCAGAAAAGTTACACAGAGCAGCTTTAAAATCACCTGTTTCTAATAGAACTCCACATTAGCCTAACAAGCTAATAGGCCCATTACATTTAGTGCTCCACATGTTGCCATTATTTTAATTGAACGTGCCGCTGGGGGACATTAAAGAAGACGTGATCAGAGGAGGTTTGAGCGTGGAATCAATTATAGCTGATGGAGATGTGTCCAATCAACCCAGGTTAAAGTCATATCAGTATTTTACCACTGGATCAGATGAATAAGACATAAAGAAATCTGATGTAATGGCAGAGGTGGTGAGTATGAGCTGCTTTTACTTGTGTCTTTTGTGAAGCATTTGTACATCAAGGAATTATTTTTGCTTTTTTTCTCCCTTAATAAAAATGTAACTTATAGAACTACTTGACTTCTGGAAAGATTTGAAAGATGTGTTTCCAGTACCTTACCCTGAGATGATTTTTATTTGTTGTTTTAAACTTTTGTCTAGTTGACAGAATGGATTGTTGTTTACTCTGGATTATTCTGGGACATCTGAGGGAATATTCTTTACCGCCGACATTTCTTATTTGTTTTTTTTTGTTTTTTCCACAGTTCAGTGCAATTGTCTTTCAGCCAGATGTACAGTATTTTCATATTTCATTGTCTTTTTTTAACTCCAGAATGTTGAATCCTCATGAAAAAGATATACCTGATGATGATTACATGCCAGTGTTAATATTACTGTAAGAGGAAAAGTTTTTAATTTATTCATGATTATTGCAATTTATTTATTTATTTATTTCATTTTTACTACTTTCTATGTTTTAGATACATGTGGAAGACGCTGAATATATGAAGGATATATATGTTGAAATACTTTTCGACAAAGCAAAGGGTGGGTAGGATTTGAATATAAAATAAATGTATATAAAAAAAAATTGTAGGGTTATTTAACCTTTTTTTCTTAGCTACACAATTCCATATATCTTACTTTACATATCTGATGTTGTCAGTGTGTCAAAATGTTGTAAAAAAATAATGAAAAACACACATTGAATTAGATGGTGTGTCCAGCCTTCTGAGTGGTAGTGTTTTGAATGATTCCAAAATAAACTAAATAAACTAAATCTGATGTTACGTCAGAAACTCTCTAAGCCAGACATGTCAAACTCAGGCTCGGGGGCCAAATTTAGCCCACGATATAATTATATTTGGCCCACGAGATTATATCAAATATGTATTAGAGCTGCCCACCAGCTACAGATATCGTACATAGAGACATTATTTATTTAAATGGTGTTATTATTTTACATTATGCTTGTTCTGGATTCAGTGTTTAAACAAAACGTTTATTAAACATTTATTTGAATAAGAAAAGGTTTAACATTACATATCTTGAAAGAAGAGAAAACATTCAGACTGTGTTGAAAATTTGTAATAAATATTTAGTTTGACCCATGACTTAGTCCCAGTTTTTAATTTTGACCCTCTGTGAATTTGAGTTTGACACCCCTGCTGTAAGCTGTACACTGTAGTAGTTATGTAGTATACACATATGTTACTTTTAAGTATTAGCACAACAGTAATAATATTATCTGTATCATTCTAAGGTTGTTCTGACACTTGTTATGGTTTACTTCTGTTACAGTAGCACAGACAATCTTACCTGAATTTCCAAGAGGACGCCATGGTGCTGTTCCAAGCCCACGTAAACAGACAACACTGCAGGAGGAAGGACATCTGATGTAAATCTAAAAACCACTGGATATGTAATTCACCATATGCAGGTAAAAAAAAAATAAATAAATAAAATTATAGAACATAAACTTGGAACTTTGGAGCATGAAAGTTATTAAAGTTGAGTGTGAAGGACTAACTGAGTATTTCGGTCTCACCCCGAGTCACTTCTGGCACAGGCTGAAGTGAAGCATTCTGGGAGAGCTCAGGTGCAGACAGAGAGCGCTGTGGGGAATAGTTATGCAATGTGCAGTACAGTAAATTCAGGTCACAGAATAGGGCAAGGAATGGGTGCTTAAAAATGTCATTATGCAAAGTTTGTGCATTTAAAAAAAAGTCAGCTTTAACTTTGTGATATTCAGTCAGACCACAACTTTGTCATAAAAAAACAAAAAACAAAAAACTCAAATTGCTATATCTTTGTGTAAGTCCATGTTTAAAGGTGCACTGCGTAACTTTTTTTGGTGGAGTGTCCAAGATCTGCTCGTCTCCACGGAGATGTTGTTGCTTTGCCTGGAATGTTCCATGGTATGACATTAAGCGTATTCATCTGGCATTTATTCATCACAGTTGTTTCTATTGCTCAAAAATACAATAATAATTCTTTGTGTGAATAGGGGTGACACTCCACAGATCTGAATTGTAATGTAGCGTAGTGCTGTAACCTGCTTGTCTCCCTTGTGATAGATTTATTATCAGTCTGTCTACATCTCCAAAGCTCAAAATGCCCTGTTCCACCTTGTGATGTCATGAAGTTTTCAAGTTAACAGCTACCCCTTTACCTTTTGTTCAACAGAGATCCAGAGTTGAAATTATCCCAGTGATTCTAATGAAAGAGTATGGACTTTAAAAACACAGTGGAGCACTTCCTGTATTACCGCATGACATCACAACGTGGAACAGAGTGTTTTCTGTTTAAGAGAAGAACACAGCCTAAATAAGCAGGGCTGGTGTGTTAAAATGTTAAAATGTGTGAATGAAACAAAACACAAGCCCAGTTACGTTATTGATGAGGAAACAACATTATAGATCAGAAAATACAGCAATTTGGGACCTTTAATCTATACTGTGGAACATTCTACACAAAGCAATAACATTTAGTGGAGACAGAAAGAGTACAAAGGAACTAAAAGTAAAAAAATATATATATAAAAAAACTAAACTCCTGGCTATAATGTAATGCTTGATGGTTCAAAAACATATAATATAAATCTGTGTATGCGTTTTCCCCAAAAGTGCTTGTTCTGCTTATGCATGCACAGCGTCTTTCAAATATGTTTATAAATGAACCGAGGAGACCACAGACATAGTTCTTCTGTTTAATAAATATGATTGTAAATGCATAAAACAATGACACACAGCACAGTTGAGGTCAAACAAATCACTGTTACACCTGAACGCCTGTTCCCATAGAAAATCTGTACAATATAGTAAAACTTTTTTGTGTTATTCATATTTATATAAAAATAATTATCTGGTTGATTCAGCAGAAGGCGAAGGCGATGGGGAGGAAAAGAGGAGACCAAACTTCAGTACAGTCCAACATCCAAGACCTATTCTGCACTTAGTGTTTTAAACCTTTTACCCAAAATTGATTTATTGTTCAATTCTGAATTACTCAACAAAGAGAAGCTTTGAATCAAAAAACTGGTACACTTTCAAGTATATACATCTTTAATGTTTGTTTTGGCGCGATTAGCCTAAAAGATGTTAGAACTGATTCAAGAAAAAAATTAAATAAAATGATAAAATATTCTAGTTCTATTCTAAAAAATAAAGTAATGTTAAAGTACATAAATGCATAAATATATATGTTTTTGTTTCTGTAAGTTGATAAAAAAGGGAAATGTCATTATATTCTGTATACAAGTGAAATATGTTAAATACCGTTTACATTGTGATTAAGCGATCATGATAAAAATATAAAATGAATGTTACGTAGCGTCATTTTTACATCACATTTACACTTTCAATATTTCTGTGTCGGTGTTCATTTCAGTTTTTGATTTAAGCTACTGAACGATTTTTAAACTGGTCTTTTTCTCACCTTCTTTGGCTCATTTCTAGTCAAGACACCTGCACATTTCACCATCAGAATGTCGCACTGGTTATGACAAGCCAATCATCAAAATCATTATCCATATGTTCACGTAAGATTTGCTGTCATGACCTGCAGTTCCCATCGATTCTGGCAGATGGCGCTAGACAATCAAATTTGTCTAGGTCTTATAAGTTTAGTGCTGCACAGCTGGTGTCATGAACATCTGTGCTAAAACATTCTTGCATTTCATATCAAGATTTCAGCACTGTGCAGCTTGGTAATGGGGTTTGAGTTTCTTGATTGCATGTTTTAATGGCAATGCAGTACTAATCACATGAGTAAATCAAATAAAATGGGATACTTTTGAACATTTCTTTGTAATAGTGTCTGCTTTTTTAGGCTTTTATGAGTATACTGAGCATTTCTCTGTGGTTCTCAGTCCTTAAAATTTCTGCCTTTATGTTCTTTTACCTTAATTTTGATTCAAATGTATAGCAACCTAATTGTTTTGTAAGATGAACACTGAGAACCCAAACTGTAACTCTATGAACTTTTATCAGAACTTCTGCAGTTTGTACGAGGGGCCAGTAGTGGGTGGTGTGGCATTTTTTACAGGGTTCACATACAGAATAGTAATGAATTATGTGTTTGATGACCAGTTAAGTTTCAAAATGGCAGCGGAGAAAGCTCAGTTTTGAACCATATGCCCCGAAAGATGCAAAAATGACCCCCACGTGTGAGTTTTTCTCCACTCAATTTCAATAACGTCACTTGTCAGAGTTGCTTAAAGCCTGTCAGTACAGCCACACAGTAAAAGTGCAGCCTTCTCCACGTTATTATTATTATTTTTATATGCTATTGGTCTATTCACTTGAAGTTTCTCATATTAAGCTATAACTATATGAAACCATAACCACTGAAAGCATTCATCTTGACATGTTTTTTGACTTAAAGCACGTTCCATTTCTCATAGACATGGCCCCGTTTTGTTCACTGTGCATTTCCGAAGTCACCTTTCACATTTCACATTTCTCTGTTCAAAAATATAGTGGACATTTTGGCTATAAATAGACTGACGGGCCAATCAGAAGATCTCTGCGTTTCCCTCAAGCACTTCTTTCAACATATTTTAAATTTAGAACTGAGCTTTTGATTGTGACCTTCCTCTTTTACTCTTCTTACTTTTTATTTCAACTGTACATTATAACTAACATACAGGAACACTTTCTTACCCAGTTTGACCTTGACATTAGTAACACATTTGGATAAATCGAACGTTTGGCTTCATCAGAAAAGTCAACGAATGCTGATTTTGCATTCAAACTGTTCAGGGTGTTATAGGATATAAATGGCAAATAGTTGAATCCAAATGAAATACTTTATAAGCAATGTAATACTTTGAGTTATATTTATAGTATTACAAAGTGCACGGCTGTCTTTAGCAGGCCTCAACTCAGAACACAACCTTTGTATCACTATGCAATAATATTAAAATGTGTGTTGTTTATAATACAGTGAAATCTGTTTATAAAGAGAAATAAAATGGAAAAAGAAGCCGTTGGAGTACAAAATTTGTATTGTGCCATAAATCATCTTTCCAGGAGACAAGCCTCGACGTACGCTTTTACACTTTATACAACAGCATTTCTGTTAAGTCTGACGTTTGTTATTAAAGTACACAAATATTCTAACATAGACATTCATGATTTACAAAATAAATGTGTATTCACTCTGACCACATACTTCAGAAAAGTATTTGATATGAATAAATAATACACTACAGCTGTTAGCTTCAAACAGCAAACCAAGTGAGACCTGTGAGCAAACCCCAACCACTGTAGCTTTGTACATTACCTTCTTTCTCTAATTGTCATGCTGGAGTCCTCACTGGAGTGATTCTCAGTCTTTATAAATAAATGTAATCTTCAAAAGGCCTTATGTTAAAAGATGAACCTGTACAGAGTCTGTGTGAACGGTGGCTCCAACATGCACAGGTGTAAAGCTCCAAACCTTTGAGTCCCGAAATGTTAAAAAAATATCCATGACAACGCTGGAGCGGAGAATCCAGTCCGTGATCAGACGATGTACGTGGGGAGCTCTGTGGAAAACTTCACATGATGGACATGAGGTTTCATACATCCTGCAGGGGGCAACACAGGGAGAGAGAAGAAAAAGTCAAAATGGATCTCAATTTATCTGTCCTGGACAATTGATCATTCGATGTTTATTTAATTTTCTTCTATTGAAAATGTTTTTTTTTTGTTTTTGTTTTTTGATGCGCTAGTCTGATTTCAGATGGTAATAATCCAGGGTCTTTTAAAGAAATACAGTTTTTAAAGAACTGTTCTAATGCTAATATCTTTCAATCTTCACTGTTATTTTGGTGTAGTGAGTGTAAGACATTATAAACTTTAGTTGTTTTCCATACACATAAATTATTTTACCTTGTACACTACTACTGAATTATTATTAATTCATAGTTTTGCATTGGTTGAGCAGAACGTATTGTTATATTGTATTCATACATTTTTATGTTTGACTTTTAAGTTACTAAAAGTACCAAAGACCATGAAATGACACACTGCAAAATGTAATATCCATCAGGTGAATGTTTAATATTGTTTGAAGTTATGAACTTATTAGGCCTTGATCAAACAAAGGGCTTTTTTTCTTTATACAGAATTGCACTCACTACTGTTTTAAACCACTGATATAAATTCACATTCACTGAAACATAATTATAAAATCTAGTTCTATTTATAAAAGCGTACCTGTCTGTCTAGGATTATGCACACTGTATATGCTGCTCTACTTGGATTTTCATTATGGAACTGGCTTTACCCAAAGCTATTTATTCTCCCCCTCAGATCAGATCTATGTCAGATCAGATCTATGTCAGGGCTTCAGTCTTAAACTACATGTGACAGGTTTTCATGTTTTTCTAATTTTACTTGGTTTGATGGGATAAACTCAAGCCGGACAGGTCGAGGGGGAGAAGGCATATGAAGATCAGATTGTGGTCCTCCAGGTTGGGGGTTGTGCAAAGGACCAACAACCAAGGTCAAAAAGAAAATGTTACAGACGTGTACATTTTCTTGTAGAGGGTCTTTCATCTGCTTGTCTGCCCCTGGAGATTGTTTTGCCTAAAATGTTACACAGAATATCATTTAATTTTATCTATCTCCATAGAGACAAGCAAGTAACACCACCAGTAACAGGGCAGATCTGTGGAATGGCGGGCCCACTCGCAGTAACAATGCATGGTTTCAAGGTATTTTTGAGCCATAACACTACCTAGAATAGACGTGTGGAAAATTTCAAGTTAAAAAAATAACATCTTCAAAGCGATAAGCAGGTTTCAGATCCTCTGAAAAGTTAAATACTGCACCATTTATTAAACTTTTTAATAAATCTGGTGTAGCTAAAGGTCAAAGGCTACTTGCAGCTCTTCATCCTGCTACTATGACAACTCAGCCCACACACACAGAGCACCTGGTGTTTGTGTGCATTTTACCGTAAATACACCACGCAGGTGTCCCTGGCGGTTTTGGTTTAAACATGTGATCAACACATTTGCACCTGCCTCATTAAAGGTGCACTGATTTAATTAACCAGACAAGAAAACACACATGAGAAACTGGCAGAGAAATACATTTACTTGAGTCACTTTTAAAAGAAATTTTAGTTTTCACAGTACTTTTCTGGCAGCATATTTTACTCCCACTTGAGTAATATTTTTATTGAAGCAATGGCACTCTTGAGTTCAAGCTTTGGTTACTTTTTCTTCAGTGAGTAAGTCTACAAGTGACAAAAGCTTTATGTTGACAGTATGAAATGATTTGAACGTTTGTGTTTCTTGCACCACTTTTTCAGATATAATTTAGTTTGTCTCACTGTTGTTTCTGTCCACTGAATCCTGACCAGATATTGGTATTTGTTTTGTCCTTTAAATTACATTAACTTAAATGTATAGATCAAATGTTATGTCCCGACAGTTACTCTTTAAGTTACTTTAGTTAGTATTTTAATTTAGTTCCTTTTTACTCTTACTGTATTTTCTTACCCCTACATTGTACTTCTGCTTGAGTATTATTATTTAAGGGATTACTCTTATTTGAGCATCATTTTTGGCTGCTCTACCGACCTCTGATAGAAATGACTATACAGGAGGTTAAAGCTACAAGTAAAAGACCTCAATGAAGGCACTGGTAATGTAAATTGTGAAGAACAGAGAAACATACAGTAGGTATACGGACTAATAACATTTGCTGGACATATGAAAAAGATGAATGTGATGAATATGAAAAAAGATGAGTGTTTCTAAATATTTTTTTTTTAAATCTGAAATTAAATTAACTTTCAGATATTTTACCGCACTTAGTAAATCAGTAAATGAGCTCCACTTCACATTCAGCCACTTTTGGAAATACAGACACAGAAAATAAATAGTTTAGAAACTGATAACTGAATTTTATAAAACAATACATAAAAAAACTTTAAATATATTTTAACACTGAATATGTCTCAGTGGAAGCAATTGTAATATGATTTACAATATCAGTTTTCATTGACCATTTTCCTCAGTTATTAACTGTACTCTGAACGACCCTGTAGTTATAATATAAAAAGTGAAATACCCGCAGATCTAGCTGCAGCAGACCTACTCTCCTCTAGTGATCATGCACCAGGGGCTCGGCCCATTTCACCTCTGAGAAACACAAAACAAAAAGATGAATTCAATGACACATGCATGGACAATGAAATGACAATACACTGCAAAACGTAATATCTGTGAGGTGAATGTTAAATATTGTTTGGAGATATGAGCTTATTAGGCCTTGATCAGGCAAAGGGCTTTTTGTTATTACACTGAAGTGCACTCACTACCGTTTTAAACCATTTATATAAATTCAAATGTTTTTCACAGTCATTGAAGCAGAATTACAAAATCTAGTGCTATTTATAAAAGCGTACCTGTCTGTCTAGGATTATGCATATATACTGCTCTACTTGGATTTTCATTGTGGAACTGGCTTTACACAAAGCTATTTATTCTGCCTCCCTCAGATCAGATCTATGTCAGGGCATCAATCTTAAAGTGCACTTGACAGGTTTTCATGTTTGGTTAGGTGGGATAGACTCATGCCGCACAGGTTGAGTGGGAGAAGGCATATGAAGATCAGACCGTGATCCTCCAGGTTGGGGGTTGTGCAAAGGACCAACAACCAAAGCCAAAAAAATACATAACAGGAACATGAAACAGTTGGGTAAAAACCTCCAGGAAACCCAAACGCTGACTGGACACATAGTTAACCCAAAAAAGGATTAAAATGCAAGTGTGACAGCCTTATGCCACTTCTGGAGCAGAGAGCTTTAAGGTTAAGCTTGAAGTACATTGTGTAACTTTTCTGGTGAACAGTCCATGGTCATTGATATGACATATCCACAGGCATATAAAGACTATGAAGATGTCATTGCTCTGTTGGAATGTTCCATAGTGTGACATTAAACAGCTCTACCTTACATTTATTCAATTATATAGCTCAAAAATACCTAGAAAAACAGGCATTCTGACTGTGTGCAGAGTCGCCTCTTCACAGATCTGACCTGTAACTTGGTCTTGTTTGGTCTCCATAAAGATAGAAAGGTTTAATAACATACTATGAATCATTCCAGACAAAGCAGTAAAATCTCCATGGAGAAAAGCAATTGGCGGACCCTCCACCAGAAAAGTTACACAGTGCACCTAAAGGTGATAGTGCCAGTGGTAAATATTTATCATAGTTTTCAGTGGCAGTTTGCGGAAAAAAAGCTGAGAAGACAAATACAAAAATGCACAGTATTTCTGTCTAAATAAAGGTCAATGTATACATAAATAGGTAGCTGAACTGGAATTAACTCTACTTATGTCATATCTGTTGCCCATGTCCAAACAGCAAGTAAAAAGATAAACTAGAAAAGAAAAAAGACTATGTTAAAGATGTTTTATTGAAATTTGTAGTTTAACCTGTCATGTACCTTAAAAGGGTTAATATTAGTAACTTGACCTCATGTAGATATCCCCATTTTGCAGAGTATGATATGAACAAGCACATGATGTAATATAAGACAAACATATAGCCACATGTTGTTACCGATGGGTCGCGAGTTGAATTCTGTGTCCAGTATCTCCAAAGAGGGCCCGCGGTCCCGCTGTGAAGGGGGCGTGGCCTCGTTTGGATTGGCTGGACTCATCATTTCTTGTTCTTTTTCGTTCTGCATCTGCGCATAGACGTTGAGGCCTGGGATCTTCCTTGAGGAAAGATTTACAGTGAGGCAAGAGGACAAAGACAATATAACGGTCTAGACAAGATGGTTCTCAAACTGTTCCCCCGAGCCACAGTCTTAGAAAAGAGTGGACATGCTAATTTAACTGTCCAAAAGAAGCATAGAAATCATATAAAGTGAATCATACTGCTACATTAGTAATAAGTCAGTGATTACAGTTACAAACAAAATACTTAGTTACTTTTGAATTCAGCTACCATGCCTGAGAAGATAATCTAAACTTCGACAACATGCAAAAGAGCAAAAATTAAGCCATGTTATAATGTTGTTACCTCATCAAAAACATACCTGGAGATACTCTGTTCCACCTTGTGATGTCATGTAGTGGTAGTTTTCAAGTTAACAGCTCCGTTTTTACATTTGGTCAGTAGAGATTTGCAATTCCAGGGCTGAAATTGTCCAAATGATTCAAGGTGTGGATCACTTCCTGTATCACCACATGACATCACAAGGCGTTTTCAGTTTGTGAGAATCATTCAGCCTAAATATTCAGGGCCTGTGTGTGTGTGAATGAAACCAAACAAAACTCCAAGTATGTTTTGATGAGGAAACAACATTAAAACAGATCAGAAAATAGCGTAATATAACCTTTAAGTCTTGATATTTACAACATCAACGAAGAGCAAAACTGAAACTAATTTTGCTGTGAGGTAACCATCTCAAATGCAGAAATAAACAGGTTTGTAACAGCAGTGAAAATTTGCCTGTTTCTTTATAGTAGAGTTGTATGCTTTATGTCATTTGAGTCTCATTTGTTGTTTACGTTTGTTGAACTGCCTTACTAAAGATAAAGGGCCGTATTTGATTGAACCACTCCTGTAGAATATTTGCTTTTTTATTCACATGGCTCCAATTCAAAATCAATAGTAAATCGTTGCTCGTGTAATATCACAGCTTGAGAACCACTGGCCTAGAAACAAGCACCATGTATTTCTATTTAAGTCTGTCTTTTTCTTATTATATGCCAGTAAAAATGATGTAACTCAGGTAAAATAGCTCGCCCTGGTGTGCTAAAAGCTAAACGTTTCATTCTCTGCTTGTCTGCCGATCTCTCTGACCTCCCGTGCCCTTTTCCATTTGAAACCCCACCTTGGCGAGGGGAAATAATTTAACATTTCACAAAGGTCAAGTGCTCACATATAAAGGGCTTCATATTGATAGCAACTGAACGCTGAGAGACCTTTCTTTAGCGAGGCCTGACCCGACAAAAGGGAGAATTTTTAAGCAACCCCTCCCTGTCTACAGAGGGCACTGGGGAGTCAGGGGATTGACTTTTGACAGTTTGCGATCAGGCTTCTTGTAGTGCCCAGTGAGCATCTTTTGTTTTCAAATCTGTCTCAAAAACCCTGATTAAACTAGACACCTTTTCTTAGAGAATTTAGAATATTAATACAAGTTAAGAGGTGGGCAGGTTTTTGAAATACTGAAGAATATTTTTGGAATTTATGCTGAAATTAAATATAGAGCATTCATACTTTGCAGCTGCGGACATCAACATTCCTTGGGGGTGTGGTGCTAACTGTAGGCTCTGCTCTATCTGAAGCTTTATTACATTTTCATCATTAACACAGCTTGACCATAAAGAGGTGGAACTACAAGTTGACGAGCTGATTTGTGCTGTTAAACAAGTTTCTCACAGATAAACAGTTTTTCCTATTTTATTTTTATTTTTTTAAATCAAACCTTTAAACAGGATGCTTGTATTGATTACAGGCTCCAGAAAATGTATCTTTTAAATCCAGTTCATGTTTAAGTTTTCAGACAATCTTAAAACTTTTGTGTCAGTGTTTGCTGCATTAGCTGCATTGTTGCATTGTGTTTCTATGGTAATTACTAAAAATTCCACCATTATAGTTACATGTAGACCACCCACTGCTTAAAGTCACTGCAAAGTATCAATATTGTTAATTTTTTTTTTTTTTTAAACTAACAAAAAATATGTCATACCTTTTAAATATGGATATATCTTTACATTTTCTGTAAAGACACAATTTCGCACATGTCTGTTGGATTGATAGCCAGGCTGGCGCCACCTAGTGCCTCTGCTCAATTTCATTTCTCTCCAGCAACTAAGTCAGGAATCAGAATGCACTAGGGGGTTTGCAAGGGACCCAGTTGTCTAGGTTCCTTTTTTGGTACAGCACAAGAGTAAACAAAGTGGTCGAGATGGATGTAGATGAAGCCATACTACATATTCTGTGTTGGCAACGATTCCCAATATCGAGGATCTAAAGCCGGAACAAAGAGGATGTTTGGGGAATTTTATCAAGGGGAAAGACTTTATTGCCCTTTTTCTTATGGGATTTGGCACATTACATATGTCATGACCAAATAGCAGCGATTGGTTAAATAAAAAAAGTACCCGTCTACTGTCGAACAAATGAATCCTAATGCTGTGAGGTCAGACTGTTTCCACAAATTGAAACTGGCTGAATCAGGCTATTGGATTGATATAGTATTGTCTCATATTATCTGCGTATTCCCTACCTCTGCATCAAATACGCTGTCTTTCATCAGAAAAACATCTTAAAGTTGCAAAATTAGTACATAAAAAATAAAACAAACTTTAAATTTGCAATGCAATCTTCCAAACAAAGATGCAAGGTTACATTTTTGATCTTTTGTATTTAATTGTTACAGTCCAATCCATATTACTGCAATATTTAAACCTATACCCAGATATTTACTATGCAAAAATTAAATCTGAATTCCAAAAATGAAGTAAATTTTTTCTCAATATCTCCCACCACCATTTGATATTAGGCATTTTGTGGACACTTTACCTTTTGAATTTGTAGATGACAAATACAGCTAAACCCGCGACCACTACCGATAGGAGCATTAGCATTGCAGAGCCACTGTGGTTCTCGCTCGTGTCCACAAGGGGCGCTGCAGAGACAAGGAGACAAGCAGTTCAACATCAACCAAAAGTCCAAACAACAACAATGTATTGACCAAAAATCATGCAAGAAGCACATAATAGCATAAATGTCTCTAAAATATGGATTTGAAGGGCCTATATTATGTAAGATTGTCTTTTTTTTTTTTTTTTTTTTTTGCTTTCACCCCTGTACTCCCGTCAACAATGCTCCCTATGTTGTCCATACTTGTTTTGATCGTTTCAGTGCTCAAAATTTCTCAGGTCTAGTGTCATCTGCTGGTGTTTTGCATATAACTTTCACAATAACTAGAGACAATGAAAATATTTATACCTCAGAAAATACCAAGGCTCGGATGTCTGAAGTAGGGGTGTCATGATTTTTAATGATTTTTGAAGCAATCACCAAAATATATGAAAAATAAAAACAAAAACCTTATATCACTTTATATCATAGACTGTAACTGTAACTGTCTTAATCAAATACGACTTTCTACGTTTTGAAACATAACCCGGCAGATTTGAAAGGACTTTAAAGGTGTTTTGTGTAACTTTTCTGGTGGAGGATCTGCCAACTTGTCTCCATGGAGATATTACTGTTTTGCCTTGATTATTCCACAAACTTGGAAACTTTGGAATCACAATGAAGACAGATGAGTGGTCAGATCTAAGCAAGCCTGCACATTGAATGTTTTAAAGGCATTTTTGAGCTATAAAACACCTGTAATTTATCAATGTAAGGTAGATATGTTTAATGCCTTACTGTGGAACATTCCAGGAAAATAAATACTGTAACTTCTCCTTAGAGACAAGCACGTGGCAGACCCTCCACCTCAGAAGTTACATAGTGTACCTGTAAATTTAAGTTTACTTTTTTGGAGCTCAGTACAGGGGTAATTGAATTTATTTTTGCAAAATTCTCCAGATAATTATTTTCTAGTTCTTAATATATTAAATTTCAGACTTCTACCTGAGCTAATTTAATTCCAAAAAGGTGTTCAGAAGCTTTCAAATAAGACACTGATGAAAAAATGTAATCATGATTGTGAATTTACAGATGAATCATCCCTTAGCATCCTTTGTCTGAAGTGGTGTAAGCACAAAATCCCACATAATATAGGCCCTTTAAAAGCAGTAGTGTGGACTTCCTTACTCTTCTCTTATTTGGCCTTTTAGGACAGTAGCAGCATCGCCAAAAGGAGGACGCACATAAACTTGTAGCGGTGCTCACTCTCTGAAAGTCTCTGTGTAGCTAAAGGGGGAGGAGCCAATCACACACAGAGTTCCTTGGATTAGTTTAAGGGGCCACAAGTGGAGTTAATATTCCTGACTATCTTCTACGGTATATCAATGTTGTCTATTAGTTTGCATGCGTTATGTCAGACCAGCCAACTGTTGTCATTCAAGGCCCAATATAGTGCGTGGACATCTCATCCCATACAGATAATACGATTAAACTGAGCACTAATCTGGAAATGTAAACAAGGTTGTAAAAACAAAAGTAGTTTAATAGATTTTGATTTTTATGCCAGATGCCCTTCTTGTTATAATCTGTCATCACCTGGTATTGATGGGGAATCAATCAAGATCGGACTGACTAACAGTAATGGGCTATTTGTCTCAGACTGTAAAAATACTTTTGTTGTTGTTGTTATCATGAATTAGAAGAGCTGTTTCTCTTTAGATACAAGCCCAACCGTCACATGACATAATTTGCTGGAATAAAACCAGACCCACAGAGCATTCGAATACTTCTACCTACATGAAATGCTTTGGTTTGTATGTCTAAAGGCCGCCACGACAAGAGAATTGTCTGATTTTCGCTGCAACTTGATTCTCCCCGAGTTTGGGGAGGCATGACCTGACTTTTTGTCATCATGTGCGATTATAAAGATGAAAAGATCCTCATGTATGGTGTCAGTGTGACTCTGAGCTGCTCTGTCAGATCATAACTGCCAAACATCAGCAACGCTACGGTAACAGGTAATAAACCAAAGCGTCAGGAGCAGACGGAGTGATGGACATAGAGGCGCAAGATACAAACTCGAAAATAATGAGAAGATATTATTATTCACCTCTCATAATGTGGTAAATTGAATCTGCAGCATCCTATCCGCATTATCCATAGAAATTGTCCTCCGCAAATAGTGACATCCAGTCCACAAAACCACACTATTAATCCAGTTTGAGGTGTTTTTTGAAAGTAAAAAGGCAAGAGTAGTTCCTCAAGTGAGTCTGTTCACATCCACACAGCGCTCAGATTGCGGTGAGTACTTCCTGTGTCTTTTACGCTTTAAAAATCATGTATCTGAAGTATTGCACCACATTTCAAAAATAATAATAACACAGTTTTGACTAAAGTTGCACCTAAACTACAAGTGCAGTGCTCAGATCTTTTGAACACTTAAGAGTCTGGAAGCGAGTCGTTTTACTCTAGACAAGAAACGGCAGACGCGATCACGCTCAAAACTTTGTATCCACTGGTACGCAGTCTTTATGATTGGAGATTTTAAGGCTTATAAGATTTTGTGGCTTTTTGTCACACATTTGTTTAAGACCGAAAAATCCTGTAGTGTGTGGCGGCCTTTAAACAGCCAAAGTACACA
Source organism: Boleophthalmus pectinirostris (assembly GCF_026225935.1). Taxonomy (NCBI): domain Eukaryota; kingdom Metazoa; phylum Chordata; class Actinopteri; order Gobiiformes; family Gobiidae; genus Boleophthalmus; species Boleophthalmus pectinirostris. The sequence goes on along the minus strand of NW_026571190.1, from coordinate 14,857,173 downwards.
AGCTTAATAGGCATAGTTACTGATTTGAGAAAAAAAATAAAGCTTTTAATTTGATGGCTCAGCAGATCATTCATGAGATATCCAACCCTCAGTATATTCGGCCTTGAGGCTGAGAACAAGCTCTAAATGCATAAATGTTTGTGTGTGATTACCTGCTGATAAGTGTGCTGCATACACCGTCACCTGGACTCCTGGTCTCAAAGTGAACTGCACCAAGTTTTGATTCAAGGCGCTGAGCAAAACTTCTGACAGCTGTGGAGACATACATATAAAGTGCATAGGACAGGTCAGACTGCTCATTTCTCCAAAACATAGATTATATCATTATATTTCAGGTCCTACATAACACAAAACTGAGTCTTGTGAGTGTTTAGCAATGTTAATGTTGTTATCTCATCAAAAAGCACGACTCAAGTATGTTTCTGTTCCACCTTGTGATGTAATGAAGCTACCTTTTAATTTTTGTTCAGTAAAGATGGGCAGTTCCAGGTCTGAAATGATCCAAATGATTCAAGTGAAGGTGTATGGAGATCAAAAACACAGTGGAGTGGTTTTCTGTTTGAGAACTAAATATGCATGTGTGAATGAAACAAAGCACAACTGGCCAGGTTTTTGATGTAGAAACAACATTATAACATAGATCGGAAATAATATGGGTTCTTTAAGATTTTACAAAGTTTCCTTTATTATAATTATTATTTTTTAACGAAATAACTGTTACGTAGCAACCATAACATAATAAAAAGGGCCCAAACTAGTATAAGTTACACAATAGTTATGATTGGACAAATAAATGACACTTTTATGTAGTTAAATGAAGGTTTACACTATCAAAAATGTGTGTAAATTATCTCTACGTTTTGGATGGAATTTTTGATGTTGATGACTTGGACGGATTCTCACCACTGCTTCCTGTAATTTTGCACTTTTCTTTTCAAAAACTATGATACCACTATGATACATTTTTACTACATGTAGTACCAAACAACAATTATAAAAGCACAAAAACCTGCCATATGAACTTATAAGAGCTTGAAAATTACATATTAAAAAAAAAAAAAAAAAAAAAAAAAAAAAAGAGAGAGAGAAGGTTGTTGCTCAAGTTCATCAAACTTCAGGTTCATCTGTCTCCACCTCTTCATTCATCAACACTTGTGACATTTCAGAGCAAATGAGTTTGTAGTCCTGATCAATCTTTGCATGGATTCATTTTTTAATGTCAAGCAAAAATAATGGGGTTCAAATGCTGGTTGCCCTTGGTAACTCTTTGAGGGGTGCTGCTTCATAAGTCTGCTACGGCAAGTTGTGAGTGATAGCCACGAGATACACTGCAAAAACATTAACCCATTGTGTAGTGTAGTATGAAATAAGCAAGGAAATATGAAATGATATAGTTGGAAAAAACTGCAGAAACATATTTAAAGATTTTCATGTTTTTTTACGAGGTCACTACCTCGGTCGAAACAAGTAAAGAGAAAAAAAAATAAACACGAAAGAAAAAAGAGAAACAAACTCTTATCATATTCATATTAACTGTATTTTTTGTGAAATGTCTAGTCTAACCTGTCATGTGCTCTTTAAAAGTGCATTGTGTAACTTTCTGGGTGGATAGATACATGGAGAGTTCATCACAGGCTTTTCTCCACAGAGATGTTGAAACGCTCAGTGGAAATGCAGCAACATCAGCTGCAACCGTTTTCTGCAGCAAAATTTGAATTTAATAAAGTATCTGTCTGTCTGTCTATAAGTTTAACCTGTAGATCCCTCATTGCAGTATAATTCTACTGCTAATAGACTTCAAATGTGGAGGACTCAAAATCTGATTATAATCAAATGTATGGAGTTAAAAGGACTATCACTGAATTTGTTTCTGATCATGGATTACTCACATCAGGTTTTGCTATTTGCATGTCATTTAAATAATCAGAAAAGGTCCAGAAATCAGATCATTTGAGTTTGCTGTGCATTTAAAGTCACTGTGTCTTTCATTGACGCAGTGTCTTAATTCATGTACACAAAGGGTGTTGGGTCACACTGAAGTCCATCGCAATCATGATCACATTTTTTTTTTCCATTTTAAACAATTCTACACACACCACTGATCTTAGTTTAGCAGGACACATGCCCATGTCAAAGAAATTATAGCATAGTATTATTTTAAGATGTAGTAGTATTTAAAGATGTAACTATGTAAAGACTATGTAATTTTCCCGGTGGGGGAGTCTATAGCCTGTCTATGCAGAGATGCCCCTTTGTCTGGAATGTTAAACTTATCTGGCATTTGTTCAGTTAGGTGTTTTTGTTTTTCAGAACTACCTTGGAGAACATGGATACATTCTGTGAACAGTCTTGCTTCTCCACAGATCTTACATGCCTCTATGAATACTAAACAGTATTGCATTAAAGTTGTCTTTAATGCCATACTGTGAAATATTCCAGGTAAAGCATCTCCATGGAAGCAGATCCTCCGCTAGAAAGTTACACAGTGCACCTTTAAAAGAAAATTCTCATATTTGCAAAAACAAATAAATCTTTCAATGTGGAAATAACTACTTTTTACCTCTGTTGTGCTTTGTTTCAAATTAATATGATGTGAATTATTTAGGTAATTCTTGAATGTATTTAGTGTAGTGTTTATTTAGGTTTTACTTCTACTTTTTTTTTTTTTTCTCAACAGAGAAACATGAGGTCCCAAACATATCCAATCTGGAAATCCTTTGGTGTGGCAATACTGACATCTGCTGGAAAATGCAGGGAATTACATCTTGAGTGAATCCATGCGGATCAACTTACTGTATGCTTGGCTTTTTAATGCTTTCCTGAATTCATGTGCTATATACAGTGGATACAATGAGAAGAAAAAAAAGGACAATTGCCTCTGTGATAAATAATTTACTACAAAACAAAAGTCAAATAAAGCCATGAGTAGTAAGGCTGGGAAAGATGAGAGTATATTAATGTGATTGGGGAACACATCTGTGCCTGATTAAGTTGCTGAAAGTGAATGGATGATAATATTAAGGCATTGTTACTGTATTTCATCTGAAATTAAAACAAAAACTAAGATGAAATAGACAATAGACATGCAAATTATGTATAATAGCTGAATACAAGCATCAGTTCTGATTCTTTCACCTGATCTAAATGCACTGCGCTCTTGTCAGGCTTGCCCTCTGTGATCAGTTTGTCAGGCAGCAAGAAGAACTCTGCGGCTGTGGGTAAACCAGGAAGTACTGTGACCAGGAGCTGCTCCTCTCTCACTCCTGTGGCCTGGCAAACAAACACATACACATAGTCCAATTAGGTTCAAGTAATCTTCACATTTTTAATATACTGTATACTGTAGTTTCTTATATAATTTTTAGATAACACATTTGTGACATTAAGAACCTCCACATTATAGATACACATACAACATACAATTTAAGTCATTTGACAGTGAATTTACATGTTGACAACAAGAATATGAATCACAAAGTTTTAATCTATTTGAAATAGTTTTAAAAATGTCAAACATGTAGTTTTTGATCATGTTTGAATGCCATAACAACATCAGAGTGGTCGCAATACTGATTTAGCCAGGACCTGGCAACCCAGAGCAACAAGAACTTCATGTAACATGTAACAGGTGGTTCTTCTGAAAATAATTCAACATCATTATTATTATTAGTGAAATCATTGTTTGATCTTAACATGTTTACTTCATACCTGTGGACAAAGATCAATCATTAGTTATAGAGCATTTAACAACAACACAAAGAAGACAAGGCACTTTAGAATACATGAATATGATAATGTTTATGAAATACTATTCAACCTAAAAGTAATTTTACTACACCACTAACCTTCCGTTCAAGATCAATGCTCAAACTACTGATTCCTTAAAGGGCCTATATTATGCTTTATTAATCTATGTTACAATGTTGTTTCCTCGTCACAAACAAAACTGGAGTTGTTTTTTGTTTCATTCACACATGCTTTGAGCTATATTTTTTAAACTCCACATACCTTAAGAAACATTTGGATACTTTCAGCCCTGGAAATGGCAATCTCTGCTGCAAAAGGTAGCTATTAGCTTCATGTTATTACAAGGTAGAACAGAGCATGCTGATCTTTGCTAATAAAGACAGATTAATAATACAGAATTACTCAGACATGTGTGGATGAAACAAAACACAACTCCATGTATGTTTTTGAGGACGTAACAGCTTTATAATATGGCTAAAAGCTCACAGAAGACAAATTTGCATAACATTTTTTGCATAACATCTTTAAGGTGACCATACAGTTCAACAGCAGAATGCATAGCTGAATTTGACAGACAAGAGGAATAGTTACGTCAGAATTAGAATTAAAAAAGATTAAAATGTAAACGTTTAAAAAAAAAAAAAAAAATTGGTCACCTTTACACTTCTTCTTTCTGAATTCAACCTTATTGCAACAAAATATGCACCAAAACACCAAACTTTTAGACAGACCGCCCTGCTCATTTCCTCTGCTCCTTTGCGAATTTGAATGTTTTTCGACCACAATCACGTCCAATCATCATCTCATTCCCTTTTTCATGTTTTGCCTTCGGCTTTGGGTTGTCGTACAGAAATGAAGTCAATAACAACTAACAAATCTGACATGTTCAATGGAGAATGAAGAGCCAGACGGGAACAGAGGGTATTTTTGGCATCCATTTTGATTTCCGCCCCATCAAAAAGTGTGAAAATATGATGCAAGGCTGCGATCTTTTCAGGGGGAGAGCTGTATTGATGTTTTGGTGCGCGTCGCTGCAAACAGGGAGTTAATGAGGCAAGAGCTATACCTGCAATCTTATGTTGAGTGCTGTGAAGAAGCATTCAAGCCATATTGGATTACTTAATATCTGTATATTATTTGCACTCAGATGCTGCAATTATCAACATGTTCCTATTATTCTCAACATAACCATAAAGAACTAATTTAGCTGTAATTACAAGAGGGTAACTGATATGTGCTGTTAATCAAGTCTGACACATAAAATTACAGTCACAAATTAGTCAGTCTGACCTTTTGTGTTGAAATCCAAACACCTAAACAGGACCATGAACGCTCGTATTAATGACAGGCTCTTGAAAACATGTTTTTAAATCCATTTTGGCTGGGTTTGCTAATGTATGCATTGTGTCGCCATGGTAACTGATGAAAATTCCCTATACATTCACACACCCAGCATGATGTCTCTGCAAACATAACTAAAATAACCACAGAATAAGATAGTGTTAAGTAAGTTTTACTCAAGTACGTGATATGTTAGACAAACATATCAAATATTATGCAGAAGTTAGAATAGTTTTTCAAATAATGTGCATGTATATCGAGAAAACTGTAGTGCTAGGGACTGATAATCAAAAGGTCAGCAGTTAAAAGTCACATTAGTACTTAAGATCGCTGTCAATATGACTCTGTAGCGAGACGTTACACAGTAAAAGAAAAAAAAAAAGTATTATATCAGCTGGACAAAGTTGACTAATCTCTCACTATAGGCTATACAAGCTGATGAAAAAAGACAAACAAATTAAATAAGTCTGTTGCCATGTGGTTTCCTCAAATACCATATTAGATGTAGAGTCTGTCATGCTGCAGTAAGACTGACTTAGGTTTAGGTAACAAACTTAAATTTGGTACCGATTCAAATTGTAGAATGACAGTGAATCTAACATGACTGAAACTCATAAATTGATGGAGATCTTTTCATATACATGTGCAACCTAAAGTGGGAGTAAACACCTAAACGTCTCCCACAGCCGCATTTCAAATAGAGCTGCTAAACCAGGCAGTACTCAGAGGTGAGGTGGGAGGAGGTGCAGGGTCTGAACATGTGAGAAACAGTGTGATTGGTCTAACAGGTATCCACACTTCTCAGTACACCCCTGCAGACAGGTGTTTGAGATCCAAAACATCTGGCTGTAATCAGGGGAGTCACCAACTACTGGAAACAGCAGAGGGCACAGTGTTGGCCCCTGTCGCTCCCTTGAGAGGCAGGCTGGTAATCACCTGGCTCCATGTAACTGTGGCCATGCTTCATGTTCTGAGCCCTTTCCTCTCCACAGGATGCCAAACAAACCATTTCATTATGGTGTGTTGTGGCTCTTGAGCCATGGACCATAACACTCTTGTTTGCATTAAGGCTCGTTTATGCTCCACTTTCATATCTAAACAGATCAGTGCATTCCAGTAGCAGTAACTGTTACTGCATTTATTTATACTTTCAAACGTTTCTCATGTCAAGGCTGGGTGCACCAGAGGGTGCAGTTTGAGATTTGACCAATGAGGATGAAAATTAGCAACAAATAAACAAACATGGAGGCACCCACGGACAACTTTAGGTCATATCTGTTGGAAAAGAGCCAAGAAAAATAGTGAGGGGAGGGAAGCATTTAATTGTTCTCCAGTTTGTCCTAGTCACTTTGAGCTTCCACTACTGAGCTGTTTTCATTACTGTCCCCAGTGATCAACTCATGTACAGCTCTGTTGTTAGGATTCCACATATTCTGAGGAGAAGACCAAATAATAGACAGAACAATGCAAAGGACAGACCGAAGCCTCTATCTGTATCCACATGTGTTAGTACATTTGCCTTTAAAGTTGCCAAAAACTGTGGTGGAAGGTAACAAAGTAGTACTGTATAAGTTTTAATTGTAGAAATCTGTACTTTACTTAAGTCCTTAAGTACTTTACTTTGAGTATTTGTTTGCTTTGGTATCTGTACTATTACTTTCGTAAAACTAGTGAGTACTTCTTCCCCCACTGGCCAGAAATGACTCAGAAGAGTAGATAATGCTATTCAAACACCATCCACACAGTTTAGTAGCAACAAAAAAGGATTTACTATTTAGTTCCACTTTAAATGACATTCCACGCTTACAACTCTGAGGATTTCTGACCAAAACAAGCCCTTTTGAATATTTCTTCCCTCCCAGTGCTACTCGTACACCGCCTTAAATCTAGTTAGTCTGTGGCCGTGAACCCCGCAGAGCGCTCCACTACTGCAATCAGCATGTTCTTGAACCACATCTCCTTCGGCCCCCTCCTCCTCCTCCGCTGCGTCATCCATCATCATAAAAGTCAAACGCTTGTCTGAAAATCCTTGAGGGGGTCGACGTAGAGAGGCAGAGGTGCGGTCACTGTTTACCCGAATAAAGCTACAAGGAAAAAAAAAAAAAAAAAAACGTAGACAGTGCACTACCTGGATCAGGGCGTTCTTGATGACTCTGCTAACATCCAGTCTCCACTCGGCTACGTCAGGGTTGTGTTCATCCAGGTTTGATGAAAAGGCAAGAAGATGAGATCGGAAATAGTCTGTGGGGAGAGGAGAGAATATATGAGTGTATTTTAGTATGACCCGGAGAGGAGGGGTCAGCAGTTCTACACAGCAGCAGCCTCAGTGAACACTACACTACCATTTATCAAACACGTCCAGATTTGATCATGTACGAAATGTCCAGTAAACCATGTGGTACAGAAAATCTCCAATAAATACAGACATCTGAGGCCTGAGGCAAATTTCTCAGCAAAAAAAAAAAAACATGATTTGAATGGCTAATCCATTTCGAACTAATGGACACAGCTTTTGCAGTATAAGCCTATCTTTCATAGTTTGAGTCAAATTCAAAGAAGAAATCTATCAACTTTGAGATTAACTTTAATTTCACGATAAAGATGCACTATGCAACTTTTCTGGAGGAGGTTGCTTTATCTGCTTGTTCCCTGGAGATGTTATTGCCTTGTCTGGGATGTTTCACAATATGGCATTTCACTTATCTAATTCAATTACAAGAGTCTCATTTAAAGCCTGATAAACTTACAATGGCTCTTTGACGTCACCTACTTGTCTCCATATTGTAGAAATGTGGAATCTCCATGGAAACTAGCAGCGAGCAGTTCCCCCACCAGAAAAGTTACACAGTGCACCTTTAAACGAAGATGACGTAGGAGTTTACTTATCGGTTGACCCATTTAATAATTGGCTACACAAGAAAGCCATTTAAATCACTTTACACTATATGGTCATGGTATCTTTTATGCAGGTTGCAGTGCCTAGGGGAAACTTTTACAAATCATAAAATAACTGGACTAAACATACTGTACATGCAGCACAGCCATATTCAAATCTGCTACCAGTGCATATTTAACTACAAGTCAATGCAATGAAATATATTTACTGCAATGAGGCCATAACACAAGAATGGACACTGGAATGGATTACCCCCATGGGAAAAATATAACGCATATAGTCCATTTCAATGCATAAGGGACCAGGTTTATGTAAATTGTAATGTATTGCATGTTGTCACTCATGGTACCTAACCAGAGACCCTATAGTAAAATGAACCAGGGTTGTTATTTCTGTTGTTTTTTCTAATACAAATCTCCAGTAATAAAAAGTACAGTATCAGGGTATTTTAGATTGTCTGGAAGATTGGAGTAAGTATTCCTGTATTCATTAAGGGAGAACCATGTAACTTTTCTAAAGACCGCCACACACTACAGGATTTTTCGGTCTTAAACGATTTTTAAACGTGAGACAAAAAGCACACACTACAGACACGAGGAGAATCTTATGAGATTTTAAATTTCCGATCGCAAAAACTGCAGTGGGATATGAATACGGACCACAGGCTATAAAGTTGTGAGCACGATCGCGTCAACTGTTTCCTTGAGCCTCTTAAGTGTTCAAAAGATCAGAGCACTGCACTTCTAGTTTAGATAAAAGTCAAAACTGTGTTATTATTATTGTTTGTGAAATGTTGTACAATACTTCAGATATGTGATTTGTAAAGCATAAAAGATTAGTGATAATAAACACAGGAAGTAGAGTCACTATCGCAAATCTGCAGGTTCACCACAATCCAGGTGTTGTGTGGATATAAACAGACACGTGAAGAACTACTCTTGCCTTTTTACTTTTAAAGAACGCCTCAGACTGGATTCACAGTGCGGTTTTGTGGACTGGGTGTCATTATTTGCAGAGAACAATTTCTATGGATAATATGGATGAGATGTTGCACTTTAAATTTGACCACTTTACGAGAGGTGAGTAATAAAGTCTTCTCATTATTTTCACTATATCCTGAGTTTGTATCCTCTGTGTCCATCATCCCTCTGCTCCTGATGCTCTGTTTTATTGGCTGTTACCATAGCATTGCTGATATTTGGTGGTTATGATATGACAGAGCAGCTCAGAGTCACACTGACACCACACACGAGGAGTGCAGCGGCTTCAAAACTGCACACGAAGACACTGTCGCAAATCGCAGCCAAAATTTGGCAAATTCTCCTGTAGTGTGTGGCAGCCTTAATGAGTTTTTTTTTTTTTTCACCTGCTGTACCCTTGGAGATATTATGGCTTTGCTCTGAATAGTCTACAATACTGCTCCTATCTTTCATTTATTCAATTAAATGTTTTTATTAAAGAAAACTGGAAAATCAGATGCTAAAACTACTCGTATTAAAAGACACTAAATACCCATTTCACATTCAAAGGACAGAAATGAACTTCCTGAATAGCGTTAAAGATCTTGAGCTGAATCAGAACAAGTATAAGAGCACATAGACCAGTATACACCCATGGACCACTATGGAACCTACCTGGACCACTGAGGGATTACACAGATATCATCAACTCTGACTTCAGTTGACTTTACATAGAAAAATGATCACTCCTCTCTGCTGCAGTGAGCCTCGTCACTTTGGTTTTAAAATGTTTGTATTAACCCACTCTACATGATCCTGGTATTTTTTTTTTTATTTCTCCATTTTGTCTGTAAATAAATTGCTATTCCCAATATGGAACGGGCTCCAAATTGTTCCCTATAACTGCTAAGCCTTATGAGCTTCATTTGACTGGAGCTAAAATTGACCGTAGTTCCCTTCTTTCTACAGTCTATGTTGGGGATCATTTATACCATTGAGTCTCAAATTGCCAAGTTATTTTACCTGATCCCATTTTAATTTACAGTTACATATTCCCTGTTGAGTAAACTGAGAAGCTGTTGACTCACCATGCACCGCGATGGTTTTCCTGTCCTGCATTATGGCATTCCCCGCTGACACCTGCACGGTCACAGAGTTGGATCCTTCCCGGGAGAACGTGCACGCCACACTGCCCTCTAGAGTGATCAGGGGCTGCTGCGCACAAAAACACATGAGGGAAATGAATGGATGACATAAACATAGACTGTGTCACAATTATTTTTATTCGCTTCCTTCTCCTCGATTCCTCTCCTAGATTCTGCAGGAAATGGGTGAGTCCCGACCACAGAGGAGACAAAGCGAGGAGAGAGGTAAGAGACATGATTTGAGGATCAACGGGACAGTCTTTCTTCAGGTGCTGGTTCTGTCCTAAATGAAGAATCCCAAATTATCCCAAAAACCAAAAATCCCAAATTATTGTATTATTATTCCTGGACTTTAAAGTCAAAGTTTTATTTTCAGATAAATAAACATCTCTTGCTGCTGTCCTCACTTTCCCCCACTCTCTCCCTCTGAAGGTTGAACCATGACAGAGAAACAACTGTCTGGGAGAGTCACGGACAGTTGTTTCCTGATGGTTTTCGCTCAACAATAGCTTTGATTGGACGCAATTGTCTGTCCCTCATGGCTGATTCCTTATGGTTCTCATCCACCAAAATCCAACAAAAAATAAAGTGTAAGCAATCTACCATATTTTTTAGACCATAAGCTGCTCCGGAGTTTAAGTCACACCAGCCAAAACGTGTAATGAAGAAGAAAAAAACATATATAAGTCGCACTGGACTAAGTTGCACTTTTTGGGGGAAATTTATTTTATAAAATCAGGAAGCGACATTTCATCTTGAAAGGCAACTTATAGTAATAACATTAGAATAGAGAACGACAGGCTGAAACATATGAACAGTTACTCAGATAACTTTAGCATAAACAACAGAACAGAACAAGTTTACCAAACTCTCCAGCTCACTCTAAATCACTAAATCCATTGAATTCTTCATCCTGTTTCACTTCTGAGCAACTCTGCGACCTAAAATTATTCTGACCTTTCTGAATCCCGACAGGATGGTTTGGGTTGTCACTTAAGTTCAGGCTTTGTCGATCCTCGCACCCTCCCGGTTGTTACAAGTTTCTCACTCACTTCAAACTTTCTTTCTGTTCCTTGATTACCGTTTTCGGTTGCATATTTTGCTACTTTCAGCTTGTAATCTGCAAAATATGATTTTCTTTTGGGGGGCATTTGTGTTCAGTATTCTCAGTTGTCTTTATAAGTTTGTTTAAATTAAGTTTAAATTTTCAGTGGTACAGAAGTAATGGTGCAATCGACTGACGTGATATGAGACATGACAGCGGCTCTTTCTGCAGGAGACATGCGCAGTAGAGCCAAGTGACAGTGGTACAGGAGTAAGAGGAGTAGCAGATACTGGCACACAATCCTAGAGCACCCTCTCGCGGCATTCAGTGTGAAAATTTTAATATATAAGTCGCACCGGACATTAAGTCGCAGGACCACCCAAACCATGAAAAACCATTTATCTTTTTATCTAAATTGCTACTTATACAGTATGCCATGGCTACATTTAAGATGTTTTCCTGAAATAAAATAAATTAAAATCAGTTACTTGCAGTGCGTGAGTCAGAATATATATGGGAAACTACAGCCACTAGCTGACACTAACCACATGCTTTCCCATTAACCAGAGTGTATCCAATTGAAATTATGCCCAGACAGATGTTCCCTTTGTGTCGCTGAGCAAAACACTTCACCCACATTGGCCACTCAGTCACAATAAATTCTAAATAATCATGCGACTGAAATAAAAAGTAGAAATGAACTTTTAGTAATCTCTTAATCAAAATATTCTAATGAAGTACTACTTCTTCTACTATCACTACTACTCCTACTATTATTAATGCTGTTTAGTTTAGTGAGCCTCTGTTTCTCTCTGGTACCGCACAAACACACAGAGCTTTGTGCCTTGTTGCACTGAAGTCCCGGTCCTTCGAGATTTCCCACAGTGCCTCATTATTCACATCTCCATTTGTTCTTCACACGGAGTTAGCTAGGATGCTAATGCCGCTGCGGCGCGTGTTAGCACTACAGAGCTAACGGTCTGTCATGGTGGAGGGCTTCATGTTAGCGCTGAACAAACATTTACACAAGCATAATTATGAAGACAGATTGCATAAACTAGAGCATTTCTATATAAAGCCTTGGACATGTGCACTACATCTGCTGGGCCTCACAATTGGGATTTACACTATTTTTACACACTACACTTTTTCAGAAGCAAACCTGGCTTATTAAATTCTAAAAATCATATCATAAGTGGGCAGCAGTAGCTCAGCTGTTACAGCGTTTGTTCATTGATCCGAAAGTTAGGCGTGCGATTCCAGCTTCCACAGATGAATGTTTGTTGTTTCCTTAGGCAAGACACTTCTCCATCACCTTCTCCTTCACCCATCTCACCAGTGTTTGCGTACATAGCTGTATGAATGTGTGTGTGAATGGGTGAATGGTCTTTGGTGTAAAGCGCTTTAAGTGGCTTGAAGGTGGAAAAGCATTATATAAAAATGTGACCATTTACCATAATTCTAAAACAAGATTTAAGTATCTTTACTTCATTAAAGACAAAAAACCGAACACTTTAAAAGTATATTTAAAATGTACACATAAAAAATATTCAATTTGATTTTACTTGGATTTTCCCCCTTTTTTTATTGCTTCATTTGATAAGGTGTAAGAGAATAACAAGCAAACAAAAATACTGAACACTACTTTTTATAACCTACAGATTTGTGAAGTCAACTGGCCATATATTCTACCGTATATACTTTTTTATTGATCCTCTTAAAAAACTTACTTTGGAAAGTCCTGAGCAGAATAACTGATATCCACACCTCAGTGACTATTAGTAATTAACTCTATGCATATCTGACAGCTCAGCATTTTACACAATCGCTTTCAAAGCTGATTAACAAGGCCACAAGTTTTTGCAACCTGGTTCTGCACAGAAATAATGATTGCGTATTTTAGAGCACATGGAGTCAGCAACCTACTTAATTACAAATGGGCAGAGGTGCAAAGAGTATAGAGAAACAGACGGAGATATGGAGAGATGGTAGTCTTAGGGGTACCTCAGTGTTATTTCCTATCCACCAGATGTAGGTGACTGTTCCCACTTGGCTTGGCCACAGCACTGCAGTCAGGTTCACCTCCTTATTCCTCACAGCCACAAAGGGAGCCGAGAGATGGATATACTCCAGCTGACCTACTCGCAAACACACAAGCAGCATATGGTTAGAACACAGAAAAGATAAAATGTATGCCGAATAGTAGCAAATTACACAAGAAAATTGCTGAAATTGGTAAAATGCAATGTACAAGAGGAGTGATTTTGATCAAAAATGTTCTGCATTTTTTTCAAAAGAATAGAACTGATAGTTTTTTTTCTGTCTGGTCTCAGATAATAATAAAAAATACTTTTCAGTCAGTCCAGACTAGAAAGTACAACTACCTGCTATCAAATGTAGTAAAATACAGATACTTAAATATATTAAGGGTTTAAGTACAGTCCTTTGCTCCTTTAATGATTGCGACTTTTAACATTTTGGTTCTGTTACATCTGGCTTTTGTTAAAGGTCTTATGTTATGCAAAACTGACTTTTGTGAACTTTAAGCCATAGCAAAAGAAATTCAATTCTGTCCTACCTGGGAGGCTGAGGGATTACGCTGACAACTTTAAGCCATGTTAAAAAGTTGTGACCATGTTAAAATGCTGCAAGTCCAAAAACATGCATGGAGTTGTGTTTCATTTCATTCACACAATCCGTTTATTAGTCTGTCTATATCTCCACATCTTAAAATGCTCTCCTCTGCTTTGTGATGTCATGAAGTGGTAGCTTTCAAGTTACCATTTCTTCAGTAGAGATTGGCAATCCCAGCTGGAACAGGTTGTTTTCTGCTTGAGAGAAGAACTATGCCAAACAATATATAAACATGTGTGAATGAAACAAAAAACTCCAGGTATGTTTTATTTTAATTTAAATAATCATCATATGTATATATATATATACTAGAACTATATAGGCCTATATATATATATATATATATATATATATATATACACACACACACACACACACACACACAAAAACAACTGGCATTCAAAAGAGCTTAATGTAACATCCAGACATTCAATAATAAAAAAAAAAAAAAAACACAGCAACTTTTCACATGTGTGCATCCATATATACCATCCATAGCTATTGCATGCAAAAATAGTTGTAATTGAAAGCAAATTGTATGTAGGTTATGATGTGTGCTATAAATGTTGAATTATAGAAACAAAAAAATCTTCCTAGTCTACTCTGGACCTTTTTTAAACAATAACCATCATTTTGTCAGTGCCCAGGTAGAGAAAAAGGATTTTAAGCTCATCTCAGCCATAGATGTCACAAAGAAGCATCACGATTGTATTTATTTACTTCAGCCAAGTGATCCCATATATATCATGAAATATTATTTATTTGTTCAAAAAAGTCAGATCATTCTGTGTTATATGTTTCCTTGGAAACTCATACATGGCAGTATGAAGCTTATACGTGCGGTTGTTTGCTCAATATTCTCTGCAGTCCTCTCGCCCGAGTTGCTTACCATCTGTGTGTTATTTTTCATTCGTGAGGCTCTTGAGGACGCCCCAGCTCTATTTGTACGACTGGCACATACGATTGACAGATTGGATGGAGCAGCCCCACTCCCCGATCAATAAGTCAGCTCCATTACATCTGTCACCCGAAGCCGCAGGGGGCGCCGGTGGTCAGTCTTACATATTACTCCTGCCTCTTTCATATAGGTACCCGAAAATCCGGATTCCAGGAAAAAGGCGACTCCGGTGAAATGGGATTTGTTCTATCTGACTTGTTTGTTTGGAGATTGGAGGAGGGGGCTCAGTCTGTGATAGAGTGTATACATGCTGACAGTCACAATCCAGCTCTATGTGATAAAGAAAAGGGAAGCTGAGGAATAGTTGAATGTGTAAAAAGAGACTCCTATCTGTATGAATGCACGTCACAAGGCTGGGAAAAAAAATAAATGCAAGGGTGTGCTGTGGTGGTGATAGGGAAACTGATGTGGTTCGGTCAAAAACATATTGGGGAAGTTTTTTAAGATATCAGAAAGGTATTCACATTGTTGCCAGAGTTTACAAAAATAAAACCGTTATTTTAATAAAGATGCATAGGACATTGTGGATTTGAGTGAATGGTGGATTGTGGAAAAAAGGAAATAAGGCATAATTAAAGATCCACAATGTAACTTTTTTGGTGCAAGGTCCACAACCTGCTTGTTTCTGGAATGTTCTATTGTACGATTTTATGCCTTTATTATTATTATTATTATTTTTTTTCCCATTGGTAAAAAATCTCCATAGAGATATATACACTTACATATACTATATTGTACGATTTTCTGATCTATGTTTTTTCCTTATCACAAACATACCTGGAGTTGTGATGCTATGTCATAATACAGGATGTGCTCCACTGTGTTTTTAAACTCCATACACCTTCACTAGAATCATTTGGATAATTTCAGCCCTGGAAATGCCAATGTTTACTGAACTACTGGTAAAAGGTAGCTTCATGACATCACAAGGTAGAACAGAACATTCTGAGCTTAGGAGATGTAGACAGCCTGATAATGCAGCAGTACTCAAAGTGATGCAAATGAGTCAAAACACAAGTCCAGGTACGCTTTTGATGAGGTAACAAGCTCACAGGAGTCAACTGTGTGTAATGTAGCACCTTTAATGCCATGCTGTAGAACACTCCAGGCTAAACCATCTTCACAGAGACAAGGGCCCTTGAACCCTCCAACTGAAGGTGCATAGCCCCTTGAATACAGAATGTATGGACAGTGGAAAACTGTGGAAGCCCTAGACTTGGGTTGACATGCAGGTGAATTTTAATGTTGAGTTAATTCTTTTTTAAAAGGTCAATTATAAAAAAAAAAAAAAAAAAAAAACTTAGCTTGCTTAAAATGTTCACTTTTATAAAAACAGGTAGTACTACTTAATTCAAATTCGATTTAAATCTAACATAAAAAAAATAAAAAGAAAAAATGATACAAAGAAAACATATTCCATTGTTCCCTGTGGGGTGATGCATTTTCCCTTTGTAAATGAGGCTCCACTTTGCATCCTGAGCCTGTTCTTGTTGATGGGGTCTTGTCTAATCCCTGCCTCAGCACTGAGCCTAAAGCACATGTCTGTACACACTTCAGTTTAGCATGCAGCTGGGACCAACATCACCTCTGAGAACACAACGTGCACTTCTCATGTAATCCATTTAGCACAAAACTACAAATCTCTTTTCAAACAGGTTCTGTATGTAGAAATGGAAATAACCCACTAGACACCTGCTAGTAGGAAATGAGCATGGGCGTGCTTCCGGCTCCACTGACTCTGGCTACAACTCACTTTTCTATTGAAAAAACGTTGCCCTTCTCTCCATAACTGCTGCTATCAGGCTTGGCATTTTGTTCTTAAAATGTTTGTATTAACCCGTTTTACATGATCCTGATGTTTTATTTCACTATTTTTTCCATAAATCCCCCCGTGGTCGCTCCCACTAAAACTTAACTTAACTGAAAAGGTTAATCAAAGGTGTGACAGGATGACGGAACTCAGCTCCAAAATTCCGGCCTATCACAGTATAACAGCAGATCTCGATGAGTTTCATTTGACTGGAGCCGGATGCTATGGGTGGTGTCAGACTCTTTATATAGTCTATATTTCAAGATATTTTTGTAGCAGTGTTCAGACTCACAGTTGACATGGAGGTAGAGGACTGCAGTCTCAGAGCCCAGACTGTTCTCGCCGGTGGCTGTTACTCTGTAGATGCCCACAGCTCTGTAGATGTGTCTGATGCCCTCCTCGATAGAGCTCACATTGGAGTAAGTCACAGCGTGTCCATCTCCAAAGTCCAAAGTGATACTGGTCCGCGCCCCATCGCCCTGAACAAGAGGATATGATATAGAGTGATTTAGAATGGTTCATACTGTAGAAGAAAAAATATGAAACTAAAATAAAGTTTCAGATTATATTGGATTTTATTCAGCAAAATGTACTGTCGGTAAATATTGGACATACGTAATAATGTAAAGGTTAAAGTGCCCATATTGCACTATTGTGATCTATGCTATAATGTTGTACCCTCATCACTAACAGACCTGGACTTGTGTTTTGTTTCATTCACACATGTTTAAAACACTCTTCTCTCAAACTAAAAACACTCTGTTTCAATTTGTGATGTGGATAATTTCAGCTCTGGAATTGCCAGTCTCCACAAAAAAAAAAAAAAAAGTAGGTTAACCTTGGAAACTACCAATTCATGACATCACAAGGTGGAACAGAGCATTTTGAGCTTTGGAGAACAGTAAATGAACTCAAGATATGTTTTTGAGGAAGTAACAGGAGTGTAACATGGCTTAAAGCTCACAAGAGTCATCCAGTGACAAGTCATTTTTTGTAATATAGAACCTTTAAAGTTGAGGTACCCAACTTTTTCTCTCGTAAATGAGTAATGATATTTCCTTCTCAGAAAGAAGTGCATTCTAAAAGCAGAACTTTGTGACAGACCAGTTCTAGCACATTCGAGCCACGTGAGTCACTATATGATGTTGTGTGATGAGAGCTGACAGGCTGTGCTTTGGTGGTCTACCCTGTTTCACTTTTCCATCTGAAAGCACTGTTCTAACGCGGTGCTAGGGGCATGTGAATGTGATGTCCAAAGGGTTTGTGAAAGCTAGGAACTAGTTACACAGATTTGAAACCTACCTTCTTTCATAGTTTGAGGCACAGCCTAAGGTTACTTATTTTAAAATGATCAAGTTCAACATTAGAATATTTCTTCTTGATATTTCCATATCTTATCGTATTACACAGAGTACTTATTGAATACTGCCCCCCATTTGATGCAATGTAACACAAGATACTATTTTGTACAACCTGACAGCACTAACATTTCCCCAGTATAAGCATGTCCTACCTCCTCCAGAAACACGAGGAAGGTGACGTTGGCTCCGAGGATGGCAGTGTGGGTGCCCTCGCTGGTGACCAGGTGCAGGCCTTTGGGTGCCTGGACGGGGCATGGCTGCCTCCGGGCTGTGTAATGCACGCTCACCCCCGCAGTGCAGTTATTAGAGACTACTTTTCTGTAGCTAAATACACAAAATGATTATTTGGCATGCAGGTACTGGTTTTCAATGTATTTGTAGTGTATTGTGATCATATGGTGTAGTCCTTCATTCATCCAGGAGTGGTTCACTCTAGAGAAGGTTTCATCTGTCATAATTTGCACATCTGGATATTTCGGCGCCGATCCAAAAGCCAGACCCCTGAAAATGTGTTATTTAAATCCATTTTCTATTTTATCTTGAATTTTCAGATAATGTAAAAACTTTTTGGGTAGACTTTGCTAATGTGTGTGAAAATGAAACCATGTCCACCATAGAAATACACAGAAATGAACCCCAGCATGTTGTCACTGCAAAGTATCCATAAAGTGATTGCATCAGTATGATGAGCTGTGTACATTGAATCATGAAGTACCTGTTGAATTGATTCGAGTGTGTGGTGAGAGCTCGTGTCTTTTGTGGAGCAGCACTTTGTTCTCTTTGTGCTGCTGCTGTTTGTGAGTGGAGACTAGAGGCTGTTGTATGTAAACAACAAGGCCTTTTGACAGAGATGAAAGTAATATCAACACTTCAACTGTTTTCAGACTTTTAGAGTGGCTTTGCACTAGTGTTTATGATCTAAGAATGGCACTTTATTCTACTATTGCCTCATATTGCTACAGCTAACATTTTCCTATAAACTACTAATAACATTACCACCACTGCTACTCTGAATCTTTGTTTACTGTATACTTTATCATTTTTACTGGGGGGTAAAAAGAATTGACTTATTGAATACAAATTTTGAGCAGCTGTATTGTGGTAGAGTTCCTTTTTCATTTGGTGTTATTCAGAATACTTTTCTAAAATCAAAGAGATGCACTGGTACTTGATCACACAGGCTTCAAACTGCTCAATGTGAAAAATAGAAAACACAACTCTTGTAGTGCGTACTTATGTCATTTTAGTTTTTCCAGTTAGAAGTAGAAGTAGAAATGTATAACAAATGCTGAAAAAAATTTAAAGCAGATTTTTTTTTTTAAATCCTATGTTGCACCTTTATACTATAATTTATATGCAACTCTACATGAAAGTATTTTAAGTATTTAGAATACAGTACTCCGATTGGGCCATGTATCAAAATGTGTTACAAAATATATTTTCCTGCAGGCATTCAGTATTTTGTAACTGAATACATTTCCAAAGTATTCTTTCCATCACTGTACATGTATACCAGATTTATTATTTATTTATTTATTATTAAAAAGCGTGATTTATTTATTTATTTTTTTATTTTTTTTTGGGGGGGGGTTGTACAAACTTGGCTCTATAATTGAGTTGTTTAGCCTAATTTTTAAATTAAAATATTTTTTAACAGTGTGAATTCAAGAATGGCGTAATTTGGTCAGATTTTCATTAAAAGAAGTCTATGAAGTTTCTGAAGTTGGCAGGATTCTCTCCCCATCATTCCTGCTTAGATCTGACTGACAGCATTCATAGGGTCATAAAATACCACTATTTAACGGTGAGGTTTTATGAAGTACATTTGGATGTCGTTCAGAACTGTCACTGTCTTAAAATACGACTTCAGTTCCACTTCATCTGATTATTTCCTCTCTTCCTCGTCCTCTGCTGGTCATCAGATTTTGTTATAGTGAGTTTGTGTTTCAGTACTTCCTTCTCTGTCCTCAATATATTCATCTGCTGTACAAAGCAAGGCTAGAATCCAAAAAGTAATCAAGAACAAATATTATCACTTCAAAAGAGCAGTAATATTAATAGCAACTACTTTCAGTTTTCAGAGTAATAATGTATAAAATGTGTAATTAAATCTTTGGTGGCATTTTTTCTAAACATGCAAAGTTGCTTTACAGTTTGGTGCATTATTCACTCAGTTCAAAGCATCTACTTTCAAAAAATGTAAACTTTTTTGTGTGTGAGTGTGGACAACTCAAAAGATATATTATTTTCAGTGGTCATCATTCTGAAACTGATGGATATAAAACCCAGTCACCACAATCAAGCAAGGTGGGTGTATTGCTCATGGACATGACAACAAAATGCTTTGCTTATATAGTGAAAATCAAACCAGCAAATACAAAATTTCATATGCATTTAGAACAAGAAATTACAGAGACAGAGCATGTAAACATAACATATAATCTTAGTGAAGGCAATTTGACCGCTGATGTAATTAGAACGAATCAATGAGTACATGAATTTATGTAGGCCTACTTGAAAAACAAGGAGGAACACTTTTTGAAGTACCTCGTAATGATGTCACAAAGTGGCATTGCCTTTTTGAGCTCTGAAAAGGGCAGAGATGTCTATGTTAATTCTACTACTTATGTGTACTTACCCAGTGCTGTTGAGGAAAGTCATCCCTGTGGTACAGCTCCTGGACATGGAGGACAGGTGGAACCAAAAGGCTGGAGCACACTTCCCACTGGTCCGACGCTCAAAGCCATAATCACTGGAACAATATTTTAAAAAGATATGTTTAAAGAAGACCTATTGTGCTGCTTTATATTTATAATCTATGACACCTGTGGGTCATTATGTTATAATTTGGACATTTTAAATTGCCCATTGACTTCCACATTAGAAAACTGTGGTGCCCAATGGGAGCTGACATCGCCGTAAACACCATCACAACATATCCAATGGATAACTGCACAACACGCTAAAGAATAGCAGATTTTTTCGATCTTGGCAGTCTTTTTTACAAAAATGACTACATTGACGATAAGTACAGAGCAGTGGCCGCATGCCGGTGGCGGTGAAGGGTCAATTTTGCATAATAGGTCTGCTTTCATTCAGGACTACTGGCATACCTGCAATGCATTTCATGTCCCAGACTCAGATTTCATAGCAATCCAGGGAAAATGAACCAGCTAGATTATACATCCATTACTGATCTAGTATTTTCCATAAAACAACATTTTGGATTAAAATGATTCCTATATATATGTACCAACTTATTCTTCATTTATTATCCAGCAGTTGCCTATGTCCATGTTTTTCCATCATTTAGTGAGTAAAGAGCCATTAGACAAAGTACTGCCATATCTGTTGGGTCATATTGTGATAAACGTTGGGTGCATTCAACTTCCTACTTCTATTTTCCACTAGAATTGTAATGACGACATTCCACTAAATCATCCACCTGTGCTACTATGCATCTTTGTTCACTATAAATCCAATTGAATGTGATGTGAAATGAGTTGTTCCAAGAATTTATGTCTATTCAGTCCAGATTAAACTGAGCTCACGGAATAATTTCCACTCCAATTTTTCATTTGCTTTATGCTGATCCAAATCAATCATTATGAAAACAGGCACAAATCAATCAAGTAATAATCGAGTAAGCTAATGAGGAAAAACCCATCATAAAAGTTGTTTCCCCTTTAAAATCACACACACACACAAAATCAAACCAGGATGAGAATGAAAACAAGGAGGAAAAGACACATGACAAAGACAGATCAGATCTTCCTGAGGCAAATTCAATTGGAGCCAAGATGGAGGCGAGTGCAGCGTGACACTCACTTAGGAGATGACTGATGCTACTCAAACCCAGACAGATGGGACAGGGTTCACAGTACATATTAAAACAACTCTAGACCACGGTGCCATTCAAATGCTTTGTCTTTATGCAGTACATTCTAATCCACAGCCTTTGTTTGTCCTGCGAATTAAACGGCCAAGCGTCGCCACTTCCTCTCAAATGATGGGGACAAATTGGCCCAATTAATGCAGCGCGCTCACAGATGCAAAAGTGTTGTGATTGTAAATGAAAGCTATTAGGCCGGCAGATTTATGAGGGAGAGGACCAGCTTCACTCAAGAGACCTGCGCCCCCGAGACACCGCCGCATAAACGAGAAATGAAAAGATAAAATTAATTTTGCTGATAATTTTGTAGAAAGCAGGTTATAGTGTTTATATAGTAACTGCAGCTGGGGACATGCTTGGGGATAATGAATACACAAGCTGATTTGAGGTTTGAATTTTCTATGATACTGTAATTGACTTTGATATTGCATTCTATAAAATAAATCTGTGGCAATTTATAACAAAATTACACGATATTTCGTCTTCAGTATATTTAGTATATACAGTGTAGAACTTCCGAACGCTACCTTCACTTTTAGAAAGTATCTTGATTTGAATTACTTAGGGATGTAACAATAACCGCAATATCGTGATCTCGCATCGTCAAAAGTCTCACAATAATACCGTGGGCTGTCACAATATATCAAATTACAAGTTCCTTTGCTTAAATGCATGGTTTTATAGTAGCAACAGCTTATGAACATGGGAAACTACATATCCCATGATTCATTTCAGTGTAGATAGCATGAAGAAATATGTTTTTTTACTTGAATTCTTGGGATTATGATGGAAATAATTCACACCAAAATCTTGTCAAGGTATTTTAAAAGCAAAAAAGTGTCCCATCTACAATAATATTAGCCTCTTAAAACTATCGCAATAAATATCGTACAGTGAGATATGGATATCGTTACATCCCTACTTCGTTGCTATGACCACAGAGAATGGTTGCTATAGCTTGAAACCCATGTAAATCTAGAGTTAATTCCAAAATATTTGCTTGTTTGGTGTGAATATAATAATTTCACATACAGGTTTATGCAATTACAAATTTGGATAACCCTCGGTGGTACACTGCAAACCTACAACCATCCTGGGACAGACTGATGGAGCTACATCACAATACATAAGCATGCAAATAAATAAGATTTATGCAACCAACATTTTGAATTAAAAGTCTTATATCATGGAAAACTGTCTCCTGTGAGCTTTTAGCCATGATATAATGTTACCTCATCAAAAACATACTTAGAGTTGAGTGTTGTTTCATTCACACAAGTTTGAGTCATCCTTTATTATTAGTTTGTCTACATCTCCAGCTCAAAATGCTCCGTACCACCTTGTGATGACATGAAGAGGTAGTTTTCAAGTTAACAACAATCTTTTACTTTTTGTTCAGTAGAGATTGTCAATTCCAGATCTTAAATCATCCAAATGATTCAACTGAAGGTATATGGAGTTTAAAAACACAGTGCAGCACTTTCTGTATTACCACATGACGAACTCAGAAGAACTTAGTCTAAATAAGCAGGATTTGTGTGTTAAACATGTGTGAATAAAACAAAACACAACTCAATATATGTTTTTGATTAGGATACAACATTATAACATCGATCACAAAATGGCGTAATACGGGCCCTTTAAACAACTGTAAAAATCAACAGTTCAGTTCGTCGTAAATCCTGTCACATCCATCAAAACATACCAAACTAGCGATGAAAAAGTTCCACAACAGTATAGAGAGTCTCACCACTCAAAGTCAGCCTCGGTGCAGTCACACGGAGCAGATGACATAGACAATGCAAAACTCTGGCCCATCACACAGCGGGACATCGGCTTCAGCTTCCTGTAGATCCTCTTGGCTCCCATCAGGCACGGCTCTCCCTGGGGGTCCCAAAGTATGGAAAATATATTTAAGAGTCACAAAAAATAGTGCCATAAAATAAACTGCTTTTGTCACACTTTTTTCCATGAACAACAAAGAGATTCGTCAACAACCTGTGTGAAAAACAGTGCAAAAGTCTCGTATGTGTCACTTCTTTAAATGTATGGAACAAAATAACATTGCGCTCCGAGAAGCTGCCAGGTCTATCTCCATTTTTAGTCTGTGTGGGAAGTGAATATGAGATGAGCTCAAAGCAAGATAAAAAGATTAGCAGCTGATAGTTCCCCCCGCATGCATTGGGTGTCACTAGTGAGACGTCAAAAAGCAGCTTGGTCTCATGAGCAGACTTAATACTATTTTTCGCTTTGTGATGTTTTGATTAAAAAGTTGCACTATGTAACTTTACTGGGGAGAGGTTCACTACCTGCTTGTCTCTCTATATGAATAAGTTATGGCTTTGGAATATTTCACAGTATCTATCTTGGATTCATTAAAGGGCAAATATGATGCTACTTTCTGATCTGTGTTATAATGTTGTTTCCTCATCAAAACATACTTAGAGTAACACACAAATCCTGCATATTTAGGCTGAGTTCTTCTCTCAAACTCTGTTCCACCTTGTGAGGTCATGTGGTAGGCAGTGCTTCCACTGTGTTTTTAAACTCTATACACCTTCACTAGAATCATTTGGATCATTTCAGTCCTGGAATTGCCCATCTCACTTGTGTTAACTTAAAAACTATCACTTCATAACATCACAAAGTGGAACAGAGCATTTTGAGGTTTGGAAATGTAAACAGCCTAATAATGCAGGATTACTTAAGCATGTGTCAATGAAACAAAACACAACTCCAGGTATGTTTTTGATAAGGTAAGAACATGCTTTGTCTTAAAGTCAATTCTGCATAGTACAGAACCTTTAAATTCTAGTTTTTTTTTGGTTTTTTTTATTGGCATTGAAAAAAATTGCATTCTTTCAGTGAGTCGAGTAACCTCTCCACAGATTTGACCTGTAACTTCAAACTTCAGTAAGGTAGGATAAGGTAGGATAAGTTTAATGCTGCACTGTGGAACATTCAGCAATACCATCATCGAGATAAGAACAGAGATAAAAGGCAATCTGATCCATAACATCTCAGATTTAGATCTGGTTTAGTCCAAGTTTAAACTTGTTAAGCGTGATTTAGTCTTGTGATTAGTGATGGACTTGGTATAGACCTGGTTAAGGCCTGGTTTATTTATGATTTTGGACATGATCTGTTTAACGCTACTGTAAATTTTGCTCTTGGTAACTCCTCTTTACATCTGACTTGGCTAGACTAGAAGTCAAAAAGCTATTTTAATTTCAAAGTTGAAACTTAATTTGGAAATTTGAGATTCCTTACTCCAAATCACTGCCAGCACTTTCTCTGTCCAAACTGTTTCCTTATTTTCAGTTTGGTCGCTGAGTGGGACCTACCCCATCACAACATAATCGACCTGGACTAGTGTCATCTCCCATGCTTTATAGTTTGATCACTGGCCCACAGAGAACATATGTGAGTCCAGATTGATTACTGCTCTGGTATGAGAATAAAGGGGAGCTCCTGTTTGGTCCGGGCAGGTTGGAACAGCTTTGGGAACACTTTAACTCATGCAAGAAGAAGACACTTGTTGACATGCTGTGTAACTGATTGGGGAAAGTGAGTTACATGAGGCATAAGGGTCCAACAAATGAGAATAAACTCAAGATCATTGCTATATTTTGGTGAACAAATGAATATGTTAATGTATTCAGCGAGAAGGAGGACTCTTTTGTAAAAATAAGGTGGTTGAAGTGTCTTGCCCAAGGACACAATGCAAGTTAGAACAGCCAAGGTAAGTCAGGATATACTTAATTCTTGCCATAGGTAAATGTCCTCACAGCATTTGACCTGTCCTTCAGAAATACTACTGGAGTATTCTGTCAGGAGCAATGGCTCTATGGAACCAACAAGCCTCCTGACAAACACTATATCTCACCTACTTAACATATGAAAAGGGCAAGTGACAAGTCTGATCTGTGGAGTGGCATCCAGACTCACTGTTAAAATGCATGTGTTCTTGAGCAATTAAAAAAACACATGGATAGATGTATAGATAAATAGATAGATAGAAAGATAGATAGATATGTTTAAAAGTTGCACAGTGCACCTTTAATTCAAAATTTTACACATGAGGACTAAACATGGGTCTAAACAAGGACAAATTAAGGATTATACTAAAAATGAAGTAAAACTGGGCCTACTGGTTGAAAGTACAGACAATCAATCAGAGTTATGCAATTCACCTTTAATTCCAAAATGTGAACATCCAGACTATGTTAAGACAAGTGCTGCACTAAGAATAAAGCAAAGCTAAATTGAAAAAGTGAAGAGTGAAGATGCATCAGGATAGGAAGTCACCGACCGTAAAGCATCAAGCACAGTAAATACATTCTCAAACTCAATCAAAAATTGGTTAACAGAGAAAAAAATGATGTCAAATAATCACTGCATCTCACCTTGTCAGCACTATGTAAATGACAAACTTATTAACATACCATTTTTCCACAAGATTGAAAGCTGCAGTGCTGTGTTATATCTTATGCAAACCTGGTAGTGATCCAATTTGAAGATGTTGAATTTTAATACAAATTTATGGAGATGTTACATTAAGTGTCACTCTTATGTTGAAATGGAGCTGGGATCTATATTCCCGCTCCATCTGGCCAGCGTTTAGAGGGGGCGGTGAAATGAACAGTTTGGGTTCTTGTGTACCTGGCTGTGGCGGCAGAGGTGGGTAGAGCTGCCAAAAAATTTACTCAAGTGAGATTAACATTACTTCAAAATCGTAAAATGTATTAGTTTTAGTAATAAATATTTGGGGACAGTAAGAGTATTTAACTCTTGGGACGTAACATCTGATTTATAATTTGGAGTTAATGTAATTGGAAGGATAAAAATCTTAACTTTATAGAGGATAGACTACAAAAACTTTGACCATGTTGTCCATTCCAGTCTGGTACAGTTCAGTGTGGCTATGCTTCTGTTGTAGCATCGAGCTGGAAGTAAGTGCCCTAGATACAGCACCAAAATGAAATTTCTCTACCAGTGGAGGTGTAATGAACAGTCTGGCTCTGGTGTAGCTGGTTATGGAGGTGTAATAAACAGTCTGGGCTCTGGTGTAGCTAGTTGTGGAGATTTAAAGCCGCATTCTATTGAAAGTCTGTAGTAGATAAATCCGAGTCAGTTCACCCGACATCTGTTGTAAATGCGTTCCATTGCAACAGTTGGGGAAAATATGGATGCCCGAGAAAGTTTAATGTTTAGTTTGTTAGCTTATGAATACCATGAGCAAGCCATATATACTACTCCAGGACAATGACTGAACAGGGATGGCGCATGATGTAAGTATAATTTTGTTAATTCAAGTATCATGTAACCTAGGCTATCACATAACTAAAAATGTGTGTTGGTGTAATGGTAACATTAGCAGAAGTGGCTATGGATACAGCTGTAACATTATATAGGTTATGTTTACTGTTACAATTTAGTGTGTGTGCTGCAAATTTTTCTGTGACGTAAATCCAACCGACTCAGTCTGCACTGAACCAGCCCAAGTTTATGTTTCAGAACCCCGATTTAATTGGCCGTGCCATTGCACTTTCTCGAGGTGGAGGTCAGTTTTCCCAGAGTCCCGAGCACAACAGAATGCGCCATAATCAACAGTTTGTGCTCTGTGTTTACTTGGTTGTAGAGGTCTAATAAACAGTTTGTGGTTTGGCTGGTTCTTGAAGTGTAATGAATAGTTTGGGCTCTGGTTTACCCGGTTGTGGAGATGTAATGGATGCGTAATGAACCTCTTTGGGCTCTAGTTTATCTGGTTGTAGAGGTGTAATAAACAGTTTGTGTTCCCTGTTTACCTAGTTGTAGAGGTGTAATAAAAAGTTTCTGGTTTGGTGTAGCTAGTTGTGGAGGTGTAATGAAGAGTTTGGGCTCTAGTTTATCTGGTTGTGGAGGTATAATGGAGGTGTAATGATAAAGTCTGGGCTCCTATTTACCTGGTTGTGGAAGGGTAATAAACAGTTTATGGTCGAGTTTACCTGGTTGTGGAGGTGTAATGAATAGTCTGGGCTCTGGTTTACCTGGTTGTGGAGATGCCAGGTCTGATAGTCTGTCTCACTGCACCTCCTGTTGAAGATGGACCTGAAGTCGATTTTCACCAGCTGCCACTCAGAGCGGTGACTGACGTGGCCGAAAATCCTGTGAAATAGGCACATATACAGAGGCTTGTTATTAAAGAGCATGCTGTACCAAAGTTTTCTTTTAGATTTATGGATGCGTATGTATTTTGTGTATTTAAATATATTTCAAATCATTAGAATTATAGAAAGCCAATCTTGACTCTTTCATTGACTGATGAGGTGAAACTTGTTTAAAGGTGCATTCTATATAACGTTTTTGGTGGTTGGGGAGCCTGCCACTTGCTTGTCTAACTGGATATTATGTTGTTTTGTCTCTAATGTCTAACAGTATAGCATTAAACTGATATATTTAGCATTTAATTCATTATTTAATTACCATATTCTTCATGAAGCAGAGCAGTTGACAGAACCAAACCACAAAAAGTTAAGAATGAACCTTTATGAATAACCGACTCAAATTATAAATAATATATTTCAAAACTTAGCTGAAAAAAAAATACATTATTCTAGAAATTGTACAAAATCTTCATATATAATAATAAGAAGAATCCCTTTCCAAATGAGGTTTATTAATCAAATCTACCGAAGGTTTCAATGATAAATAAATAAATAAATAAATAAACAGCATGCAAAAACAATCCAACTACATAATAGTTATATTTATTTGGATTCATTTGAACAACAATGAAACCTTTGTTAACCAACTTGCATCGATTGCGCTGTAGGCATATTGTATGTAAGCCTGTCACAATAATTCCTATATCCACTTATTGTTCAATACACGCCAAATGGAGCAATCATTTTTAGGGGTCAGTACTTATAGTGGGCACTTTTTCTTTGTATTTGTATTTGTTTGTATTTTTCCGTACTACAATATGATACGAGCTGTAGAAGACTGAATAAATAACTTCTCTGACTCATTATAAATACAAACTAAATAAGATGTTTCATTCATTCTTTATTTATTTATTGCAGTCACGTCTTTTTTAACAATATTTTACATTTAGAATAGTTTTGGGGGGATAATTCAGCTTTATACTTTGGTTTCAGTATTATGGTTTATGGTTTATGGTAAATGGTCATATTTTTATATAGCACTTTTCCAACTTCAAGGCACTCAAATCAAAGCGCGTTACATCACAGAACCACTTACCCATTCACACCCACATTCATACACCATTCACACCCACATTCATACACCATTCACACCCACGTTCATACACCAGCGTACGCAGACATTAGGGGCAAAGTGGGTTAAATGTCAAGGATACAATGATAGCATTCATCTGTGTTTATGTCGAGACTTATTCTTACTATATTTAGGCAATATTTTCAAGATATGCATCTCACGGTTATTGCGATATTTTGTGGAGGCTAACAAAACTGTTAATATGCTATTTTTTCCTCTTAAAATGCCTTGACAAGACTTAATCCAAAGAACTAAGACTTAAAGGTGCTTAGAACTGTTATTTCTTCTTGTAGTCTACACTGAAATGGAGCAAAGGATCATGGTCTATGTAGTTCCCTCTGTCTTTTTTTAGCTATTGCTGCACCATAACTCTTAATTTAAGCAAAGAGACTTGTAATTCGATATATTGTGATAGTCCACGATATTATTGTGAGAACTTTGACGATACGATATCATGATATTTTGGTTACTGTTACACCCCTAACAACAGGTGTTTTATACTTTCAAAAAAACATGAATTTTAACCATGTGCAGGCTTGCTTCTCCATAGATCTGACCATAAACCTGTCTCCATTACGATTACGAAGTTTGTTTCCATTCTGTGGAATAATCAAGGCAAAACAGTAAGATCGCCATGGAGAGAGGCAAGTGTCGGACCCTCCACCAGAGAAGATGCAGAGTAAGTCCATCACCTGCATGTTTCTATGGATATGTCTGTCTGGAATGTTCCACAGTATAAACCTTAGATCCGTTAAATCACAGGTGGTTATATAGCTCAAAAATCCCTAGAAAAAGAAACATTTTGACGGTTAGCAGGGTTGCCTCTCCACAGATCTCAAATGTAACCTGGTCTAGTTTGGTCTCCATGAAGATAGAAAGGTTTAATACCACACAATAACATGTTCACGGAGAAAAGCATTTGATGGAACAAGACTTAAATAAGAATGCCATAGTAATGGGCGCTCTATTAGAAAAACAGTCATGTATGTTATTGCATTATCCAGACAGGGAGACTGATCTACATGCACTTTCCTCCTTCAAAGCTTACGGTAATCACAACGACTAACCCGATAAATATTCCGTATACTGCTTCAGATTAAGCGGGAGTGTTTTTCAGCGCTGACCGCCCTCACCGTTCCTACCACAACCTATTCATCACAATCACGTTGTCAATTAGGCTCCCAGGCACCCAGCCGTGACAGGCACTTACTGTAAAAATGAGTACAAATTGATAAGAAAACGGCATTATGAAAACTAATGGTGTGTCTCTTGTTCGGAGAGGCTTGTAAGACATTGGAGTGCTGCTGGAACGTGCTGTGTAAAAGATCAGGGACACTGAGGGGAAAAAGATATGGAACAGAAATTGAAATGAACTTTTTCAGGAAATTTTAATTGTGCTCTGAAGAGATTGGGCCCTTTGTATTGCAAGGATTTTGAACTACTATGAAAAAGAAATGTATTTTTTGCACTAGAGATGAAGCTAAATACACATGGCCTTGTGTATAGAAACAGGTAGATAATGAGGAAGGGAAGGTCGAAATTGAATGTCCAAAATGGTATACACAA
The DNA here is from genome assembly GCF_026225935.1 of Boleophthalmus pectinirostris. Lineage (NCBI taxonomy): Eukaryota > Metazoa > Chordata > Actinopteri > Gobiiformes > Gobiidae > Boleophthalmus > Boleophthalmus pectinirostris. Next base: position 14,826,541 of record NW_026571190.1, on the reverse strand, counting down.
ATTAATGGTATGGCTAAATCAGATTTAATTCATGAGACAAGACCTAGAAAATGGAAAATGAGAGCAATTTGAAGTCCACAGAATGGTACAGAATAGTGGATTACTCAAATGTGTGTTGTTTTTTCCCTGACAACACATAACATGTACATATACTCAATATTGATTCCGATACCACACTGATAATAAACAACACTCTTTCTTTAGACAATAATTGTGATTTTCGACATGAAATAACAGTACTTTCTTTTTTATTACCATGTGGAGTTATATCTATGCAGTGGTGTAGTGGGGATTTTTAAGTGGGGTTACGGTTATGAGTCATGATGTCATCAATGTGACAGCCTACTAAAAATCAATAAAATTTGATGATGTTTTTTTTTTACTCAAAATGATGCGGAATCATGTTATTATCGTTAATGCCATTCATAATCACCTACAGAACATAAGGCAAGGCAAGGCAAGTTTATTTGTATAGCACAATTCGTACACAAAGTAATTCAAAGTGCTTTACAGAATAAGAAATACATTAAAATCATAATAAAAACTAATCAAAACATAAATAATCATGAAGATTAAAATTAAAAAAGAGAGACATAAATTGGAGAGAAGAGTGCGGAATGAAAACCTTTCAGTTATATGCACAGTTAAACAGAAATGTTTTGAGCTACATCATAGGCTACAACACATATGCCCAAGCCTGAAACAGGTCTAAACCAGGACTAAACCAGGTCTAAACCAGGACTAAACCTGGTCTAAACCAGGACTAAACCAGGACTAAACCGGGACTAAACCAGGTTTAAACCAGGACAAATCTTGGATTTAAGAATGAGTGAGAACCACAAGTCCACAGATCAGGGTGTCTGCAAAGCACGATGTGGAGACGGCTGCGCTTAGCTCTGCGCTCTGAGGCAGTCACCGCGCCGGTTCTTTCTCCTGCAGTCATTCGAGAGTCTACACAGTCCCACCTCTGGGCCCGTTCCGACACTCAGTCCTGGTTCAGTTCTGGTTTAATCCTGGTTTGGAACTGGTTTAGACCTGTTTTAATCCTGTTTTCGTCTTGGTTTAGGCCTCCTGGTTCAGTCCTGGGATCAGTCCTGATCATGAGCCTATGCAAGTTGTTTTCACCATTGCCAATAGCTCTGGTTTGACTTTTAAGTTGTAAGATATTAATTTTTTGTTCATTTTGTGTTTTTTTTTTTTTATATCTCACATTGGGAGAAGTGGGTGACGGTGTTCCCCTACCACACCCCTATATCTATGTAATCCCACAGTGATCCACTTTTCCATAGTGGTCTCTAGGAGTATACTAGTCTATGTGGTCTTATTAATTGATTTCAGACAAACAACTCCTTCCTGGACTTTGTGAGGACCTTTCCCCATTCAAAAGATAGACTATTTTAATTTGACTTGCTTAATTGTCCATGGAGGATGGTTGCCATAGCTTGAAACCTATGAATACTTGTTCTGATACAGCTCAAGATCATTCTAAAGATATTCAAGAAAGGTTAAGGTTTATGTGCTGTGAATGTGAGTTTTTTAGTATCGATACCTGCTCAAATGAATATCTAGTTTTGATATTGGTTTTAGTATCGATTGACGAACCATGCATATCCCTGACTGGCTAATCAACCTTTCAATCACATCCATGAACTTTGTGTAAATATTAGAGAAGTGGATTCTGGACCCCAAGCAATATGTTTGCTGTAATTAGCTCTGAAAAGTACATTTGCATACCATATACAGAAAGTGTCAGAGGTGGTATTATGAAAGCTAAAGGCGTGTCTTCTCTTGCACCGGTTGCAACAGACTTGGGACAGACTGAAATGTGTGTGTGTGTGTGTGTCTCCTTTAGGGCGCACTACAAAGATCTGCCAGTCTGTCTTTGGTGGCACTTGTCATGAAACATTGATGTAAAGCCTGTGGAAATCCTCTGCTAACACGAAATAACTTCTAATTTACTGCTGCAGAGAGAGGAACGAGCGAGGTTACAGACCATGTGAGTCACAGTACAGCATTCCAGTGAGAAGAAAGTTTCCTGGTGGATATATAGGAATGGATTTATCGGAAAAAAATAATTATACTTTGCAGTTGGTGTCGTCAGTATCCCCTGGAGGTGAGAAGCTAACTGAAAGCACTACTCTGTTAGAAGCTCTGTTACTCAAGTCAGACTTAATTTGAGTTTTGTTTTAACACAATCTGACCAGAAAGAGCTTTTATTAGTTGGAACTACAAATGTGTAAACCAGTCTCTCGCACATAAAGGTACAGTCACAAGCCACAGCATTAACCGACAGTTTTTCACTCTCACCTTTTTGTTGAAAATCTAACTCCTAAACAAGACCTTTAATGTTTGTATCGATCAGAGGCTCCAGAAAAAAAATGTTTCCTAATGTGTGCATTGTGTCAGCATTGTAACTGCTGAACCATTGTGTGTTATGGATCCTCAAGTATGCCATTATAATCATATGGCTATTGTGAACAAGTTATTTTACTTTGGTTTATTTATGCTGACAGAGAAGAGGTTCAACTCTTTCTCAGTCTTTGTCTCATGTGGATAGACCTAGTAATTACAGATATATTCGCCATAAACCAGGTCAACAAAGAAAGTTAAACAGCAAATTCCACCGTTGTATTATAAAACGATTAAAAACCAACAGACCAAGTCAAGGCATTAGTCAAAGCTCACAACGATAAAGATTCAGTTCTTGGACATAAATGTGTTGAATCCAGTTAAATAGAAATAGGAAGGTCCCGCTGAGATTCAATACCTTATTCACGTGGGAGACTTCGCTCACAAGGGACCTACTGCAGTACATATGTTTATAGACCGAAAACCAGAGAAAAAATAGGTATTTGAAATCTTTTATTCCTACTGCCATTCACCTTTTAAATTCTACATAGATGAGATCTTTTATGAGACCCCTGAGCTCCTCGTTGTTCAGAATTGCTCCATGTGTTGAATGTTTGTTTTTTTTACTGCTCAAACTAATTGCCCCTGGTAGGATTAATAACGTTCTCTGAATCTGAATCAGTCCGGGAATCGAAACTAGGAGCTACCCTGGGTGAGAATAAGCTTGAAATGTATTCAAACAGTTATTAATACAATGACTCAAAATTGCTCTACTTGGTAACAAAACAGAAAAAAATGTAATCCCTGTCACATTTTTCTATTGTTCACACTGTTATAATTAGAAAACGTATTGATGAATTATTTGAGAATTTGTATTATATCAAATCTTGTTGGTTCTGTGGATTAATGTTGTGTGCTCACGGTGTTGTGAATGTGACTGCACTGTCTATTGTCTATTGTCTGTTGTCTTTTGTTGTGTTTTTGTGCCAATTGCCAGTCCAACAAGAATTTCTCCATAAAGAAGACAAAACGCTTATCTAAATATTGCTTTACATTCTATTCTAATGGCATTTATTATTAAAGGGACAGTCCAGAATTTTGTACATAGGACCTCATTTCCTAGTGAGCCAGAGTGTTGGAGACGTGTGGAGACACTTTTTGAAATATTCCACCCAGTCCTTGTATTTACAGAGTGTTTGCAGGGTCACTGGTGCTAGGCTAACACATGTCAATGGCCATATTTAGCCTGTTACTAAAAAAGTCTTACCCACTCCACAAAGCACCCGAAGTAAATCTATTTTAACGCCAGACTGTCGATGTAAATGTTTGTGTAAAACTAACCTTGCATCACGTGAATTGTCACATGTTGAGGGACTATTTTCTCAGCAGCAAGAGACTTTTACTTTGCTGGTAAGATAGGTGCTACGTGATATCAGTCCGCTGCTGCCAAGCTTTCTGTCAGGAAGTACAACTCACTGCTGCTGCTCAGACATAAATCCTTCAAATGCAAGGTTGGTTTTACTTCTAAAATCATTATATCAACACAGACATTTACATCAACAGTCTGGCGTAATAATAGATTTGCCTCGGGTGCACAGTGGAGTGGGTTAGACTGTTTTTAGTGGCAGGCTAACTATGGCCATTGACATGCACTAGCCTAGACTCTGCAAATACAAGGACTGGATGAGATATTTTAAAAAGTGTCTCTGCACGTCTCCAACACTCTGGCTCACTAGGAAATGAGGCCCTATGTCCAAAATTCCAGTGTCCCTTTAAAGGTGCATTGTGTAACTTTTCTGGTGGAGTGTATGTCAAATGCTTTTCTCCATGGAGATGTTATTGCTCTGTCTGGAATGTTTCAGAGTATGGTATTAAACCTTTCATGGAGACCAAACCGGGCCGACTTACAGGTCAGATCTGTGTAAATGCAACCTTGCTCACAGTCAGAATTGCCAGTATTTTTGAGCTATAAACCACCTGGAATTGTATAAATGTAAGACAGACCTATTTAATATCATACTGTGGAACATTTCAAGCAGAGAAATGACACATCCATGGAAACAAGCAGGTGATGGACCCCCAGCCAAGACTTTTCCATGGTATTAATATCATGTCTGAAATGATTATGACAACACTAGCTTCAATACTTTGTTTCTTCAGTGCGCCAAAATGCTAAAATGATCGAAGATTATGCAACAATGACAACTATTAATTTCCAAGCACTTTTCCCTTATGAGTCTTGGCAGTGGAGCTGAACCTGTTTTTGATGAAAGGTGAGGCACACTCGGGACTATGGCCAGTTAATACTTTCAGATAATGAGAGACAACCAGTGAAGCACTACAGGCAATCTACATTTGCAAATTCAAACTCAGGATGAGAAAGCACAGAAGCACAGAGCAGACAGGCAAACTCCACTCTGAAATACTGCTCTCCTACTGTGACGACATTAAAAATCAATGTAAGTCAAGTCCACGCGAAATATAAAATTACCACAAGATTATATGTTCCTGTGTAATTTCTCAAGTTCCTTTTATGCATGTTGTCATAATTTGCCATCCTGTTCATCAAGTGTGTGGATCTCCTGTGATGCTTGTGTGGGGAGAGCATTTTTGAAGTTGGATATAGACCTTGAAGGAAAGCTGTTTTATTCATGAAACGGAAAATATAAAATATACAGGAACAGTTGGGAGGGCTGAATTGAGCAGGCTTAGATAGAGATGCAGACAGAGGCTTAGCTCACACAGCATAAACTACGAGTGCAAAAATAGTGCAAATATTGTTACTGTGATATATGGAAATAGCTTCCATGCACAGGAATAATTTTGCAACACTACATCTGACAAGATTAGCCAAAATTCTACGATCAAATCCTTCAAAAATACTGACACTTCATCTTGAAACAGCAAACTGTGCATTTTTTCAGCTTAAAGGCGTTGTATCTGTCCTAAACAAGAGAAAAGCACAACTAGTTTATAAGCAAATAATAAGGCAATGTTAAGAACCACTAGCATGCTTATAGCACACTCCCTGTTTGTGGACGATTTATAAATCAAGAAATGTGCTGTTAGCATCCTAGTTATTGTTAGGTTTACAGTCTCTGAAAGTTGAAAGTCATGAAAAGTGCTTATAAACTCATCACTGTGAATTAATTACGATGCTAGGAGTTAGGAAAATGACGAATAACTTTCAATCACTGCAAATCATTTAAGATGAAGTCTTTTTTTTTCTTTCTAAGTCTATGTTTGATAAAATACTTAAAAGTTAGATGCAGACACAGTGATTTGATTTTATAATATACTATCTGGGGGAGTGAATTGACTCGTTTACAAGAATAGAGTAGCTTAACATGTCATTAACATGGTTGTTATACTATTCAACATTTAATGAGTTGTAATTTGTTGAAGAATGGAGATCGATTTTATGTTTAAAGGGCCCACTTTATTATATTTTCTGATCAAAAACATACCTGGAGTTGCATTTTGTATCGTACACACATGTTAAACACAAATCTTGCATATTTAGACTGTGTTCTTCTCTTAAATAGAAAAGACTCCACCTTGTAATGTCATGAGATAATACAAGAAGTACTTCACCATACACCTTAACCAGAATCGTTTGGAAACTTTCAGGCCAGAAATTGCCAATCTCTGCTGAATGAAAAGTAAACTGTAGCTGTTAACTTGAAAACTACCACGTGATTCAATCTTGAGTAAAACTGTTCGTTCAACCTCTGTGTAAACATATGCATCCACAGTGCCTGCTTTCCTCATGTTGTGGATCAGCATTATCTTTAAACCAATATGTGATAGTATTTCCTTGTTTGTGTAGTACTCACGTCATGATAAGCGTCTCCTCTCCGGGCTCACCCAGCACCCCGTCCACAAACAGCGGCGTGTTTGTGAAGCTGTACTTGTTCCACTGTCTCCCTTCGTCCACACTCAGCCTAGAACATACAAATGTTCAGTATATGGACCATATCTGCAACATGTGAGCACAAAATAATGAGCCCAGAGCTGTCTAGTGTCTACTGCTTCATTTCAGATCCTGTACAGAGATGGCAGTTAATCCCATAGCACATACAGCTACACAAGAAAAGGTGAAACTGTATGGAAAAGATCTAAAGTCACATTTGTAATCACTGATGGTATTCTTAACATGAATGAAAGTGAATCAAATGACAGCAAGAGTAAATCAGAATAAGCGTGACAAGTTTGTCATCTTAATTTTGGTAAGGTATGTTTTAATGTTGTTTCCTCATCACAAACATACCCAGAGTTGTGTTTTGTTTTATTCACACTTTTTTTTTACGCACAAACCCTGCATATTTAGTCTGAGTTCTTGTCTCAAATAGAAAAGACTTTCTTCCACCTTGTGATCTCATGTGGTAATACGGGAAGTGCTCCATTGTGTTTTTAAACTTCATACACATTTTGGATGATTTCAGCTCTGGAATTACCGATCTCCACTGAACTAAAGGTAAAGGATATGTTAACTTGAAAAATACTCTTTCATGACTTCACAAAGTGGAAAGCCGCACTTCACAAGTATTTCTCAAACATGTGTGTATGAAACAACTCCAGGTATGTTTTTGATGAGGTAACAACATTTTAACATAACTTAAAACTCATGAGTCAATTTTATGTAATAGTACCATTAAACAAAGAACCATTTATAACAAAGGCCTGCCATGATGAAATAAAAATGTAAAAAGAATAAACTATTTCAATTTTTTCTTTATACATATCAAAATATTAAAATAAATAAATGTATAACTCATATCTAGAAGCCTTGAGTCACCATAGTTTAAAAAAAATAATCTTGTATTGTATTAAAAATATATCTCATTGTACAATATAAATAACTATTTGACTAGTCAACTAATCTGAAACAATCATTAGTTTGAGTTGCAGTATATGCAGCATGGTTTGAATCATAGAAATGAAACAAATGTAAATTCTTTGTTTTTATCCCAGTCCTTAAGTGTTATAGCGTTAAGCCTGAAAAGCAAATTGACAATAATAATAATGTTGTGACAGATGCAGCTTGTTGTTGTAATAAAAAAGTAAGTACCACAGGTGTCGGATGGACTGCGGAGTGTGCCTTATGGCGACTAGGGCTCCTCCTTGGTTGAGAAACAGCAGCGCGTACTCCTCAGTGAAGATCTGCAATGGCAAAACAAATGTCCTAATGTCAACATACCGACACAAACATGCATAACCAGCCTACAGAATACAGTGTACATAGCTGACACAAAACATGGTGGACTGTAACCTTATTTTAGCATGAAACTCCCTCCATACACAAAAAGCACAAAGACAGTTTTAGAACTGAACCTGCGACCTTATAGTTGTAACTACAAAAAAAAAAAGAAGTTTAAAAAATAAATAAAGGCAATGAGAATGAACATGCAAGGAAGTCATTTGTATAAATACTCAAATAATAAATATTGCTCAAATGATACTTTGCAGCTGATGTCATCAACATTTGGTGAGGGTTTGATGCTAACTGTAGGCACTGCTCTGTTTGAAGCTCTGTTAAGGCTTTAACCCAGGGGTGTCAAACATACGGCCTGGGGGCCAGATCCGGCCGTCCAAGACCTTTAATCTGGGCCTCGGCTGATTTTCTACTAAAATATTTTCTATTAAAATATTGGTAATTTTCTGCAGCATAGCAGCGTCTCCAGTGCCTCTGTGCGTGGCCCCTCCCACCAGAGCAGCACAAATGAAGACTTGGCTCTTTCCAAACACTCTTAAAGGATGATCATTTTCACTGTTGACTGACGCATCCTCATCAGCAAAATGTCAAAAATGAGAAAAGTGGACGCCAAGTGCAGGATCCCCCCCCCCCCATGAGTTTCTGATCTGGCCCCTTTGGGATCAAAGTAGGTTGGATACAGCTCCCGGACCAAAATGAGTTTGACACCCCTGCTTTAACCCATTATGTATTTTTTTCTTGAGTTTTCAGACTTCTTTCTTGACCTCTCTGATCTTGTTTGGACAGTGTTTGTATGGATTGTGTCATTATGGTAACAAACATTCCGCAATACAGATACATGTAGAACACTTCCAGCATGATGTCAAAGCAAAGTATCATTAATCAGTTTAGACAAGTTTGGGCTCTTGATAACTTCAAGGTTGCTAGGTGACAGTTATGGCATTAGGCCTACCTCTACATGTTTATGAAACCTTAAAGGGACAGTTCGGAATTTTGGACATAGGGTCTCATTTCAGTGCTATAGATGTGTGGAGACACTTTTTTAAATATTCCATCCAGTCCTTGTATTTGCAGAGGTCACTGGTGCTAGGCTAGTGCATGTCAATGGCCATAGTTAGCCTGCCACTAGAAACAGTCTTACCCACTCCACAGTGTACGCGAGGCAAATCTATTATTATGCCAGACTGTCGATGTGAATGTCTGTGTCAATAGAATCATTTTAGAAGTACAACTAGCCTTGTATCGCATTTTGAGGGACTATTTTTTCAGCAGCAGCCGGATTTTACTCTGCTCTAGTTAGTTTTGATGATATGAACATGACCATATCTGGAACAGACGTCTTCATGTGCTCTATGTGTCGCTATGGCAACTGCAGGTAAACAAACTATTACAGAGCCAATAAGACAGGTGATAGGTGATATCAGTCCGCCACTGCCAAGCTTTCTATCAGGAAGTACAACTCACTGCTACTGCTCAGACATAAATCCTTCAAATGCAAGGTTGGTTTTACTTGTAAAATTATTCTATTGACACAGACATTCACATTGACAGGCTGGCGTAATTATAGATTTGCTGTGGGTGCTTTGTGGAGTGGGAAAGATTGTTTTTAGTGGCAGGTTAACAGTGGCCATTGACTTGCAGTAGCCTAACACCAGTGACCTCTGCAAATACAAGGACTGGATGGATTATTTGTCTGCACACATCTACTGCATTCTGGACCACTGGAAAATGAGGCCCTATGTCCAAAATTCTGAACTGCCCCTTTAAATATGATTATGTTAACCACGTTTTAGTGAAATTGGTAGTCTAATATGGACTTGCATATATAATAGCATATTTGGCCTCTTGAATGTGAACGTACTATATTTGCTTTAATAATAACACTTCTCACTTTATTCTTCTCTGTGCCAGCAAAAATCAAACATTTCTAAAGTTTTAAATGAGTTAAATTGAGGCAATTCTGCAGCCCCAGCTCCCGTTGGGATCCTGGGAGCCTGTAATAGAAATAATATCCGACTCCACAGCGCACCTGCCGTGGACTATATACATTCATGATATTACCTTCAACATCATTATTTTTCATTGCTGTGTTTAATCAGAAACAAGCCCTCTAAATTACAAGCGACAAGATCAAGAGTGGAAAGGGCCACCCACTCGTGTCTCATAGCGCCACTGAATTAAATTACCTTTGAGATTTGATTATCGACCATAAGGAACAGAGACAAGAGTACGGTGATTAAAAGACTGCAGATTAGTATTAAGTGAGAGGGGATAGAAAAGCTATAGAAAAAGGTGGTTGTTTGGTCAGGGGCCATAATGTCATGGTCATCCACATATGCTTCAATAAGTCATTGAAAAGGGGTTAATTCTATGCAGTTAATAGAAATGCTTTTCAAGATATATAAATGTGTTCTGATGATGAAAGATGAAAATGTGTGTTGATACTATAGTCCTGACTACATTAAATGCTCATGGTAATACTAATAAAGCAAATGTATAGAAATTATAAATATGTCCAAATGTATGTTACTGAGATGTTTTGAAGGAAAGGGTGTGAGGGAGGGGCATGTTCAAATAATTTGACAAGACATGACATCTTTTGAATCTAGTCATTTCTGAAATGCAAAATGAAAATCATACAATCAACACTACTGTATACCCATAACACAATGTATCTACTGCATCTATTACTACTTGTAATAACATGTACCATATTTTTCAGACTATAAGTCGCTCCAGAGTATAAGTCGCACCAGCCAAAAAATGCATAATGAAGAAGAAAAAAACTATATATAAGTTGCACCAGACTATAAGCGCACTTTTGGGAGGGAAATTTATTTTATAAAATCAGAGACCAGGAACGGACATTTCATCTAGATAGAATAGAGAACAACAGTTACAATTATTCTGTTCTTTCTGAATCCCAACAGGATGGTTTCAGTTGTCACTTAAAGGTTGTATGGAGGATTTTTTTGGTTTCAAGTTGTCAATGATAGCATTATAGAGGTGCAGTAGCCTTGTAATTATGATGACCAAAAAAAATAGAATAAAAATTCATCAACTCTGGACGTGGTGGGGCTAAACATTTGCCAATAGATAACGACATTGCCTCGTTATCTGTGAGCTGACAGGCTGTCAATCAAACTCCCTACGTTTCTAGCGTAACTGACCTGCCTGCGCGCTGCCGTTACGTGGTTTACGTACGCCTGTCACGCAGTCCACAGACGCAAGCCGCACAGACGCTGTTTACTCCACCAACGCAACAGTTCTTAGCGGCTTTTTTTACCTATATCTTCCTCGCAGTTAGCACAAAGTTTGTTGCAATGGCGACAAGAATCCAGGAGCAGTTAGCCGCAAAAGAAAGTCCGTTTTTGAGGTCGCTGAAAGAAGAAGACAAGGGGAAAAGCAGCGAAGCCAAACTAACGTGATTCTTGAAGATTCATTCCAGCGATGGCGCGACTGAAGCAGACGAAGGGTCTAAAGACTGACGCATTGGTCGCCAAATTACTCCTGGACAGGTCACTTCTGCTTATTATGAAAACATACTTTATTTCCAAGAGCTAGACAAACGTTTTTCAGGACACGAATGCGATATCCTATGTCTGAAAACGTAATTTTCAATGCAAAGAAAGAGCCCGCTTGCTGCTGTGTGTTGTAGCTAGTTCATTCGGACGGAATCGCACCCTTCTCTGCACCGCTCCCCTCTCCTCTCCCCGCTCCGCTCTTCCCCCTGCTAATCACTTCTTCTCCGCGCACGGAATCTCCGCGCACCCCCTCCCCCCGCTCCTCACTTCTCCACCTTGCCTAACCAACACTGTAGTTAGTTGTTTACAAGTCATTTGCAGCGATGAGTACTTGTTTTCTAGAAACAAACCTGTTTCTGGCGTAAGGAGGAGGAGGGGGGAGGCGTTTCTACGTATGGAGCTGTGGGGGGAGGGAGTTGGTTTCACGCATGCGCAACATTTGAAAAACGACAAACAGTCCCTGGATTTCTCATTCCTTGGAAAATCCTCTATACAACCTTTAAGTCCATGCTATGTCAAAGTCACATAAATTTAAAATTTTCAGTGGTACAGAAGTAATGGTGAGATTGACTGACATGATCCCAGAAAGGACAGTGTCTCTTTCTGCAGGAGAAATGCGCAGTAGAGTGAAGTGAAAGTGGTACAGGAGTAATAGGAGCAGCAGATACTGACACACAAGTCTAGAGTGCTCTCTTGTGGCTGTCAGTGTGAAAATTATAATATATAAGTGGCACCAGAGTATAAGTCCCAGGACCATCCAAACCATGAAAAAAAATGTGACTTATAGTCTAAAAAATACAGTAATTCAAACCCTTATGCTGACCTTAAGCCTTTCAAATATGTAAATTATATGTTATCATTATGGATGTAACAATAACTGAAATATTGAGATACACAATAATATCATGGGCCATCGTAATATATTGAATTAGAAACTTTTTTGCCTAAATGCATTGTTTTGTTGCAGCAGCAGCTGGATACATACACCATGGAACATAGACCAGGATGTTTTGCTCCATTTCAGTGCGGACCGTATGTAAAAATAACATTGAACTTCACTATCTTCATACTTTGGAATATGACAGTAATATAGCACCTAAGGCTTGTCAAGGTTTTTAAAAGGAAAAAGTAGCTTTACAATATCACAATAACTATTATTGTGAAATTAATATTGTAACACTGTTGTACCTTAAGATTTGCATGTCATTACATCCCTAGTTCTCATACACTATTACAATAAATACTGTAAAATGAAGGGACAAAAAGGGCAAGAGCACTTTGAATCATTCATTCACATATAAAGTTTGGATGCCCCCTGGAGGCCTCTCTTGGAAATTTTATGAGAACTCTTAGCATAAATGCAAGGTCTTAAATTGATTTGTTGGTTGTGTGATTGATTAGTTGATTGATTGGTTGATGGATTTGTAGGTAGGTAAGGAAACAGAAAAGCGTGATCCTTCTCACCTGTCTCCATGTGTTGCCTGCATCTGACGTGATGAACACAGTGACGTTTGTGGTCGTCAGCTCTCCCCCGATAGATCCTGAAAACAAATAAGAATATTTTACACCAAACTACTCCAAGCGAATTTGGATTTCAGGTCATTTTAAATCCTCTCAGTGCATGTTTGTTAAAAAGGCTGGTCAGAGCTGGTTATGGCAGCATGTGGAGTGACATTCACACTTCACACATCCGCACCCTGAAATGAACCAATAAATCCACATTACATTGGTCTCTGCTGCAGCGTCGCATGAAGACAGGTTCCCTGCTCTAATGACTTTCAGTTAGCCGTAATTGGAGGCAGGTGGTTCAACATGAGGCTGGGGCAGGACACTTCTGCAGAGGTGTGCTGAGCCCTATTAGCTTGCCTTAGATAGGAAGCATAAAACATGAAAGATTGCACTGCTAACAGATTTCTGTTTTACTCCTTGAGTGTTAAAAAAGAAAGAAAGAAACTATAATTTGACCACAGCTAAAATGCAGTTTCTTGTATGCCTAGACTTAGCAATGTGCAATTATTAGAAAAGGATAAAATTATTTAAATAGAGGTTAGTACTGTCTACTCTCTAGTAACTGGGAAAAGTCACTATTTCTTCATTCCAATGAATTAATCAAATGTAATTTGTTAAGCCCTACTTTTTTCTATGTCATGCTATATGTTCTCTCATTAAAAAATATGCTTTTTAGAGGTTTTTAGTGTCATCAGTGCATGTTTCAGTAATTCTGCAATCTCTCTCAGGCCCTATTTGACTCCTCCTTACACTTAGCTGTAAGCGTGGCAAAGGAGAAACTCAATTTGTCAACTGGACAAAAGTTTATTTAGGTTGAAAACATTTCAAAGCTCATCCAAGCTGCTTCTTCAGTTCTGGTCTGAATGCTGGTGAACACTTCCTTATATCTGCCTACAGGGAGGAGCTAACTACACTGAAACTACTCTGGAACTAACACCCTACTTGTTTACAGTTTCTCTTTGTTAGCTAGATCTATTCATCTGTCCTGAGGGAGGGGACATATTAACATAATCATTCAGGCCCAAAATGAGGGTTTTTCCCACCTATGGCCCTGACTTGACCTGTTCTCTTTGTTTTAGGTTTGAGGATGGAGTTGTACATTGGAGACAGATGATGTCTGAGCCCTTTATTTCTGTTCAAGGAGGGATTTGCTTTCTTAACAAAAAATCCTCTTTAACTCCCCTGTCAAACCTCAATTCTTTTCTCTGGCTAAGATCTGTATGTCACTATCCTCATAAGAGTGTCCTGTGGCTTCTAGATGGAGATGTACTGCAGACTGAGGACCACTGCTGCTCTCTCGTCTGTGTTGGTACATCACAGTTTCAACTCTTGTGAAGTGGCTGTTTCATTTCTCCAATATAGCGCTCACTGCAGTCTTCCCTAGTCTGAATGGAGTAGACAACATTGCTGTGTTTATGGCTTTGTATTTTGTCCTTTGGGTGGACCAGTTTCTGTCTTAAAGTGTTAGTAGGTAAATAAACATTTGTCCAGTTGACAAATTGAATTTCTCCTTTGCCATGGATTTTACCTGGACGACTAGAGCTTCTACACCTAGTTAGTTGTAAGATTCTGTCCGACGCTCAGCCCACAAGCCTCTCACATGAAAATTTTCCTTAAATATAACAGATTAGCTATGGCCATTCTCCACACTCCACACTCTATGCTTTGGTCTAATGCTGTATGATTTGTGCATCCATAGATTTCACAAAGACAATAAAAAACAAACAAACAAAAAAATGAGGACCATTGCAATAATAATGAACAATGTAAAACAAATTATTATACTGTATATCTTTAGAAGGTTTTGAGAATGTTGCATATAACAGAAAGCTGGAGCTCATGAATAGTCTCAAAATGTCCTCCATCTTTGTTTGTGCTTTGGCCTGGCCTTCCTGGGACATCTTTGCCGCGTGGTGCTGATGTGTTATTGACAATGCAGGCACACGCTGAGTAAATATCACTGAGCTGTGAATCCACCTGGGGGCAGCGGACACATATTGCACTTTTGCTCTCCTTCCCTCTTCCTTTATTTCTTCTCTAAAGCTAACTCTATGAGACTGTTGTTTTTTGTGCGAGACTGGTACATTTCCAGGCTCTGCAGCTCAGTCCTGCCATTTGGCCCTAATGAAAGGTGAAGTGACACATGCCGGCTGTCATACGCCGTGGGGAACAAACAATGTAGAGATTTATATGGAAAAGCAAGAAAAGAGGATTAGACACCGCTGTGGTCTATGTTGTTGGGTTGAGGTGTTTGGAGATTTTCAGCGAGAGAAACTGGTGGGAGCTTTTGTCTTTCTGTGTTGTCTAAGTGATTTTATGCTCTTTGTCTATTCAAGTTAGCATGACACTTTAAATTGTGTTCGAAGAAAGAATAAATGCTTGGTTTTGAAAAGGAAACTGGATGGATATGGTTTTGGAACCCTATGTTAGTACATCATTGCGCTTTTGAAAATATCTTTTGAAGATCGTATCGTCTCAATTTCAGACACATTGTTCAAATGACTACCATTGAATTTTTTTTTCTACTACAGATTGCAAAGTTGTTTTCAAGCCAGCTGTTTTCAAGTATTGTTGACTTGTTGATATTGGACATTTTAAACAAATAAACTAAAAAAATACCAGTCTCCTACTCATGCCTCCCCTCGGGCAATGCTGGTAGCTGACCACCTTGCCCAAATCAAAAACTACAGCTGTTTAAATGTTAAAAGTGCATTGTGTACCTTTTCTGGTGCTTTTCTCCATGGAGATGTTATTGCTTTGTCTAAAATGTTTCGCAGTATGGTATGTGTGGTATCTTTATAGAGACTAAACCAGGTCAGATCTGTGGAGAGGCAAAACTCCTCACAGTC
Organism: Boleophthalmus pectinirostris; assembly: GCF_026225935.1. Lineage (NCBI taxonomy): Eukaryota > Metazoa > Chordata > Actinopteri > Gobiiformes > Gobiidae > Boleophthalmus > Boleophthalmus pectinirostris. Next base: position 14,811,095 of record NW_026571190.1, on the reverse strand, counting down.
AGAATGCCTGTTTTTCTAGGTATTTATGAGATATAAAACTGTTTAACGTCATACTACAGAACATACCAAGCAGAGCAACGACATATCCATAGAGTCAAGAAGATGACAGACCCCCAGCCAAAAAGTTACATAGTGCACCTTTAAGGATTCCCGCTTAAATGGCTGACCACAACGTTAGAGCGAATTAGTAACTGTAGCAAAAGTGGATGGGGCAGAATAAAAATTGACTGCAATACATCTGGTTTAAAAAAGAAAAAGTTGTAGCGGTAATGTCGTGATAATATTTGCATGGTTTCTCATCCAAAAATTATTTAGTTTATTTATTATCAATTTAAAAAAAAACACCACAAGGAAGATCTCACTCACCTGATGCAATGATGAGTCCCGGCGCTGACTCTTTGCTCGCGATGTTTCCAGATGTGTAGGGATTTGCCGAAACATGCAGATGGAGATGTAACGAGCAATAAGGCTGTTGAAAGAAAACTGAAGTTATTTAACAACCTTGTCGAGTTGAATCATACCATACTACCAAAACATAAAAATTCCAATATAAGAAAATTACAGTTACGAAGTCTTGGACGCAACACTCAAGTTTTTATCCCCGACCAGATTTCCCCACTGGCCGGTCTCACCATTAATTTTGATTGGGTTAACCTTTACAGACACAATTCTCATTACGAGGCAGCCAAATGCCAGTATGCAGTATGCCAGTGTTGTTACTCGCTGTGTTGGAGGTTTATTAAAACTTTGACATTTTCTGACAAATAACTGTATAACACAAACCAGAAGGTACAGTACTGAATGGCTAATTGGTTTATCAGATGTGAGTTATTTGTATGAGGAGTTTCCTCTAATGCGTTAATGTGAGGGTGTAATGCTTAGGTGAACAAATGGAGGTGAAGGCAGCTGTGCAAATGCATTATATAAAACATTCTTTGCTTTGTGTTAAAATAGGCAGCAGACACTTTCTTACTTTCTAACTGAAAAGACTGAATTCATAAGGAAGAACTCATACATAAAACAATTCTAAAAGAATTATATTACACATAACTGACTCTAAATGTTAGAATGCTGTTACCTAAAAACATACCTGGAGTTGTGTTTTGTTTCATTCACACATGTTTGAGTAATCCTTTATTATTAGTCTGTCTGTATTTCTGAAGCTCAAAATGGTCTGTTCCACTTTGTGATGTCATGAAGCAATAGTTTTCAAGTTAACAGTTACCGTATTTTCCACTATTGGGCACGCTCTTAAGCCTCCAACTCCATCAAAAAACGACTGCGCCAAAATCCAGAGCACCCTATACACAAATCCACTCGGTGTCCCAGAATGACTTCAGTAAACTACAAAGCCACACCACCCGCAGCGCACACAAACACGCACCCTCCGTACACGCCACAATTGAACAAAGCGTGACAAAATGTCACCGTGAACACACCAAACAAAGTCCGACTGACCCATCTAACTGCTGTGTTTCCTTTAAAGTCCGGTGTGGTTTATTTGTGAAAAAAGTTCAAAAATAGACCATTCATTGACAGTGCGCCTTATAATCCAGAGCGCCTAATAGTGTGGAAAATACAGCACCTTAAACCTTTTGTTCAGTTGACATTGGCAAATCCAAGCTGAAATGATCTAAATGATTCTAGCACAAACAAATGGAGTTTAAAAACATAGTGGAGCACTTCCTGTATTACCACCTCACATTACAAAGTGGAACAGAGTGTTTACTGTATAAGAAAAAAACTCGGTGAATGTGTGTGTATGAAACAAAATACAACTCCATGTTTGGGGAGAGAAAGCAACATTATAACATATATCTGAAAACAGCGTAATACAGGCCCTCAGTACCTCAGCAATTACTTAATTAAGGAGTTAGGAGTTAGATAAGTAGTTGCTAAGCCTGAATCATTCTTAATTCTTTGGTCATTATGACTTTATTATTTCTTCAGGGCTCCCTCCTGCTTGTTTCCATGGAACACAGACTATAATATTCCACAGTTTAGACGCATCTATCTCCATGCAGAATGTTCGAAGTATGGTTTTTGCTTTCTATTTTGATGGAATGATGCAGGTGACATGCCATCCTCGGAAAGTTAAGCAATCTTACTTTAAGTATCACACCAATGAAAATAATGATCTTTTTCATTTTTAGACTTAAAATTATGAACACAGTAATGTTGTGAAAAATATCAAAAATAAGATCGATATCCATACTACAATCTGTTTCTAAATTAAATACTATATTTGAGTACGTATTGATTAAAAAAACAAAAACAAAAAAACATTAACAGGACAGAAATAAACCTTACATGAATAGCTTTAGAATGATACTGAGCTGTAGCAGAACAAGTATAAGACCTTACCAACTAGTATATGCCCATGGACCAGACTTTTCTAAATCAGTACTGAGTATTGAGTCTATACCTTGATATCAAAATCAGCATTGTGATCATGAACACTAGAATACAATATATCTTCCATCACACAAGACATGTTTATGCAAAGCTAAGGAAGCCTTGGCTGGGACGTGTCACCTTTGTCAAACTTGTGCACTCTAATTCTTACATGAAACATAACTTCAGAGACACCTGGCAGTGAAAAGGGCCTTTGTGTTCCTGTCACACACCCCTTCTCCGTCTCTGTTTGCTAAATGGGAGGTCAGCTCATTGGACTGAATCAAAGTGACTGCCCTTTGGACTCAGAGCACTCAGCTTTGACGGCAGCTCCAGTCAGTCTGCTCCTCTCAAGGCCCTTTCCTTGACAAAGTGAAAACACATCCACACATCTATACAGTAGGGATGCAGAGGTGGGTAGTACTTTTTATTACTTACTATTTACTTACTTTAAACATTGTTAATATTTTAAGTTACATGCACTTGAGTAGTAATCCTTCAGTCATGCAGGTAGGATACTTTATGCATTTTTTTCCTCATGTTTGTGGTTCATCTATTGAAAATACCAGATGTTGCAGAGTATTTAATATGATTTAATGTTTGTTCTTCCGTTATTATTTAACAGTTTGTCATTATAAATAAGAAGTAACATCCCGACAGTTACTCTTACACTTAGCCTTTCTTGAGTAGTAGTTTCCCCAAATACTTTTTACCCTCCTTTGTATTTCTACCCAGGTAATACTATTTTGCGCTTGAGTACAGACTATATGTAGTGGAACGAACTGGAGTGCTTTAGGTCTCGACTTAAGACTTCCTCTTGTTCTCTGGCTTTAAACACAGCATATGTAATTGGTGTGGTCCTCTGTGTCTTTTATTTATTTTTATTTACTTTACTTTTTTATTGCTATTATACAATATTATAGTTTTGCTTTTATTTTATTTTCACTGGTTTTACTGTTTTAGGACAATTAAGCGTAGCGTTACCAATTTCGTTGTTGTCTTTTTATGGTCTCTCTGCAGCCCTTTGGAAAGTGTTTATTTTGTAAAATGGATTTGCAATGCTTTACACCCCTCTGTAGTTCTCCTTGTTTATGTAAAAGTATGGGTCTCACCAGTGCACAGTGGATGTTGTTTCCGCGCAGGTCTTTGCTGGGCGCCTGCAGGAGCCTCCAGTCTCGCCCGCGGTTGTAGGTGATGTACGTCTTCACCTGGTTGTCCATCCTTTTGTTGGCTAAAAACATGCCTTTGATTCCAGCCACCTGGGGACATCAAAAGTGAGGAGTCATTTATTGTTTATCCTGAGTTATCCACGTTGAAGCAAGAGCATTTCAAAAAGGGCCAGGTCCATATCACCCCAAATTTCACTTTGAGCCTGAAAATTATCAATACCACAAGTTTAAAATACATAATGAAAATGTACTTCTTGACAGTGCTAGACAAACATCTTTTCAGTACTGTATTACGGAAGAAAATAGGCAAACTTAAAGGCACACTATGTAACTATTCTGGTTCATGATGCTTGTCTCTATATAGATTTGCTATTGCTTTGCCTAAAATATCCCACAGTTTGACATTAATCAAATCTGTATGGATGCAAGGTGATGCCAGGGGAGGCAACACCAACCTGTAAGTTGTTTTTCCAGCAATAAAATCATTTGCAATTTGACGAACTCACAATCAGTTGAAAACCATACAGTTTGAACAAGCAAAGCAAACGTTCAATCATTTCAAAAGTTTAAAAGTCTGCAAGATCGAGCTAACATCCACAAGTCTCAAGTCTTTCAAGTCTCAACTTGACTCAGAAAATCCATGTCACAATTGCACAAAACGTACACTTTTATGTTTATGTACATTTCAGTCACGTTGAAAACCTCACAAATCAACTCCCTACAGCTGTCCATCCGCACCCTATAAGCGCCACCAGCAACATACAAATAAGTTCTTCAGCACTGAGTGGGTGTCATCTCCGGGCCGTAGGCAGCCCATAATCAATGCTGCTCTTAAATGGATGTGACTTGTTGTTGGAGATCTGTGCTTAGCCCTGCGGGACACTGCTGAGACTGTCGGCCACTGAATGTCCACTTTAGTAATTGGTGGGTACTTCAATCTCCCCGCCGAAGCAGATTTAGCATATCCTGCCTTTTGGGTGGCGACCCCAATCAACACAGTGGATCTGAGTCTATAAGTGAGGCCACCCCCAGACACGAGCAGCATCACACGCGGATTATAATTTGATTGGGAAGATAAGGGAGGAAATAGGAGACTGCTGCAAAATGATCGGTTTTAAATCTGTGTTTTGCAAACTGTGGGGCAGGAATCGCTTTGCAGTTATTTATTGATACGACATTCCTTTGGGCCGTGATGCTAACTGTAAGGATTACTCTGTCTGAAACTCAAATTAGAGTTTAATCTGAGCTTTAATTTAATGCAATCTGACCAGAAGGAGCTGGTTTAGAGGGAACTACAACAGGTGAGCTGATCTGTTTTTCAATTCAGGACCATGAACGCTCGTATTGATCACAGACTCATTTAGTATTTTTTTCTTGAGTTTTCTGAAAACCTTTTGATAATGTTTGCTACTGTGTGCATTGTCACCATGGTAACTAATCAACATTCTGCCAATACAGATATATTTAGAACACCCCCAGCATGATGTCACTGCAAAGAACCAATTTAGAGTTGATTTTTTTCCAAATTTTTCCAACACTTTATAAACACTATACTTACGGTACTTGTGCTTTCCATTGTAATATCCAAAAGGTAAAGTGACAAATGTTGAACCTGATCATTTCTATAAGTGACCACAACCTATAACTCACTATACTGCAACAAAATCTGCATTTTAGCTGCCTCTTATCTGTGTTAGGGGCTGTGACCTGAAAAGCCAACAATAACCTGGTGGACAGCTCACATTTTGTGTATTAAAGTGTCCTTTAATTTGCAACTTATTGGTATCTGTTGGTATAAGTATCAGATCTGTATTGCAATAATTGCCATAGTATTGCTTGGTGTCATATTGGACCAACAGTCAGTAGTATTGCACATCACTTCCACCTACAGTAGTTTAATCAGGTATCCGATGAAGAATTAGAAGAATTAATAGTACTCTAGTAGTTGTTTTTTTTTCTATTGTCCTACATCCCTCTATATCAGCCACTTAACCATACTTCCCCTTTACCCTGGTTCAGATGGATCTCATTGCAGGGAGTAATATCTCTGGTTATTCATCAAAGAAAGAAATCATCTGCTCCTCCCAAAATCCATACTCCTGGCACAATCCCTGTGCCGTGTCTTCTTCAGTGTCAGCACATTTCAAAGTGCTTGGTATTCACTCTGTGCTTCTGGAGCAGTGTAGGCCTACAGCAGTTTGCTCCAAAATGACAAAACAAGTTCTTTTCATCGTCAGTACCTCCGGGGTCCACTATATTGATCGGAGCAGATAATGCACTTGTGGTTTGGATGCTCATCAAGTCCATTGTGAGCGCCATATTGTATAAGCTTTCACAGTTATGAGTGACTGATTGGAGCCATTTTGTACCTATGTTTTCCTACCAGCAATGGCAACGTAATAACAAATAAACTAAGACAAAACATGTATTTTGTTTTGTCTTCATAGATCTATTAAAGCAGGGGTCTCAAACTCAAATTACCTGGGGGCCACATTAGATAAAGTCTGAGTGAGGCTGGGCCGCATTGAGTATTCGATAAATCGCGGTTGCATGAAAAAAAAAACGCTGTATGTGCACGTGTACTCGTATTAACAGATCCACTTAGACTCGTTGCTTTACAACTGCTGTAAATTGAGTTTTGGGATGTAAGCTGCATTAATAATCTGTTGTTGTGAATCCGTATGGGCACCGATTGCAGCTTCATCTGTCAGTGCGGCCCGCGGTAGGGGGGTGGGATTGTGCGTACATCTACCGTGGGTCGCACTGACATTATTCTTTGGAATTAAGTGGAGGGCCGCAAAAAATTCTTCCGAGTCTGAGACCCCTGCATTAAAGTATCTGGATAGAGTATACTCGCTTAAGCCCACTGCAAATAGTGACCACTGTTGTGGTATTGCAGCAAAAAGAGAAATTCTCTGCAGCTCAGAATTTTTTCCCATAGCATAGCCTGCCCATTTGTAAATACAAACTGATTATATCTGGCTGAGAGGACACCAGATTTCAGAATAGTCGCATTTTGTGGCAATTTTCATTAGAGACAGATTGATAGGCTGATATTTTTATATTTTTATATCTTTTTAGCACATCAGTTATCTGCCTTATATCATTTGTATACATCTATACCTATGTACTCATCCATTAAATCAATCATGTATCAATCATGCATCGATCTCTCTCTCTATTCTATTTATTATTTTTTTTCATTTCTGATTGCCAATTCCGATGATTTTGTTTTAAGTATCTGCTGATACCCGATATCAATCAATATCAATGCAGAAATGCAGAGACTGATAACATTAATTTCCTTTAAACAAAAAGTAAGATAAAACTGATCCAAATGTGTTATGTAGCTGTTATTTATCAGTAGCTACAGAATAGCTCCGTATAAACAAAAGTTCAAACATTCAGACTTTCTGAGCCAACTACGACCAATAAATTGCCTTCTTACATCAAATTAAATGTCCAAACTGGATAACATCTGAACCAATATTTGCAAGCTGATATCTGCTTATTTTACAGTATCAGCACCGATATCTGATACAGTATCGGATAACACCGGTGTGTAGTTTTACCTCGTACAGGTCCACCATGACGTTGCCCTCGATGCCCATGCTGCTGACCACGTTCTCCAGGGCCAGAGAGTAGAAGACGCCAGAAGTATCTGACACATATAAGTTGTACGTCTCATTCTGGTTCCACTCCTGCACCGCTGCCACCACACGGTTATCATCTGTGCTGATCACATGGAGCTCCTAGAAGAACAAATGTATTTTTAGTTGTTATTCCATTCCACTTCAATGCACAGACTCAAAATAAAACTGTACTTCTTTGTCATGTTATAAGGTGCACAAGTGTCCTCTACCTGCTTGTCTCCATGGAGATGTGGTTTGCCTTGAATGTTCACAAAACATATTGAATTAACTTTATTTAGTACTGGTGTTTTTAAGGTGGAAAGACATGTGTAGTTACTATGAAAGGGGTAGTCGCTCCACAGATCTCACCTATAACTTAACTTGGTGGCATCAGTTGCTTGTCTCCTTGAAGACAGGTAAGTTTAATGCCAAACTGTGGAACATTCCAGGCAAAGCTATAATGTCTTCATGGAGACAAGCAGCTGTTGGTCTTTCAACTAGAAATGTCACCTCAAGTCAAAAAAACTAAAACACACTGACGAGTTGACAGTATCATAATTATCATCTATCATAATCACAAATTATAAACTACATTTTCACTTTCTGCTTTAATTTTCTAAGACTTTAGTTCAGGGATGGCAATTTATTTATTTTTTCCATGAGAAACCATGCCAAGCCAAAATGCTTAACTCAATTCTGCATAATATTAATTGCATTTCTTTACATATATATGAAAACATGCTGTAAATAGCATTGTTTTGACAAGCTGGGAAGACTGTAAGAGTTTACTAAGCAATGAAAAAGTGAGGTTGCCTGACAAAAATATGTTATTTAATAAACACCTCTAAAATAAAAGCAATGCAGCTTTAGTCCATGCATGAGGTAAACTGATAAAATCTGTTTATTTTGTATTTCCAAATTAGTTTAAATGGGCCGGTCAGTCAACCAAAGGGCTGTATGTGGCCTGGGAGCTTTACAATGCCCAGGTTTGCTTTAATTAATACTTTTGCATTGCATCCTAAATTAATTAGTAGGAATTCAAATGCAAATATGTTCTTTTGTTGGCTTTATTTATTTTCTAATATCCTTTTGTCATAGCAAAGGCACCCTCCTTTTCCCTTGGACTCTACGGAGCGCGCCTGTCCAGTAGCGCTCTGTGTGTGGCCCTGTTCAGTGGTGCTTAACCTTTTCTGATTCACGGCCGGTCAAAGCTGTTGACCCTCTCATGTCTCTGCCTTCAGCTTCAGCTTGTCTAAACTGTTTGTATAAGAAATCTATTTAAAAGGTACACACATGCCACAAGTGACTCCTCAGTCTGTAGAGCATTCTCTCCCACTATAGTTCGATCTTTATCTGCGGACTATGTGACTTTGCCAAAAAATACATTGAAAAAGCATGCATTCTCGGATGAGCAGAGGATGTTTAAATGTTTAAAGTCATACTGTGGAACATTCAACAAAAATTGAAGAACACCAGTACTGTTTTTCTACCTACTAAATATACATAATTACAAATAATACAATAATAATAGAAACATTTCCAGCAGCTACTCAAAAATTAAGTAAATTTATGAAAATTAAATGATGCTTATTTGTCTTTTTATTTTGAGGTTTCATTTCACACTAAACCAAACAGCCTGTTTCATCAGGTCTTTTTCATTGTCTTCAACACATACAAAACGTGACCTATTTGTGTGTTATTGCTGCATAGAGTTTTGATTTCTTCCGGAACACTCCTTTCATCCAGTCACAGCCAGTAGGTGGGGCTTGGTAATGCAACATTTCTAGCACCAAAGGCCCCATCCACACTAATAAGCATTCAAGTCGTTTTGGTTGCGGATGCAGTGTTCGTCCACACTAATCCGATTGAAAACGGCTCCAGAAGCGGAACGATCTGGTGCCGCCAGCTCCCATGAATTCATTTGAGTATGGATCTGGTCCGGCACTGTGTGGACACCTGAAAACACTGATACGCTGATGTAGATCTGTGCGCCGTGAAGTAATTCACCGCCAAAACGCAAAGAGGCTAAAATATATGTCCATTCATATATGTGGTCTATGTGTATGATCTGCAGATGTATAATCTCTGAAAAGTTTAACATGAATCATCTCCAACACAATAGAAGCACAGAACAGACTCACCATTACCAAAACACCCCTGTCACAGAAACAACACATATAACCCACTGAGTCATGTCCTTTAGTCCGACAGAAGCTGAACCGCATCAGCGCACAATAGTGAGCTGTTTTTTGAGAGCTTAATTTATGCAAATGAGCCATGTGGTTTGAAGTTTTGTTTCTGTAAAACGTAAACAAATATGCTCAAAGCTGTGTGAATAGGGAAGGCTTGCAGACACAGAAACAACATGTCTGGACGCAGATCGTTTCCAATACGGTGATACAGTGATACGGTGATTTGTTTCAGTGTAAACATAGCCAAAATGTATCTTGTGTTAGGATGGCTGCAAGATTTGAATAAGCCTGACATACTTCCGTTAATTCTTTTTAAAATGACCTGACCCAAGCATTTCTAAATTGTGTTTTGGCCTGGACGAGAGCTTGGGGGGGTGGAATGCCAAAAAACAACTTTTACCATGGAGATTATCTATGTTTTTTTATTTGTTTAGTTTTTTTCCAGCAGTGCAAAATGCCTATAACTTAAACTTAAAACAATGTACCTTACACCAAAGCTTCACTGGTGGTTTTCAGATTCACTTTATTATACAAAAGGTTTATTCACAAGTGTTTAATGTAATCATTTTTAATAACTGACTAGACTCATTAATTTGCCATATTACAATAAACACCTACATTTGAACTGTATTTAAGCTTAGTATTGGCCTATGGAATGTTGTGATGCCATCTGAAATAGATGACAATAGAATAGAACAGAAATAGAATAATTTGATAATCTAGTGAGTGACAACTGGTAAATATGTTTATCACTCAGAATACTTTTTTAATACTTTCCGAATACTGTATTTAACATTTTAAAATCTCCATTGGGCTTTCATTATAAGCTGAACTGAAAATTCTGAGGTACAACATCGTTCAGAGCTCTCGTGGTGGTTTTCATATTGTACATTGTGATGATGCCATGACCCCAGATAGGGAGCAGGAGCCAGTTTCCACTTTTGATTACACTGTATTTTCTATTAAGTAGTTGAAAATAAGTTGAATCTGATTATTTCTGAGCAGACCTAACCTATATTACCTAACATAATAACAATAGTCATGTATAATGTGATAATAATAAGCCAACCTAATGTCTCCACTTGAAGAGAAGTGAATGCACATACATATATTCTCTGATTGGTTAGAGCATGTCTAATGAGAAAAAACATTTTAAAAAAAAGCAGCACAGACTATACCCTCTTTGCTGTTGTAACTGAACCCCCGCTGAGCACAAAACAGCCTCTCAACTTTCCCTTCTCTGCACATTCATTACATCTGATTTGTAATTTCCATTCTGCAAATGAACCAACCTTATTCCAGAACTTATTTCAATTACATGTTATTTTTCCACACACCTACTGCGCTTAATCATACCTCTAATCAGGCCAACTACCGCTCCCCTGGTCATGTTTTGGGTCCAGATGCCGATTGCTGTGAGTCAACCATATTGGGCAGGTGTTGCACACGCTTTACCATTAGCTTTTGTGATCATGTGTACTGATAGCTGCACACTGAGTCCAATGCCACTGAGAGCTAATTAAAATGTAACTAGAATAGCAGGCCTTTTTAAGTGTTGTGTTTGTGCTTTTTGCTTCTTTTTTCTTTTTCTTTTTTTTTATGTAAACTTGGTTACCACCTCTGCTGAAGTGAAAATTCAGGGGAAAGTGAGTAATGACCAGTGGTGGAAGAACCTCTTGAGAAGTACTTGAGTAAAAGTATCAATACCAGAGCAAAATACTACTACTACTACTACTACTACTACTACTACTACTACTACTACTACTACTACTACTACTAATAATAATAATAATAATAATAATAAAGTAAAAGTATCATATCAAAAAATCTACTAAATCTACAAGTAAACGAAATACAGTACCCATTTAAAAATGAATTCCAAGACTAAAAAGTATTTTGTGCAGCTGAGATGTAATAAAGCTTCAAATGTACAGTTTTTCATACAGTTTTTTTGTTCTGAATTTTGTTCAACAGAAACAATGAAATTTTAAAATATATTAAAATTATAAAGTTTAAGTATAATGTACATACAAAGCTGATTTGACTTGCTGGCTCTAGGATGTTCAAACTGTTGAACACTTTCACTTTTTCAGAACTGAAAAAGCAGCTTGGATGAGCTACAAAACATATTTGTTCAAAAACTTTTTCTCCAGTTGACCGAACTGAATTTCTCCTTTGTCACTTTCACTTTTAGTTAATACATTGTAACAAGTTTGTTCAAAGTGTTTGCGCTGGTAATAGTGATACTGTCTGTTCAGTACTAGACATCTAAATATGAGTACTCACTTTCGGTTTTGTAAACAGGGCTACTGCATGCATACAGCTACACAAGTGTATATTTTAAAGTTGCACAGGTGTTTTTCTGTTGTTAACTTTGGCATTCAACTTGGGCAGCGTGTACTTGGACAGCTTCATTGTGGTGATCAGATTTATTCCACAACTTATTTCAATTACATGTTATTTTTCCACACACCCACTGCGCTTAATCACACCCTCTAATCAGGACAGGTACTGCTCCCCTGATCGTGTGTCGGATCTAGACGCCAATTGCTCCACGTCAGCCATATTGGGCAGGTCTTGTGCGTGCTTTAGCGCTAGCCGCAGTGATCCATTAGCTTGTGCGCTTCATCTACCTCTGACTGTGCCAATAGCTGCACACTGTGAGTCCAATGCAACTGAGAGCCGCCCGGGGTCTGATTGAATAAAACATGTTTAATTGTCAATGGGGACGTGACAGGAGCATTCTGGGAGAACCGGAGGAGCGCAGTGGAATAACAATGGAGGTTGCGCAGTTGGAGTTACTTTGAGCTGTGATTTGGTCATAAATAACAAAGACAGAGCCATGCTGAGCTACGGTACCACGGTCTGCGACTTCGGACAGAATACAAACAAAAACCGCTGGACAATTATAGAAGCTGGTTTCAAATACAAATAGTACAAAAGCAATTGTAGCCGTTTTCTGACAGGCTCAAGTGGCAAGGCAGGGGGTCCAGGAGAGGCAATTTTAGTAGCATTATGCAGCACTGTGTTAAGTTTTAGTGCGCTAAAATATCACATTCATATCATTGCTAATCAGTTATAGTTAAATCACTCCAATCACACAATGCAGAACTGGTGTGGGGTGAAAATTTACAAGTTTTTTCCTTTCCATTTCAAGCTATTGTGGGGTTTGTACTGAATTATTTGATTTTGCTATTTTATTCATTTATTTTAGTTCTTTTGATAGTATCATGACCAGAATACTCATTATCTAAATATCTACAGATGATTGTTAGAATAAGATAAAACAATAAAATAGAGTAGAATAGCTGGTTCAATTTCACTATACGTTTTTCCCCCCAAAAGTATTTTCACTTTCTCTAAATATGCTATGATAAGTTTATTGTGTTTGCATTGGTATTAGTGATCTAATAGTGAATAATGTAATAGTGGATAATAAACAGTGTTCAGTTCTACTAGACATCTAAATATGACTTTATAAACTAGGCTTGTCATGATAATCTGGAACAATATTTTTTGGGGGGGTCAATATTTATCATGTGTTTTTCTTCTTTGAACTACTTAGAAATGTTTAGTTATATTTTTTTGGCGAAAGAATAAGATTTAGGTCGTAAAAGGTTGAATTAATAATGTCTAGTTTAATAATCATTGTTTATTCATCTGTTCACTGTTGTATTGTTTTGGTTTGTCGATAAAGTTCATACAAAGTGGCTGACTTTCTGTTTTGTGAGACCAGGAGAGACAGGGAAGCCGCATGGTTTGCAGCTAGAAAATCCAGTCGCATCCACTGCTAAGGATTGATGAATCAATGTCGTAAGTTATTTAATTCATCATATAGAAGCTTATGTTTGTATATCAATGTTTATTTCATGCTAATCTTAAATGCTTAATAATCAATCAATAACTCATGTAAACTGAATATTCTTTATTTTTCCTGTGATTTTTTTAATCACGATGAATGAGTCAACATTAAAGCCACAATCTGTATGATTCATTACAGATACAAATTAACTGCTAAAGTGTTGTGCTATTTATTTATTGCAGCTCATGATTTTCTAACAATAGTGCACATTTAGAATAGTTTTTGTGGTTTAAATCTGCTCTTGGGTTATTGTGTCAGTGGCATAAAGTCATTGCAATATTATAATTTTTCATCTGTATTTACTAAGGCAACATATCACACTTCCAAATGTAAACAGACCATTTGTAAACGGGGTTACTGCAATCATACACCTAAACAACTATATATTTGAAGTGGCAATAGTGTTTTTCTATTGTTGACTTTGACATTTACCTTGGGCAGCGTGTACTTGGGCAGTTTCATTGGGGTGAACACGTCTCTTTTCGCTGACACGTAGTAGATTGGCCTCCCGGTAGTCGAAACCTTTACAACGAAAAACATTTAGAGACACCATTTTGTAATTACATAACAGACATACGGATTTGTTCCAATGCCCTTGTACAGGGCCTGATTCAGTCTAACCTCTTTGTTCTCCGAGAGCAAAGTGGACCATTACATACCTGCACAAACACATACTCGTCCTGCACCACCAGAGAATTGGGGTCGATGAATCCGGGGAATGGCTTGCCCTTATTGGCCTCGGTACAGTTCTGGAGTCGACAGGTGACGTACAGCGCTTCTGCTCCCAACACACAAAATACACAGATTAAGATACAGTATTGGAGCCGTAGTGTCAATACAGATGTATGACCGTTTTGCCTGACCAGATAAGTCCTTTCTACATTCTGTTTGAACCCAGAAAGGACTGAAATCGGACAACAGAGCGTGAAAAATTCCATCCAAACTTGAGACGATTCAAACACAGCTGCTAAATTGTGTCACATGTTTCTCAAATGCTGAAGACACCTGCTTTTCAAAATTCATGCAGCATTCAGAATTAAACTTTAACCTCAGTTTTACCTGAGATAAGTAAGAGTTTAGTGCTTTGATTGTTGACCAAAAATCTTTGATGTTTCTCAGTTTTCCATGTTTGTTTTAACAGAAAGTGGATCTCTCTGATTGGCTAAGCTACATGTCAAACATGCCCTCTGGAAGTGGGGAAACAAGATACAGTTTCAGACCCACTCGTCTTTGTGAATCTTTGTCAAAGCGTGTGGTTCTGGCTGCCCAGGTAAGTAACCACGCACAAATAGTATGGTATTAACTATCCACTGATCTAAGTGAAAAATATGTCATGTTTTATTTAGTCATTTATATATGTATGTATATGTATATGTATGTATGTATGTATGTATGTGTTTATTGACAAGGCCAACCTGTTACCCTGCATATGTGCTGCAACCTCACCACTAAGCCACACTGCCAAATGTATGCTTTTAAGAGTTTATGTCTTTTTTTAGATGTTACTTCACATCTAAACCAGGGTGAAATCAGTTTTTAATCTCAAGAAAACTACTTCTAAACATTTTAAAGGGGCACTATGTAACTTTTCATGTAATTGCTTTGCCTAGAATGTTTCACAGTGTCATGAAACTCATCTGTCTCCAAGGATACAAGCAGGTGATACCAAGTTACAGGTCAGGTCTGTGGAGAGATGACCCAGTTCACTGTAACTTTTTTTTTTTTTTTGCAATAAATAAAAAAAACATACATATAATTGATTAACTGCAACATGTGTATGTCTAATGCCATACTGCGGAATATTCATTGCAGAGTAAAAGCCTAGACACGTCTCATGTTAGTTATACCATCTTTAAATCTGCACTTCTACAGCAGTCTGTCCCTTCACACCTGAACAAGCCATTTACCAGTCGTCCTTACCCCCCGATTGAGAACCCCTTATCAAAGCAGCAACCCTGTAGCACCCACTTGCCACCTTTCAGTCAGGTGTCTCCTTTGGGTGTCTGCACATTTACAGGTGTCAATAAAGCTCTTGAGAGCAGGTGATGGGTGTGTTCTGGGGTAGAGACAGATGACCGCCTGGGCCAATTGCTTTCTTTGGCTTCCATTGCGGTGCTGTCCGGACACATTAGCCTCTGCCAAATGGGTGAGGGGGCAGGAGGGAACAGGCATGATGGATCCTCGCTGTGTGCACCTAACTTGTGACACTTGTGATGTTCAGTATGATTGGTTTTTCTCTATTGTGTCAGCTACAAAGGCCCGCAGACATCAAGGTGAACAGATGCTCTCAACACAGTTTGAAAGAGAATTGAACTGAAGGGATACAGAATGGAGAGTGAGTTAAGGTAACAGAGTTTGAGTGGTTAATACATCCGGACATGAGAAATAATACATAGATATAGCGAGGTTTATTCGTATTGTGGTTTTATGAGATTGCCTTTGAAGTGATATGATAACTTAGAGTGGTTCTCAAACTGAGGTGCAGGAGCTAGTTTGTTTTGCTTTGTTTTGGCCTCCTTTGTTTCAGTTCTCATTTAGATGGACCAAAGCTGTTTTAGACGTGATTCAGTTGTGCTTTAGTACTAGAAAGACCTAATGGAGGTACTAAATTTCAACAAGCACATTTGGAAGCAAATATTTAAAGGTGCACTGTAACATTCCTGATCCAATACCTGTTTGCATTTCTTTGCCTGAAATATTCCAGTGTAAGGCATTAAACTCATATCTCTTCATGGAGACAGGTGACAATACCAGGTCAAGTTAAGATATGTTCAGAAGTGAGCCCGCACTAAGAAGAATGCATGTTTACCAAAGTATTTTTAAGTGATAAAAATACTTCTAATAGAATATATGCATGATAGACAGAAGTTTAATGCCATAATATGAAACATTCCATCCAAAGCATGTTCATAGACACATGCACGTGGAAGAAAAGTTACATAAAGATAATCTATTTACAGATAGTACACACTTTGGTGTACATCCTGCTTGTTCCTGAAATTGAAGGGCAGTTTCATGATACATAATAGTGCTTCTTTACTGCTTCAACAATACTAAGAAAAATATTGACAAAGTGAATAACATTTAATAAAGATTTTCTCCAGTCTGATCCAATGGGCCTGTCAGGAGTAATGCACTCATAACAAATTGAACTAGTCCACCCTTAGTTTAAGCCTCTGCCCACAGCTGTGATTTATATGAAATGTAAAATCCATGGAAAATCCCTATCTGACCTCCCATATTCCTTAGAGCTAATCTTTTGTACAGACCCATCATTGACTTGAACCATTGATCACACAATCAATAGACAAATGTTTAAACAAAATGATTAGCACTTTGCAGGACTAGCCCGCTCAATAGCACTTCTGGGAGGTCCATAGAAACGCATTATTATTTCATGATTGTACTGACAGCCTGTGTTATGTGACTATGGAGATTCAGGAGGTGTATTTTTAATCACACTAGATTAAATAATGTAAGATGGCCCCCACAAAAATAGAGTCCTCACTGCAAAGAAGAAATATTTAGTTAAAGGTGCAATATATTTTTCTGGAGTGGGCTATGCTACTCTTGTTTCCATGGTTATATTATTGCATATCCTGCATGCTCCACAGTATGTAAGTTATATAATATCTTTATTAATTAAATGTCACTTGTTTCTATTGTTCAGAAAATACTTTGGGAAACATGCATTCTTGCAGTGATCAGGCCGGGGTCCCCTGTCCACAGATCTGACCTGTAATTTGGCCTGATGGTGTCACTTGCTTGTCTCCATGAAGATAGATTAATGCCATAGATTCTAGAAATATTCTAGGCAAAGTAATTACATCTCCATAGACATAAGCAGAAAAATTGCATAGTGCACCTTTAGTATTACTTTAATTCGACATATTGATCAAAATTTCAGTAGAATTGACTATTATTCTACAACACTTTTTATTTTAATCCAAATTATTACCAATTGGGTATAGATATTTGGTAACACTTTATAAATTGTTTCCTAATTAGCCTTAATTAAACATTAAGAAAAACTTCATTCATCTTCAAATGGTTTGTTCAAAATGGTTCATCTTCAAATGGTTCATTCATGAGCAAATGATTCGGGCTTACTAACTTCTAAATAAGTCCTAGTCCCAACCTTTCAATTACTAAGACTGAAGCATTCTTAATAATCCCTCACCATTTATTCACTTGAAGTTGTATTCGATCTTTAACCACTTATTTTAAAGATGCTATATTGCTGATCAATCCCCATCACCGCTCTGTACTTACTTCGTTGTACAATTTTATTTTCTTATAGTCGTGATACGGACAAGATTCGGCAGTGTTGCATCGTCATTTTGGTCCAAATAAAAAAAACAGCTATTCGCTAATATGATCTGCAGCTATCACAGGTACCGACTCTCTGTTGTGATGATGCAACACCAGCTCCCATTGGGCACCTCTGCTGTATAACAACAAAGCCAGTGGATTTGTGTCTTTAATTAAGTCATTTTTAGATGAATATTGGAATTGAAAATGTGCAAATTATAACATAATGATCCACAGGGGTCATAGATTATAACTATATAGCAGACACAAGCACAATATGTCTTCTTTAAGGCTAATTAAGGTTATTATAAAGTGTAACCAAAAACTTCTTCATTCTCTCACTTGGTTTTCCTTGTGTGTTTGCAGCATTAGTCTATTACACATTTGTGAGTACTGGCCTTTCCTTTCCACTTGAGCCAAACATTCAGAGCGCGGGGCTCCAGACACAGGGAAATAGAGGTGTGACTGGGGATTGAATTACTCACGTCCGTCAGAGATGCTGGTTTCCAGGTGAATTAGGCCGGCCTCTTTGTCCAAACCCATTTTGGACCTGAAAGGAGAGGCAGACAAATGGGTCTCAGGAACATCAGCTGCACTTTAGTCCTAGTACACCGTCTGGAGCCATTCTTCACACAAGTGTCGAGAAGTGCAGAGAAGGAGGGGAAGTTAAACAAATGTATAATGACAAAGTGTGCGTATATAACATCATGAATATCTGTTTTTTCTCTTGTAATAAAGTCAAATTAGTTTTCCCCAGTACTGACATACTGTAAAAACATCTCCAATAGGTCTGCTGTGTGCTACCTACCTGCATGTAATTATTAAAGCTCCTACATACAAAAGTTACTCTTGTGAGCTGGTGAAGGGTCTGTCACCTGCTTGTTTCTACAGATATGCCATTGCTCTGCCTGAAATGTTTAACAGTATGACATTAAACAGGTTTACCTTACAGACCCTCCACCAAAAAAGTTCCACAATGCACCTTTAGTCCATTTTAGAATGTTGTTACCTCCTCAGAAACATACCAGGTATTGTGTTTTGTTTCTTTCACCCATATTTAGTAATGCTGAATTATTAGTCTATCTACATTTTCAAAACTCAAAATGGTCTGTTCCACCTTGTGATGTCATGAAACCTCAAGTTTTCATGTTAACAGCTCCTTTTTACCTTTAGTTCAGTAGATACTGGAACTTCCATGTATGCAGTCATCCAAATGATTCTTTTGAAGAGTTTAAAAACACTTTCTGACATAACACAAAAGAAAATCTGTAGGGTTTATGTGTTTAACATGAAACAAAACACCATTCTAGGTATGTTTTTGATGAGGAAACAACATCCTAACATAGATCACAAAATAGCGTAACACTGGCCCTTTAAGAGTTTTATCTTCTGTGAACCAGGAAGTGTTCCAAGTAGTGTCCTTTTAACATTTAACAGACTAAGACTATGCACGTCCAATGAATCCAACATCTCAGCTCATCACATATGCTCATAGAATTAACATTTAATACTCAGGATCAAGTATTAATACCTAATCTTCTTCCATGCTTCTAATCAGGAGATGCTACTGAAATGTTAATTGCATATATGATTTCATTCCTTGACCTTTAGACCTCCAGTGGTTTGTAAATTGAATTCAGTATAGATTTTACATCCAAGGCCTTTCTAGCCATCCCTTTCTTCAATCTTCAATCATGTAATTTGTTGTGGGACATAATAATTAAACCACTTATGCTTTTGACCTGATTAGACTCCCTGTGACTGCATATATTTGTGGTGTCTGTTTTATCATTTTGGCATTTAGGCTTTTGTTGCCACAGTCCTGCAGAATTCAGATACTGTATGTTGCAGCCATGTATTTTCTCAAATTGGTTAATTGTGTAAAGATTCACTATGTCACTTAGCTGGAATGTTCCACAGTATGACATTAAGCTTGTCTCTATGCAAAGATAAATGTATTGCATACTGGGAAACTTCCAGGCAAAGCAACAGTAGTGGAAGAAGTACTCAGTTTTGTTTCTTAAGTAAAAGTACACATACTAGAGCAAAAAAGTACTCAAGTAAAAGTAAAAGTATCACAATGAAAAAAGTTTATTTCAGTATTAAAGAACCCATTTAAAAATGTACTGAGTACAGAGTAAAAGGTAAGTATTTCACACAGATATTCAGATCTAATAAAGCTTGAATATAATGTTTTTGGTACAGATTTGTTCTGAATTTTGTTCTACAGAAATAATGGAAATTACATGTTGATATATTTTTGTTTGTTAAAACTTATGAACGTGTTAAAAAATAGAAAATAAAAATCCCCCAGCCTTTTAAGCAGCTTTCAAACTATAATAAAAAATATTTTTACTTTTCAGTCCTGTTCTAAAATGTAGTGGAGTAGAAAGTACAGATACCTGCTCTCAAATGTAGTGAAGTAAAAGTAAAAAGGATCCACTTTAAAATAGATTTAAAGGACCCATCTCATGCAAAATCAACTTTAACTTTTCAGAGCTTTCTGCCTTCTAAGAATGATGTGTGGGCCTTGTATAAGTGTTTTTTAGCTTGATTTGGTGTTTTTTTTTAACAAATTGAAGCATATTTCTACCACCCCCCCACGTGACAACAAACTAAAACCTGCTACAACGATGACACTGCCAGCTACACCTATGATGCATTTGACGTAGCAGAAGGAGCTTCACACCCGACCCTCTCCCTCGCTCCTCCGCCCCGCCTCCACCCTGCATCGGCTGACAATTCCTACATGAACACCTAAACAAAAGCGACAGCATAAGCTAATTGTTATACACTTCAGTGTACACAATATAATAAGTTTATCTACTAGTGTTTATTAATATTTTACCAATCAGTAATGTTCAGCTGATGCCAAGGAGGTGCTTGCGCTTTGTGTACCTCCAAGATCTCGTCCGATTCTGGGTCCAACACATAAGGCTGAACGCGCTGTATCACCATGATGAATAAAAGTTTATTCCTACTGGTATCAGGGTGCACACCTGTCTCCCCCTCACTCCCTGAGATGGGCGGAGGAAGGGCGGCTCACTCAGCGCCTACATCACGTTTGTAGGGTGGAGCCTGTGCTTTCTCAGGACGGGCGGGGGGATTGATTGATTGCATTTATATAGTGCCTTTCAAGATACTCAAAGCGCTTTACAGTTCATTATTCAGTCACTCCACACTCAGTGGTAGTAAGATACTATTGCCACAGCTGCCCTGGAGTGGACCGACGGAAGCGAGGCTGCCAATCTGCGCCATCGGCCCCTCCGACCACCACCATCACTCACGCACACATCACTTTCATACTAGGCAATGTGGGTGAAGTGTCTTGCCTAAGGACACAATGACAGCTCCCAAATTGTGCTTGTTTATGTGCATAAGATACAAAGTGAAGAGTTATTTTGCATGAGATGGGCCCTTTAAGTAAAGTACAGATAACTAAGTTGCATATTTAAGTACAGTGCTTTGCTACTTACTTGCTTACTTTGTTATGTTTCACCACTGCAAAGCAACAACATCTCCATAGAGACAAACAGGTGGTGGACCCTCAACCAGAAAACAAAACACACAAAAAAAAGATAGAGCACCTTTAATGTTAGAAATTGTGAACCATTTCTAAACCCATTGCTCCACTTTTTTTTCTCGGTTTGCCCGCTTGACCGTTTCTCTCTGAGTCTAACCTGAAAGACAGCAGTGCCCAAAGTTAGACAAATGCCTTACTGCAGGCACTGTCAGTGGCAATGACAGCTGTGGTAAACATCAGCATTAGTCCAGCCAATGACCAGTGCTTTGTCTCTGCGAAGGGGCCAGACAAAGTAAAAAAAAACCTCCAGGATTAAAGGCTCACATAGAGAGATGGAGCGAAATGTTTCCTGACATCATTAGCGTGGGAAAAGCCATTGATTTGCCAGTGCCGTGCGTGTGTTGGGCTGCAGATGGAACGGCATATAATCATTAGGGCATTAAATATGTATTACACAGACTGGGGGATCAGTGCGGAGCTCACAACGACGATAAGGATGGATCTGTGGACAGGTAGCACAGAGGAGAGAGCTAGTTTCGATCCAGGAGGGTTAAAGTATTGGTTCACTGCAAAAAAAAGACTTAAAGTATTTTCATAACTTTAGTATTTTAGTGACTACTTTAGATACTTTACTAATTCAAAGTATAGAAGTTTCAGGTGAAGGGTTTGTTGCCTTTCTGGTCTAAGGAGGTTATTGCTTTGCCTAGAATGTTCCAGAGTATGGCATTAAATGTATCTATTTGAGCAACTGATCCCACATGTCCAAGCTACAGGTAAGATCTGTGGAGAGGCAATCCCGCTCATAGTATGTTTTTCTTAGCAATACATATATATACTTTGGAACATTTTTAGCTTTGGCAGTACTTTGAGATAAGGGCCAAATGTTGTGAATTGATTTCCATTAAAAATAGTTGTTTTGTTGGGTCATTATTTAAATTCCTGTAACTAGACCATCCTGATATTCTAGTTTTTCCTCACAACAATCTTCTTTTATTCATCACTTAGGTTTAATTTGTTCATGTTTAAAAACCAAACTGAAAATCTACATCACATTAAATGAATAACACCTTAAACTTTTATTGTGTTTAACAGACTTTCAAGCCTCTCAAAGCCCTAGACCAGGGGTGTCAAACTCAAATCCACAGAGGGCCAAAATTAAAAACTGGGACTAAGTTGTGGGCCAAACTAAATATTTACTGAAAAATTTCAACAACATCTGCATGTTTTCTCTTATATGCAAAGTTAAACCTTTTCTTATTAAAATAAATGTTCAATAATAGTTTTGCTTAAACACTGAATCCAGAACAAGCATAATATAAAATAATAACATAATTTTAAATAATCTGTAGCCGGCGGGCCAGCTCTAATACATATTTGACATGATCTCATGGCCAAATATAATTATATCATGGGCCAAATTTGGCCCCCGGGCCTGAGTTCAACACATCTGCTCTAGATGTATTCCACTGCTCTACTGAGGTATGCTCCATTATGCGCCATCGAACCCTCCCACCAACACCCACTAACACAATACAAGGCAATGTGTGAAGTGTCTTGCCCTAGGACACAACATCACATTGCACAAGTCCGTTCAGACTGTGAGTGATACAGGACTACATTCATACCATACTCCAACTACAACTCGTCCTTAACCTCTTGTATATAGCTGAGATTTGTATTTATTTGTATTATTATATTGCTATATCTTTTTTATTTTCACTTGTATATATATATATACATTTATCTAATTATGCTTTATTTGACACCAGTCTCTTATTATTTTTGCTACTTATTTTGACTTTATTATTACCATTAAAATTATTGGTCTTTGTCATTATTATACGGTGATGTGTGAGCTACTGAGTCCAAATAATTTCCCTTGTGACTCAGTAAAGTTTGTCTAAGTCTATGTTTATATAGTTTTCTTGCTTAAACGGAATACATTATTACACTGCTCTGGCAATTCATTTCACATTTTAAACATGGTTCATTTAGTGTAAAATTAACTACAGATACTTGTAGTTGAACTTTTGCATCTCTAAACTTCAAATTTCTCTACATTTTAGTCAGTCTATATACTTTAATTCCATATTTTATTGATGGCGGATTTAGGTATGTCTGAATTATTTACATAGCCCATATTGTTCTTTAATTCTATCTCTTTTCCGTACCAGCTCTATTTTACCCCATGAGCTGAGCCCCGTGGACAGTGCTGCACATAATCATTAGGGCATTAAATATGTATCACACAGACTGGGGGATCAGAGCCGCTCTAAAGAAGCCCAGATATGACTGAATATGACCGATACAGGCACGTCTCAGCAGAGGTAGAGCAGTTGACTTGGTGGCCATTATAGCGTTCTTTCATTAGACTTATTGGTATATTGGTAATTTCCCAGATGAAACGCCGCTGTGAATAGGCTGTCCTACTTATTCAATCCACATTTCCATTTTACACTGAATAATGTACTCAGGTGCAGAGCAGAGGCAGCCGTGATATCGTTTTTGGACTTTGTGGGGTCTAAAGTTGAAGTTAAAATCTAATATCTAGTCTACAACTGGCATACATTAATTCTGGTGAGGGTTGTTGCCTGCTTGTCTCTGTAGGTATTATTGCGTTGCCTGGGATGTTTCATGGTGTGGCATTAGATTTATGCATCTCCTCGGAGACAAGAAGGTGATGCCAGCATGTCCAGTTACAGGTCAGATTTGTGGAGAGGTGCCAGCACTCCCATTGTTTTAAATAATAGAAACGCAAGCAACTGAATGAATGAAGCAAGATGAATACATTTAATGCCATACCGTGGAACATTCTAGGCACCTCCATGGAGACAAGCAGGGTAGTAGAAACCTCAAAAGTGAGTGAAAAGTGAGTGTAATTTTAAATTTGCACTATGTAACATTTCTGCTGGAGTGTCTGCTTGTTTCCATGCTTTGGTTGGAGTGTTCCACAATATGGCATTAAATGTATCTATCGCCACGGAAACCAGTAGGTGACACTACTGGCCAAAGTTAGAGATCAGGTTTAATTTTCAAGGTTTTTAAGCAACAGATGAACAACAAATGCAAGATAATCATATTTAATACGATACTGTGAAACATTCCAGGCAACTAGCCAAATTCAAGTAATTTTAACTCATCTAGAAATTGTTTTTTGTTGCAGTTTACTTGTAAAATGTCAGAGTTTACTAGAGGGGAAATGCTGAACACTGCCTGCATTCTGCCTTCACTAATGTTTAGGAACTAGCTTTGCAGATAGCAAACAGTTTTTCCAGTAAACATCCAGAAAGTCTCTTGCTATTTTGGGCATTTACTGAAGAACTGATCGTAAAACTGTAACATACAAAAATTTAATGCATATTACAATTATGTTTTCACACTTGAATGAACATAGAATAAGTAGAGCTATATAAACAATGCAGAGCAGCTTAAAACAATTCAATTATGCATCACGATACTTTAACATTAGCTGGACTTCATAAAAACGTCTATAAAACAAGCGTTTAGCACCATGCTAACATTAATGGAAATCTCCATATACATGCTAACACAATTAGCGTCTTATATTTTAATGTGAATTTCAACAGTAAAACAGCTTTAAGTGCCCCACATGAGTCCACAGAGCGAGTTAACATCTTATAACATTACAGTACTTACAGACAGATAGTTTCATGGGGCCAAATGACAGTTTATAGGGTTTAACATTCTGACAAGTGGCTGAAGTGTTGCAAAGTCTGGAACAATATGGCGGCTAAGGCAACTCTGAGTGGACAAACCAGAGCAGCTCAAAAGAGACATGATTATTTCTCAACTGGGGAAGAGCAGCCTGCATGTTACCTAATGTATGAAAGTGATCTGGACAGCCCAGTTGGATATTTGGTCACAACAGATTGAAGAAAATCTGAGCTGAGTCTCTGGTGCCAGGGAGAAATATTGCACGCAGGCAGCTCCAGATGTTTTTGTTCAGATTTGTAATGTCATATGCAAAACATTTCATGGCTGGGCATTAGATATACTCCCTAACAGGATGCAGAGAGGGGGGAGATTTCAGTGTGTTGGATTTTTCTCTTTTCAACAACGTGTGTAATATATTTCGGCAACATAGACTTAAAATGTACACACTTCTCCCATAAATTGCAATCCTGTTGTAAAATTTTATGATGTCAAATTTGGATGGAGGACAGGGCCATATCACTGTATAGGAGATTCACTGTTTTTGCAACAAATATCTAGACTTGATGAAACTTGATGATGTTGAACCCTATCATTATTTGTTAAGGATTGGCTCCACAAACCTGCTATTCCTAAAAGAAAATGTTTGCAATCTGGTGCATGATAAAAACGACTATAATAGCTACATGAGGTAAGTGTGAGAAAAACACTACAGTCAGCCTCTCCAGACCCACTCTGCAAAAACTAATATCCAAGTTCAAATTTAACTTGATTTGAGTTCACTTGACAAGTAACATTATCTACCACTGGAACAAGTCTTTTTTTCTTATTTCAAACAGTATAAAATTGGCTTTCTTATTTTAAGTCCTAAGAGGTGTTGTTTTTCTTATCTTGTCTAACTAGGCGTATTTTCCTATTTCAACTACAAAAAGACTTGTTCCATTGGTAGATAATTATACTTTATGTGAAATTTACTCATATCAATGTAACATCTTCTTAATTGAAGTCATTTTAACTTTGCAGAGAGAGAGAGAGAGAGTAGCTTTTTAATGGCGTTAAGTAGGGACGTAACGATATCCAAATCTATCTATCTATTATCACAATATGCATCTCACAGTACGATATTTACTGTGATATTTGGAAGAGACTAATATTGTAGACAGGATACTTTTTTGCTTTTCAGAAGAATTCAAGGAAAAAACATATTTCTTCATGTGGTCTGCACTGAAATGAATCATGGTATACGCAGTTCCTTATGTTTATTAGCTATTACACTATAAAACAATGCATCTAAGTAAAGGAACTTATAATTCAATATATTGTGACAGCCCACGACATTATTGTGAGATTTGACAATACGATCATCATGATATGTTGGTTATTGTTACATCCCTAGCGTTAGGTGCTTTGGTCTGAGCAGAGGATGGGCTGCCCAGAACAAGGTATAACGGACCAGGGCACTTCTACTACACTTCTGTCTGGAGGCTCAATCAATCTGGCCAACCTGCCCAGACCTGATTCAGAACCAGGCTCAAAGGACGGAGTAACGTATAGAACCCTTTTTTTTTTTTTTTTTTTTTTTTTTTTAAACAAACATGGAAGCATTGGATTGTGAAAACATAGACCTGACCTCGGGGAACCCATCTGGTCTGGAGTCTGCTTCCAGGGAATCAGCTTGCTTTGCTATGGTGAGTGCTTTGACCGCTTTTAGCTGCTACTGTTATGCTACTTCCACTCCTGACTCATCACACAACATGTTGTATCTAAAGTTATGCATGCTATATTTTCTTGGTGGTAACTTGAGATAAGTTTATGTATGGAAGTTTCATAAATGAGGGCTACTATGGTGATATAGTACATGTACTAGTTTGCTATGGTCAAAGGGACAGAAAATAAGCAGATTGGAAAACTCTAACAACTTTTGAGGTATGACAATTAGGGATGTAACAATAAAACGAAATATCGTGATATGGTATCGTCAAAAGTGTCACAATAGTATAGTGTGTCACAGTATATCGAAATTAGGGGTGTCAAATTATCGCATTAATTGCGATTAATTAATTACAGTCATATTTAGCGCGTTATGTTTTTTAATCGCGTTAATCTCATTTTTTATCTCTAACTTTAGTGTTTCTGTATGCGAGTTGCTTTATTATAAAATCTGTTTTTATGTGTTGGGACAATAACACACACACACAAAAAACACATTTATAATTTTTTTTTTTTTTTCGGTAATTCCACTCATTGCCGGAAACCCACACAAAACGCGCGCAGTAAGAGCGATGTAAACGTCATGTTAACGTTGGCGGCGTCAGTCGCACAGTGGACGAGGTCGAAGAGCCAGTAGAACAGAGTCAGCAGTGCACAGGTAAAAACACATTTGTGTCTTGGAAATTCTTCTTCTTGGAAATTAATTACAGATCATAATTAATTAATCTCTCAATTTTTTTAATCACATGACAGCACTAATCGAAATACAAGTGCTCTGCTTAAATGCATTTTTCTAATCGTAGTAATACCTAATAAACATCGGGAACTACATATCCCATGATTCATTTCTGCGCAGACAACATGAAGAAATATATTTTTACTTGAATTCTTGAGATTATGACAGTAAGAATTCACACCAAAATCTTGTCAAGGTATTTTAAAAGCAAAAAAGCATCTTATCTACAATCAACCTCTCCAAAATATCGCAATAAATATCGTACCGTGAGATGCATATCGTGATAATATTGTACCGAGAGATTTGGATATAACTGAATCAGTGACTTCTCTGATCCATGCGAAAACACCCAATACCTCAACATTATCTATACTCTCAAGCTCTTTAATAACTTACATAATGCAGAAATTTTGGATGGACATTTTAATTGGACTCTGCCTAGGTTCCCACCAACCCAGTCCCATTAGGTCTCCTCATCTCCTCATGTTTGGTATCTACAGCCTATACATGGTGCTAACCTCCAACCGCAGGCTCATTAGAGGCTATAGCACCACACCTCACACACACAGACACACACGTACACATACCTGGTTCAAATCCTAAAATAGCTCTCTGGGTCGGCAGCAGCATCCCTCCAGGCTGCCTTCACTCCCGGGCCGCTTGTTAACAGTCTGACATCGTCTCTACCCAGTGGTGAAAGGAACAGCGGTGTACATGTAAGCGCATACAGAGGCCACAGACAGGCTGGGTGAGGCTAAGTTTGGACAGAGCCTTCACTTGAACTATATATTAGCAAAGCAGAGATGCAAAAGTAACAAGGGACTGCACTGATACAGATCTGAAGTGTCATGGGAGGTTTTGTGAACAGCTGTTGGAGTACAGTTGCCTGACCAGCCAGTCCCTTCTAGATTTGATGAGAATAGAAGTGGACCACAGAAAAAAGCTCTGTCCAAACATGAGACAATCCACCCACAGCGCCTCATTTGTATCACGTGTCTCACCTCTTCATCTCCTCTTGAAAATCCTTGTAACATTCTGAACAAAATACAAAATATAAAAATTGGGACAGTCCGATCACAGAAAACAAATTAACTTCTGTGATTTTTCTGTGTTAAAATGTCCATCCAAACTCTCTCCATTATGTGAGCAGCTTGAAAGTATAGATGTTGTTGAGACACGGGGTGTTTTGCATGGCATGTTATGAGAGTTATATTATGAATTTGGATCAAAGAAGTCATTGTATTTATGGTGAAGATAACTGTCATACCCTCAAAAGTGGTTGGTGTTTTCCCAATGTAGCATGGAGAGTCTTTCAAATGCAGATGACTTTCTCCTCTTGAATATTTAGATGAAAAGAATCAAACTTCTTTTACTTGAGATACAAAATAGTTCAGTGCTTTTCTTGTTGATTCTGAAGAAACAGTTTTTTAGTCCCTTGCATTTTATATAATTTATTTTTGTTGGATTGTTGATGCTTGGTTGACCCACCTGTCCATAACACCTCATCTGAATCGTGCAGATTGAATACAGTTCCAGTTTCAAATGTGTTTTTAAAGCATTGTAAAAGTCGTTTGGCTGGCCAGAAAAGTTCAGAGGCAGTGATTAGCTGACAATAAAAGATAAAAGAGTACTTTAAAGAATACTAAATACCTGCATTCAAATGTGTTTTGTACAGGAATGTAGTGGGCGTGGTACACAGGGGTTCATGATATCTCCAGTACTGTCCTATAGTGACCTGCGACATGAGGAGACCAGGACTGAACCAGGACTGAACCAGGACTAAACCAGGACTAAACCAGGACTAAAACAGGACTAAAACAGGTTTAAACCAGGTCTAAATCAGGACAAAACCAGGACTAAACCAGAACTGAACCAGGACTGAGTGTTGGGACAGGCCCAAATGCGTGCCCGTGTAAACTGTCAGGTGACCGCAGGAGAAAGAACCGGCACAGAGCACTTGGTGTAGTCCTAGTTTAGTCCTGGTTTAGACCCGGTTTAGACCCAGTTTAGTCCCGGTTCAGTCCTGGTTCAGTCCTGGTTCAGTCCTGGTTTAGTTCTCCTGGTTTAGTCTCAAATTGCGTACCACGTGCCACTTAAAAAATCCCCACTACACCACTGATTTTGTAACATATTCTGATACATGGTTCAATCAGGGTAATGAATTCTGAAAACTTAGAATGCTTTATACAGACTTATATTTGTTTCAGCGTTTGTTTTCTAACACTAAAACTAAAACTATACAAGCACTCATCACAAGAGCTGTGTTTTCTATTTTTCTCATTGATTATATGCAGTTTGAAGCCTAAATTGTGTGATCAAGTTACACCATGTTACTTTGATTGTAGAAAATAACTGTAATCTGAATAACACCAAACACTAAACTAAGGCTACATTCAGACTGCAACCTGAAGTGACCCAAATCTGATTTTTTGGGCCCTATGTGACCTGTATCTCATCTTTTAATGACTGAACAACACAGATCCGATCTTTTGAAATGCGACTTCAGTCTGAACGGCCAAAGCGCATTCATCCCATCTGCACGTCATCAACAAGCCACAAATGTCACTATTCTGCGCTGAAGTAGGCAAAAATTGTTAATCAACTCCGTGTCACTGAAGCAAAGCACATCACCACTCACCACTCTTGGCTACGTCTGCACATCCACACGTTACTTTCAACAGACGTTGCTGCCACTGTCCCACAAAACACCATGGCCAAAAACCTCGTTCTTCTCCTTCTCAATCTCCTCCTTAAAACAAGTAAGTTGTTCATGTTCTGGCTCTGGTACGAGAGGAACTTTAAAATCTCCAGGTGCTCAATGCTCGCGTCCATGTTTGGACAACTTACGTAAACACAGAGCACGCTCGCTGTGGTTGACGTCATCGTGTCTCCAGTGAGCATGCGGGACACTTTTGGGCCATTTACTGTTCACACTGGAAATCACATACAAGTCGCATTTAATTTGGAATGTGAATGACCTTGCAAAAACATCAGATTTCACAAAAAAATCTGAACTGAGCATTAAGCCTGCAGTCTGAACGTAGCCTTACTCTACTAGAAAACAGTTACAGAAAATTAGTATTCAGTATTCATACAGTACATGTATTCAGTACTTTGCAACACTGGGCACCTGGTAGTGAGTTAGTGTATTAAACAAGTGAAGAGTTTGTCCTCAAAGTTGTTTAGGTACAACAAGGGAGCTGAAGGACTTGTGCCTATTTGACAAGGGTTAATCTGATAATGCCTGGACCATGTGCCAAACTGCAGCTCATGTGGGGTTGTCTGTCAAAAGTGGTTCAGAGAAAGAACAATAGTTGAATGCATGTGGGGACTGGAGCATAAGCCGGGCAGTGATACTGAGCTGCTGTAACGCAATTTGTTGAAGTTAATCCTGGTTCTGATCGAGAGGTGTCAGGACACGGTGTGTACTTCACACTTGGTTAAATTATGCACTAGATCCTGAATATATGGCGCCTGTATTTATTATTCATTAAATTACATGCATTAACTGAAGCTACTCATTGCCACAGCAGCACTTGGATGCACGGTGATTCTGCCACCACCGGTCTTACTTCCACACACAAACGGGCAAGATAGGTGTCCTGCTCAAGAGCACAACAATAATATGTAGCTCCAGAGAATGAACTGTCTACTATTTGGCCTTTTTATTACGTTATAACATTATTCATTTATTGCTCTGTCATAAATAAATAAATCAGAAATGATGATTTAGATTTAGTGATGTAGATCATTATATTATACTTTATTATACTTCTGGACAAAAAGCACATAAGTATGGGCAACATTTTTTGAATATTCCAGTTCCAGAGTTTAAATGAAAAAAATAAAAATCATTCACAAGGTTGTGTTTGGAGATAGAGGATAGGTGAAAACTGAAATTTTCTGAGCAGTCGAGTCTCAAATGCAGGGTCAAACAGAATTACACAAACATGCATGAATGGATCAAAACATATCCACATAAATGACAAATATGAGTTCATAAGACATATTTTTTTGGAATTTCCTTCAAGGTAAAAAGTACACAAAAGTAATAAAAACATGCTGCAGAGTCCAAACGCCTTGATTGTTTTTCTCACCTTTTCTCTGACAGACAAATGTGTCAAATTCATCCCGGGCTGATTATAAGGCCTTGTCCTACAGAAGCTCACTAGGGTCAAACTATGCAACTGTCTGCCACCCACAGCATCAAGTGTGACACCCACATCAATAATGAAAACCTTAAAACCTCAGCACCCTCGTCTCCTGCTTGCTACGGGGTGAAACGTGACGTAACTGTCCCGGGCGTCTGCAAAGTCAAACCTCTGCAAACTCATTTCACACCTCAGAAAGAAAAAATAATAAAAAGGGCGACATTATAATAACTGGTCTTAAAGGTGCATGGTGTAACTTTTCTGGTGGAAGGTCTGTCAAATGCTTTTCTCCATGGAAATATTATTGCTTTGTCTGGATGTATGATTCGCAGTATGGCACTAAAACCTTTGTGTGTTCATGGAGACCAAACCAGATCGAGTTACAGGTCAGATCTGGGGAGTCAGAAAGCCTGTTTTTCTAGGTATTTTTGAGCTGTAAAACAACCTGTAATTTAATAAATGCAAGGCAGAGCTGTTTAATGTAATACTGTGGAACATTCCAGGCAGAACAATGACTTATCCATTGAAACAAGCCAGTGATGGACCCCCAACCAAAAACTTACACAATGCACCTTTAAAAGCCTTGTACCATTTTCTTTTTTACTTCAAAACAGAACTAGTTCATTTTTAACTGTATGTAGCAGTCCGAAGTTATTCCTCACTTCTACTTCAATGAGTTCATAAGCTTGTTTTACAACTTACAACAAAGGCAGAACAGAGTTTAGGCATCATGTGACTGCAGCCAACTAGCATGCTAAGAGCACACCAGCACTTCCTGGTTCACGGACATTAAAAATGCTTTATATTTAGATGCTGACAGCACAAGGTGGACTAACATTGACTGTAAGAGCTGCATTATAATAAATACATCTGTACTTTTTACTTTATTACGTAAAAAAATGTGGCACAGTCCATTCATAAAAAAAAAAAAAAAAAAACTTCCTCTGATCTTTTTTAATCTATGCGTGAGTTTTACTTTTTCCTTGAAATACCAGTATTTTTGCACTTAGTTGGAGTGGTTTATGTAAGACACTTCTGTAATCACTTTTATTGCTTTTATGGAGAAAAAATACAGATATGACAAGTCTGTATCAAAAGGCACATTGGGTTGAAAATAACACAAGTGCTCCTTTTTGCGCAGTGCCAGTACTCACCAGTAGAATCGATTGGGGGCCACTCTTTCGTGCACGAGCTGCCACCTCCGTCCAAACTCCACCGAGCTGTACAACTGTGAAATAAAACGCAGGGAGTTAGCGAGAAATCAGCATCGAAGTAGGTTACAGTCCTGCTTACATTAGAATTAAATTCATCCATCTCTTATATGTCTGGTATACCACTACAGTACTGTACATATACAATACATAAAAGTATAATTAAATTAGCCTAGACTACCACTATTTATTCTACTATTTATACTAACAACTACGTATCCAATCAGCCCTCAACAATCAATAAGTACATCAGTTTAGCAACATATTTTATTTTTAAACAGGGTGAAATAAACAAACATTGTGAACAGGGTAAAGTCACATTTTAAACTTAATTCTTCTGAATGATTCACCGTGTATAGTAAACTCACTATACAAAAGAGCACAAAATTATTGCAGGTAGCAAAAAAATTGCTGTAAAGGAAGCCCTACCCAACTTCCCTATTCTTATCAGCGGTGAGAGGAAACACAATTCACAGTAAAAGCGTGACTTAAATGTCAAATTCACTTTACTATTCAAAATGTCTGAAAGCCCACTATTGTCTGCTGTTGTCCATACAATTCTGCACTGTCCATAGGCTGTATAGGGTAAAGCAGTGAGGATAGTCGCACATTTATGAATGGGCAGAGGAGAATGGAGTACAGAAGGGCGCTCAAAGTGGCCATTACTGAATCAGGGCCTATGTGGAGCAACTGTCCACAGTGGATCCACAGTGAGAGGGAGGGAACTGTCTAGAAAATACACTGTTCATTTGGTAGGCACATAATAGAGGACAGGAGGGGTGGTGTGTTCAGTGGGGATTCCAAAAAAAAAAAAAATTCCAATTATTTTTTTTAATTGTTGTTTTTCTGTGATCAGTTTTGCAGTATTTTCAGGTCAGAACAGAACTGAAACAGAAAATGCAGATGCTCCAAGACAAATATGTTCTATATATAAGGTCATATACGGCTCTATATTAACCAGCTTTTGACTATTGTGAGCTGTATGTCATTTTATAATGTTACCTCCTCAAAAACATACCTGAAGTTGTGTTTTGTTTCAATCACACACTTAAGCAATCCTGGTTTATCAGTCTGTCTACCAAGCTCAAAATGTTCTGTTCCGCCTTGTGATGTCATGAAGCAGTGGCTTTCAAATTGACAGCTACCTTTTACCTTTTGTTCTGTAGAGACTGGCAATTCCAGAACTGAAATTATCCAAATGATTCAAGTGAAGATGTATGGAGTACACACAGTAAAGTGCTTCCTGTATTACACCACATGACATTCAAAGTGGAACAGAGTGCTTTCTGCCTGAGAGAAGAACTTAAATATCCTAAATGTGCAGGATTTGTGTGTTAAACATGTGCGAATGAAGCAGCACTGTCCAGATTAATTGTGATGAGGAGACAACATTATAACACAGATCAGAAAATAGCGGAATAAGGGGCCTGTAAGTATTTTTAGCTTGTATGAAATTGTAGCCTGTAATCAGTAAGAACATATTGTATAGTTTTTATTGTTAGTTAGTTGTCCATAGAAACTTAATTGTACAATGATTGTCATTGCACACACACAAAAAAAAAGCCTGCAGTAATCAAAATATATATGATAGACTATAGGACAGAATTTGTGTGTTTCTTTGGATAAGTGCATCAGTGTTGATTTAAATATATATTATAGACTATATCATTGTCGAGAATAGAGAAACATTTAGTAAACTGTCTGAGACCGGAGGAAAACGGAGTCAGGTGAGTTTCTTCATTTTGAGTTATTAAGACTGATTTGGGATGAACGGAGCAGGATTGATTTTTCTCATACTGCATTGCCATATGGTGCAAGACAGAGACGGCGTGATGTCTCCTTGACTGTTGAGACTTCTGCCTGAATCAGTTTCAATTAAAGTGTCTGATTTTTTATTTCTTACAATTCGTCTTCTTTCATTTCAGCTGATGCCTTTCACAAACTAACTGCCTCTTTGTCACATTGTGAATTGTGAGTGGTCTGATAGATCCATTTGCATGATATTGCTTCTAAATGAGAACTTGTTGAAAGTCCTTGTGAGCTTTTAGCCATGTTAGAATGTCGTTACCTCATCAAAAAAATACCTGGAGTAGTGTTTTGTTTCATTCACACATGTTTGAGTAATCCTTTATTAATGGTCTGTCTACATCTCTGTGGTGGACACCTCTGCCACCACTCCACAGTGTTAGTATTATTTCATTTTATTTCATTTACATCAATATGAAAGCCCTGAGAGGCAAGAGAGGAAAAAAAAAAAGAGGCAGGTCATTTGGGCTCTATTTTCAAAGTGTTTTTATTTTTTTCACTTTTGATGTGGCTGAAAAAAAAAAATAAAAAAATAAAAAAAAAGAACAAAAAAAAAAAAAAAAAACAAGAGAAAACGGGGAAAAAATTAGCTGCTTATGGAAAATGAAAATTAATTAATTAATTAATTAATAACTTTTTTTTTGTAATTTTTTTTTTTTAGAATTTTTTTAAAATTAATTTATTTTTTTGAGTTGGTGAAAAAAAAAAAAAAAAAAAAAAAAAAAAAAAACAGCCCAAATGACCTGCCTCTTTTTATTTTTTTTTCCTCTTGCCTCTTGGGTCTTCTGTACATTAAGTTAATTACAGCACATAATTTAATTCCATTATTTAGACTTATATTTTAATTTGGGTGCGCACATTTTAGTATAAGTCTGAATTATTTACTTATTTGCTACTTTTTTACTGTTTAGGGTCACTTCATTATCACTTATTATTTTCTGTATTATAGTTTGCCTTCTTGTTAGTTTGATTAAGTTAGTAGTTTTACTTAATTATTTAGTGTAATTCACCCCTGTTGTGTTGAGTTTTAGTTGGCCCTCATGTATTTAAACTCCCCTGTTCCTTTGTCCGATTGGGTTAGTTTTGTTCTGTTCAGTTTGATTTAAGTTACCCCAGTTGGGCCCAGCTCTTTGTTAATGATTTTCCTCATTTGAGCTTTTTGACTTTATTAAATTTAAACTTGTCTTTGGCTTTCTGTTTGGTCCACTACAATCTCCAAAGCTCAAAATGCTCTGTTCCAGTTTGTGATGTCGTGTAGTGGTAGTTTTCAAGTTAACTGCTGCCTTTTACCTTTAGTTCAGAAGAGATTGGCAATTCCTGGGCCGAAATGATCCAAATGATTTTATGGAGTTTACAAACACAGTGGAGAACGTCTTGTAATATGACGTGACATCGCAACGTGGAACAGAGTGTTTTCTGTTTGAGAGAAGAATTCAACACAAGTCCAGGTTCGTTTGTGATGAGGAAACAACATTATAACATAGATCAGAAAATAACTCTTTAAAATGGGCCCTTTAATGTCAACATGATATTTGAGCCATCCTTCAATGCCACTGGTGCAACCTGTCAGGAGCAGTGGGAGAGCACAGAGCAGCACCCAGGGGCCCATCTCCAAATCTTGATCTGCCCCCACCCGCCCTGAGACTTAAAACATGGGAACTTTTTGCCGTGAAGTGGCACATATGAGTTAAAGGTCTTGTCTGAGGAGAGCCAACTATACTCATTATCAGATCAATATCATTACGAATAAATCTCTCTCTCCGCTTCTCTCCCTCTTCCACTTCTCTTCCTCTTTCTCTCTCTCTCTAGACAGTATAAATCCACATTTGTGACAGATAGAGGACACTGTGAAATCCCATTGTCTGCGAACACACCTGCATCGTCCTAAACCACGAGCCGGGCCGTGGTTGTGCCTAACACACACAGTACAGCTGGAGTTTAATGAGCTGTGAAACTTTATGGCTGCACTGTTGGGCGCCGGACTCTCCCATTTGAAGCATGAGCAGTCACGCGGGAATGTAAACAGCCATTTATTAACCCATAATCAAATGTGACTTTATCCCTTTGAAATAATGACTTTTCACGTTGTCTTTTCGAGTAATTTATTCTGGAATTAAACATGGCTGATTTAAATGAAAATGTCCAGTCATTCTCCTGATTGTTCCAAAATGTTAAGTATCCTATATATAGAAAAGACATATTGTGAAAGGAGGAACAAAGTGTTTAAATCTGTCAAACTTGTTCCTAGCCCTCATTTGGCACATCACGTGTAGCACAGCTTTAGAACAGTTTTTTTATTTATATATATTTTTTTCAGATTGTATGGATTGTATGGACTGTGCATATTGATCAACAACAAATGTATCAATCAATCAATCATGCTTTTCAAAATGCTTCACATGCAACAGCAAAATGACAGTAATTTAAACTACAGCAACTCCACCCCCTTGTTTCATCCATACATACAGCAATTTAAACAGAAACATAAAAACATAAAGCTCCTAAAGGTTCTAGTAAAAATAAAAATGGAGAGCTAAGATCAGATGGAGACTAAATAAAGTAGTAATGATAATTTAATTTAAAACAAATATTATAATAACAATAATACTAATAATTTAAGTTGAAACAAGTAAAACTTTCAATTAAAAGCTAAATTACTTTTAAAAATATGAACACTCGCAGCGGACCTCAGATCCTCAGACAGGGGCCGTAAAAGATGAATGACCATGAGTTTTAGTTTGGACTCTTAGGACAGTTAAAAGACGACTACCTGAGGACCTGAGAGTCTGAGAGGCTCATATGATAAAAGCAGATCAGATAAATAAATAGGACTTAAGACCATTAAGAGCTTTATAAACCAATAAAATAATTTGAAAATCTATCTATGTACTGTATATAATATGTTGGAATTAACCAAGAAGTTATTTCTCCTGTATTATATTTATTTTTACATAACCTTTATGCGTAACCTTTATTTGCAGGTAAAATGTTTGAGAATGGATTCTCATTTACAAGCATGACCAGGCCAAGAGTTCCATGATTACCATGGTTGGGGTTGGCTGCTCTTGTGGCTGACTGGCTGACACACTGAGCCGTTTTTCAATTTTTATATTTTTTATCTTGCATTTTAACTTAATATTTTGGGATTTTACCAAGTAAGAAGCACGGAGCTAGCTATGTTAGCCAGCTAGTTCTGGACAGACTTTCTGCACCAGTGCAACAGCCTTCCTACAGACCTCCCAGAAGAGAACTGAGCAGAGTGATAGTAAGGATTATAAAGCCCTGTTCACACTAGTAAGTATTCAAGTTGTTTTTGTTGCCGATGCAGTGTTTGTCCACATTAATCTGATTGAAAACAGCTCCAGAGACGGAACGATTTGGTGCTGCCAGCTCCCACGAATTCATCTGAGTATGGATCTGATCTGGCGCTCTGTGGATGCCTGAAAACACTGATATGCTGATGTAGGTCTATGTGGCGCAAAGTAATTTACCGCCAAAATGCTAAGAAGCTGAAATATATGTACATTTATATATTCGTACGGAGGACCTGCAGATGTATAATCTCTGAAAGTTTAACATGAACCACCTCCAATGCGATAGAAGCACAGGACAGACTCACCATTAGCAGAACACCCCTCTGTCACAGAAAGAACACATATAATCCACCGAGTCGTGTCCTTTAGTCCGACAGAAGCTGAACCACATCAGAGCATAATAGCGAGCTGTTTTTTGAGTGCTTACTTTATGCAAATTAGCCATGTGGTTTTAAGTTTTGTTTCTGTAGAACATAAACAAATATGCGCAAAGCTGTGTGAATAGGAAAGGCTTACAGACACAGAAACGATGTGTCTGGATGCAGATCGTTTCCATTTCAGTGATGCAGTGATATAGTGATTTGTTCCAGTGTAAACATAGCCTAAGAGTTCAGCTTTAAGGGTTCTCAAAATGCAGTACTGGAGCCATTATGCTCATTCTTTTAATAGCCTTTTTAATAACTTTGATAATAATGCTTAAGTTTGGATTACACTAGAAGTCAGTCGGTTCGGTTATCTTTTATTAATGCTAACCTTAGTTCATGTTTATTTAAAGAATATAGTCTTCGAAAAATTTAAATTGGCAATCAGATTGGTTTCAGTAAATATCCACTAACCCATTAATCATCACCAGACTCATTTAAAGCATTTCAAACAGTGTTAATTACAAATGTGAGCTTATAAACACGAGGAAGTTTAATTGTTGCTAATTGCAGGCTGTTAGCTATCAGTCACAACAGTTTTGCCCTGACAGACAATTTTGTCAATTTGCCTAATTCTTTTCAAAATCTTGAATTATTACCATACATCTGTGACTGTGAATTTTCATCGACGTCTTGAAGCAAATTCAAATGCACATCGTTATAGCAACAGCATATGAAGTACATTCAACGTACAGCAGTTGACACTTAAGAAATGCTTGTTAATAATTATACTGTTCAGTCGTCCAAGTAGGGTTCATAGCAAAAGAAAATACAATTCTGTGAACTGGACAAAAGTTTTAGTGACGACAGCCTTGTGGCCTAAACATAAATCAGTCTGATTGTTTGCAGGTATTTTTTTCAGAAATTGTGAGTAGTTTTTTAATCATTTCTTTTCATTTATTTCCACTCAAACCAACGGGCTTATTTACTTTATGGAAGATTCATGGTTAAAAGTGCGTTGTGTAACTTTCCTTGAGGGCGTCTGCAACCTGCTTGTCTCCAAGGAGATGTTAATGCTTTGGTTTAATTGTCCACAGTATGGCATTAAATTAATCTGTCTTGCATTTATTCAACTACGGATGTTATGTATTACTCAAAAATATCTTTAAAAATGTCCATTGTTACTGTAAGCGTTGCCTCTCCACAAATCTGATCTGTAATTTGGATTGCAGGTCTCCATAGAGATTCAAAAGTTCATGACCATGCTGTGGGACATTCTAGACACAAGCAGGTGATGGACCCTGCAGCAGACAACGTACACAGTGCGACTTTAAAGGAACCAAAGAGAAAATCCAAAACTGTTAACCTGTTGTCATTATTTGCTTTGGAACATGCCAAATTGTAACTACCAAGTCTTTGAGGTTGAATAATGACCCATTGTGAAGCTATTGTCAAAAACTGCAGACAGATAAAACTGAATTAGCTCAATAATTATAAATATTTATTTTAAAACTATACAAACCACTTCCGAACATCTGGATTTTGGCAGATGTCACATAAACCCAACCTATATACTTATATTATTGCAACTTCTTTCTTCTCCAAACTACTGAGTAAACAACATATTGCTTATTAAAGTAATGCCAGCTACAAAATGTTACTCTTACTCTTGACATGCACGAGGAATTGACAATATCTTGACATTAGCATCTGCCTGTGTACTTTCGTGTCATCCACAAGAACACTATTAGTTGGAGAGATGAGATTTTCTTCTAGGACTGAGCAGATGCAGGTTAAGAAGGTTCTGTTCTGTATGTCTTTGTCATTGTGGCAGAATACAAGTCTGACAAAGCTGGAGTATGTATTCATCTGAAAGCATCATCTTTTTCACTTTTAAACTTTTTTGTAAACTTTATTCTTGATCTTGTATCTGCTACATGTCTAACCAATATACTGTATTTTTCGGACTGTAAGTCGCTCCGGAGTATAAGTCTCACCAGCCAAAAAAATGCATAATGAAGAAGAAAAAACATAAGTCGCACTGGACTATAAGTCACACTTTTTGGGGAAATGTATTTTATAAAATCAGAGATCAGGAACCGACATTTCATCTTGAAAGGCAAGTTACAGTAATAACAACAGAACAGAGAATAACTGGCTGAATAGACATTAATAAGTTAACGTAACATATGAACAGTTATTCAGATAATTATAGCATAAACAACAGAACAGAACAAGTTTAACAAACTCACAATCTCACTCCAAATGACTAAATCCATTGAATTCTTCATCCTTGGTGTCACTTCTGCGTGACCTCCAGAGGTAAACCATAAGGAACACGGAGCGCCACTTCCTCTTCTGTGAAGCTGTCGTCAGACTCAGCATCATTTTCAGTTAGAATTATTCCGGCCTTTCTGAATCCCGACAAGATGGATTCAGTTGTCACTGGAGTCCACGCTTTGTCGATTCATCCAATGACTTCCAGGAAAGTTGCATGGCGCACCCTCCCGATTACCATGAAGCTGTGTTCTCCATCCCCGCTTTCCGCCAGTCCCTCACAAGTTTCTCACTCACTCCAAACTTTCTTTCTGCTGCTTGATTACCAATTTTTGGCTGCATATTTCACTACTTCCAGCAGAACAGAGGCTTTTTCTGCAGGAGACATGTGCAGTAGAGGGTGAAGTGACAGTGGTACAGGAGTAATAGGAGTAGCAGATACTGACGCACAAGCCTAGAGCGCCCTCTCGTGGCTGTTACTGTGAACATTTTAATATATAAGTCACACTGGAGTATAAGTCGCAGGACCACCCAAACCATGAAAAAAAGTGCAACTTACTGTCAGAAAAATACGGTAATAGCATATCAATATACCAACCAATACTGGATCAGTTAATCATAATAACCAAAAAGGGGTTGTAGTGTAAAATCAGCTTTTTGGATTTGTCTATGTTATAACTGATAGAGATTTAATATTTCATACATGCATGTTTGAGTGATCCTCCAATCTTTCCGTCCTCAAGGTTTAGCTGTAAAATTCTGTCCACAGATTCAATAAGAAACAATACACTACAACTTCACAACCTTGAAACAATGTGCAGTGGTTCCATTAGCGGGATACACGCTGATTGTGTTGTGATAGTGCTCTGAAGGGGGAGTGGCCCTGACTCTACCTCAGCAGTACAGATATAAGTCTCCACAGGCTATCAATCTTCTCTTCACCACTACCAGCGCCTTGACAGATTGTCCCTATAAAATGTACTTCGTAATCACACTTTCCTTTGCCAAGTTGATGTCTCTGACTGACCTGCAGGGATATACTTTTATGCTTCATGATTTTAACCTTTTACACGCATGTACATCTGGTTAAATCTGATTTGGTAAGATCATAGTGCACAATTTTCACCATGTTCAGATCTTTTTATCAGCTCTTTGACAGAACATTTAAAGTGCAGTTGCAGTACATCAAAATTGTAGCACATTTTTCTCCTTTATCGCACATACGAATAGCTCTATTTTAACTTTTAACCACCCTTAAATATGTAACTCTCATAGTTTGAGTTGTCCACTTGATATATTCACCTTCCAAGATAACTCTTGAACCCTGGCCTGCTTTTAACTGCAAAAATATTCCACTTGTCAGAGCAACTTCGGTGGTTCTTGCTAAAATGTAATTCTAATAGAACTGAATGAGGTACTTGCATAAAATAGTTTGTCCTGGGTTAACTTCCCTAGCTAGTCTTCTACAGGCATCCACCCACTCATCTCTCCACCTCCCTCGCCTGCACTTCGGAAAAAGAAACCCCAATTTGGAGAATACTTTACCTACAGCAGGGCAATTAGAGGTAAAATATTCAGGATTTGTCCTCAACCAAAGGAACTATTTGAAATAAAGCGAATGAAATGCAAGTACTCAACAAACTCATTGCTAATTGGCCATGAAAATATTAAAAAGAAGTGGGAAGTGTATTTGATCATTTATTTGTGATTATCAAATATACATCTAACTATTAGGGTTTGGGGCTCATTATTTCTATTACAATGTTTAGTTTTTTTGTATGAAAATGCACTGCTGTAAAATTATGCACAGATACATAAAATCTAATTTAAATTAATATTTAGCCTGAGCAAAAGATAAAAAATGTGTGTTGTGAAGAACTACTCTGGTAAACTGTATAAAAATTCACCCAAAAGAACAAGGAAATATAATTGTACCCAGCACTATAAACTTGTCTCTAGTATCTAGAGTTGATATTGCTTTGAAATGAATGTCGCACAGTGTGGTATTATGTGGTAGTGGAGCCTCCTTCAGAAATGTTAGTGCACCTAAAAAAATCCTGTATTACTGAAAACCGACTTGTGAGCTTTAAGCAATGTTAGAATGTGTTACCTCCTCAAAACCAAACCTGGAATTGTCTGTCTACATCTCCAAAACTAAAAATGTTCCACCTTGTGATGTCATGTAGTTTTAGTTTTCAAGTTAAGAGCAAATTTTTAGCTTTTGTTCAGCAGACTGGCAATACCAGGGCTGCTATTCTCCAAATGATTGAAGGCGAAGGTGTATGGAGTTTAAAAACACAGTGGAGCACTTCCTGTATTACCACATGACATCACAAAGTGGAACAGACTGTTTCTGTTTAAGAGAAGAACTCAGGCTACATATACAGGATTTGTGTCTTAAACGTGTGAATAAAACAAAATACAACTCCAGGTCTGTTTGTGATGAGAACACAACATTATAACGTAGGTCAGAAGATCCCATGGGATTTAAAAACAACATTAGAAGCCTAGAAGTCTTTTTCTTCTTTTAAAATGTATTAAAACGAATTTTCTATTTTTTATGCTCATAAAAAAAAAAAAACAGCAAAACATACAAAATTCCCTTCACCATGGGAAATCAGATATTGTAAGAAGGAACCGTAACAGCTCCAAGATTGAGATTGATCGTGCACAGCACTACAATCAGGTCTCTGGGTTTAAAATATTATATTAAAACTCTGAATAAATGCTTTACTTGTGCGATCCAATATGCGATATAGAACCATCAGCACTATTTATGCTTTTATATTCAGGTACTTTCTGCCAGGACATGTTTTTGGTTGATGTTAAAATGAATGCTTCAAAACTCAATACACTTCGGTCAAAATCTCACATGAAGGGGGAGGGTGCTTATGGTCCACTGCTCCTCTGTAATCCATATCTACCGGCTTTTCTTCAACTCACACCTTTTGGACTGAGTTTCATTTATTTATAGAACCAAAACCACATTTAGTACGTCGACTACATGTTGCTAATCAATTTGTTTACCTGTTTGCACACATCGACCTCCAGCTCCACTCACAGCTTTTATATGTCAAAGTAATACATCTTTTTTATTTCACTGTTGAGGTGTTATTGCCAGTTTTAGGGAGAAAATGGAGAGATGGATGTTAGATTTGGTTTGAGTTGTTGCAATTTCACATTTCGTTCAGTGTCAGTGTTTTTGCAAATCCCCAGATAATAATAATTCAGTTGTAGAATTTGTGTGGATTTATATTTGAAATGAGGGGCAATTTTCTGTTTTGTATGGCAAAGTTTAAGCAGAGACGGCTGGTAGGT
The DNA here is from genome assembly GCF_026225935.1 of Boleophthalmus pectinirostris. Taxonomy (NCBI): domain Eukaryota; kingdom Metazoa; phylum Chordata; class Actinopteri; order Gobiiformes; family Gobiidae; genus Boleophthalmus; species Boleophthalmus pectinirostris. The sequence continues at coordinate 14,767,455 of NW_026571190.1, read as the reverse complement.
TTAGGGAATTATAATGTATTATAATTACACAAGTTCCCAAAAATGACTAGAGATCGAGCAGGTTTTTACATGGCCTATGTCAGAGGTGTCCAAACTTTTTTCATCAAGGGTCACATATCTAAACACAGACGAAGCAGAGGGCTGATTGAGGGCTGTAGACTGGTGCTCAGTACAGTGAATAATGTTTAACACCTTAGAATGACCCATTAGACTTTATTCATGCTTAGATCCTTAAAACCACACACTAAATATTAAATATTACCTTTATCAAGGTAGATAAAAAAAAAAAAAAACTCACAGTAAAAAGTTCATTTTTAATTGATGCAAGGTAATTTGGGCCAATTCACCTGGAAGCCTGAGGGCCAAGAAAATTTTGGGCCGCATTTGGTCCACGGGCCATAGATTGGACATGGCTGACCTATGCTGATACCGAATCCAAAGAAACTGATGATCAATATTTGTTGATATTTTTGGGCCGATAATTTTTTTTTTCTGTAATTCTGTAATATACATTTACTGCAAATGTATCCACAGTCTTGTTTCACCATAAAGAGCTGTGTAGTCATGGTTTGTTCAGTTATCTCTTTGCACTTAAAGATGCACTATGTAACTTTTTGGTTAAGGGTCCGTCACCTGCTTGTTTCTTTGAATATGTCACTGCTCTGCCTGAAATGTCATTAAACAGCTCTACCTTACATTTATTCAATTGCAGGTGGTTTTATAGCTGAAAAATACCTGTGAAATCTTTGTAATATGAAACATTACAAAGATTAAAAGGTCACGCCATTATAAAGGATAGGCAATTTTGGCATTTTCTGATTTTCTGTGGGCTAAAATATTTATCCAATCATCATACAAGTTGACACACACACATAACCGGGGTACACTGGATGTTACAGGTTGAAACCCATCAAGGTCACTTGAAGGTCAAGGTAACCAAGGTCAAATATGCATTTTTGTTCAGAACTACGCAAAGGATCGAGCTAGAGCAACAGGACTGATCTCAAAAGTAAACACAGACATTCTCATGTGTGACCAGTATCCCACAAATGTTCATGGGCACTGTACAGCTACACACATTGCATTGTGTATATAACGTTCATGTAATATGGGCTGGGCTCCTCATAAGCTGCTTCCGTGTTCCCACCGATGCCTCATGGGGGACCAGGTTGCCATCTCCGATTGCGCTAACATATCCATGAGGAAAAGCATTTGACGCAACAAGAAAAGTTAAAGTGCACCTTTAAGTGTTCAAATACAGCTTTATTATTCTTTAGGCTGCAAGTCAAAACATCGTATCTGCCTGTGCTGGAGATTTAAAACTGATAGCCAATACGCTAACAAGTGCAAATATCTATCTTTACTAAGCCCACATATTTCGCTCAGATTTCCAGTTTTCATCTTTGCCATGTAATATTTGTTAAAGCCATATCTCTAACCTCAACAGCCCCTGCATTACATAACCCCAGCTCCCCTCTGCACCTGCTCTGAACTCAGCTCCAGTCTTGTGTAACTGGATCTGTCTCTTTCTTTGCTTTGAGGCATTGCACCAGCTCCCAGTTGTTGCTTATCTGGACTTTCACTCTATTCTTTTGAGGTGTTTGAAGGAGTAAAAACCTGCCAAAGTCCTGACTAAACCTGGACTAAACCCACTGCTCACTGACCTTCTGGTCGTGGCTGTAGGCCAGGATCCAGTCCTCCTGCTCGGGGTGGAAGAGCAGACTCAGGATGTAGAAGCTCAGTCTGTATTTCTGGTACGTGGCTCCTTCGTCTGAGCTGATAAGCAAACTGCTCTCCACCTCCGGGTCGGTCAGCAACATGATCTGAGGACAAGACACACAATAAGGTCAAATGATGGGGACTATTTTAATTACCCCCGCTTTGAAAGTGTTCCATATAGTCTATCTGATGGTACCCAAAGTCTTATTGTATATTCCCATGCTCAGAATAATATAAACAAATCCATGAATACATTATTTAATACATTAATTCATTCACTTAACCATTTGGAAAGCACATATTAGATGATAGCAATATGCCAAAATGTATGTAACAAACTCATACAGCAGGTCACAGTTTCTCTTTTACCTCAATTTGTGTGTATAGTAGCTTTTTTTTAAAAGGGGGACCAGTGACAAAAAACTGTTGTTGTGTCCTTAAGCAAGGTTCTTCACCCACATTGCCTAATATGACAGTGGTGTGTGTGCGTGATTGGTGGTGATCGGAGGGACTGATGGCGCAGATTGGCAGCCTCACTTTTGTCAGTGTCTTCCATTGTGGCTACAGTAAAAGATTACCATGACTGGGTGTGGAGTGAATGAATAATGCACCGTAAAAAGTCTTTGAGTGTCCAAAAATGTACTATATAAATCTGATCCATTATTCTTTTATTATAAACTGAAAGAGGGAAAAGATTAAATACCAAGTACTAAGATCCTGGGCAGACATTTTATTATATCAATGCAATACTAGTTGATCTAAGAATGAAGTTATGTCATCTAATCATGAGGAGAGTTAAATCATAAATGTGTGTGTTCAATGTGCACTGCTTGTCTCAGTTCATTCTGGCCTGTGTTCAGTGAAGTATCCAAAGCTCTAATTTCCCATGAGAATTGTCGTTTCTTCAACATCCAACATTCCGCCAAAACTTCATCACAGTCCCAAGAAAAAGAGACAAAATCACCAAGGACTTTACAGAAAATATTGAGAAAATCAGCCTAATTGAAAGACAAATTTTGACACAGAGGACTAATTCTGATTTGTAGAGCGTGAGCGTTAGTGCATCATTAAACACAGAAGCTTTGTGACGGTAAAAGCAAATAAAGATAAATCAATATTTGTTGAGAAAGAAAATCACTGCCTCACTGCCGAAAACTTCAATGGAAAAATTTTAATCTGGCTAGAAGCTAATGTGGTCCCGAAAACAAGTAGTATTTGCAGTGAGATTAAAAGTAAGTATTTATTCATAGCCACACTTTCACAGAGATTTGCTTAAAAATATTCATATTAATAAAAAAGATAAAATGCAGAAACATTATAAAATACAAATAAAAACAGAGTGCAATTAAAACAAATAGAACTGATTATAAATGGACTGTTAGGGGAAATTAATTTGCATTTCTTAATTTAGAGACAAAATAAACTGTGAAATAAAAACGCAAGGTTCCAACTGAAATAGGTTGATAGGAACATTTTAAGGCCAAAATGAATAGTCTGCAGCAGTTACAGAGAGAGGGGAAAGATTTGTCAATGGAAGTCAACCAAAGCTGGAAGGAACCACTTTAAGCTCATGCTCACTTTTGGTATGCTGTGGCTATGTCCATTTATACAGTCAGTGGAGCAAATCTACAGTGGTCGCACGCTGCTGCTGATGGGTTTTTCAGAGGCACTGCTTGAACAGAACAGAGCTTTTATTTTAGTTTATGTTTGACTATATATTACAGTCGTCCCTCACTATATCATGGTTCACCATTCAGGGTCTCGCAGATTTTTTTTTGTGCAATTTTTTCCACAGCGTATGAGTACGTATTTTGTTCCTCCCCCACGTCCTGATTGGCTGTGGACCATTGTCATGGAAAAAATTATATATCTCTTGAAGATAAATAATTAATCGATTTGCGAAGCCTGATGAGTTTTTGGAATATAGACCAAGATTTATTCTTGTTACAGCAGATATGGACAGGGCCTAGGCCTGTTCCGGCCAAAGCCCAACAGCCTCTCACCCCCAACAGTATCTCACATGTCTCCCATGTCTGCCCCCATGTCTCATGTCTCTACCCAGAGCATTTGAGCTCTGAGTATTTATGCAGAAATACAAGTTGCATACATATCAAAGCAGAGTGACTTTGGTTTCAGAGGGTGGTACTAAATTAACATACAGTTGAGGACAACAAAGGGCTTCCTGAAGGCGGAGACAGTTGTGCCTGATGAACCTTTACACATGTTAATGACTGGTCTGGGTTTCAGGTAGAAATCACATTCATTTACACAAAGATAGATTGAAAGAAATCTTTCCACAATCTAAATTTCTATCACACCATTGTCAATCAATCTCCTCCGTGCCATGTCTCCTGTACAGTACAGAATGCGTTCAGCTGCCAAATTTACATAAATGTTCAATCTCTAGCAATGTGATTCTGAAGTGCAGCGCGATCGGTCAACCACGAAGTGCGACACTCTCCGTCAGTCCTTTCTCCTGCGGTCACCTCCGAGCCTGTCCCTATCGTGAGTCCTGGTTCAGTTCCGGTTTAGTCCTGGTTTACTCCTGTTTTAGTCCTGTTTTAGTTCAGTCCTGGTTTAGTCCTCCTGTTTCAGTCCTGGAATCAGTCCTAGGTTAGTCCTGGCTTAGTTATGGTTTAGTCTTGGTTCAGGCCGTGGCATAGGCAGCACAAAAGTTTGATATAATCTCAGGTTAACAGACGGGTGCAGTGCTGTGCAGGTGCGGTGCTGTACTGCGTGGGTGTGGGTCTCCAAAAATGGACCCGTGCAGGACTCTGCGCTGTAGGGCTCCATTACGGAATAATGAATCTTTGGTTCGTTACATAAAGAAGGAGGAAAATAACAAAAGGATGACAGCAGCAATACGTTTTAGTAAGAATGCAAAAAGGGTTAAGAGTCCTGTGTGAGAAAAGTGTAAAAAGTGTGTGCTGAGGGGTTTTACAGCCTTAAAACAGATATAATAATTGTAAAATATAAACTTGACTACTTCGCAGATTTCACCTATCTCGGGTTAATTTTATAATGTAACCCCCACGATAAACGAGGGACCACTGCATTCATTGTTTTACCATATCACTGAAGTAGATTTCTATACTTTGTGGATATTGTTCACTGCTTGGCAATGAAACTTCTAATTAAGTCATTACCAACTGGTCTAAAACTACGTAATTGCATGTGGATTGGTTTATTGTCTCCTCACAACAACACAGCGCAGAGCCTGTTGTACTTATCCCAAACCAGACAGTCAGACCATTACCTCATGTGTCCACTCTCTGCAGCGCTCACATCGCCTCCAGCGTGACCACCTCATCGGGTCCATTAAGCCATCAGTCTCCGGTGTGAATGAGAATACACACTGCTCCACGCTCTATATCCCTCTCAGCGTGGCACCTGCCGACCCTGTCATTTGTCAGGCGAGGGTCGGGAAACACGGCACAGTGGGCAAAACCCTCCAAAAAACAGTTCATCAATCAGACACTCAGTCGTGCAGTGCCATAGATGTGAGAAGCATGCGGAGACAACCAAAACTACTGCTCCCAATTAGTGTCTGCTTCAGTGAGGAGGGCTGCACAGCTGGAGGAGCACAGCAGAGTTTGCTGAGGTATTTTTGTGGAACAGACGACATTGAGTATATAATTCACCCAATGAGTGTTCTGCCCAGATTTGAGGAGGTAATGCTGCGTTCTATAGAATGTCGGTAGTTGGTAAATCTGAGTCAGTTCTCCCGACATCTGTTGTAAATGTGTTCCACTGCAACAGTCAGGAAAATATGGATGCACAAGAAAGTTTTATGTTTATTTTGTTAGCTTATGTAGTTAACGTCAGGTATCGCTAACTCCTGCTAATAAATAGAGTCTGTTAGCTAACATTAGCTGTTGGCAACTCAATTATGGCAGTTTGACTATTACATGTTCAAAAATCCATCCGACTCTGTCTGCTCCGAACTAATCCGAGTTTGTGTTTTGGAACCCCGATTTGATTTGCCATTCCATTACACTTTCTCGAGGTGAAGGTCAGTTTTCCCCGAGTCCTGAGCAACACACAATGCAGCATAACTACAATATGCTAACGTACATGCTAATCGGTTTCCTTGTCCGGTGTTTTTCTTTTGTCTACCACAAGCAAAACTAGTACTAAAATTATTATTAAAAAACAAAAAAAGTTCTATTTCAATACCTATTCTGAAAGTAAGATGTTCAAGATAATTTTAGCTATATAAACATCTGTTGTTAAATGAATTCTAAATAGTGATAGTAATTACACCACTGAACAGATGATGGAGAACCTGCTTGTTAGGAAAGTTGAGTGTAATAAATTAAATAAAATTAAATAAACACAAATAAATAAAATAAAATTGCAACCATCATTCTGACATCACTAATTTATTGGCAACGGCATCTTATAGTATATAACATTACTACAACATTTTTTCTCTCATGTACATCATGCAGAAGTAGCGATTGTACTTTGCTATTACAACACTGAATAGCATTTTGCTCGCTGAATCCTTCTCACTCGACACAAATCAAAAGAGCAAACTTGTACAGGACAAGTGCCAAACAAAGAGGAGATTACTGCAGTGTAATGTATGCAGCTGTGTGGAGATACAGGCTTCAGTCTGTTTGTATTCTCAGGCGGTCACCGCACACAGCTCTTCCTGCATGACAAACAGCCCCAAAATCAAACTTTAGCATGTAGCTGTTTACGCTGGGCATGCACACATTTAGTGCAGCCACACCACATGCTGCACTAATACTAATACACGGGCACCCTGGAATATTAGCAGAAACACAACTGAGCAGAAACAGAATGGAGCAGCTTTGACCAGTAATAGCTGTAATTGTATTCCTCACATATAAGAGATAACATTTTGGCCATATGATCATTTAAAAATGCTGTCAGTCTTCTGTCATTAACTTTTCACCTCCCCCTGTCACCACCCACTTCACTGCACTAATTTGTAATTCCATTTGGGTCACGGAGGCAGTAAAAAAGTCAAAGCAGAGATGCCCAGGCTTCCCTGACACTTTGACACTTCCTCCAGTTCTTCGGGGAGATCCCAAGGCTTTCCCAAGCCAGGTGAGAGACAGTCGCTTTTCTTCCCTGTCTTCCCCGGGGCCTCCTCCTGGTGGGACATGCCTGAACCATGTCCCCAGGGAGGCATCCAGCCATGTCAACTGGCTCCTCTCAATGTGGACGAGTGGCTCTACTCCAAGCTTTTTGCATGTGACTGAGCTCCTCACCCTATCTCTACGGGATGCCCCAGCCACCCTGCGAAGTAACGTCTCATTTGGACCACTTGTATCCGCAATCTTGTCCTTGTCGTCCAAAACTCATGACCATAGATAAGAGTAGCAATGTAGACTGACCGATAAATTGAGAACTTTGTCTTTTGACTTTTTTGGCTTTTTGAACAGGAAGTCAATAAACCAATAAAAAAAATTAAAAATAAAAAATAAATAAATATATATATATATATATATATATATATATATATATATATATATATATATATATATATATATATATATATATATATATATATATATATATGTGTGTGTGTGTGTGTGTGTGTGTGTAAATACGGTTTGTGATTTAACAATGCAAAATGTTCAGACTAAGTCCCTATTTCTACTGTTTGTGTCTATTATAATTGAAATTATGATGTCACATTTAAGCGCCCACAAGCCTTGAATGGTTGTATTTGGGATTCACCATGACACCACACAGAAGTATGCTCTCATAAAAGTTTCACTGGCGGCCGTAGACTTCCTTGTTTCAACTATAACATTTAACTCTGCGCTGTGTGTGTGTGCAGGTCTACTGTGTGTGGAGGGAGTCTGTAAATTAGGAGGGCAAAAGGGCTGCAAATGACAAAGGTTAATGACGCGTACAAGCTAGAGGCAGAACACCGGCAATATGTGTAAGGAATACTCCAGTTAGCTCACTGCTCCGTGCCCCGAAATACGCCCAGATAGAATATTAATGAAATTAGCTTCACACTACACCATTTGACTGACTCACTCTTTAATTGAATTCAGCTCTGAGTCTATAAATCTGGTATCCCACCATAGGGCAGCCATAAATACACTTTTGTGAGTAACAGGAGCAGGTGAATGAAAATATAAAAAGTGAGGAGAGAAGATGTACTAGTTTTCTCTCTAGGGCGTGTGCATTTGATTCTTTTTGAAGACAGTTGTTTGTTTTCCTGGTGATTTAATACGACTTAATGGACACAGTCAGAGCAACAACTGCACACAGCAAAGCATTCATTCAGTGCTATAGTTTGGCAATGAAAGAGCCCCGGAGCTAGCAAAGACTACCATTAGAAATAACAACTATTTTAGACAAATAGTGAGGCAACTTTTCAGCTCGTCTCCATGGAGATGTTATTGCTTTGCCTAGAATATCCCACAGCAGAGACAATCATAGTAATAATGCCTATTTTTTTATGAATAGTTGAGCATAAAAAAAATAAAAAAATGTGCAAATTGTTGAAGATAGATGTTTCATTGTAATGTTTTTAGGAAGATAAGCTGAACACAAAAGGTTTGCAGTGTGTCATTAAGGGTAGTTGCAACCTTGTAGTGAAGAGGAACCAGATTTTTTGTGAATTTTTAGTGGTGTTTACTAAGAAAGGATACCTGGAACTTTATCCATGAACTAAAAAATAAATAGCAATAAGGATTTTTAAAACAGATCTCTTAAACTAATGAAGCACATGAAATGAAGTTTATCTGGCTTCCAAACCACTGAGATAAATATTTTAATAATTATATTGATGTCTAACAAGTTCACCAAACTAAGTAGCAATTCTTCATCTATTTTCTGGTAAAGATTTATGGTTGGATCATTGGGTCCATTTTTTTTTTTTTTACTCTGCACTCTTTGAACTCTTGAAATCTCTCTGGACTTATGAACAGGCTTACTCAGCTTTGAATCAATATCTACTTATTATCTTTGAATGTGAATAGCGAAGGACACAGTGAATGAACGTCCAGCAACTGTCCTGTGAATGGAATGTGGGCCTTGGGGTATATGGACTGTTGGAGTATACTGACCACGTAAGCTGTCAATCTCCTCCATCGACCCCTCCAACCACCACCAATCACTTTTGCACACACCAGATCATACTAGGCAAGGTGGGAGAAGTGTCTTGTCCTACGGCATCTGGTATTCTCAGCTGTCTCCCATCCCTGTAGTAACCAGGTCCAACCCTGCTCAGCTTCCAACATCAGACAAGATAGCCAAAGACAAGGTGGTATGGGGACTTGGCTGTGGATGTTACCCAGGCTTCTACCAGTGTCTCAGAGCAAGTGTCAGGAGCAGTCCAGGGCAAATCTCCAGAATATTGAGCCAGAATTTTAATAATAATGCATTAAATTGATATGGTGCTTATTTGGACACTTTACATTAGAGCAGCAGTGAATGAAGTACCGTATTTTTTGGACTATAAGTCGCATGTTTTTCCATGGTTTGGGTGGTCCTGCAACTTATACTCCAGTGCAACTTATATATTAACATTTTCAGACTGACAGCCGCGATAGGGCGCTCTAGGCTTGTGTGTCAGTATCTGCTGCTACTATTACTTCTGTACCACTGTCACTTCGCACTCTACTGCGCATGCCTCCTGTATGAAAAGCTGCTGTCTTGCTGCAAATAGTGAAATATGCAGCTGAAAATGGTAATCGAGAAGCAGAAAGTCTGGAGTGAGTGAGGAACTTGTGAGGGACTGGTGGAAAGTGGGGATGGAGAACACAGCTTCACGGCAACTGGGTGGGTGCTCCATGCAACTTTCCTGGAAGTCACTAGATGAATCGACAAAGCCCGAACTTCAATGACAATCGAAACCATTTTGTCGGGATTCAGAAAGGTCAGAATAATTCTAACTGGAACTGATGCTGAGTCTGACGACAGCTACGCAGAAGAGGAAGCGGCGCTTCAGTCACCTCATGGATCTATGGTTTATCTCCGGGGGTCACGCAAAAGTGACACCAAGGATGAAGAATTCAATGGATTTAATGATTTGGAGTGAGATTGTGACTTTGGTAAACTTATGTTATGTTGTTTATGCTATAATTATCTGAATAACTGTTAATATAGTACGATAACATATTAACGCCTGTTGCTCTCTATTCTGTTGTTATTACTAGAACTTGCCTTGTCGGTTCCTGGTCTCTGATTTTATAAAATACATTTCCCCAAAAAGTGCGACTTACAGTCCGGTGCGACTTTTATATGTTTTTTTCTTCTTCATTGCGCATTTTTTGGCTGGTCTGACTTATACTCCGGAGCGACTTATAGTCCGGAAAATACAGTACTCAATTTTGTTTTGTAAGTAAAAGTACTGGGACATAGAAGTATCACATGGAAAAATCTACTTAAGTAAAAGTATTATAGTACCTGTTTAAAAATGCACTTAAAGATTAAAAAGTAAAAGTACTTTTCAGAGAGTTTTAGAACAATTACAGGATGAAATGTAGTGGTTTTGATAATGACTTTAGAGGAAATGAGTTTTGCTCAAAGTTGGGACATAAGTCAAATGAAATGTGCTAAAAATAAGTCTGAGCCTTTTCAGCAGGTCTCAAACCATAAAGATAAGTACTTTTTACTTTTCAATCCAGATCTAAAACACAGTGGAGTAGAAAGTAAAAAGTATCGACTGTAAAACTAAAATGTGTACTTTTACTTTTGTACTTCATTACCTTCCACTGTATTAGGACATTATTCATTTACTCTACACACAATGTTGGTAAGAAGCTATTGAAGCCAGAGCTGCTATTTTCAAAGTACAAGGGAGATGAACAAAAAAGTAGTCCTGCAACTTGTTAGCCAAACTTCAATCACAACACTTCCTCAACTGTCTATAACCCAGGACAGTGTGCGTTGGGCCAGCACTGAAACTTCACTGCTAATTGCCAAGATGGGGAGATGTCTTTCAATGGGGGATTTTGTAAAGGAACTGCTTCTTTAAAGATGCACAATGCAACTTTTTTGGTGCATGTTCTACCACCTGCTTGGAGAAGTTGTTGCTTTGCCTGGAAGAAAATTTTATCTTGATTGTGATATTCCACATTATACTTATCTTCTTATCTGTAAAACTACATTGAAAAACAACCTTGCTGTGTGCGGGGATACTTCTACACAGATTTGATCTATAACTTGGCTTATGATGGGATTCATAATTGTCCCCATGGAAACAGATACATTTAATGCCATACTGTGACATTTCCAGGGAAAGCAATTACAAACTTGCAGATAACAGACTCTACCAGAAAAGTTGCACAATGCACCTTTAATGTGCTCATCCCAGACTCGAACCAAGGTAACACTCCTTATTGAAAACATGAATTGGGAGATTAAGGAACAATTCAAAGCCAAGTTGTCAGGATTTGCTGTGGTTTCACTTGCCTGTGACAAGAGCATGGATTTCGTATTCTGTGAGTTTCTGTTTTTTATTTGAGGCGTAAGCAACAATATGGAAATAACACAAGAGTTGGCTGGAGCTGAGATTCTGTGAGCGACAACAAAAAGTGAAGATTTGTTTGCTGCAGCTGGGACAATACTGGAAAGGTGCAGTTTGAGCTAGGAAAAGATGTCCGGAATAACAACGCATGGTGCCCCTGCTATGATTAACAAGAAAGCAGGCCTCACCACACTCATTGATGATAAAGTTGCCCAGTGTGAGGGCAACCTTATAGACAACAGAACTTTATAAATGTCTTCACTAAAGCTGCACTGATATGTAATTGCTTTGTATGGAAATGCTTTTCTCCATAGATATGTAATTGCTTTGTATGGAATGTTTCACAGTATGACATTAAGCATTTATATCTTCATGGAAGCCAAACCAGACCAAGTTACAAGTCAGATCTGTGAAATGGCAACCTCAATTACAGTCAAAATGCCTGTTTTTCTAGGCATTTGTGAGCTATAAAAGTACCTGTAATTGAATATATTTAAGGTAGAGCTGTTTAATGTCACACTGTGGAACATTCCAGGCAGTTACATATCCATAGAAACAAGCCGTTGATGGACACCCAACCAAAAAGTTACACCGTGCTGTTGTCTTGTCTGATTGCATCTGTGTGCTCTCTTTGGTCTCCGCTTTGCACTGTCTGTGGTGTGTATCCTCTGCTTGTCATTGAGCCGTGCCATTGTTTGTGTACGTGCACTTACCTGTCTGGCAGCTCATTTTATGAATTGAAATTTATTGTTGTTGTAATGGTTATTGAGGTAAGCTTTCTATGTCTTTTACCCTGGAAATGTGGCTCACTTCCCCAGCCCAAGAGAAGTAAACAAGAAGAAGTTGCCTGAATGTGCAGGACTTGTGAGCAACCTAAACAGAGAGTTTGATGAGCATTTTGTGGGCTTTAGGATAAGAGCTGTTGATATGGAGCTCTTCTCTCAAACCTTCAACATTAGCCCTGCTTTTGTTCTGGTTTTGTCCCTGGTTTAGTTCTGCTTTGCGTGGCCTCACTTTTTTACATTGTGTTTGGCAGTTGTCTTGTTCAACAATTCCTTTGAAACTTCGTAATTTCCTTTGATAAAAAGTAAAGAAAAGTGAGAAATTCACTCACTAAGTAATTCAGTTTTTATTGTGTAGCACATGGCTATGTTAGGACCTCGGCCCTCAATTTTCACATTGGCCCTCGGAGGGGAAAAGTTTTGGCACCCTGTTAGAAACCTTGAGCAAAGTTAAATGAGGACAAGACCTTGAATCTCATTGATAGTCAGAGAAAAGTCACAAATATTTGACCATAGTAAATATCAAGAGAAGGTCAAGAAAAGAGTTAGAAACCAAAGCAAAAGCTGTGGAGTACTTTTTGGGGTTAGATTTAAATATTTCAGCTTTTGAACATCAGCATGCTTACAATCATGACATTTTATACTGTCAGATAAGGCATATTGCTGCACTTATGCGACTAAAGAGCTTGAGATTGTGTCACCACAGCACAATTTGAAGCTGGCCAATGTTAAACCAGTTTAAAATCTATTTACCAAGAGTAACAAATGTGAAAGATTTTAACCTCTGATGAGCGTTGAAGAGCTACAATGTCCTGCTGTATATACTATTGTCAGTGCTACTGCCTCTTGGCCAGGTCATCAGTGAGTGACTGAATAATATAACTTTGTATTTGCCACATTATTTCTTTGCCTCTTCAGCTTTTGAGATTCCTGTTGCTGATACCTATGTCAGTAACATTGCACTTTAAGAGGAGTACATTCTTGACCCACATTAACTGAGAGATTTACTATTAAAATTGCTGCTAAAAATAATTGCTTAGCCCAATTTAGTACATTGCAGGTCAGCTTCATTTAAGATTAAACTCAGTGATAACATCTGAAGTAAGATTTAAAGTACAGCTCGCACACCTTAGTATGGTAGTTTGTAGTGGCAAATTGACTTGAAGTAAATCAGGTTCAAAGTTCTGTGCCTCCACTTCAGCTCCTGCATTAGCGGCACGTAGCAGATCGCATCGCTCTCATGAATATTCACGGCGCACTGTTGCTATCAAACCTGATCAGGCCCTGAGCGCTAAGTGCCGGACATGAAAGACCAAGAGCATATTTATAATTATGACTTCTCCCTTTGGCTGGTCCGCTCTGCAGCATCCATGCTTTTATATATTTGATCCATCTTATTAGATCCAACTTCTCTGTGTATTGACTTGAGGCATTTACATGGGGCTAATTGAAGATTGCCTGACATTTGGGCGAAGTCTCAACCTCTGCAAAGACCTGACAAAGACTGACGTGTGAGTTTGCACCTTTTGTGAGTAATTGGGAAACATCTCCACAGTTGATTTGATAGATGACATTATATGGATGGAGTTGGAAAAGGCTCAGTGCTTCATAATCCATCACATCTCATTGGACAAGGTCAAGATATGTTTGGTTAATTAACTTTGTAGTTCAGACATTAAGACTCTGGGCACTACTGGAATAATGATGAGCGGGCATTAGTAAGTGACATATGTGTACAAGACCCTGCTGAGTGTACTACTGTAATGTCTATCATAATGTGTGTGTGTAGTTGCTGACTGTTTGTGTATATATGTCAAATGAACTCTTTGTCTTGGGGACAAAAACATTCAAAGTGGGCAAGGCTTTCAGAAATAGTAGTGTTTTGTTTGTTTGTTCATTTAAGAGATTAGAAAACCATCAACTTGCAATAAACTCTGTTCATACTCTAAGTATATAGGTGGCTCAAGTCTTAGCTCTACTAAAAATCTGAATTAGTACATGTGGTATTTAAAGGTCCTGCATTACACAAAACTTACTCTTGTGAGCTTTAAGTCATGTTATAATGTGGTTACCTCCTCAAAAACATTGGAGTTGTGTTTTGGTTCATTCACATGTGTTTGAGACCCCATCCACACTAGTACGTATTCGAGTCGTTTTCGTTGCTGATGCAGTGTTCATCTACACTAATCCGATTGAAAACACTCGGGAGATGGAACGATCTGGTGCCACCAGCTCCCACGAATTCATCTGAGTACGGATCTGATCCAGCAACGTGTGGACGCCTGATGTAATTCAAAATGCTAAGAAGCTAAAATATATGTCCACTCATATACATGGTCTATGCGTATGACCTGCAGACTCTGAAAAGCTTAACATGAACCATCTCCAACGTGATAGAAGCACAGGACAGACTCACCATTAGCAGAACACCTCTCTGTCACAGAGAGAACACATATAATCCACTGAGTCGTGTCCTTTAGTCCGACAGAAGCTGAACCGCATCAGCGCACAATAGCGAGCTGTTTTTTGAGTGCTTAGTTTATGCAAATTAGCCATGTGGTTTTAAGTTTAATTTCTGTAAAATGTAAACACATATGCGCAAATATGTGTGGATAGGAAGGCTTGTGAACACAGAAACAACGTGTCTGGAAGCAGACTGTTTCCGATACCGTGATATGATGATTCGGTGATTTGTTTCAGTGTAAACATAGCCTGAGTAACCCTCCATTGTTAAACTGTCTACATCTCCAAAGCTCAAAATGCTCTGTTCCACCTTGTGATGTCATGTTGTGGTAGTTTTCAAGTTCACAGCTGCCTTTGACCTTTAGTTCTGTAGAGACGGGCAAATCAAGAGCTGAAGTCATCCAAATGATTCTAATGAAAAAGTTTAAAAACACAGCAAGGCACTTACTATATTACTACATGACATCACAAGGTGGACTAGAGCATTTCCAGTCGGAGAGAAGAACTCAGCGTAAATATGCAGGGTTTGTTGAACATGTGTGAATGAAACAAAACACAATTCAAGGTATGTTGTGATGAGAAAAAAGCATTATAACATAGATCAGAAAATAGTGTAATATGGATTAAGAGATCAGAAAACCATTAACTTGCAGTATATTCTGTTCCTGCTCAAGGCCTATATTAGCTAGTATTTGAATTATTACATGTGGTATTAATCATGATTTCTTCTCATGTATTTCTAAAGGGAAATATTTTATGAATACATGCATTGGTAGCAGGCAAAGTTTATTATATTATGATCTTCAAGTTTGAATTTCAGCTCAGGGACCCATAACAAATAACCTGTACATTTGGGCCAGAGTTTTAAAACAGCTTTAAAATGTGTGGTTGAGTATCAAGGTTGCAAGTATTTGGAAATCACATCAATTAATTCATTACATTTACTCAATTTACTACCCTATTATGCACAGGGTTACAGTATATAATAACATATAACTGACCCCTCTCACTCCTAAACTTACATAATAATAACAAGAGCATTAAAAAAGTGAGTTTTCTGTATGAGATTACATGTTCATGTTTTATGCAAGGACTTTTTTCCTATTCAGAAGATACATTTAGTTTTAAATAGCTGGTCACTGTGACTACTTTATTGTTCATCATTCTGAAATGTTTGGCTATTCTCAAAACTCTGAATAATAGACCAATTTGAAATGCTGGCAAAATTACAGCTGTTTGATTACAACTTAAAGATCCTGTACTACACACAACTGACTCTTGTACAATGTTGTTACCTTGTCAAAAATATACCTGGAGTGTTTTTTTGTTTTTTTTTTATTATTCAAATATGTGTATTTAAATCCCCAAACCTCAAAATGCTCTGTCCCACCTTATGATGTCATGAAGTGGAGCTACTTTTTACCGTTAGTTTTGTAGACATAAGGACCGAAAACATCCAAATGATTTGAGTGAAAGTGCATGGATTTTAAAAACACAGTGGATCATTTCTTGTATTGCCATATGACATCACAAGGTGGAACTGAGCGTTTTCTAAATACACAGGGTTTGTTTGTGTGTTAAACATGTGTGAATGAAACAAAACACAACTCTGGGTATGTTTTTGATGACAAAACAACATTATAACAGACAATAAAATAGAGTAGTATGAATCCGTGTATCGTTCGTTCATTCGTTTTTCAAAATAAAACTGAAAATAAGAAAACAAAAAAAACTATTTTCTTCGTTATTTGTCTCCAAACCAAAATCAAAAAATGGATAACAATTTTTTTTTTTTTTTTTTTTTTCCACTTTTCATGTATCCTAAACTTAAACTTTTTGTGTTTAAATGAATAATAGAAAAAATGGATAACGGCAGTTTCCCGTTTCCATGACTTAAGCTGTAATGCCGGACTGAACCAGGACTGAGACCAGGACCAGACTGGGACTGAGGCCAAGATCAGACCAGGACAGATTTAGTCCTGGTTTAGATCTGGTTTAGTTCTGGTGCAGTCCTGGTTCAGTCCTGTTTTAGTCCTGGGTTCAGTCCTGGTTCAATCCTGGTTTAGTCCTGGTTCTGGTTTAGACCTGGTTTAGACCTGATTTAGTCCTGGTTCAATCTTGGTTCAGTCCTGGTTTAGACCTGGTTTATTCCTGGTTTAGTCCTGGTTCAGTTCTGGTTCAGTTCTGGTTTAGTCCTGGGTTCAGTCCTGGTTTAGACCTGGTATAGTCCTGGTTCAGTCCTGGTTTAGACCTCGTGTAGTCCTGGTTCAGTCCTGTTTTAGTCCTGGGATCAATCCTGGTTCAGTTCTGGTTTAGTCCTGGTTTAGTCCTGGTTCAGTCCTCTTTTAGTCCTCGGATCAGTCCTGGTTCAGTTCTGGTTTAGTCCTGGTTTAGTCCTGGATTAGTCTTGGTTCAGTCCTGGTTCAGTCCTATTTTAGTCCTGGTGCAAAAGTGACGCTTTTGTGGAAACGAGAAACGGCTGTTATTATTCATTTAAACACAAAATCGAAAACTGCAAAAATAAATCATCAATTTTTTTCATTTTGTTTTTGGAGACAAATAAGGAAGAAAATAGTTGTTTTTTCCTTTTCTTATTTTTGGTTTTATTTTGAAAAAGCGAATGAACGAATGACACACAGATTCATATGGGCCCTTGAATGCATATTTACAACACATGCACTTGGCTGGGATCCGGAATACACCCTTCTCCAATACTTTACGAGGACGTGTGCCTGGTCACCGTTGAATCTCACAGTCGTCACACTGGTGGACTCTTTTATTCCGATCACGGCTGGAGTCAGTGGTGCTTCCCAGTATCGTCACGTCTCGGATCCTGGCAGCTTTAGCGTTACTCAGTTGTACCGGCTCACACGCCAGCCAGACCAATGTGGCGTAAAGGCGCAGAAAAGAATATTGATGGATTCCCACAGCTCACCTAGATTTACCCATCGCAGAGAGGACTTTTATAACACTGGATGCCCTCCCGCTTTATTTCATCCCCGTGTCGCGCGCTCCTGTCACTCTCCTGCCTCCTCCCTGCCCGTATCTTTTCCATGGCTTCTCTCTCTCCGGCTCCGGGCTCAGCCATTTGGAGACAGCGCCTTAGGGTTGACAGATGTTGCTGCATTCTCTCCTTGCACTCACCACCTCACCCCACCATGCCACTCTGTCCTTTCTCTCTTTCTCTCTCTCTCTCTGACTCTCTGTGTCTGCCTGTCTCTCTCTTTATCTGTCTCTCTCTGTGTCTCTCTCTGTCTGTCTGTCTCTCTATCTGTATGTCGGTTTCACTCTGTCTCTCTCTGTTTTCTCTCTGTCTCGCTATCTATATGTCTGTCTCTCTCTCTCTCTATCTGTCTGTTTGTCTCTCTGTGTTCTCTTTATGTCTGTCTCTCTCTGTGTCTATCTCTGTCTGTCTCTCTGTTCTCTGCCTGTCTGTCTCTCTCTCTATCTGTCTCTCTATCTACATGTTTGTCTTTCTCTGTTCTCTCTCGGTCTGGCTCTCTATCTGGCTCTCTCTCTATATATGTCTGTCTCTCTCTGTTCTCTCTCTGTTTGTCTGTTTCTCTTCTCTCTTGTCTCTTTATCTATATGTCTCTCTCTCTCTATCTGTATGTCTGTCTCTCTGTGTGTCTCTCTGTCTCTCGCTCTGTTTCTCTCTCTCTGTCTGTCTCTCTCTCTGTCTCTCTATCTAGATGTTTGTCGCTCTCTGTCTGTCTCGCTGTACCTTTCTGTTTCTCTATCTCTTTTTCTGTCTCTCTCTGTTCTCTTTATATGTCTGTCTCTCTGTGTCTATCTCTGTCTGTCTTTCTCTGTTCTCTCTCTGTCTATCTCTCTCTTTCTCTGTCTCTCTATATGTCATGTCTGTCTCTCTGTATATCTCTCTCTCTATGTCTCTCTATCTGTATGTCTGTCTCACTCTGTCTGTATCTGTTCTCTCTCTGTCTCGCTATCTATATGTATGCCTCTCTCTGTGTCTTTCTATCTATATGTCTGTCTCTTTGTGTGGCTCTCTGTCTCTGTCTCTCTCTTTGTTTCTCTGTGTCTGTCTGTCTCTCTCTCTCTGTCTCTCTATCTAGATGTTTGTCGATCTCTGTCTGTCTGTCTCTCTGTATCTATCCGTCTCTCTATCTGTATGTCTGTCTCGCTCTGTGTCTCTTTGTCTGTCTTTCTCTGTTCTCTTTATATGTCTGTCTCTCTGTGTCTATCTATGTCTGTGTCTGTCTGTCTCTCTTTGTCTGTCTCTCTCTCTCTCTGTCTGTCTCTCTCTATCTGCCTTTCTATCTGTATATCTGTCTCGCTCTGTCTATCTCTGTTCTCTCTCTGTCTCGCTATCTATATGTCTGTCTCTCTGTGTGTCTCTCTGTCTCTTTCTCCCTCTCTCTGTGTCTCTCTATCTGTATGTCTGTCTCGCTCTGTGTCTCTTTGTCTGTCTCTCTGTTCTCTTTATATGTCTGTCTCTCTGTGTCTGTCTCTGTCTGTCTGTCTTTCTCTGTTCTCTCTCTGTCTGTCTTTCTCTTTCTCTGTCTGTCTTTGTCTGTCTGTCTCTCTCTCTCTATCTCTCTATCTACATGTCTGTCTTTCTCTGTTCCCTCTGCCTGGCTGTCTCTCTCTGTCTCTCTATCTATGTCTGTCTGTCTGCCTGTCTGTATGTCTCTCTCTCTATATATATATGTGTCTCTCTGTCTCTCTATCTGTATGTCTGTCTGTCTCTCTATATATATGTCTCACTTTCTCTTTGTCTCTCTATTTGTATGTCTGTCTCTCTCTGTTCTCTGTCTGTCTGTCTGTCTCTATCTCTGTCTCTCTATATGTATGTCTGTCTCTCTCTGCATGTCTCTCTCTCTCTCTATCTGCATGTCTCTCTTTCTATGTCTCTATCTGTATGTCTGTCTGTCTCTATATAATATATGCCTCTCTTCTCTCTGTCTCTCTATCTGTATGTCTGTCTCTCTCTATGTCTCTATGTCTTTCTATCTGTATGTCTGTCTGTCTCTGTCTGTCTGTCTCTCTATCTGTATGTCTGTCTCTCTCTCTATGTCTCTATGTCTTTCTATCTGTATGTCTGTCTCTCTCTCTCTATGTCTCTATGTCTTTCTATCTGTATGTCTGTCTCTCTCTGTCTGTCTTTATCTCTGTCTCTCTATCTGTATGTATGTCTCTCTCTACATTTCTCTCTCTATATATATGTCTCTATTTCTCTCTATGTCTCTCTATCTGTATGTCTGTCTCTCTCTCTATGTCTCTATGTCTTTCTATCTGTATGTATGTCTCTCTCTACATTTCTCTCTCTGTATGTCTTTCTCTCTCTATGTCTCTTTATCTATATGTCTGTCCATTTCTCTCTATATATGTCTCTCTTTCTCTTTGTCTCTCTATTTGTATGTCTGTCTCTCTCTCTCTTTCTCTGTTCTGTCTGTCCGTCTCTTTCTTTCTTTCCCTCTCTCTCACACCTAGGCCTTTCACAATAATTACTATATTGACTTATCATTCAATATATGAAATTAGGGACAATATGTTTTATGGCTCAGTATTTATCATAAAAGTGGGGAGATTTGGGCTCTTTTTGTTGTAATACAAAACCATTTGAGCTGTTAAAGGTTAAATAAGTGCTTTGGCTACGGCTAATTACTGCATTTCTTCATTCTGTTATTTATTTGTTGCAGCTCGTGGCTTTTAATCACACAGTCTATTTAAAATGCTTTACTGGGATTATCTTGCATTATAGTTATTGTGTCAGTGGCATAAAGAAGTTTCAATATTATCATTTATTGCAGTATATCTCTCTTTCTTTTCTCACTCCACACATTCTTTACTTTTTTTTTTACCCATTTCTCCATTTCTCTCACCTCTCCCTCACACCTTCTTCCACCTCTGGCGTCTCTTTCTTCTCTCTTTCCCTTATCACCCCCCCTCCAAATAGGAAGTGAGCATGAGCGCATTTCTGAAACCAGCACCTCTCTCTCTGTAACTCCTGTGGTCATTTTGGGTTTAAAATGTTTATATTAACCACTCTACATGATCCTGGGATTTATTTTGCAAAGGTATGAATGTTAGTAACAGACAAATTAGATGCCTTCTTTCCCCGAGGTGACTCTTGATAGTGGTTTGAATGACAGTGTGAAGAGGTATTACCTTCAACATCCTCACTACTGATTGGCTCTTTGGTTGCTATGATACTCTAGTCAGGCTGGCGCCACCTAGTACCTGCGCTCGATTTCATTTCTCTACAGCGACTAGGTCAGGAATCAGAATACACTGGACAGTTTGCAAGAACCTCGGAAGTGCGAGTTCGAGCACCAGCCAATCAGCGAAGAGCCATACATTCTGTGTTGGCAACGATTCCTGAGATCGAGGATTTAAAGCCAGAACAAAGAGAATGTTTAGTGAATTTCATCAAGAGGAAAGACATTATCGCCCTTCTTCCTACGGGATTTGGGAAAAGCTTAATATACCAGTTAGCCCCGTTAGTGGTGCCTTACGTACATCACGACCAAATAGCAACGATTGGTTAAATGAAAGAAGTACCCGCCTATTGTCGAGCGAATGAATTCTAACGTTGCGAGGTCAGACGTTTTTTAAGAAGTGAAACCGACTGATGAATCAGGCTAATGATACTCGCGGTCGGAATTCCAAATATGCAACTCGGCTCCAAATTTGCCCCTATAATTGCAGCCTCGATGAGCTTCATTTGACTGGAGATGAACGCTATGGGTGACATCGACTTTTTTATACACGCTATACATCTCTTTACATCTCTTTCTTCTCTCATTCCCCCATCTCTCCTTTCTCAACCACCCCTCACTCTCTCATCCTCCTTTCTGACCCTTTCTCACTCCTCTCTCACCCTTTCTCTTTCTTCTCTCTAACCCATACCTTGTTCTCTCTGTCCCTCCTCTCTCTCCCTTCCTCACACCTCTACCTGCCTCTCTCCTCTCCCCAGCTGGATCGCTCATTTGTTCGCTCGCCTCAGGTTGCGTGGCTGTGTGCACCAGTGTCCAGAGCAGCATGTCTGATTTGGAGCGATGCAGCTGGGCACAAGGTCGGTCCCAGGAAACAGATAAAGACGCCTTTGTCATGCTATAAGTTTTAAAAAGACATTCTTCACTGCTCCACTGCTGCACCTAACAGCTCCTCCAGGTCCTGCAGTAAAGAGGAAAGTTTTATATTGGATAGAAGGTTTGGAGTTTGATGTTTTTGCAGACATTTTGTCAACTTCAGCAGACAACATCGCATGGAATTCAATCATCTCTCACTCATTGCGGTAAGGGTTGCAGTAGCCTTTCCTAGCTGCTGAAGAGTGATCCTGAGATACAGACTTGACTCATCAAAAACATGACTGGATTGGTTTGATACCATATGTCATATCTCCCAGGTATGATTCAAACTGAGCAATATGAGCCTGTCCAAAGCTCAGCCCACAAGACTATTAACCCATGCTCCTGCACTGCTCATTTTTCAAACAAAAGTACAATACAATACAATACAATACAATACAATACAATACAATACAATACAATAAAATACAATTTCACAAACCTGATACGATGTGAAGCTGTTTCTTTAGCAGAATGCATGCTCATAGTGCATGTTGTGAGTAAGGATGCACCGATACTGATACTGGTATCAAATAATGCTGCCGATACAGGAAAATCTGCAGTATCAGGTATTGGTTCCATGATATCAGTCCAGTCGATATCCTGGTTGGACTCTTTATCAACTGATATAGGCCCAGTGCATATGACATTTGAACTTTAATTCATACGAAGATGTTCAGGACTTACTTGCAGAATACATAACAGTTACATGATGAAATCAGATCAATTTTATAATAAGTTAACTGTATTTAGAGAGAAAAAAAGGCTATTTTTAAATCCCACATGGATATCGGCAGGTACTTAAAGACATAGCATAGATATTGGTATTGGAACTAAAAACCTGGATCAGTGCATCCCTGGTTGTGATAGCATTCAGAAGGGATTGTGACTGAGCAGTGGGGTGGCGGACTAAATGTAATTTCCTCCCTCTTTAAAGATGACATATTATGCTTTTGCGGGTATTTTGTATTAAACTATAATACACATATTACACACATTAAACTATAATACACTATACTGTGACATATTTAATGTCATTGTACTTTTTTTTTATAACTGTTTGTATATAGATCACATTGTTTAGGATGTTTTGTCTGTCTCAGGGACTATAGATGGAAATGAGCTCTGAGATCAATTAAATAAATTAAACTTAACACATAGATCATAACTTTACATTTTGTTAATTAAACCGCAATATTGATCTAAAACTGCTTACTAATAGACATTGATTTTCTGTTCAAAATTGCAGACTTGGTAGTCCCCGCCTCTATAAGATTTCATTTCACAGTAGCAAGCAGAACATTCGATTTATAAAGTTTTTGGTTGAATATAGCCCCATAGCAAGTAAGTACATAGAAGTGTGTAGGGATAGGGGGTAGGTGAGAATAGACATTTTCTGAGTACTCAAGCTTCGAATGCAGGATCACTTTAAATGACATATCTCGTATAAGTAAAGCATTAATAAGCTATGGGCACAAACAACTATCCAAGTGAACCGCTAAATCACTAACCACTCCATGCACTGTAGAGCTGCTCAGTGTTACAGCTGAAGTCTTGCAATCAATAACGTGGGTGGCCTGGATTGAAACAACAAACTCGCTTCATGCTAAACACTCTGCCACAAGGTCCAGCCCTTATTTGGGGATATTTGATAGAATAAAAGATATGCATAAGCCAGTCCAACAAAGTCTGCGGTTTAACAAAGCTGAAAGTAAACATGTAATATATAGTCCTTTTGTTCGTCAGTTTGTGAATGCTTGTCTTGTCTTCCTTAATGAGATGATTTAACATTTCATTGTTTTCTGTTTATACAACAAAGCATGAGCCTGTGTCTTTAAATAATGACATACAGCCACTGTTTATGGGCATCCTACGCAACGGCATAACTGAAGAACAACTTAATGTCCGCATTTAATCTATTCCAGTGTTTCAGCTTCCTGTTATGCAACATTTTGAAGATGTTTCTTTTTTTTTTTCCAGTTCATAAGATAGAATATTTATTTATTTATTTTTTGTCAATGTGTAAAATGTAGCCCTTATCACTTAGTCCTTTCTACCACTTTGCTATATCACTGTAGTGGACCAAACAGAAAGGCAAAGACAAGATATAAAAATAAGTTTAAATTTAATAAAGTCAGAAAATATATAATTTAACAAAGGCTCAAATTAGGCAAATTATTAACAAAAAAATGCCAGGCCCAACTGGGGTAACTCAAAATCAAACTGAACGGAACAAAACTAACCCAACCAGACAAAGGAACAGGGGTGTTTAAACACTTGAGAACCAACTAAAACTGAACACAAGAGGGAGGAATTACACACAAAAAATAACTAAACTACTAACTTAATCAAAGTAACAAAAGGCAAATAATTATAATACAGAAAATAATAAATGATAATGAAGTGACCTCAACACAAACTAAACAAACTAACTTCATAAAACTAATTAAATAGTGCTCCCCCCTTCTTGTTGAGTCATGATGGTCTCTCCCCAAGGGTCCTCCAGCCAGTGTTAAAAAAAAAAAAGAACAAGTGTAAATAAATCAGACTTATATTAACTAAAATGGGTGCACTCAAATTAGAATATAAGTCTAAATAAAAGGAATTAAATTATGTGCAATGTAATTAATTAATGTTGTTGTTTCCCATGATTCATAGCAAACAATGTTCTTGATAAGATGAAAGTGAATGAGCCTGTCAGTAGCTTCTCTATTAGTTATTACCAAACATAAGGCTTTGTAAAATCCATGTTAGTTCTTTCTTCTTTAAATATGTAGGTCTGCACCGAACAAAATAAAGCCCATTTACCTCAACCAGAAGAAATAAAAAGCAGATCCAGGCCATGGCAACGGTCCTAACTTTTATCATTCTGAAAACCTTGGATAACCAAAAACACAGCATATTTGACACTGGCGGTCACTGTTTGCCAATTAAAATGATCAAAAATAATAATAATAAAATTAAAATGTATTGGTCTCTGAGGCAAGGACAGAGGACAATGACAGGTAATAAAGCTGTCTGGTTACTTTCACTTTCCATGGACACAACCCTTTAGAGGTGACTCCATCAGCAACACACCCACAATAAAACCTCATTCTCATATTTATGTTTGAAATGTGAAACTTTGCCTCATTTTGTCATCTGCAGGTTGAGGACACAGTTGACAGAATTAAATATTAAACTTCACTTTTATGTTGGTGTTTTTCAAAGGAGCTACGATGAACAACAAGTCTTTGAACTACGCACATTCATATTCCTCCCACAAAGTGTTGTTGAAGTCACAGTACACAGAGACATCATTGTGTCTGAAGACCTTCTCCAGTGGGACAAACAGGGGATAAGTTAGGTTCATGTGACATTGTAACTTTCAAAACCATGCCCATATTTCAGAATTAAATGGTGAAGTTGTGCTGTTAAAATGACAAATGCATAGAATTTTTTTTTTTTTTTTTTTTATGTATGGATAATATGGTTAAAGATGCACAATGTAGTCTTTCTAGGTGACACCCCCAGGCAAAGTTACTGGTTAGATCTGTGGAAATGTGTATTGAAAAGATGCAAGATATAAAAGTTTAAGATTCAGATTTGGAGGAGTTGATTTTCCTCCCAGCTGCTTCACACTCGGCTGCCAACTGCCCCAGTGCATGTTGCAAGTCTTGGTTTGATGAAGCCATTAGGATGATATTATCAACAATCAGCAGAGATGAGATCCTGTGGTCCCCAAACCAGACCCCCTCTGGCCCCTGACTGCCCTAGAAATCCTGGTTATAAAAACAATGAACAGAACAACAGTGACAAAGGGCAGCCCTGGCGGAGTCCAACATGCTCTGAGAACAGGTCTGACTTACTGTCGGTAATGCAAGCACAGCTCCTGCTCCAATTATACAGGGACCGCACAGCCCTTAGCAAAGGGCCCCAGGCCCCGTACTCCTGGAGCACCCCCCACAGGACACCATGAGGGACATGGTCGAAAGCCTTCAACAGATCCACAAAATACATGTGGACTGGTTGGGCAAACTCCCATGAAAACTCAAGCACCCGGTGGAGAGTGGAGAGCTGATCCACTGTTCCTCCACTGGGTTGAAAACCATACTGCTCTTCTGAATCTGAGGTTCAACTATCAGTCAGATTCTCCTGAAATAGACCTAATAGGGGAGGCTGAGGGGATGACTGGGCGGTTGCCGGGGTAGGGTGTCTTGATGTAGCCTGATTCATCAGCTGCTTTCACTCTGTGGAAACCGTCTGACCTTTCAGTGTTAGAATTCGTTCGCTCAACGGTAGGCGGGTACTTTTTTATTTAACCAATCGCTGCTATTTGGTCGTGACGTATGTAATGCATCGCTAATGGGGCTAACTGGTATATTAAGTTTTTTCCAAGAAGGGCAGTAATGTCTTTCCCCCTGATAAAATTCACCAAACATTCTCTTTGTTCCAGCATTAAATCCTTGATCTCAGGAATCGTTGCCAACACAGAATATATGGCTCTTCGCTGATTGGCTGGTGCCCAAACTCACACTTCTGGGGTTTTTGCAAAACCGTCTAGGCAAGGCAAGGCAAGTTTATTTGTATAGCACAATTTGTACACAAAGTAATTCAAAGTGCTTTACAGAATAAGAAATACATTAAAATCATAATAAAAACAAATCAAAACATAAATAATCATGAAGATTAAAATTAAAAAAGAGAGACATAAATTGGAGAGAAGAGTGCGGAATGAAAACCTTTCAGTTATATGCACAGTTAAACAGAAATGTTTTGAGCCTGGATTTAAACAGCGTCACAGAAGAGTCTGTCTCACATGTTCAGACTGTTCCAGGTTTTAGCTGCATGAACCTGAAACGCTGACTCCCCTTGTTTAGTTCTGACTCTGGGCACCAGCAGGAGGCCGGTCCCTGAGCTCCTCAGAGTGCGAGATGGTTCATATGACACTAACATGTCACAGATGTACTTTGGTGCTCGGCCATGGAGAGACTTGTACACAAGCAGAGCTGCTTTAAAGTCTATTCTCTGAGGCACAGGAAGCCAGTGCAGAGACCTGAGCACAGGACTTATGTGCTCGTACTTCCTAGTTCGAGTAAGGACCCGAGCTGCAGCGTTCTGGATGTTCTGCAGCGTCTCACAGCTCGTTTGGAGAGACCAGTGAGCAGACCATTACAGTAGTCTAACCTACTGGAGACAAACGCATGGATAAGTTTCTCCAAGTCTGATTTAGACAGTAAACCTTTGATTTTTGCTATGTTTTTTAGATGGTAAAAGGCTGCAGATGTTATTGATTTGATGTGGCTGTTAAAGTTCAAGTCTGAGTCCATTATTACCCCTAGATTTCTTGCCTGATTTTAAGGTTTTAGAGAGAGAGACTGGAGGTGACTGCTGACACTGTCCCTTTGTTTCTGTGGACCAAACACTATGACTTCAGTCTTGTCAGAGTTTAGCTGGAGAAAGTTGTTTTGCATCCACACACTGATCTGTTGGATGCAGTGACCAAGTGACTCCACTGGTCCATAGTCTCCTGCTGCCAGAGAGACGTAGATCTGAGTGTCATCTGCATAATTGTGGTAGGACACATTATTGCTGCTTATTAACTGGCCTAATGGCAGCATGTAGAGATTGAACAACAGGGGGCCCAGGATTGACCCCTGAGGCACCCCACAGGTCAGGGCCATGTGATCTGAGACACAGTTTCCAATTTCAACAAAATACTTCCTGTCTTCTAGATAGGACTTAAACCAGTTTAGTACAGTACCAGAGATGCCCACCCAGTCCTCTAGTCTCTGTAAGAGGATCCCATGATCGACAGTGTCAAAAGCAGCACTCAGATCTAACAGGATCAAGACTGAGACTTTGCCTGCATCAGTGTTCAGGCGGATGTCATTTGTCACCTTGATAAGAGCAGTCTCAGTGCTGTGGTGGGCTCTAAAACCTGACTGGAAAACAT
Source organism: Boleophthalmus pectinirostris (assembly GCF_026225935.1). Taxonomy (NCBI): domain Eukaryota; kingdom Metazoa; phylum Chordata; class Actinopteri; order Gobiiformes; family Gobiidae; genus Boleophthalmus; species Boleophthalmus pectinirostris. The sequence continues at coordinate 14,739,996 of NW_026571190.1, read as the reverse complement.
CAAAGGAGTTGTTCATTTGGAGAAAGTTCGTAAGCTGTTGGTAAACAGCTTTTTCAAGGACTTTGCCAAAAAATGGCAGATTTGAGATGGGTCGGAAATTGTTCAGTACTGTGGCATCAAGACTGCTCTTCTTTAGGAGAGGCTTAATGACCGCAGTTTTCAACACATTTGGGAATGTTCCAGATTGAAGTGACATGTTAACTATGTGAGTGAGTGGTGAAAGTAAACTGTTGAGGACGGACTTTAGAAATCTAGTGGGTAACATGTCCAGGCAGCAAGTAGATGAACTCAGACTGGTAACGAAAACAGTTTTGTCAGTTACAGGTGCAAAGTGATTCAGCTCTAAGTGTCTCTGTGGCTGCATGCTTGTTATTTGTGTTGTGGAATTGATGGTCTAGTGTATTCCGATTCCTGACCTAATCGCTGGAGAGAAATTAAACTGAGCAGAGGCACTAGGTGGCGCCAGCCTGGCTAGTCTTGATGACCCAACCTACAGAAACATCTGGTTATGACAACAGATGAAGGACGCCAACTAGAAAAAAATTACATAGTGCTCCTTTAATATCTATAATTATTCCTATGAAACATCTGGCAGAGTAGTTTGTTAAAACTGTGGCATTATTTACACACACAGACACAATTGTTTGGACTTTAAGCCACAAGCTTAGCGAGTTCGTAGACCCGCTCGCTGATATTTGAGATATTTGATTTATAGCTAACACTGGCACTTCACTTTCTTTTCTGATATCTTTGCAAAGGTTACCCCAAAACAACTCAAGTTTTTGCGTCAAACTTGATTTCCGCGAAGCAAGACATAAGTGCAGCTGGACAGACCATTAAAAACATGTTTTATCTTACCCTGACAGTCTGAGGATAAAAGCTGATGTTTGATGAACTCTAACTCACGAGGCAGCGCTAAAAACAAATAACAATTCTGTTTGTTAATGTAGACTATTAGAAACCTTGATGGAAAACAAAACAATTAAATATCAAAATAAAGTAAGATTTATAATACCTACAAAAGATGAGCATGCTATAGCAACTTGGCTGAATATTATATTTTTCTCTGGGCATGCTAGAAACACTAAATAGGTTAAACTCAGTGAATGAATGATTTAATAAATAAACTGTTGAAATAGGGGGAAAAAAGTGGTATAGTAACTTGGTGGATCATTGTATTCTCTGAGCATGACATACAATTGAATCAGTTGAATAAAGAAATATATTAAATAAATTAAACACATTAAATAAATCACTGTGCTTGCATTTACTACACTGAATCTCCCTGTCACTCACTGTCCAAAATACCATGTTTCCATCTGTCTGGACTCATTTGTAGCAGGCTGTGTTTTGAATGGCACTCTCGGTCCATCTCCTGTAATGATCAGCTCTCATCCCAAACCTGCAGCAGAGGCTCTGGATCAGCCCCTAATGTGTTTGAGAGCCCCCCTCCTGCTCTGGGCCTCTCAGTGCAGCGTGATATGAAAATGGCGGTAATTGAGACGTTGATGTGGTTTTGTGGATGACCCCTGGACCGTTACAACATTCTGTTTATTTGCTCGGCCACTTTTTTCCATCTCCCTCAACACACCTCTCGAACTGAATGTATACATTTTGGGGTTTTTTTGCCACACTAAAATGACATAGAAATTCATAAAGTGAATCCATAACAATGCAGAGTTCAGAGGTCAAATAATGATTATGAATATCCCCACCAAAACTATAATTACCTTTAAAACACTACATATATTATACAGTATCCATTCATAACAACATACTAACATAACAAAATGGAACAACACGTATAACTTGTAACTTGATTGTGTACACTTGATGTACAACTTCAACAACTACTACAACTCTCTCTCTTTTTAATTTTATGATGATTGTTTATGTTTTGATTAGAGCCCAACCAATATGGATTTATTTTTAATTTTTTATTTTGCAGCTGATATGATACCGATAAAATGGAAGTTAGAGCTGCCAATATAATCTCCAATACATTTAGTGATGTAAAAATTCACTGTAAATGTTGAATTGTTTAAAAAACTTAGGTTTGGCTCTAGTGGATTTTAAATTTGGTTTATTTAGGCAAAATGTATTGTTATTCTGCCTCTTTGCATAATATTTACAGACAGTAGAATGGCCTAATGACATCTCTTCATGACATTCTAGCTAGTAGTAAAGAAAGTAAACTACCGCTATTAACCTTTAGCGGTAAATGTGTGCGCAACGCGGTAATTAATTATATGCATAAATGTTGATCATTCACACCTCTATTCACAGCTCATTTACATATCCATGGAGCTCCAGTAACATATATATGGCCAATATAGTCACTTTACAATAGGCCAATAGAAGAGGAATCAGCCTGTTTATGTGCGGGAGCTACAGCAGCTAATCACTAACCAATGTGCAAGAACCAAAACTAACTTCAAAACAGACACATTTCCAACATTCACCGCTCACACAGGCTCCTCTCAGATCACAAGTCTGCATGAATAAACGTCCTTTTAATCCAGACTCAAACCGATAAAAAGAATATAATCTCAGTGTTGCACGTGGATCTATAGCTGCATGTATAAATAAGCACATGAGAGTGACGTGACCCTGGGTGTGTGTTCAGGGACAGTAGGGCCACAGACACAGACAAATTACACCGCAGAGCCACATATTAGGTCATTTATCTGTCTGTAAATTGGATTAAATGAACATAATATAGAGAGTCTAAGCTTTATAACCAGGTATAACATGTCCAAGTGAAATATCAGCCCATATCGGCAAGATTTAGGCCGATAGCCAATATGTCTCCAAGTGCCCAAATCAGCTGATAATATCAGCCAATCAATATATCGGTCGGGCCCCAGTTTTGATGTGTTTGTATTGTGATTTTAATGTATTTCTTATTCCGTAAAGCACTTACTTGAATTACTCTGTGTATGAATTTTGCTATACAAATAAACTTGCCTTGCCTACAACTACTATTACTATTACTAGTATTTGGATACGTACTATTACTGTGGTCATCCTCATACTGCTTCCTTTCTCCTCTACTCTACATACTTCCCTTTCTCTAACCTCGCTTTCACTCTTTCTCTTTATTTCTGTCTGCAAACTACTAGTACTACTACCACAACCACAACTACCGCTGTTAAGATTTCTGCTACTACCACGAGCCTGTAAGCTTTCAAGACCTCTCTCTCAGCTTCTCTCACTAGTTATTTATTTCTCTCCCTCTCTCTCTCGCCCTCCTTCCTCCCTCTCTCCCATGCTCTCTCTTTCTGTCCCTCCGTCCCCCTCTCCCTCACCTTCTCTCCGCAGACTCCCACATTCGGTTGATTTACTTCCACAGTGAGTGAGTGCAGAGAGGGGCCCCCGTGTGCCCCAGCAGCGGGTCACATGGTGCAGCGCCGCGGGTGACAGTGTGACTGACGAGCCCTGGGCCTCCTCCTCCTCCAAAACTCACCTCGACAAAAAACTTCACCTGCTTCTGTCTGTGCGTGCGAGAGGAGAGAGCGAGAGAGAGGGTCGGGGAGATGGAGTGAAAGAGAGAGGGAGGAGGCATAGAAAGATACAAGGATAGAGGGCAAGAAGATCCAACGCAATGGGAGGGACTCGGATCAGTGCGTGGGTAAAAATATTTGAAACATGGAGCTGTGTTGTAAACTGTCCCTGAATAAACCTCACCAGAGAGATTCAGAAAGTTGTACTGAATGTAGAGGTCAGTCAGTATTAACAAACATGTAGCTGTGATTTTCGTCAATTTCGATTTTATGTAAAATTAATTGCACCACATTGCTCTATTCTGCATGAAAGAACATTCTGTAATAAGCATTCATTTTGCGCAGAACCTCCTCACAGCTTGAACCCATTACTGGACTTTATTCAAACAAATGTCCATGCCTGTCCTACACTGTCCACCGTAAATTATAGCGTATCGTACAAAACAAAACAGCAGGCATAAGGAACAGTTTAAAATGGTCAGTTTAGCTATATAAACTTTGCAATATGTCATTTTGTGGGTGGATGATGCACCACCTGCTTGTCTCCAGGGAGATGTTAATGGATTGCCTGGAATGTTCCACATTATGTCATTACACTATCCATTTGATATTACGTTAATAAACATGCATTTTTATTGTGTAGGCTTAGCATCATTAGATTACACAAAATGGACTCTTGTGAGCTTTTAGCCATGTCTTTTGCTGCTTATTTAGAGTTTATTATTACCATTTATACTTTTTTTACTCTTTGTTATTATAATATATTGTGATGTGTGAGCTACTGTGTTCAAGTCATTTCTCTTGTGGATCAATAAAGGTTGTCTAAGTCTAAATTAGAATGATGTTACCTCCTCAAAAACATGCCTGGAGTCGTGTTGAGAGAGAGGTCTTGTTGAGTTGAGTTCATTATTAATCTGTCTATATCTCCAAAGCTCATAATGCCCTGTTCCACCTTGTGATGTCAAAGCAGTTTTTAAGTTAACAGCTACCTATTACCTTTTGTTCATTAGATACTAGCGCCAGGGCTCAAAGTAACCAAATGATTCATGTGAAGGAGTATGGACTTTAAAAACAAAGTGAAACACTTCCTGTATTAAAGGGACAGGAATTTTGGACATAGGAATTAATTTCCTATTGAGCCAGAGTGTTGAAGGCGTGTGGAGACACCTTTTTAAATATTCCATCCAGACCTTGTATTTACAGAGGTCGCTAGTGCTAGGCTAGCAAATGTCAATAGCCATAGTTAGCCTTCCACTAAAAACAATCTTACCCACTCCACAAAACACCAGAAACAAATCTATTATTACTCCAGACTATCAATGTAAATGTCTGTGTTGATAGAATAATGTTTGAAATAAAACTAAACTTCCATCGCATAAGTCATCACATCTTGAGGGACTATTTTCTCAGCAGCAGTGGAATTTTACTTTGCCGGTAAGATAGGTACTAGGTGATATTAGTCCACCGCTGCCAAGCTTTCTGTTGGAGAGTACAACTCACTGCTGCTCAGACATAAATCCTTCAAATGCAAGGTTGGTTTTACTTCTAAAAGGATTCTATCGACACAGACATTCACATCGACAGCCTGGCGTAAAAACAAATTTGTTTTGGGTGTTTTGTGGAGTGGGTAAGACTGTTTTTAGTGGCAGGCTATCTACGGCCATTGACATGTGCTAGCCTAGCACCAGCGACCTCTGCAAATACAAGGACTGGATGGAATATTTAAAAGGTGTCTTCACATGTCTCCAACACTCTGGCTTACTAGAAAATGAGGTTCTATGTCCAAAATGTCAGACTGTCCCTTTAAGGTACCAAGGTGGAACAGAGTGTTTTCTGTTTGAGAGAAGAACTCACTCTAAATCTGCAGGGATTGTGTGTTAAACGTGTGAACGAAACAAGATTATAACATAGATCACAAAATAGAGCAATATGGGCCCTTTAATGTGTGTGTAACATAGGAAGAGCAACATCATCTCCATGGAGACAAGCACGTGGCGGACTATCGACCAGAAAAGTTACATATTGCACCTTTCAATCAAATGCTCCACTATAGCGACTTGTGTTCAGTGTTCATAAGCTCAGTCCCAGTGTGATATTGTGAATACAGAGGCACTTTGGTGAAGCAGACAGTGTCCCCATGCACCGTTCCAAGTCTCCATGGAACAGCAGTGGAAGTAAATGTTAAACTGTTCAAATGTATTCTCCCACTTTATTGTCACATTACAGACACAAGCTGCTGTTATTGCTTCACTGTTGAGTTATGGTGGAGCAGCTGATGAAAGTTTGTCAAACACGGAGACAAGGTGAAATTAAGGGTGTCATTTGGTGTGCAGTGGCCGGAAAATCACTCTATTTGGTGAACAATATTTTCAGACAGTTTCAAGACAAGCATAAATATGACGAGAATATTAGAGTTAGAGTTAATAAACCTGTTGAATTATTCAAATTATGAGGTAGAGAATGAAGGGAGAGGCCTAAAAAAGTTTGTGAAAGATAAAATGTTGGTCTGTGTGTCGAAAAAGCTAAAGCCAGAAGGGATTATGAATAAAATAATGTTTTGGGGGTTTTTTTCTGTCCATTGATTAAATAGTACACAAACATATTCACATGTCTAGTCTTTGTTACTAAAATGCAGCCATCTTATGCGCACTACGTAAATTCTATGATTGAAAATTCACCGCCTGCTTGTCTCATGAAAATGTTACTGTTTTGCCCAGAAAGTTCTAGCCCGATTCATCAGCTGGTTTCACTTCGTAGAAAATGACCTCACTGTGTTAGAATTCGTTCGCTCGACGGTAGGCGGGTACTTTTTTTTATTTAACCAATCGCTGCTATTTGGTCATGACATGATATGTAATGCACTGCCCACTGCTAACTGGTTTATTAAGTTTTTTCCAAATCCCGTAGGAAGAAGGGCAATAACGTCTTTCCCCTTCATAAGATTCACCGAACATTTTCTTTGTTCCAGCTTTAAATCCTCGAATCTCAGGAATCGTTGACAACACAGAATTTGTGGCTCTTTGCTGATTGACTGGTGCCCGAACTCGCACTCCCGGGGTTTTTGTGAACCGTCTAGTGTATTCTGATTCCTGACCGAGTTGCTGGAGAGAAATGAGGCACTAGGTGGCGCCAGCCTGGCTAAGAAAGTTCTACAATATGGTATTAAACCTATCTTGCATTGAACATATCTTGTATTCATTCCATTTCATCTGTTTTTATTGCTAAAAATAATACCTTGATTAAAGACATTTTTATTGTGTGTGGACTGACCTCTCCACAGATCTGACCTGTAACTTCTTGGTGGCATCACTTGCTTGTCGAATGAATTCTATGATTGTGGAATATTACAGGCAAAGCAATGACTCCTACATGTAAACAAGTAGTTGACTGACCTTCAGCCAATAAAGTTACATAGTGTACCTTTAAAGTTCATATATTACGCAAAATTTACTCTTTTACTCTTTTAGAATCGTCTTCATTCACACATTTGAATAAGCATTTATTATTAGTTAACACCTTTCATGCTGACATTATTCAAATAATTCTAATGAAGGTGTATGGAGTTTAAAAACACAGAAGAGCACTTCCTGTACTACAACATGTCATCACAAGCTGGAGTGTTTTCTGTTTGAGAAAGGTTATGTTTTTGGTGAGGAAACATTACAAAATAGACCAGAAAATAGCGTAATACGGGTCCTTTAAATCTCCAAGCTGAACGGAGATATAAGGCCAAAAAAAGTCATATAGTAGATTTGTATTCAGTACTACTTTAAACAAGACAAATATGTACAACTTAAACTTGCAGCCGGCCCTGACAGAGCACTCATGGAGAGGAAAGCACTCATTAGCTTGTGTTTTTGTGTGAGAAAACATTTTTAACAAGCTCCAGGTTGTCCGCAGGTCCTCTCCGGCGCTCCTCTGTTCGTAAATGTCTGACTCTTCTCTGCCAGATACTTTTGGACTGCTTTTTGTGATTTCCTGTTGACCTCTCTCCAAAACACATTCATCCCAGAAGCTTATCACGGTGCCAAACCTAATCTAGTGGCTGAAGATAGATAGTGTAACTTTGGCAAAAAGACCAAGGACAGGCATATCCCCCATGGTCTAATGAGTCACTTTCTTAAAATCAATTGCAATTAGTCACAACCTGAATTTCACAAAGCACTGACGTATTTCAAGTTACTTTGTTGAGAGTTTTTGGTCCTTTTTAAAGGTCTTATATTAGGCAAAATTGACCCTTGTGAGATTTAAGTCACCTTAGAATGTTGTACCTCATCAAAAACATAGCTGAAGTTGGTGTTTTGTTTCATTCACACATTTTTGAGTTACCCTTTATTATTAGTTTGTCTGTATCTCCAAAGCTTTTGTTCAGTAATGATTGGAAATGATAGGGCTATGAGAATGAAACAAAACAAAACTCTAGGTATATTTTAGAAAACAGAGAAAAACAACAAAGATTAGAAAACAGCGTAATATGGGCCCTTTTAGTTTAAATTCTACCTTCATTGAGATCTTGATCGCTATGTTATACTAATTCTTCAGTTCAGATCAGTTGAAGTAGCCAAGTCATTTGAGCTAGTAGGAGAATCTATCTTTGATGCCAGCATTGCACACTGCTGCTGTGTCCTTGGGCTAGACACTTTAAACTCTCTGATTCTATAAATATGTCCTGAGAGCTATATTAAAAGACTACACTGTGTAACTTTTCAAGTGGAATGTACGCCACCTGCTTGTCTCATGAGATACTATGATTTCTTTGCCTAGAATTTTACGTATGTTACATGCAGTATTAAAGTTATCTGTCTCCATGGAGACAAACGGTTGATGCATCAGGCAAAGTTACAGGTAAAATTGTGGAAAGGCGACTCTGCTCATTGTAAGAATGTATGTTTTTGAAGGTATTTTTGAGTAAAAGGGAGAGCCATAATTTAATAATAGCTATAGTACGTTGCTTTATTTCTGAACTTTATAGGCAAAGCAATAAAACCCTAACCTGTTTCATCAGCCGGTTTCACTTTGTGGAAACAGTCTGACCTCACAGCATTAGGATTCATTCGTTCGATGGTAGGCGGGTACTTTTTTTATTTAACCAATTGCTGCCATTTGGTTCTGATGTATGTAATGTGCCAAATCTCATAGGAAGATGGGCAATAACGTCTTTCTCCTTGATAAAATTAACCAAATATTCTCTTTGTTCTGGCTTTAAACCCTCGATATTTGGAATCGTTGCCAACACAGAATGTATGGCTTCGTCTTACATCCATCTTGACCGCTTTGTTTATTGTTGTGCTGTACCACAAAAGGGACCCAGACAGGCACTTGAGTTTGACATCATGGATTCACAGTTCTTTGCTGATTGGCCAGTGGGCGGTCTACAACTTCCAGTTCTTGCAAACCATCTAGTGTATTCCGATTTCTGACCTAGTCGCTGGAGAGAAATGAAACTGAGTGGAGGCATTAGGTGGCGCCAGCCTGGCTAATAAAACCCACCTATACATAGTGTACCTTTAACTTAATTTAACAAAAAAAAAAATGCTAATACATTAACCTCTATTTCAAACTAGTATGCATTTAAACACTAAAATGTATCCATCATGCACTATTATGTTCAGTACAGGAATAATACCTTCAGCTACAACAGCAACCAAAATACATTTCAGTGTTTATCTGCAGTCTCCATGGCGACGTCCCTCCGACCTTGCCTTTTTTGCAGTGTTTTGCCCAATGTCATTTCTCTCAAAGTGATCTGCAGTCTTCATAAGGAATACCTGTGGGGTTCCTCACCTCAATCCTCCCTCAATAACTACTCCAGACGCCTTGTTCCCAACTGTACATCACGTTTAATTTGAGGCCCGTCACCTCGAGCAACCTGCGGGGTTAGCCAATCAGAGGGGGCCATTTGGATCATGTGGGCGGTCAGGGTTCTTTAATTAAATGACACTGCTTTTTGTCTTCATTATTTCAGAAATAATTGGTCATGAGAACTTGGCCCTAGCTTATTAAAGTGTTGTAAAGAGAGAGGTGACAATCTGGAGTGAATTGAGACAGATCATAAGAGGTCATTAGAGGCAAAGTTACAAAACATCAAAGACATACAATCAGTAATAATAAGCAGAAGTAATAATAAGGCAGGTTACTGAATGATACACTGCAAAAAAACAACAAGAAAATACTGAATTGGCCATAGACCTGCATTTGTATATAACCAACTGGAGACATCACTGAGTGGTTTCTATTATTACAGTACTTTTCTACCTCCATTTGGACATTCAAATCAGTTTACATCAAGGAGCATTCACTCACATCTTCATAATACTGAAAATGTATCCAATCTGTACTGTCTTAAAAATGTGAAAAACAGAACTAGCTCATTTGAAATAGTTTGCAGAGTTATTTCTCACTTAACTTATGCGGTCCATGACCAGTGCAGAGTTATGCCATGACTGTACAGCTAACAACAGCTAACATGCTAACACACACTTCCTGATTACTGGACAGTAAAATGTTTTCTATTTAGAGGCAGACACCACACATCAGACTTATTCTGACCTCAGGAGTTGCTTATACAATATATCTGTATGTAGGAAGACCATAGACTGTATATATAAGTTGATCGAGGGAGTGTGACATCGCTCATAGTGTTCAGCTCCAGTCAAATGAAGCTTGTCGAGGCTGGCAGTTATAGCAGCAAATTTGGAGCCGTGCATGCAGAGGGGCGACTGTTTCTCCATAAAAAAGTAAATTGGAGCCACAGTCGATGGAGCCAGAAGTGTGCTCATAATCACTTCCTAATAGTAACAATACGGGTAGCAGATTAGCTATGTGGATTTATAAATACAGTCTATGGGAAAGACAAATTTGGCTCAAATAAAATGGTAAATGGTCACATTTTTATATTATGCTTTTCCACCTTCAAGGCACTCAAAGCGCTTTACAACAAGGAACCACTCACCCACTCACACACATTCACACACCAGTGTGCACAGACACTAGCGGCAAGGTATGTTAAGTGTCTTGCCTAGGGACACAACAACAGCATTCATCTGTGGGAGCTGGAATCACACCACCAACCTGTGGGTCAGTGGATCTGACCGCCCAACCAGTGATGTTTACGCTACCGGTCAAAAGTTTTATCACATCCTAATTGTTCCAGTTATTTATTGCAATTCAAGTCGTGCAAGTCCAATGAAGAGCTTGCAATGGTACAAAGGTAAGAACCGAACAGACAGAAGAAGACAAAAGATAAAAGATAACAAAACACAAGTCCAAGCTCTGCCAAAATTACTTCAGGAAAAAAGAACAAGATTGTGAGCTTGAAAACATAAAGTGACCAGCACAAAAACCCATTGATTGATTTTGGGATGAACTGGACAGAAGAGTGAAAGCCAAGCAACCTACAAGTGCCACACATTTATGGGAACTTCTGCAAGAGACTTGGGAAGAACTTTCTGAAGAATATTTGATGTCTATTGCAAAAAGAATGTTACGAGTGTATTCCGCTGTTATATCTGCCAAAGATGGACACTTTGATGAATCAAAAGTTTAGAATACGTTTTGGTCAACAGTAAACAGTAAATAGAAAAAAACTGGAAAAAGTGTGGTGTTCTAAAACTTTTGATCAGTAGTTTATGTTGAGAGCAGGATTTGAACCACCAATTTAGGCTTAGTGGACAAACCCTTTAAGGAACTGAGTTACTGTTGCCCATAAATACTTGGTACAAAATTGGGTACAGACCCTTTAAGCACTAAACATGGCTCATTTGGCATAGTTATTATTAAATAATTGAAGTCATTGCTTAATACTGCAAGCATATCTGAGAGGAGATGTCTTCTGCGTTTGAACGACGTGGCGCTCCAGCTCTCAAAAAGAAAGTAGGAGGGACTTATATAACAGGCTTTATAAAACACCATTTCACATTTTCACTCTGTGCCAACTGAGGCCTTACCTTCCTCTTGTTGTTGGGGCTCACGTAGAGGTAGCTGAGGATGGTCTTGGCTCCCACTTTGTCATTGAGCTTCTGGTACGTGGCCCCGTAGTCAGTGGACCTGAAAGAACCACAGACACAGAGAGGCAAGCAGCATGAATCACCTCTGATAATTAAAACTCTCCAACCACGAGACAGACCAAAGGGGGTAAAAGGCCCATGACGCAACAGTTTAGGGGGCAATCTGGGATAGAGAGAGAGAGAAAAGAGAGGAGGAAGAAAGAGCAGAGTAGGTATAGGGAGAGCAAAGAAGAAGAGGGAGAGGGGAGGGGCTGAAAGAGAGGAGAGAGGGGAGCAGAGAGGGGGAGAGAACAAAGAAAGTAGAGGGAGAGCAAAGAAGAAAAGAGACAGAGAGAAGGAAAGAGGATAGAAAGGGGAAAGGGGAAGTGGGAAAGAGGAGAAAGGGAGAGAGAGCAAAGGCGTGGAGCGGTACAGAGGGAGAGAGAAGGGAGGAGCAGAGAAAAAGACAGAGGGAGGATGAGAGAAGAGGAGGAGGAGAGAGAGTTGGGAGGGCAGAGGTAGATAGGGGAAGAAGAGCGAGAGGGAGGTGAAAAGAGGGTGAAAAAGGAAAGAGATGGAAGGGTGGATAGGGAGAGAGAGGGGGAGAGAAGGGAGATAGAGAGGAGAGGAAGAGATAGAGAAGAGGAGGGGGAGAGAGAGGAGGGCTGGGCAGGACTCTGGGGCCGTGGCACTGCGGTCACTGTTCACTGCCTTCAGCTGCCGGGTTTATCAGACACAAACAACTCCAATGAATGTTAATTAAAACTGTGCTCATTAAGATGCAGCTTATTCGTTAGACTAATAAAGAATTAATGAAGACACAATGTAAGATTTATGGTTAAATTGCAGTTCTAAAATCATAAACGTTTTCAAAAATGATGGTTCTATTACATCCGATTGCACGTATGTTTATAATGACATTGGGAAACAGCAGTGCCTTTTGTTTTAGCGCAGAAGCAACAGGGCGAGGAGCACACCAGACCTACTTTTAGAAATGAGACAGGCTTGAATGTGAAATATGAAATTGGATTCGTCTGTTTAATGATTATTAGCCTCACTAGCTCACAATGTGACAGATTTTAATTATTGAGTAATTGACTTGAAATGGAAAGACTAGGGTGGAAGGAATAATGTAGTTGGTAGAAGAGTTATGCCATGACTGCACAGCTAAAAACAGCTAGCATGCTAACACGCACTTCTTGATTAGCAGACAATAAAATGTTTTCTAATTAGGTGCGGACACTACGAGCTGCTTCGACAATATATCTTATGGGGCAAGATAGGTTTTAATTCTTGAGTAATGGACTTTAAGTGGGAGAAATGATGTAGTTCCTGGTTAAAATTGAGCACGTGCATGATCCCAATGTTAATAAATATTTAAAAAAAAATATGAAAAAGAGACTTGATCTCCAAACCAGGACATTTGGACATCTGTCAGCAGATACACACAAACAACAATGGAATGAACAAAGGAGTAAACCCACACACTCTTAACACTTGTAGTTGCCAATAACTAATCCAACAGTCGATATATCACAATTTATTCACATGTGAGGGTCAAGTACACAGACACTGACTTTAGATGAACATGTTTATGTATCATTTCAGTATCTATGTGCTAACCAGTGTGAACATAGAAAAGAAACATCAAAACAAACACAGATGGGCAACTTCTCAGATTTTTATAATCCTGACTCAAAGCGATTGTCTGTAAAAGGAATAATAATCCAGTATGTTGACAGCATCAGTGCATGTGTTCTCTGTCTATGGCCACAGTCCTCTCTACAACGCACTGATAAAAAAAGACTTATTTTGTTGCTGGTGTGATCTGGGCTAAAGTTAACTTTTATTTTGTAAAAGAGTTCAGATCATTTAAAATGGCAGCTTCCTCCATCAGTGGTCAGAGCAGCAGAGTGCACTTTTGTAAACAGGACCATGTCTCTCTGCTGCATTCAGGTGCAGTACGGCATCACAGACACTATTCCACAGACAGATCTCTGTCTGTAAATTGGATTAAATTGTTGTATTCTAGAGAGTATAAGGTTTAAAGAGAGTTGTAGCCACATTTTGTCCGATACTTCTTCAAACAGCCTTATTGGCCAATAATATGAACCAACTAATTTATCGGTCAGGCCCTAGTGTCTAACCATTTATTAATCTTAACAAATCCTCTAAAAATTATATTTTTGATGACGATTTCAGAATGATGAAAACAAAATGCTGAAAAGCATGAATACAGGTCACACAATAATGTGAACAAAAGGTTTCAAATCATAGTTTTAACATTTAGCATCTCCTCACCTAACTACATATACTATATAGAAAAATAATGTTTTGATATTGCAGCCTAAAATAAACATTACGACATTAAATTAGCCCTGAGTTATCTACTGTTATTTCAAACTTTTTACTTCCAAATAACGGTGAAGTGTTTGTGTTGTGCCTTTGCTGCAGGGTGAGGACTTCATGGCCTGGCCGTGTCCTCACAGAGCTCTGTTCACATGTGTCCTGACCTCCACCTCACAGAAGCTTTTCGAGGCAAGTCCACAGCCAAGTCACACTCGTGCTCCTCCAACTATTGCAAAAGTGCACATCCCACAGGCAAAACACACTCAACTTCAGACAACACACTTGGACAATTGAAATCATATATAATCAGATAACCCAATACAGACAGAAACAGCAAAGTGAAGCAGAGTTGGACTGCTCTCAGAGGCTGGATTCGTCGAAGGGTGCTAAAGCTCACTCATTTACAAGAAAAAAGTCATGACCCCAGTTTTGAAAACCATCTGTAATTAGATTGGCTGACCCGCCCCTGCTGTATTCTAACATATCACCAAAGAGGTTATCTACATTCCTTGTATTTGATAGTGTGTCAGCTGTGGTCTGGCAGAAGAAGAGGACAGCTGAGGTTTAACAAAGGCTAAACCTTTGGATGGTAGCTTTAAGAGTTGAAAGAGAGTTCAAAGATTGGTTTTCACTCTTAAGAGTCAGTGAAGACCTCAGAGGTCCAAATACAGTCTCTGTCATTATAAATGTTTTAGCAGCTTTAGAGTCTCCTCAGTCTCAGAGGACACTGTACCTGTATCAGCCCCATCTATGCACTACATCAGATCCAAGCTACTCCAAGCTATATTAAGATATTTTGTGTGCCCAGTAATCACATCAAAATCTAAAGAAGTTAGGGCTTAGATCAAAACTATTTAAAGTCTGTGGTGCAATCTTTAGATAAATGTGCTGTTATTCACGAGCTAATCCCAAATCTGTTAAATTCTGAAGCATCTGCAAAACTTCAAATGACTTATTTCAGTTGTCAGGTTTGATTTATTTTGAAAGGCTCCACTAAGGACTAAATTCACAGGAAAATAGAGCTAACTCTTGGAAAGCTAAATCAAAACGGCAGAGAAAGCATTAGAAAAGCACTCATGACTTCAAAAGAGGCACTGCATCCAACCATGTTTGTGGTCTGCACTTTTTTCAGTTTGAAGATTTTAGGTTCAAAATGTCATAGCAACTTTTACAATTTATTATTTATGTAGGTCTGTTGCACAGTATTTTACCATGTTGAAATGTCTAGTTCAGCTCAGAGGCATGGTGGTGCAATGGACTCACAGCAAGATGATCTTGGGTTTAATTCCAGGGCGCTGTGGGGCCTTTTTATGTTTTCTGTTTTTGAATGTGCATATTCTGCCTGTGTTTGGCTTTCCCCGACCATTAAAAACATGTTCAATAGGCTCACCTCTTGAACATGAATCCACATCTTAGTAGGTTAACTAAAGAATAAGAAAATCTTCTATGTCCCCTTATAAGTAGAACTTCAAGACAAAACAAGACTGAAATTGAACTGAAATTTATGACAGTGTAGAGTGATGCAAATGTGAATGATCATATTAGCATTCCTAAATTGACTCCTGTGAGCTTAAGTCATGTTAGAATGTTTGTACCTCATCAAAAATATACATGTTTCATTCATACATGTTGGAGTAGCCCTTCATTATTAGCATGTTTACATCTCCAAAGCTCAAAATGCTCTGTTCCACCTTGTGATGTCATGAAGCGGTAGTATTCAAATTACCTTTTACTTTTTGTTTTGTAGAGATTCCAGGGCTGAAATCATCCAGATGATTCTAATGAAGGTGTATGGAGTTTAAAAACACAGTGGAGCACTTTCTGTATTGCCACATCAGAAGGTGGAACAGACTTTTCAGTTTGAACTCAGCCTAAATATGCAGGGTTTGTGTGTTAAACATGTGTGAATGAACCAAAACCCAACTCCAGGTCTGTTTGTGATGAGGAAACAACACTAACGTTTATCATAAAACAGTCTAATCTGGGCCTGTTAACGTTGTTGTTGAGTTTTGGAGACACTACATGTAGCTGACTGATTTTTGCCACTACACTTTTTTCCACAACAACAATCACAACAATTCTTCCTTGGTTACTACCCTTTTGAGATCAATACATCGTGACTATAACTTCTTATGCTTTTCATCAAACATCAGACCCTCCCCCTCGGCTGTCTGACCACCTCCCCTCGCTGGACACTGACATCAGCGCATCGACCCGCACACAGGGGGCGCACTAACACATGATTTAGGGGCCTATGACTTATTTTTAGTGTCACTGCAACTTTCAACACAGCCCAATAAAAAGCCCACCCGAGGCCTGAGAGATGAGAGAGGCACTAAAGTGAGAATGATGGTTTTTCAAGGACAGATGGGGAGAGGTAGTACTTAACTATGGCCACATATAGTGGACCTAATGGAACCCAGGTGAACAAGAACAATTTATATTGTTTTAACAGTTACAGTTTTTGTTTTCAGTATTTGTTAATTTATTTTTAACAAAACAAAAACAAAAAACACAAATTACAGATAAAAAATTTAACATTCTTAAAAATAAATGAATAATATAATAATAATAATAATAATAATAATAATATAATTAATGTACTTTTTTTTTACAAAAAAAACAAAACAAAACCATGTATACAGAAATGTTTAAAACAAAAACTGTTTTGTTTGTTTTTATCAAATTATTTATCATTTTAACACAACTAAAAAAAGAAAAAAAAAAATGGGAGAATGATGGTCTTTCAAGGACAGTATACTCAACTATGGCCACTTTATATCATTTATTTTAAAAAAGAAAAATCAAAACAACAACGACAACGACAAAAATATAACATGAATGTAAAAAAAAGTGTAGAAAAAAGTGGAACAAAATATTTGAAAAATACATCAAGTACACAGTTCTTTGCAATAAACAAACTATGCATTTTTTGTTTGTGTATTTATTATTTTAACACAACAACAAAACAGTCCCAGCAGGGGTCTGAGCGACACGAGAGGTCCTAAAGTGAGAATGATGGTTTTGCGAGTACAGGTGGGGACAGAGACGTGTCCTGGAGAGGCTATTGACAGGTGCTTTGTGTGAGACGGGGATGTGAGGTGAATAACAGTGGAGCAGGCTCATGTTGGATTAAACACACAGCAATAAAGGAGAACATAGAAAAGGCTTATCGAGCTGTCCTCAATCCAATACACTGACCTAATGGCAACCCAAGTACACAGGAAAAAGAATATTGACTCATTTTGATATTTCTGCTGGGCTTGAAGCAACACTTTGTAACTTGGTGAGGGTAGTTTGAAATGATGAAAAATTAGATTTGAAGAGTTTTAGGTGAGTTTTACTGGAAAGGAGCTGCCCTGGCAAACACTTTTGGAATTATTTCACTGTAGAGCTAATGATTATTTTGTAACGCGCTGCAAAAGCAATATCTAGGTGAGTTAAAATGACTTAAATTAAGAACAGTTTACATTATTTGAGTAGATTCAACTTGACAAGTAAAATGATCTACCAGTGGAATAAGTGCGTTTTTCTTCATTCAAGCAACGTTAGATTTAGTTTCTTATTTTAAGTTCAAAGAGTTGTTGTTTTTCTAACTGTTGCAAGATGTATTTTCATATTTTGAGTACAAAAAGACTTGTTTCACTGGTAGATCATTTTACTTGTCAAGTGAAATTTACTCAAATCAAGATAAAACTTTCTTAATTCAAACTCATCTTAAATTGGCGAAATAGAATTATTCTTTCAGCGAATCAATTAGTTGTTAAGAACATAAAGGCATAAGGCCCATGAAAATATTTTTACTAAATTTGACCCATATTAAGAGCTTTAGGACACTCAATTTTATAAACAAAAACATTTTACACATAGGTTTTTTTTTTTTTCATTTTCACAAATTTACTGCTCTGTTAACAATTATACAATATATCCCCTCCTTGAACCGTCACCTTATCGTGGTGGAGGGTTTTGAGTGCCCGAATGATCCCGGGAGCTATGTTGTCGGGGGCTTCGTGCCCCTGGTAGGGTCACCCAAGGCAAACAGGTCCGGGGGGACGGGTCAGACGAAGAACGGTTCAGAAGCCCCTATGATGAGTACACCAACAAGGCCAGTTACGTCGCCCGGATTGGCGTCACCGGGGCCTCACCCTGGAGCCAGGCCTGGGGTGGGTGCTCGCCAGCGAGCGCCTGGTGGCCGAGCCTCCCCCCACGGGGCTCGGCCGGGCTCAGCCCGAAGGAGCGACGTGGGGCCGTCCTCACGTGGGCCCACCACCCGCAGGAGGATCCATATGGGGCCGGTGCAGAGAGATCTGGGCAGCAGTCGACGGCGGGGGCCTCGGCGACCGGATCTCCGGACATGGAGACTAGCTCTGGGGACATGGAATGTCACCTCGCTGGGGGTAAGGAGCCTGAGCTTGTGCGGGAGGTTGAGCGTTACCGACTAGATATAGTCGGCCTCACCTCCACGCACAGTTTGGGCTCTGGAACCCAACTCCTTGAGAGGGGCTGGACTCTCCATTTCTCTGGCGTTGGCCGTGGGGAGCGGCGGCGGGCTGGTGTGGGCCTGCTCATTGCCCACAGCTCAGCCGCCGTGTGTTGGAGTTCACCCCGGTGAACGAGAGGGTCGCGTCCCTGCGCCTTCGGGTCGGGGACAGGTCTCTCACTGTGTGTCGGCCTACGGGCCGAACAGCAGTGCTGAGTACCCGGCCTTCTTGGAGTCCTTGGGAGGGGTACTAGACAGTGCACCGACTGGGGACTCCGTTGTTCTCCTGGGGGACTTCAACGCCCACGTGGGCAACGACAGTGACACTTGGAGAGGGGTGATTGGGAGGAACGGCCTCCCCGATCTGAACCCGAGCGGTGTTTTGTTATTGGACTTCTGTGCTAGTCACGGTTTGTCCATAACAAACACCATGTTCGAGCACAAGGGTGTCCATAAGTGCACGTGGCACCAGGACACCCTAGGCCGGAGGTCGATGATCGACTTTGTCGTCGTGTCATCTGATCTCCGGCCGCGTGTCTTGGACACTCGGGTGAAGAGAGGGGCTGAGCTGTCAACTGATCACCACCTGGTTGTGAGTTGGGTTCGCTGGCGGAGGAGGAAGCCGGAAAGACCTGGCAGGCCCAAGCGTGTAGTGAGGGTCTGTTGGGAACGTCTGGCGGAGCCCTCTGTCAGAGGGACTTTCAACTCGCACCTCCGGGAGGACTTCTCCCGGATTCCGGGGGAGGCCGGAGATATGGAGTCCGAGTGGGCTTCATTCTCGGCCTCTATTGTCAATGCGGCTGCTCGGAGCTGTGGGCGTAAGGTCTGTGGTGCCTGTCGCGGCGGCAATCCCGAACCCGGTGGTGGACACCGGAAGTAAGGGATGCTGTCAAGCTGAAGAAGGAGTCCTATCGGGCCTTGCTGGCTCGGGGGATCCTGAGGCAGCTGACGGGTACCGGCGGGCCAAGCGTGCTGCAGCCTGTGTGGTCGCAGAGGCAAAAAACTCGGAGCTGGGAGGAGTTCGGGGAGGCCATGGAGAAGGACTATCGGACGGCCTCAAAGAGATTCTGGCAAACCGTCCGGCGCCTCAGGAGGGGAAAACAGTTCTTCACCAACACTGTTTACAGTGCGGGGGAGAGCTGCTGACCTCGACTGGGGACGTTGTCCGGCGGTGAGGAATACTTTGAGGATCTCCTCAATCCCCGTCACGTCCTCCGAGGAGGAGGCCGAGGCTGGGGACTCGGAGGCGGACTCATCATCACCCTGGCTGATGTCACTGAGGTGGTTAAAAGCTCCTTGGTGGCAAGGCTCCGGGGTTGGATGAGATCCGTCCTGAGTACCTGAAGTCTCTGGATGTTGTGGGGCTGTCTTGGCTGACACGCCTCTTCAACATCGCGTGGCGGTCGGGGACAGTACCTCTGGACTGGCAAACCGGGTGGTGGTCCCTCTGTATAAGAAGGGGGACCGGAGGGTGTGTTCCAACTATAGGGGATCACACTTCTCAGCCTTCCCGGTAAGGTCTATGCCAGGGTACTGGAGAGGAGAATCCGGCCGATAGTCGAACCTCGGATTCAGGAGGAGCAGTGTGGTTTTCGTCCTGGCCGTGGAACACTGGACCAGCTCTACACTCTCCATAGGGTGCTCGAGGGTTCATGGGAGTTTGCCCAACCAGTCCACATGTGTTTTGTGGACTTGGAGAAGGCATTCGACCGTGTCCCTCGTGGTGTCCTGTGGGGGGTGCTCTGGGAGTATGGGGTCTGGGGCCCTTTGCTAAGGGCTGTCCGGTCCCTGTATGACCGGAGCAGGAGCTGTGTTCGCATTGCCGGCAGTAAGTCAGACCTGTTCCCGGTGCATGTTGGACTCCGCCAGGGCTGCCTTTGTCACCGGTTCTGTTCATTGTATTTATGGACAGAATTTCTAGGCGCAGTCAGGGGCCGGAGGGGGTCCGGTTTGGGGACCACAGGATTTCATCTCAGCTCTTCCAAGTCCGAGGCCATGGTTCTCGACCGGAAAAAGGTGGCTTGCCCTCTCCGGGTGGGTGGGGAGTCTTTGCCTCAAGTGGAGGAGTTCAAGTATCTCGGGGTCTTGTTCACGAGTGAGGGAAGGACGGAACGGGAGATTGACAGCCGGATCGGTGCAGCTTCGGCAGTGATGCGGTCGCTGTATCGGACCGTTGTGGTGAAGAGGGAGCTGAGTCGAAAGGCGAAGCTCTCGATTTACCGGTCAGTCTTCGTTCCTACTCTCACCTATGGTCATGAGCTCTGGGTGGTGACCGAAAGACGAGATCGCGGATACAAGCGCTCGAAATGAGTTTCCTCCGCAGGGTGGCTGGGCGCTCCCTTAGAGATAGGGTGAGGAGCTCAGTCACACGGGAGGAGCTCGGAGTAGAGCCGCTGCTCCTCCACGTCGAGAGGAGCCAGTTGAGGCTCGGGCATCTGTTCCGGATGCCTCCTGGGCGCCTCCCTTGGGAGGTGTTCCGGGCATGTCCCGCCGGGAGGAGGCCCCGGGGAAGACCCAGGACACGCTGGAGGGACTATGTCTCTCGGCTGGCCTGGGAACGCCTCGGGGTCCCCAGCTGGAGGACGTGTCTGGGGTGAAGGAAGTCTGGGAGTCCCTGCTTAGGCTGCTCCCCCGCGACCCGGCCCCGGATAGCGGACGAAAATGGATGGATGGATGGTTAACAATTATTACCTCCGCCAAGAAGGTTATGTTTTTGCCGGCGTTTTTCTGTTTGTTTTTTGTTTGTTTGTTTGTTTGTCTGTTAGCAACATAACTCAAAAAGTTATGGACCGATTTTAATGAAATTTTCAGGATTTGTTGGAAATGTGAAAAGGAAGAAATGATTTCATTTTGGGGTTGATCCGGAAGAAATCCTGGATTCTGGATCACTTTGAAATTTTTGTTAACATTGTGGTAAATGGGGCCAAAAATTTTGTTTCTCAATATCTGGGTTAATTATTGACCAAACCCATGAAATTTGACTCAGGGATGGACAATGGGATCCTCTTTCATATTCCAAAGGCTGATCCGGATCTGATCCAGAAGACTGATTTTATCACAATTTATATAAAAAATGGGGGTAGTCCTTGGCGGAGGTCTGCGCTCTCTGAGTGCTTTTCTAGTTTTGATAATGAATTGGTTGTGATTAATCTAAGTTAGCACCTCCCTTCAGGCAGATATAAAGGAGTGTCCACCAGTGTCCACCAGAACCAAAGAAGCAGCTTGGATGAGCTGCAAAACATATTCCACCAAATAAACGTTTGTCCAGTTGACAAACTGAATTTCTCCTTTTGCCATTAATCAATAAACTTGTTGCAACCCTATTTCAATGTTCAAAAAATCTCCATGAATCATTAAAGAGCCCATGTTACGTTGTGTTATAATGTTGTTTTCTCATCAAAAACAGACCCAGAGTTGTGTTATGTTTTATTCACACGTTTAACACACAAATTCTGCATATTTAGGGTGAGTTCTTCTCTCAAACAAAACACTCTGTTCCACTTTGCGATGTCACGTGGTAATACAGGAAGTGCTCCACTGTGTTTTTAAACTACACCTTCGTTAAAATTATTTGGATCATTTCAGCTCTGGAATTGCCAGTCTGTGCTGAACAAAAGATAAAAGGTAGCAGCATACTTGAAAACTACCACCACATGACATCACAAGGTGGAACAGAGCATCTTTAGCTTTGGAGCTGCACCCAGACCAAAAAAGGATCACTCAAACATGTGTGAATGTAACAAAACACAACTCCAGGTTTGTTTTTGAGGAGGTAACAATATTCTAACATGGCTTAAAGCTCACAAGAGACAATTTTCTGTAATATAAGATGTTTAAAGAACTGCCAAAGTACAAAATTACAATTAAAAAAATATATATACACATTTTTGGACTACAATGATGCTTTACTTTTACTCCAGTACCAGAGATGGGGAAGCTTTTCTGGTGTAGAGAATGTTAACTCAGGGATAGCGCTAGTAATGAAAAAAGGATTCTAATGTGCTCTTGTGTGAATAATGTCTATCAAATGACAACGCCTCAGAGTAAAAGCACTGCTAGAATAATTTAGCTCTTCTTTGGTCTTAAAATCCTGTCTACCAATCTCTTATTTCAATACAAAATGCCCAAAAGCTCATTTGGTTGAGCTCTATATTCTCTGAACCAGATTATAATGATGTCTTGAGTGAGTTATTAAAGGCATTATTAGATAGTGTTTTAATTATAGTTTCTGGAGAGCACAGAGCAGCGATAGGGAGTCGACTGTATAGAAGCTGGTTTTATTTTCACCGTGGGGCTGGAAGTAATGATACAGAGGCTGGGGGCGGTGTTCGAGAACAGTTAACATGAGGTCAGTGAAGGAGTCGCTGCAAAAAGAAGTCAGGTATTTACCACATAGAAGTATTAAGATTTTTATAAAGCAGCATTAAAAGTATGTAATTTAGACTGAGCATAAGACTAAAATAAAAGCATTTGTTCTTCCTTTTAGCGGGCTTGCATCTGCACAGACATAACTCTCACTTGGACTGGCGGAGGCCCTTGATGCTATAGAATATTCCTCTAGCTATAATATTCTACAGTATGGCATAAAACGGAGAATGTTCTGAAGTATGGTTTAACATTTTTATGTTCACAGAATCATGCAGGTGACACACTACCTCCAAAAAGTTATGTTTAATTGTTTTTATGTATTTATTTATGTTTATTAATTTATTTGATCATAACATTTTTTTGCCTCAGTGAGTGGAGTTTTATCACAGACGTCCCTCCTGTTGTAACTGTCTGCATAATATATAATAGTCAACAGGACACAGTGAGTACAGTCCTTCATTTATACAGAAATGTTGCATAATCAAAGGGTTTCATCATTTGCCATTAAAACCTTTAGAGCACTGTTTCCCAAAGACTGGGTCAAGACCCTCAGGTGGATCACACATCATTATTATCTAATCTCTAATCTTCCTGTAATTATTTCATTGACTATTTTGTTCGAATACTGCTGGTTTAATTGAATGTTGAAAAGAAAAAGAAATGGGCTACATTTAATGTCCAACTTATGAATCCTTTTATTGTTGGTTTCATTGTTTCAAACTTGAATAATAGTAAATTGTTATGAGAGACACAGTCACTCAGTCAACATAAAATATTCTCATTAATGTTCAATAATGGTCAAGTCCATCTTTATTTTGTGATTTACAAATAATGTCTATTGGCTTAGATCCCAAAGGTTTGTGACTTTTAAAATACAGGTCCCCCCAAAAATGTTTGGGAAACACTGCTTTAGAACTGATCAATTCTGACAAAATAATCAGAATAATTAATAATACATCATTATTAATTCTGACAAAATCATCTGAGAACATAATCAGTCCTAGTCTCAGTCCCGGTCTCAGTCCCGGTCTCGGTCCCGGTCTTGGTCCCGGTCTGGTCCCGGTCTCGGTGCCGGTCTCAGTTCCGGTCTCGGTCCTGGTCTGGTCCTGGTCTGGTCCCGGGCTGGTCCTGGTCTCAGTTCTGATCACCCGACAGTCTACGTGGGCGCACCTGTAGGCCCATCCCAACACTCAGTCCCGTTTTAGTCCTGGTTCAGTCCAGCATTACAGTTTAAGTCACAGAAATGGGAAACAGCCGTTTTCCGTTTTTTCCATTATTCATTTAAACACTATATCAAAAACTGAAAAAAAAAACAACAAAAAAAAAACTAATCTTTATCCGTTTTTCATTTTGGTTTTGGAGAGAAATAATGAAGAAAATAGTTGTTTTTTCGTTTTCTTATTTTTGGTTTTACTTTGAAAAACTAATGAACAAATGATACAGGGATTCATTAGCAGGAATGTTTTTGAGGAGGTAACAACATTCATAGTTTAAAACTCACAAGATTCAGTTTAATCTTATTGATGTGTGTGGATTATTTTCTGTATTTTTTGTTTACATTTTTACAACATTAATTAGAGATTGTATTTTGAGAGAGACTGGAAGGGAAAAAAAAAAAGCTTTATACCTGCATTCTGGTTTCATTCTGACCTCATTGCTCATACCAGACCCTTAAGCCCATTTTGTTGAAGAAAAAAGAGATGCTACTTATGAGTAACATGACCATAGGCAGAAGAAAGTCTTTTATAAAATCCATTATTATAAGTTTAAAATAATGAAGAAACAGGGGAGAAAAAGGGTCATGGAACTCTTTGGACCTTTGGGTAGGCCTAAATCCTTTGGTGCAGTGTTGCTTGAAGAGTTATTTTAATTCTCCACAGGCATTGTGTTCTTTTCACTGGACCAACTCAGACCTGAAATTGTGCCATTTCAGTTTGGAGCAAGAAAAAAGCAGTTTTGAGATAATATTTTGTTTTGGGTTTAGATCAGAGAAAACACATGTTCAAAAACTACTATTTGTCTAATGCAGTCTGGAGTCTTTGAAGAAGTCTGTTGATGTCTGTAACTTAAATCTGACTCACTGTTTTGAAAGATGTTTATGTCTACATCTACAATTGCTATGTTTTGACGGCCAAAAAAGACCATTTTAAGCAAGTTCTACTACTCTGTGGCTGCTAATCTGTCAGTCAGTGATGTGTCCAGTCCAAAGTCCTTTGCAGCTGATGCCATCAACATTCCCTGGGGATGTGATGCTATCTGTAGGAACTGCTTTGTCTGAGGCTTATTAAACTTTAATGTGAGCTTTATTTGAACACAATCTGACCAGAAAGAACTGTCTTATTTAGAACTACAACAGGTGTCACAGTCTCTCACACAGAGTTGGGGACTTGCAAATTGTGACTTGGACTTGAGTCAGACTTGAGTCACTATTTTTAGGACTTGA
Source organism: Boleophthalmus pectinirostris (assembly GCF_026225935.1). Lineage (NCBI taxonomy): Eukaryota > Metazoa > Chordata > Actinopteri > Gobiiformes > Gobiidae > Boleophthalmus > Boleophthalmus pectinirostris. Next base: position 14,714,868 of record NW_026571190.1, on the reverse strand, counting down.
CTTGATAAAAAGGACTAAGACTTGGGATTCGACTTGGACTTGAAGGGCACTGACTTGGGACTTGACTCAGAGGTGTGATTTGAGAAGACTTAATGCTTCTAAATATATATATATATATATATATAAATATGTTTTTAGAAAATACTTTTCTCTTTTCAGTTGATAAATGAGGTGCTGAATTTTACAGGAATGAACTGAAACATGTCCCTCCCATTTCTGTTTGGTACTTTGGATGGAACTGAAGTACACTGATACTCAAATGTACAACAGTAATACACAGTACCATACAGTAATATACTGCACAATACAGTAAAACAGAGGGAACTACAAAGAACATGATCTTTCATGACAAAATAACTGTTATTTAGCACTTTTAAATCTGAAGATTGTGTCAAAACATTTAAAAAGGACAAATTAGCATTTCTACAACTCTTATATAAATATTCATATATCAAGATACAATGAGTTTTTAAGTACAATTTAGTTTAAAATTCATATAAATTGCAAAAATCTAAGCTATATTGTGTACTTTAAAGACTTAAAATGACTTGAAGCTCAAAGCAGACAGCTTGGACTTCACTTGGACACATGGTAAGTGACTTGAGACTCGACGACGACTGTCTTTAACTTGGGACTTGACTCAGACTTGAGGTCAAAGACTTGAGACTTACTTGAGAGTTACAAAACAACGACTTGGTCCCACATCTGCTCCCACATAGAAAATTAGAGTCATTAGCCAACTGTTTTTAGTCAGTCACTTTTACCTTTTTTTGTTGAAAATCAAACACATAAACAGGATTGTGAACATTTGAACACATGCTATTGGAAATGCGTTGGTAAAATCCACTTTGTATTTTCTTATGTCTTAAAACTTTTGTGTGGCTCACCCCCAGCGTGAAGTATGAATTGACTACAGTTGGAATCAAAACACTAGCTATCTGATTATAAAAACGACAAATTTACAATGTGAGCCACTGTTTGCATTACAACTCTGACACAAGCTCTCAAATGAAATGCTGAAATATATGAAATGAAGGAATAATTGATGAATCCACTGCCTCTTAACTTCCAAGACCAATTCCTTTGCATCTGCATTTCTTGTGAGTTTTAATTGGCTAAGAATTAACCTAAATCATACGCTATCTTAAAGTATATATGACAGATTTTATAATTCTCTAATTTTGACTTAATTTTGAAAATATAAATGATTTTGCTACACAAAAAAGAAGAAAAATATGAGAAAATTTAAAAAAAGTGTTGAAAATAACAAAGTAGAGAGTTCAAAAATACTGATGACATCACACAAGGGTCTATTTACATGCAAGAAACACATTTTTTTCTGATACTTTAAACATTAATTCAACAAAATAAAGACGTTTTCTCATATTTGTATTTGTCAGATAATATTTATGTGAACATTAGAGGAGTTTTGCACAGTAAAAGTTATGAATTCCCTAGTGTCATGTCACGATTTCCAACCTTATAAACCTAAAACAAGCCCGGATAGAGAAAACGAGTGTAAATGCTTTTGCAAAAATATTAAATATATTGATCTTATGTGTCTTTTAGTCAAATGAGTAGTCTAATCTGTCATAGGCTCTTTAATTAACCCTCGTAAATGAAAAAACAAACAATACAATAAAATATATTATAAATGAATCTCACTATTTTGCATTTGTCATTGCTCAAAAAGCTATCCATTCTAAGGGTGGTCCAAGTTAAGTGGGGCATTTCCCTAACCCACCCCCTCTTCTTGTACTTTAGCACTGGTCTATTTGTTAACTAAATGGGCGCAGCGTGAGCCCGTAAAGGGGTGAGTGTGACAGGGAGTGTCCCAGATCGGGGCAAATGGGGCAGACAACAAATGCATTAGACTCACAGGCTCAGTGTCAGGATTTGATTAGTGATCCTGGAGACTATGCCCCATTTGTGGATTTTACAATGGTGAATCTTGGCTATAAAAGCACACGCTGGTAAAGGGGACATATTATGGAAAATCCACTGTAATAAAGCTTTAACCATGTTTTAGCAGTGTTTGCTCATCATTCGCATACTCAAAGTTACATTTTGATTCATTCATGTATGTTGGAGTTGTCCTGTATTGTTTTACATTCGACGACTGAAAGAATTCTTGATTTCACCTACCACCTATTCCCACAGACCTGTACTTATTTGCAAATTAAAATATTTAGACTCCAGAGCATTCATGTAGGGTTAAAATGCCACACCGTTAAAGGTCCTCTTTCTAATTGTAAGCCTTTAGAGCACAGGTCTTTTTTTTTCAGGCCAATGTTTTTTCAGGCCAGCGACCCTCAAACTGATAGAGAGCTGGAGCAGGGACCCACTACTATATAGATGGCACACAATTGTATATTAAAGTGGGCCTAGTGTTGTGTATAAACTAGGGGTGTCACATTATCGCATTAATTGCGATTAATTAATTACAGCGCAGTAAGAGCGATGTAAACGTCATGTTAACGTTGGCGGCGTCAGTCACACAGTGGACGAGGTCGAAGAGCCAGTAGAACAGAGGCAGCAGTGCACAGGTAAAAACACATTTGTGTCTTGGAAATTATTCTCCCGGCGTGAAATATAAAAGAAAATAACAAATATAAAATCGCCTACAACTTAAATGTCACTGGTGAAAACAACCTGCATAGACTCATGATGTCTGCACTACTGTCCTATAGTGACCTGCCACATGAGGGGACACGCACACAAACACACACAAACACACACAAACAAACACAAACACACACCTTCATCATCGTCATTAACCTGAGAATGCGCGGACCACGTTTCTTTCCGTAGTTACTGCGCGGACATCGCTGTCCTCCCGTGAGCCGCGTACGTTTTCTCGCTACGCTGCGCAAACCGCGCTTCCTCCTGTGCGCCTCTAAACCAGAACTAACACCAAGACTAAAACCGGGACTAACCCAGTCCAGGACTAAACCAGGACTAAACCAGAACTAAAACCAGGACTAAAACCAGAACTAAAACCAGGTCTAAACCAGGACTAAACCAGGTCTAAACCAGAACTAAACCAGGACTAAACCAGAACTAAAACCAGAACTAAAACCAGGTCTAAACCAGGTCCAAACCAGGTCTAAACCAGAACTAACACCAGGACTAAAACCAAGACTAACTCATTCCAGGACTAAACTAGGACTAAAGCAAGTCTAAACCAGGACTAAAACCAGTGATCTCATATATAAAGCATTTCTCTATCAATAATATTTTTAATATGGTTCAGGAAAGACTGGACTTTTTATTGTCTTTAAGTAGACCAAAGTTATTATGTTCAGATTTCCTCATCTTTGCTACTTTACAGCAAACAGTTTCTTATTCATGGAGACTTGGGCTCAACAGCCAATTTGGAGAGATTTGTTAAACAATAAATGACTTTGTAAAGTCACTTTTTTTTGTTCTATATCAGTGTTTTGATCTGCCACAATAATGTAATAATGAATTTAAATGAAAATACCTCAAATTGAAGGCTTTTCTCAGCAATTTTTAGGTGAGATTAAAAAGAGATTAATTAGATTAATTAATTACAGATCATAATTAATTAATCTCTCAATTTTTTTTATCGTATGACAGCACTAGTATAAACATAGCTATTCTGTTGTTGTACATTCACTACTAGGAGGGTATTTCATCGAAGTCGCTTAACAAGTCCAGGCTTATCCTGAAATCCTGAGCTCCATCTCCAGTTTAAGCCTTAACTCGTTCCATGACAGAAATAACCCTGAGTCTGACCAAAGCTATTTCAGGCCTGAAGTTTAAGCTTCACTTTCTCGTGGTGACTCTGAGAAGGCCAGATCAGTGGAGCAACGATGTCACGAAAACTGGGCTCAAAGTGTGACTTTTAAAAAGATGTGACTAAAGAGGAGAGGAGTCACAGCGCGCACGGACAAGAGTTTGATATAGGACACTGAACTTTTCTTGTCATTCTGATCTGAGGAGCGAGAGGAAAGACACGACTCCCCCCTCCTTTCCTGTTCGCTCTCCCTTCTGTCCCGGTTGCTCCGTGGACAGAGAGGAGGCTGGCTGCGGTGTGTGAAGCCTGGGAATGAAGCTGCCTCACCTCTTCCTGATGCACGGGAATATGTGTCCTGTTCATCCTCATCCTTCAAAAATACATTAAATATATATTACAAAGTCTAATCAACCAAAGATTTCACGACCCCCCTGCAGTACATCCACGACCCCCCTGTTGAAGACCTCTGCTTTAGAGCAATATTGCTGTTTATAATGAACAAAATGTTGATCTATTTATGTTATAATTCAATAACCATTGCCTGAAAAAAGCATAATAAACTCTAACTCTAACTAATCAGGTGTATCTCAGTAGTGAGATCTGTCCATCTATCCTTGAGCAAAGCATTTGAAGTGAGGTGAAATTGTTTTCTTGTTATTCTAAGGTTGACTGCTCAATTCAGTGTAGATTGGTGTTGTGTCCTTGGGCAAGATTTTCCTCCAACCTTGCCTGTGTGAATATAGGGAGTGATTAGTGGTGGTCAGAGAAGCCATTTCCTGCAGATTGGCAGCCTTGTCTCTGTAGGTCAAGCAGGGTGATGTATATTGTTTTGAAAATGCTATATTTGCCAAAAACTACGTATTGACATGTTTTGTAAGTTTCACTTTATCAATTAACAAAATTCACAAACTAGGAACTTGCTTCAGCATCATGGTGCAACATTAAACAGTAAATGTAAATATAAAAATAAGGGCAGGCATTAAAATAAGGTGGAAAACAGACTGATGCACAAATAGAGAATATACAGTATCAGTGCAGTAAGTAGTTTAAAGTGACAGTGGCAGGTGTTATAAGTGACAGGTGTTATAGAATATCATGAGTCCAACCTGCTGCAGGCACTAAAACACTGGTAGTCTGTCAGTAGGAGTAGTTTCTCTCATGTTTAAGAGCTCTTCACGGGTGTAAGAGCACACTGACACATGATTTACACACTAAAACAAATAAAACAAATAGCACCAAATGTCACGGCAACTGTACATGACGCCATTTTGGACTGACAATCTGCGTCTCACCTCCCTTTGCTCCCTGTTCCTCTTTCAGAGCTACTACTACTGCACATCGCATCAGGTTTGTCAAGTTGCTCTGTACAGTTTTGTGTTATGTTTTTGTATATTTGTGGAGAATTGCTGTGTGGGAGCATGGATGTCATAGGCTTGTGGGCTAACCGTAAGGAGTGTTTGAACAGGGCTTGGGAGTGATCGCTATATTATTCAAACACAAATGAATGAAATCTAAAACCTCTTCAGGAATATTTTTGATGATGGAACAATGTTATACCATTATTTTGCTCTCTTTAAGAAGTAAAAAAGACATACTCAGGCGGAGTCCAATCGCCCAGGGCAGTTCAGTTGTGTGTTCCAGCTCCAGTGATGTGCTTTGGCTTCAGACTCTTATCGACAGCCAAAACCAAACGCACACAGCACATTACAATGCATTTAAAGTGCAACACACTGACTAATCGCATAATGTGCTTTTAAGAGGACAGTGTTCTGCTGTTTGTCCAGTGGTACTCGGTGGTCAGAGTGAGACAAACACTGTTATTCAGATTGTAATGTCGATGATGCTTTTAAAACCTGGGGAACAAAGGTCTGTTTGCTGCTTGACAAAGCTTTGATTACTGGCTCTATTTTAGTTACATTTCAAATCCACACATTGCTAAATCACTTTGTACTCCTGAGTGAACAACTGGTTTTCAGAAAAATGACCAGTCTCATAGCAATTAACAGTTTGGTTACAGTTTACAATAGCTACACTTTAAAGGTACAGTACGTTACTTTTCCTGCATGATTAAAATGTTAAAACTATACCTAAGAACATTCTCCCTGTAGATAGAAATGTTTTATGCCATTCTCTGGAATATTACAGTTACTTACAGTGGCTTTAATTAGGTGTGATGGACGACTTAAAGGTGCACTACTCCTAAAGAGGAGAGTCCGCTTGCCTCTATGGATATGTTATCTCTTTGCCTGGAATATTCCAAGGTAGGGCATTAAACATATCTGACTTGCATGTATTTAATTACTGGTGTGGAATAGCTCAAAAATACCTTGAAAAACATGAATTCTTACCACGTACAGGCTTCTCCATTGATCTGACCATTAACCTGTCTCCATTGTGATAACCAAATGTATGTATTACCATACTGTGAAATGATCAAGGCAAAACAGCAACATCTCCATAGAGACAAGCAGGTGGCAGACCAGACACCAGAAAAGTTACACAGTGCACCTTTTAAGCATAAAGAACAAATACAAATTATTCAGACTTAACTATTTAAATAATGGGTTAGGATTTTAAATAGTTACTAAGCCCAAATCAATCTTAATAGTTTGTTCCTTATGAATACATTAACAATTCAAAATAAAAATGTTTTCAATAGTCAAAAATCCTCAAATGTCACCAATAAACAAAACATTGAAACACATGAATACAAAGTGGCTTGTTCTGCCTGAATAAAAGTGCATTTTCCCATTTGTTTTGTCTATCCACTCGACACAGTTGTGCTTGTTGACATAATTTGAAGGCGTATGGATTTTTGAAGTTTCAGGCGGTTACCTCATGCTGGTGCATTTCGGGGACAGGATGAGCTGATGTGTCTGGTCTCAAACTGCCCCCTGAGGAGTGAGGTTAGGCCAAGAGACTGTGTGAGACACCTTTATCTAGTGCTTCAGGGGGAGAGGCGGTCATGCCTTGTAAGATCTGGCACACACATTACATAACAAAACATTGCATTATATCACAACCATCAAGACAGGACAATATTAGAAACAATAGTGTTGTGTTTTGTTTTTCTTTTGTTTTTCTTTTGATTACTTCTTATTCAGTGAAAAGTCCAGGTTCCCTGGTAAATCATTATGACCATTGAACTCTTGAGCTGTGCAAAATAAACCATAACCAATATTGGTGGATAGTGTCAGAGTGGAGTAGCAGAGAACCCATCTTCAGATCTTGAACTAGACCAAGTTAAGTAGGTGGTTTGATTTATACTGTGTGCTTTAAGCCATGTATTATCATTTCAAAAGGCCGTCAGAACCTAATGAGCTATCCATTATTAGAAGTTCTGTTTTTCTTATATGATGCAGATCTATGAGCCTTATGTAATGTAAGCTCTGTTAATTCAGTTTAATTTTAGACACATGAATGCTTATTTCTCACTAATGCTCTGAGCAGAGAGAATAAGCCCTTTCAGTGCTAACACTGAGTGAAGACAAGCCCACTGTGTTTACTGTGGAGGGGCCAGAGCCACAGCCTCAGGGCAGCCCCTATGGAAAAGGCTTTCTTTCACAGAACACTTTTAGTTTCATACAGGGGGCATATACTTTTCCAAAACTTTACTTTAAATAAATATATTCCCCCAGTCACACCTTAAAATGCACACTTTATAGACTACATTGCCCCAGTGGCCTCTTCGATCATTCACTGCCATGGTAAAGTCATGCTACGTGATGCTAAATGTTAGGTTGGAAGATCCATCTTCCATTGGGGTTAAATTGAGTGGACTGGCTTTTGAAGATACAGTATAGCAGCTTAAACTTGGAGTAGCCTGAGGCAGACTTTTAGCCCACAAAGATATAGCTCTCCCTGCCCTGGTCTGTCTATAGAGGAAGCAAATCGCTCGTACGCACCAAGAATACATTTGGACTTCACTGTAGCCTGGGTATGTGGTGGTCTGGGCTGTGTACAAGGTTATATTTGAAAACACATTTTTAGAGGGGGGGCATATAATTCAATTTGAAAATGAAATAATTTCCTGCTCCCTTGGGGTTTGTTTACTGGCAACACTATGTCTTATGTGACATTGGAAGGAACTGAAACCTTCCACAGCCAGATGCCACAGAATGTAAGTTGAATTTTGTGAACATATGAACTTACATTAATTTATTCATCTGAACTTCTGTCTGTAATCACAAAGGAGGACAGCCTAATCTAGACACTATACTGACTAATGGGGGTACACCGTGAACTATAGTGATTCCTCATTTCTGAAAATATGATAAGAAAGAGCAAGTGATAGCGACTCTGTGTGAAGAATGTAATTTTCAACATTAAATAATAGTTCCATTAGCTCAGTAGTGGTCCATGGGCATATACGCGTCTATGTGCTCTTATACGTGTTCTGATACAGCTCAAAATTATTCTAAAGCTATTCAGGTTTCAGCTATTTTTGGTTTCGATACTTGTTGAAAAGAGTATCTAGTTTTGACATTTTTGACCACCCTTCTCTTGTTTATTATCATGTCATTATCAAACTATGTAATATGAATAAATTAACTAAAACAAACTAAACTAAGAATCTCAACCAACTCACAGCCAAAAAAGAACTACACCAGGAACTAAACCATCTCTCCTCCCAGCGTCTTTTACCTTTTGTTCACTAGAGACTGGCAATTCTAAGGCTGAGATTATCCACATGATTCTAGTGAAGGTTTATGGAATTTAAAAACACAGTGGAGCACTTTCTGTACTACATGACCTTACAAGGTGTAGGTAGAGTCCTGCACCGGGTGTACCCGCGGGTTCCTGACAGGTATGGGCAAATAGTTGCAGAAACGGGAGGGTTTTAATGTTCTGGAATTTTATGGGCGGGTATGCGGTGGGTAATGATTACACACGGGCGGGTCAAGACTAAACCAGGACTAAACCAAGATTAAACCAAGACTAAACCAAGACTAATCTTGGACTTAAGAGAGAGAACCTCAAGCTCGCGGAGGAGGGTGCCTACAAAGCGCAATCGGGTGACGGCTGCGCTTACCTCCGTGGAGTTCCGCGCGGTCCTTTCACCTGCGGTCACTCAATGGTCTACAGGGGTGCACCTCCGAGCCCATCCCGACAGTGAGTTCTGGTTTAGTTTAGGTTTAGTCCTGGTTTAATACTGTTTTTGTCCTAGTTCAGTCCTGGAATCAGTCCTGGATTAGTCCTGGTTTATTCCGTGGCGTGTGCGGCACAAAAGTCCGACATCAATGATCAGTGTTTCTTCTGGTCAGTAAATAATGCCTGTGAAGTGATGACAGTTGAGTCACGTCTGTTCGTATTCGTACTGAAGAAAGCATAACCGTTTCATTTAATTTGTGATTGTAATTCCTGAAGTTGTAACTTTTCAATTCGTATTCTGATAGATGCTTTAGTTAGAATGCTTTTAATATGTGTGTGATTTATCCGGGCGGGTGTGGTGCTGTACTGCACGGGTGCGCGCGAGTGTGGGTCTCAAAAAATGGACCCGTGCAGAACTCTGGGTGGAGGTCATGGTGGAGATATGCATTTGATGAGGAAACAGCATTCTAACATAGATCAGAAAATATAGGCTTTAAGAATTTCATTTTTGTCACATTAGTTTGCCAATTTTTGCTAAATTGCCCTTGTCAAACCCTACGTGAATGAGATTACAGACATCAGATTTAACAACTCTCATCTGATAAATGAAATCAGATAATGATCCGATTTTTGGTGTAAACATAGCCAGCATCTGTATTGTTTGTACAGTGAAGTCTTGGTTTCTTCAGTGCCTATGTCCCTTGTGTCCTTCACATCTGACAAATGCATCGAGGCGCAGCCCTCCTCTCCACAGATCTATCAGCTGTCTACAGTGAGGGCCAGGCCTGGGCAATAAGCAGGGAGGAGATTCATTATAAAGCGCCCTGAAATATTGATACGAGTTTCAACATTGATGGTATTACACAAGCCCTATGAGCCAAGAGGAAACCTAATATCGAGTGAAACATCCAAACCAAAATGACGGGGAAAGTTGCAGGGTTACATCAGCAGGAATCAGCTTGGGCTATTTTATTTCCTTTTCCCGCCCTAATCTTGGTATTTTTGATAAAGTTTCACATTTCAGGCTCTTATCTACAATTAAAATTTTACAAGGGACAGTCAATAAATGATCACAAGTGGGATACAATTTCCGAATAGTTTTCAATATATAATAGTTCTGTCTCAATTTGGGTTTTTGACAGATTGGCAAAAAATAACAACCCAACTCAAATCAGTTTACTCTGAAGCAGACCCATAATGAAGACTTTTGAGAGCTTTTAACCATGTGACAGTTGTTTCCCCTTCTCATTTACCCTGTCAAAGCTGTATCTGGAGTGATTTGTGCACTTTTAAGCAATCTTTAATCACTTATTTTCAAGACACCATATTGCTGATCAATCCCCATTTTCACCATCACTGGCATACACCCACTTTTCTGCACTAGCTTTGTTCTCCAGTTTTATTTTCTTAATCTGTGACATGCACGGGATTCGGCAGAGTGGCGTAGTCATTTTGGTACAAATGAAAATAAATTCCCTGTGATTTAAAATGTCTAAATTCAAACATAATGATCCACGGGTGTCATAGATTAGCTATATAGCAGAAACAAGCACAATAGGTCTTCTTTAACAGCTCAAACTGAATACAGCTTTGAAATGTGTGAATATTTATCTTCTGTATTTTTAATAACAGTTGATTTAGACAGTTTATCAGACTTTCATTTTGTCTTCCATAATGTCACATTTATATAACAGCAAATTAATAATTTTACTGCCATTTTGTAAAAAAAAGTATGTATAATATTAAACCACTGCAAAATACTGTGCCATAGTTTGGTTTACGTACTTCTTTATAAAGCACCTCAGTTTGTAAAGACTGTTTTGAAGTAATGTACAAAATCCGACTAAATGGTGTGCTCACACTTGGCCTGGTCTGGTCCTGGTTCGTTTATATGATGAGGGTCTAAACAGAAGGTGCAAAAGTGGCATCGCGTATGCACTTTTTATTCCACGTTTTTGGGAGGAAATCTGCGTGCATACGGTGACGCAAAAGTGTGTGGAATTTGATTGGGTATACATGCCATCCGACATGTTTGTTTCTCTGTACTCTATGTATGTGGCGTAAATGCGTACGTGACGTGAGCAGATCTAACCAGAGTTTTGTGGCCACGATATGATATGTTTTCGAAACACTTTCGATTCAGTACGATTCGATATGATAGATTTCAAAATTGTTTCGATATAGTTCTGTGAAGAACAAAGACTAAATCATGGTTGTGACACTAAAAGTTTACTAAGTCTACTAAGTTTGTGAAAAGTTAATATGAAAACACACATTTTACACAAAACTGTGAAAATATCAACACAATTGTAGCTCTTACACAAAATTATTTAGCAAAATATATCTACAAATGCTCTTGATATATCAATACAGCAGCCCACAATATCGATACTGTATCACCAAATTAAATGACACGATATATCAATATTTCAATATTTTTGCACACCTCTAGTCTTGGGTAGTGTAGACGGAAACGCTACAGCGGAGCGTATTCAACGTTTTCACTCTGGAGGGTGGTTTCAGACGTTTTCATTTATAAGCCCCAAAAAAGCTGTCACCATCTAAATGAAAGACACTTCCTGATAAAATACTTTGTTGTTTTTACCAGCAAGTGTTCTCATTTAAATGGGTCCCAAGTCCCAATTTTTAAGTGTGGGGACTAAATTTGTATACACACTCACATTATGGGGACCTGCTTTCCTATGGGAACAAAAATCAAGTCCCCAAATGCTTTCTTATCAAATCAACAACATAGTTCAAATGTCAGATTAAAATAGGTTAAACGTGCATTGTGTAACTTTGCTGATGAAGGGTCCGTCAAATGCTTTTCTCCATGGAGATGTAACTACTTTGTCTGGAATGCTTCACAGTATGGCATTAAACCTTTTTATCTTCATACAGACTACACCAGACCAAGTTACAGATCAGATCTGTGGAGAGGCAAGCTCACTCAAAATCAGAATGCCTGTTTTTCTAGGTATTTTTAAGCTATACAACCACCTGTAATTGAATAAATGTAAGGTAGAGCTGTTTAATGTCATACTGTGGAACATTCCAGGCAGAGCAGTGACATGTCTGGAAACATAAGTGACGGACCTTCAACCAAAAAGTTACATAGTGTGCCTTTAAGGTTTCTTTTTCAGTTAGGCAGTTAGTAACTGTAGCTTAGGTTAGGATCAGTCTCCAGGAAATTAATGAAGTCAAAGCAACATACCCAAAAAGCATATTAACCCAACATCTGTTTGACTTTGTGTGACCAAGCTATTGAGTTCATTTCAGTTCAATTTACAACTCTGAATAGTTCTTTGCCAGCTTTTCCTAATCTCTTTTCAAACCAGTGTTAATACTTACGATACTTACACTATTTTATTTCCATTACAATTAAATATGCAAATGTTCTTTAGCATTAAAACATTCGGAGACATTAAATCCCCGGAAAGCTGCTTGGAGCCATTTCACAAACTCACATTGGAAAGGAGGCGACCCCATTCATTCTGGTCAAGGTAATTTGCTGGATATCTCTATAGCTTTACAGGCCCTGATGAGAGACTTTAAAGTGAACCATCGCCACTGCCCACAGACATTTAAACCAATCGAGTAGAGAGCGGCCAATTCAGACTCCTCGTATGAAAAATCTCTTCTTTTCAAGCTGGGTATGTTTTATTAATTCACAGTGCAACATCCAATGGGACTTCTTTCACAGTACTGGCTGCGAGCAGTTGAAGCGGCAGTGGCTACAGAATAGACAATCTTTGGACTAATGCATTGTGTAGAAAATGCGAATCGTGCGGCGTGACAAGCTTACCTCCACAGTGAGCTCTCGGTCACGCTGTTGAGGTTGAAGTCGAATAATTTGGTCAGCATCAGAATCACCTGCGAAACCAGATAAACATTTCAGTCAATACCCAGTGTTTGAATACAGCTCAAAAGAGTTCAGTGTTTTGATTCTGTACACCACTGACATGGACAGCAGCAAAAGGGACAGAATTCAAAGAGAAGCAACAAACTGCGCTGTTTCAATGAGCGAATTTGTGTCAGTTAGTGTGGATGTTCCCAAATCTTTGTTGTGTTATTTCCTGGCAGTGGTACAAGATTGATTTTCTATGTTTAACTAGCCTGTTTAAATGTGCACTGTGTAACTTTTCAGGTTTGGGATCTGCTACCATAGACATGCTATTGCTGTGTCTGTAATATTTCACAGTATGGTATTAAACTTATAGTATATAAGATGCATTTATTAAATTACGGGTGTTTTTATTGCTCAGAAATACCTTTAAAAACATGCATTATTATTGTAAGTGAGGGTGCCGCTTCACAGATCTCACTTGTAAATTGGCCTGGTGGCGTCTCCTTCTAATTTCTACGGAGATTGAAAAGTTTAATACCATACTTTGGAATATTGGAGGTAAAGCAATAGCATCTCCATGGTAACAAGTAACTGGCAGGCCCTCGACCAGAAAAGTTACACAATGCACCTTTAAGCATGTGTATTTTTTGCATTTATTCATGTTCTTATTACTGTAAGTCAGACATGTCAAACTCAGGCCCGGGGGCCAAATTTGGCCCGCGATACAATTATATTTGGCCCGCGAGATCATATCAGATATGTATTAAAGCTGGCCCACTGGCTACAGATAGACTATAGAGACATTAAAATGTTATTATTTTATGTTATACTTGTTCCGGATTCAATGTTTAATCAAAACTATTCAAAACTGTTTATTAAAGAAGAGAAAACATGCAGATGTTGTTGAAATGTTTAAATAAATATTTAGTTTGGTCCATGACTTAGTCCCAATTTTTAATTTTGGTCCTCTGTGAATTTGAGTTTGACACCCCTGCTGTAAGTTGACTTGTTACCATGTAGATAAAAATGTGTAACAAAGCAATAACATCTCCATGGAAACAGAGAATTGGGTGGCACCTCTACCTAAGAAAGTTACACAGTACTCCTTTAAAAACAATGAACATTAAAGGTGAAATTAATTATCTTTTTTTTATCTATACACTTAACTATAATTAAATGTAAACTACAGACAAGGCTAGTTTATATGGGATTCTCTTTACACAGTTACATAAAGAACTAAAAAATATATATAAATATATATCTGTAAAGAATTTCCAACAGCCTGTTTGTTGATGTTCAGTTAAAAGCTTTATCCTCATCCAGCACACTGTTACATTCAAGGAGCTAATGTAGTTTGCATCATCTCCAGCCTCCACTATACTTCACCATTTGATCTTTTAATCTACAGAAATACTGTAAATAAACAAACATGTAGTATATGTCTAGATAAGATGAAATGAAACTTATGATCAAAACCCTTTCTGTTGCTTGAGAATAACCAAAAAGCACACTAGTCCCTAAACACCGACTGCAGAAAACAAAAGAAATGCGATATGTATGTAGATTGAAGTTTCATGAGTCTGTGTGAATCCTATTTTTTTTTTTCCATAATAAAAACAAGATCTTTGTTTGAATACACTAATCAGTCCGATGTCTCCTGTATTAATGGTTCATCAATGCCATTTTTACTGTATATCAGTAGTTTGTTGGTAGTTTCAGTGCAAATAACAGCGGTAGAAAGAGACTAAGTACAAATACTCACATTACTGTAATTGCGTACATGATTGGGTTAATTGTATTTTTAGAAGATATACATGTAACTGAGTAAAACTGTAGTCATATAATTGTAATTAGCAACATTTAAAACCATAGCAGGAACTGAGTGTAGCCCCAATTGTCCCACTACATGGTTGTCTCTGATTCTTTCTTTTGATACTTTGCAGTGACATCATGCTGGGGGTCTTCTATATGTTTGCCTATGTGTATAAGAAGGTTCCAGCTGTGGCCTGGGCGTTTCAGTCATGATACAAGAGCATTCATTGGGCGTTCCTGGTAGCAGAATTTCACAAGGGATACTGGGTATAACTAGCCTGATTCATCAGCCGGTTTGACTTTATAGAAACCGTTTGACTTCGCTTTACAATTTGTTTGCTCGACAGTAGGCGGGTACTTATTTTCATTTAACCAATTGCTGCTATTTGGTCATGATGTATGTACTGTGCAGCTAATGGGGCTAACTGGTATATTTAAGCCTTTCCCAAATCCCGTAGGAAGAAGGGCAATAATTCCTAAATATTCTCTTTGTTCCGGTTTTAAATCCTTGAACTCGGGAATTGTTGCCAACACACACATATATGTATATATAGGGCTCTTCGCTGATTGGCTGGTGCCCTAATTCGCACTTTTGGGTTTTGTGTGAACCGTCTAGTACAGACATGTCAAACTCAGGTCTGGGGGCCATATTTGGCCTACGAGATCATATCAAATATGTATTAGAGCTGACCTGCTGGCTACAGATAGGCTATAAAGACAATTTAATTAAAGTGTTGTTATTATTTTATATTATGGTTGTTCTGGATTCAGTGTTTAAGCAAAACTATTATTAAGTATTTATTTTAATAAGAAAAGGTCTAACACTACATATTGCGAAAGAAATGAAAACTTGCAGTTTGTTCTTGAAATTTTTCAATAAATATTTAGTTTGGCCCACAACTTCGTCCCAGTGTTTAATTGTGGCACGGTGAATTTGAGTTTGACACCTCTGGTCTAGTGTATTCCGATTCCTGACCTAGTAGCTGGAGACAAATTAAATTGAACGGAGGTATTAGGTGACACCAGCCTGGCTAGGGTATAATGTCATTTGCCCGGGAATTTTTCGTATGGCACTGGAGCAGCTTTGTCTCCAATGAAAGACCATGTGTCAGTAAGTTGGTTATTTATTTCAACAACATTAATTGAGAAGTGTTCTGATGTTGGCTGTATCACTGAGATAGACGCTGTTTCCTCTTAATTGTATCCAAATCTGATATTAACATTAGCAACACGCATTTGGTAATAGCGAATCTCATGTTATTTCGTATATTAACAGCTAGCCAGAAGAAAGCCACATGTTATACTGTTTGTAGTAATTATTTTACGATGTAGCCAGTATTACTGCTTACTTGGTGGATGTGATGCTTAGTTTTGGTGGTAAACAGTATAACACGTAGCTTTCTTCTGGGTAGCTGTTAATATAAGAGACAATATGAGATTAGCTACTACTGAATGCTTGTCGTCGCTAATGTTAGTATTGGATTCGGATACAATTAGGATACAATTAAGACTAAACAGCAGCTATATATATAGAAATGATCGTGTTGTAGCCTAAATACATACGTCTATGGTTGTAACCATAGCTCTCCTTCCTCCCGCACTCACTATTCTTGTCTCTTTCCCCTCCTCTTTCTCTCTCTAGACTGTATAAAGACGTATTAGACTAAACCTTCTAGAGCCGCTCGACAGTGAGGATGTTTACTCGACAGTTGTGTTACCAAGCTAGTTTGATGCTAGTCCAAGTCTGCCTGTGCAAGCTCCTAAACGTAAATCAAGTGGACTGAGATCTAATTGGACACACGTTATGTATTTGGCTTAGTTTGCTAACGTTTACTCTATGACTAGATGTTATTTTGGAACTTCTCTTTCTAGAGACCTAACTATCGAAAGCTGTTAATCCGGATGTTGATGTTGACAGTGACGAGGAACAGAGCCCCCATCCACACGGGAACGCCCATAGCACGAGAACACCCATTTGTGTCCTCAGCAGGATGATTTTGATGTGTATTGGGAGAATGTTCACCAGTTACCAAGTATCAGTACCTACAAATGCACGTGACATTACTACATAGCCTATGCCAAGCAGGGCTGGCTATCATTAAGAGGTTGCTGATACGATACATACCTTGATACATAAGCCACAATACGATACATATCTTGATACAGCGCACTTTCAATTCGATACGATATATATTTCAAATCAATTCAACATAGTTCAATAAAAGTAATGGCTAAATCATGGCTGTGACACTTAAAGTCTTTCTTAAACCATTTCTTGTGCCAAGTCATAATGAAACACACCCATTTTACTCCTTAAAACTGTGAAAATGTCAAATGTGTTGCATAAATGAGTTTCCTTCCACTAAACAAGCAACAAAACTGTAGCACTGTAACAAAATAATTTAGTAAAATACACCAAAAAACACTCTTGGTGATACAGTCTTCCATCACTATAATGCGGTTCACCTTTTGCGACCTCGCTGTTTTGCTGATTTTTTTAGTGCAATTTTGCATTCTTTTTTTTTTTTTTTTTTTTTTTTTTTTTAGAGCTTATGAACATGTATTGTGTTCCTCCCCCTGCGTCCTGATTGGCTAAAGGACTGTAGACCGTTATTAATCAATCTCCTGTGTCTCCTGTACAATACAGAATGTGTTCAGCTGCTAAGTTTACATAAATGTTCGATCTCTAGCAGTGTGATTCTGAAGTGCTGTATGTTTGCAAGTTTTCTCGTGTTTTTTCTAAACTTTCTACAGTGACAAAGGCTCCTGCGGTCAGACCCAAAACACAGAGGAAGATGCAAACCATCACACAAAAAGTTGGACTTTTGGATACGCTGAAGGAAGGTAGAAGTTACACAACTGTAGGCTCCATTACGGAATAAATTAATCTTCGGTTCATTACATAAAGAAGGAGGAAAATAACACAAGGACCACAGCAGCAATATGTTTTAAGAAGAATGCAAAAAAGGTTGTAACTGTCCTGTCTGAGAAAAGTGTATAAAGTGTGTAGTGAGGATTTTTACAGCCTTAAATCATTTATCATAATAAAGCTGACTACTTCGCAGATTTCACCTATTGCAGGTTATTTTTAGAACGTAACACCCACGATAAAAGAGGGATCACTGTATATCAATACAGCAGCCCATGATATCAATATCAATATTTTTGCACACCCCTAATGCCAAGGGTCTCCAACCTTTTTCTTCTTGTGAGTTCTCTTTACAAAAAGAAAATGCCAAAGGACTACTACACTTAGCTGTGACAAGAAATTGAGCATAGGAAAGTCTTTGATGGGGAACAGTTAGATACCTATAAAACATAAATCATTATCCATTTATTAGTGCACAAATTTAGGTATCAAAATAATAAATTTGCAATGCTATTTGAGTCATTCAGCACAATATGTATCATTTAGAAATCTTAATCCCTAATTCAGTCTTAATTCAACGTTAATTAATAAACATTTGCATAACTGATTTAAAATACACTGTGTAAAAAGTGTACTTTGAGTAGTATTTTCAAGCATACTTATACTACCATATTACACTATTTCCTGATCTGGTTTCCTCATCAAAAACATGCCGGGAGGTGTGTTTTGCTTTATTCACACATGTTTAACACACAAATCCTGCATATTTAGGCTGAGTTCTTCTCTCAAACATTCTAGTAAAACACTCTGTTCCAACTTGTGATGTCATGTGGTAATACAGGAAGGGCTGCCCTGTGTATTTTTAAAGTCAATACACATTCACAAGAATCATCTGGATAATTTCACACCTGGAATTACTCATCTCTACTGAACAAAAAGTCAAAGGGAGCTGAGAACTTGTAAACTACCACTGCATGATCATGAGGTGGAACAGAGCATTGAGCTTTGGGGATGTAGTCAGACTAATAATAAAGGATTAGTCAAATGTGTCTGAATGAAACATAACACAACTTTAAGTATGTTTTTGAGGAGTTAATGGCATTCTAACATGACTTAAAGCTCACAAGAGTCAGTTTGGCTGCAGCAACTTTTGTACTTTTATTTTATTTTTAGCCAAGCAACTGTACTGTTACTGTACAGCTTCTCTGTACTTTTATCACCACTGGCAAAAAGTTAGCCGACTATTTGTGACTTTCTTAATATATCCTAATTGTCGACAATGATGCTTTGAAATATGGCCTCTCTGCACAATGTAATTTAACAACTAACACACTTACCACACCCACATGCCAAGCTTTCAACACCATCTCACTCACATATCTCACTCTGGGTATTGTTTTAACGTTCAAACTTAATCAAATCTGATTTTTAAGCACCTCTCTGTAAACATTCCTTACTTTTTGCGCATAGCCTTAAGGTGTCATGGATCAGGGAAAAGTAGAGCAGCCAACCACTCCAGGCACAGAATCATTATATACAGCTATGAGCATAAAAAGCAATGCAGAGAAAAAGTCACAATCTATTTAGTTTGTGGCTAGGGGTGTATTTGAATTGGATAATACGCAGAACATTTACACAGGGAGCGGTGCAGTTTTGGGTTTAATAAAGTTGGGTTTTTGCCTCACTTTCCTGACTTGCGTTTCATTTTGATAGCAATAGAATCCCCCGGGGAGCTTTGGTTATGACAGTAATCCGAGCAGCGCTATGTAACCTGGAGCTGTGGTGGTCAGGTGGTACAACGGGGGAGGAATAATGTGGAGATGGGCCAAAATGAGAGACATCAATTCGTATTATCTGTGGACACCGGTCAAGTTATGTGTGCGTCAGTACTACACAGGAATGTTCAATTTTGTGTCTATTTTCACTAATTGTATACTGCACTATTTTTTAGGGTTGAAAAAAGTATCAAAAATCAGACACCAATCGATTGGGGTGAAACGATATCCAAGTCTCACGATACGATATCGTCACAGAATGAACCTCACCGTACGATATTTATTGCGATATTGTGGGAAAGCTCACAATACGGTGGGGAGGCTCATGATTAGGGATGTAACAATATCCAAATCTCTCGGTATGATATTTTCACGATATACATCTCATGGTATAATATTTATTTAGTCTAATATGCCACATTTTCCTCTTAAAAAGACTTAACCCAAAGAACTAAGACTTAAAAGTGCTTAGAACTGTTATTTATTCTTGTAGTCTACACTGAAATGGAGCAAAGGATCATGGTCTATGTAGTTCCCTCTGTCTTTTTTTTTTTTTTTTTTTTTTTAGGTACTGCGGCACCATAACTGTTAATTTAAGTACAGAGACTTGAAAGATATATTGTGATGGTCCACGATATTATTGTGAGAACTTTCATGATACGATATCACAATATTTCAGTTATTATTACATCCCTAAACTGGTATTGACACTAGATACATGTTTGATTAGGTATCGGTGCTAAACAAAAAGTCAGATTTACAAGACTAAATGAACCTTTCTTGAATAGTTTTAGAGCTCTTGAGCTGTACTGGAACAAGTATAAGAGCACATAGACTAGTACACACCCATGAACCACTATGGAACCTATTCTATTATAGTCTAAATAGTATAATAGAGTATTCAGGTACTGGAATCAGAATTGAGTACTGAGTCTATATTTTGTATCAAAATAGTTTTTGAGTCCACACATTAAAAACATCAGGATACATTTGAGAGAAGACAGAATTCTGAACGACATTATGTAGGGGTCTAAACTAAAGCATTAGCAGCTTTTAGACATAATATTTTGTTGTTTATAGAGGAAATTATAACTTAAATAAGTGGAGTTGCTTCGATTTTCTAATTGCTATCTTGCAGCCCTAATTCTAGCTGTTATGTTACGTCTTTTAAAATGTCATTTCTGATTATCAACCTACCACTAACACCAATATATACTATACTTGAGAAACATGACATTTTTTTTTACAGTTCTTCTCTCTAACTTTTCACACCAAAAACCTTCACTCTCTTCATAAGTTTACCGTCAGGGTTATTGGACTTCTACACAATTTCACTCAACAACAAACTTTACTCTTCACATTGACATTGGTGTTACAGACTTGTCACAGTTTCTTTCTAACCATTTCCCAGGTTTAAGTGTCTTGCCTAAGAAAACAAGAGCAATAAATCAGCAAGAGGGAATCTGGCCACTAACTTACAGCTAGTAGTAAGGTAACAACACACTTTCACACAGCAAAATTACTAGGACCAGGACTAAAGGTGGAGTAGAGAAGTAATAAACCAAGTCTACATCAGGACTAAACCTAGCCAGACTGGTGCCACCTAGTGCCTCCAGTCAATGTCATTTCTCTCAAGCAACTAGGTCAAGAATCAAAATACACTAGATGGTTTGCAAAAACCCTGGAAGTGCAAGTTCGGGCACCAGCCAGTCAACGAAGAGCCATATATTCAGTGCTGTCAACAATTTCCGAGATCGAGGATTTAAAGTCGGAATAAAGAGAATGTTTGGTGAAAGACGTTATTGCCCTTCTTCCTACGGGATTTGGGAAAAGCATAATAAACCAGTTAGCCCCGTCAGCGGTGCATTACATATGTCTCGACCAAATAGCAGCTATTGGTTAAATGATAAAAAGTACCCGCTACCGTTGAGCGAACGAATTCTAACGCTGTCAGGTCATACGGTTTCCATGAAATGAAACCGTCTGATGAATCAGGCTAGACTAAACCAGGATCAAAGTAGAAAAGTGAAAGTGCAAAAAAGTGGAAGATTTAAATAAAAAAAAAACACAAGAAATACATCTTTAAAGACACATAATTTAAAGTCAACTTTCATGATTTTTTTTTTATCATGTATCATTAGTTTATTAAAAGTGGTGTTTTAATTGACTCATGCATATTCACGCAATAATCATATATTGATGTGTATTTAAAGCTTGAGTGCTAAAAAAAAAAAAAAAAAAGTTTTCATCAACCTCTTATCCTCGCCTACTTCCCTATAACTTTTATTCAACGTGTATTACTTCCTATCATACATAGGGTTCAAAATATATGTAGCCATTTCTCAAAAATAAAAACTCTGAAATGAAAAACACTACTTCCCAGAAAGAAATGCAACTATGAAGAGCACCGCCAATTCAGTTTTCATTCCTTCTCCCTATGTGGGCTTTCAAAGTGTAGAATAATGATATAGTATGTATGTTACAGTTTATTTCTAATTATTAGTAGATAAAGGTAACATGTTACTCTTAAGAAATATTTTGTTATGTGTTATGCCAAATATATAGACCATTCTAAACTAAAACCTTAAATATGTATTCTTAAATGCCTTGAAACTTGCACTCTTCCATCTCCCCTATTGCCCACAAACCCACAGTCAAACCTCAAACCACAAACGAATCCTGGATGATTGACACCTCCGCTGCTCTGGCTACACCTGCTAACCCCGCCGAGCTCCGACTCAAACAAACAAGCTCCATCTGCGGCATTTATTTGTTCTGTGTAAGATGTCCGCCCCACTGGGCTGTCCGACCACCCCACAGCTTCCCCTTGGCCCCTCTCTCCTTCACCCACTGCAGCCCGATCGGAGTGACTTTGTAAAGTGTAAAGCAGCATGTGGCTCCGGTGAATACAAGGAACACAGATGCACCTTGGGTAGGAGGAATTGCGATGCCAGAGCTGTATTCGTCAGACTTATTGAGTATGCGGCAACATCTGTAGACCCCCGAAACACGTTCAAGACTCAGGGAGAAGCTGTGACCCCTGGCGATAGCGGGACAAGTAACAACAAAATCTAGTCACAGATTCAGAGGTGTAAGTTGGAGGAGCCATCAGGAGAGCGGGCCCTGGGAGAGGATAACCTTAAATGTCCACGCCAGAGACTAGCATGCTAATGACTGACCATGGACCAAGTTAAAGCCGCACTTTTCCCCAAAGCATATTGATGTTTGCTAATGTTGTCGCACAGCTCATGCAATTTAAGTAAGCATTTTGTGTTTCAGCAAGTGCACTTTTGTCAGCAAACTTAAAGGTGTGATGTTTCTGGCCATCTGCTTGTTTCTACAGCGTTAGAATCACTTTTCACTAAATGATCCGCAGTATGGCATTAAAGGGTCTCTATAACACACATTTACGATCTATTATGATGCTGTTTCCTCATCACAAACATGAACATATGAGTTGTGTTCATACTTGTTTAAGACACAAATCCTGCATATTTAAAATGAGTTCTTCTCTCAAAAAGAAACCACTCTCTTCCAACTTGTGATGTCATGCGGTAATAATGAAGGTGCTCCACTGTGTTTTTAAACTCCATATGCTTTCACAAGAATGATTTGGATAATTTCAATTCTAAAATTAAACTGAACTAAATGGAAAACATAGCTGTTAACTTGAAAATTACCACTACATGGCATCACAAGGTGGAACAGAGTATTTTGAGCACTGGAGATGTCTAAAAATAAAGGATTACTCAAACATTATACCCAAAACACAACTCCAGTAGGTGAGAGCATTATAACATGACTTAAAGCTTCAAGAATCAATTTTGTATAATATAGGAAACATAAATATATCTATCTCCATGTGGCCAAGTTACATAACAAGTTATTAGTCAGTTTTGAGGAGGTGTTTTTGAATGTAGTTACATAGTACACCAGAGGAGCTATCAAGAGAGCTTCACTGGGAGCAGATAATGTTCATGTCCTGACCGGAGACTAGCATGCTAATGGCTGATAATGAACTCAAGTTAAAGCTGCAGTCCCCCAAAAAAGTGTATTGATTTTGTGTTTCAACAAGTACGCATTTGTCAGCACTATATTGTTCTGGTAGGGGGTCCACCATCACAGAACAGAATTGTCCTCAGTACGGCATTAAACATATCGCCAGGGAGGAAAGCAAATGACTATCTTGCCAAGTTACATAGCAAGTTACTGATCAGTACTTTTTCTTTTTGTTTTAGCTGAACCAAAAATGTGAAACTGAATAAAAGCAAGATAGATAGTTTAATGCAATACATTATACATAATTGAAACTGCATACATTCATGTGGGTCCATAAATAGTAAATGACAAAACACATTTATATTCTTCCAATTTCTTTACTGGACCTGTGCCCTAATCCAACAAATCCAAATGCAAAGCTGATCAGTTTAAATAATTTACTGCAAAATCATGTAATATTGTTGAGAGGATTGGCAACTGCATTTAGAAATAAATAAATAAAGAAATAAAATGACCATTGCCGTAACAAGGATAACGTACACTTTGAAAATGCAATTACAATGAAAATGGTTCCTTTGTGCAGTCTAAGCAATAGACCAAAAAACGATTACATGTAATAGACCAATGAAGAGGAGTTGGGTGAAGGTTGGGGTAATGGTCCGGTTATGTTTTTACATCGGTGTTCACAGGTGAAGGTGACTACGGTCCAAATGACTATATAGTGTGCCCATTCTATTACTCTAATCTGCAGAAGGCTGTGTAAAGTCATTGAAAAGACTGGAGTAATTGCTGGTCATTCTGCGTGATGAGTTGAAGGGCAGGATCCGTCCGTCTGTCAGATGCCCTCCCACCAGGACTCCCCATATGCTCCATCACTGACCGCGCCAATTACGCCTATGGGCCTGCGCTGCTGTAGGCACTGCCCCCCCCCCTCCAGCCCGGGCCCAGACCACCACACACACTGAGCACTGACAGGCCCAAGATGTGCACGGGACCATGAAGGCATCGCAAAGAGTTCAAGTCTGACTGCTGGTGTGTGGGTTTAACAGATGCTAGGGCCGGACACATGCTGGGCCAGTGCAGACTGTCACGTGTGAATGAGCTGTTGGTCATATTTAGACCTGTGCATTACATCAATATGGGAATGATCTGAATGAAAATAGTTTGTGGACATACTGTTTAATGCATATTTAGGGCAATAGAAGCATCCCATGTGACAAGTATGTATTTATTTATGTATTTATTTAATATTATAGTGTTAAGCCCTATTCACACTTGCAATTTGCCAACCCAGGGTGATGTGTGAATAAAGCCAGTTCTGATATCAGCATTTTTTGATCTGGCTATTTCCCAAGTCAAGACTGATTAAAAATGACAGGGCTATGCTCTCTGGAAATTGTCTGGGATCCAGAATACAAACTTCTTCAAAATGTAATAAAAATGTGAGTCTGGTCGCTGATGAATCTCCCCACTTTGAAATGGGCATGATTAGCAGGTTTTTTGAGCTGTAAAACAAGTTGGATTTCTGTAGAATCTATGAATGAAGCACTAAATTCATTCATTTGAGGTGAGATAAATTTATTTTTATTTGTAAACGAGGTCCTATGTTTCACATGCGTCACTGAAAAAAACAAAAAAACAAATCTGATTGATATCCATCTGTATGGCTGGTAATTGGTTTGACACGGAAATGAAAGAACTGCTCCTTATCAGAGCCGAAAATTAAATAGGGCGCCAAGTATCTGGAATGAGGCGCTGTTGAAGCTGGTGAAATCAATGTGTACACCGTAAAATACAGATGCAAGACGTAAACACAGCTCTGGTGGCTGGAGAGAGGCGAGGGTGAGCTAGGGCACGCACAGCATGCGCAGTTTCTACAAAGCACGTCTATCAGCGGTTGGTCAGCTGTTGATCTGTTGTTCTCTGCTAATTATGTTTTTGTCATTAATGTTCTATATCTCACATATTTCACAGGTCCTAGGTCATATGTGAATTATGCAGATGGAAATGTTCTGGCACTAATTCGTATGTGAGAAAGGGGGGATATTATGGGGCATACCGCCAATCTTTAGCCATTACTTTTACGGGAATTATGTGTGAATGTGCTTTTAGACTGGACTATGTATTTTTCTGGTAGAAGATTTGCAACCTGCTTGTCTCCAGGGAGGTGTTTTATTTTGCCTGAAATGTTCCACAATATTAAATTAAATACACCCTTCTCCATAGACACACGAAGGTTACAAGTTTGGTCTGTGGAGAGTTGACCCCAGCCAAACAAAAAACAAAACAAACAAAATATTTTCAAAGACATAAAAGCATCTAGACTTGCAAATACAATCAATCAATGCAATATTGTGAGAAACTAACCCCATAAATGTAAGTGAGCATTGTAGTGCACCTCTTCTGTTGTATGATCACAGAATATACAATGACATCTAGACTATATTATCGAGACAGCCTGATTGATTTTCAAGGAATTCAGAAACGCGGTCAAGTCAGATCATCTAGCGTGTGTGAGCCTCCTGCTCTGGTCCAATGTGGCAATAATGAAAAGACAGTTGTTTCATAAGATATAGTGTGGAAACATCTGAAGGACTGGGCCAGGACTGATCAAAAGGAGCTGCCACTGGGCTGGATATGGTACAGTAACTACAGCAGTCACACAGCCCACTCAAGTCTGAATAACAAGCCACACCAAGTCAGGGCACATCTGGTGGTCCGACATTCAAAGACAAAAGAAGACTTTCTGCTCATTTGGGGAACAAACGGGAAAAACACACAAAGATATATGGACTTTAAAATAACAGCATGACTGTGTGATAATGACACACTACTACAGAGCACATCTCACAATTAGATGTACTCATGGATTATTCATTTTGTTGTGAAAAAGTGTTGCATTAGAATAGATGCAGTAGATTGGACGGTGCATATTTCCCCGAATATTGTCGGGGACAAAATGCCAGAGCATTCAGCAGTGATCCCCACTCACACATGCACCAGTCCCAGAACACAGCCGGGTCTGCTCTGTTCACTCCATAGTCTGTAGGAAGAAGTGGCCTAAGAGAGTATGACGTCACCCATTGCATGTGGCTCCAGTCAAATGAAGCTCACAAGGGTAGAAGTGGATTTGGAGCCAAGTTCCATATCAGAAATATCACAGACAAAATAGCAAAAAAACACCGGGGGGAAGAGGGGGTTTGTACGATAATTTTAAGACCAATATGACAAGACTCACTACAGCAGTTACATTGAGAGGAGCGACAATTTTTCAATGTAAAGTCAGTTGGATCTAGAATCGATGGAGTCAGAAGCGCACCCATGGTCATATCTGATTTGTAATGCGGCGACGTGCAGGTTAGCTATGTCCATTTATCTACTGTATAGTCCAAGGTTCACTCAAAAAGTGACAAACCCTCCAACTTAAATAGTGCACCTTTAAACTATAAAATTAGAAATACTCAAATAGTCCTTTTTGAAACTTCCAGTCCAGTCTTATGTAGCACAAAGTTAAATCTGACCTTGGTTTTGAGTTGCTGATATTAGTCATGCAGCGGGAATCCTGAGCTCTAGGTGGGGATCATCCACAACAGCGCCCGCTAAGCTGTGCCTGTCTCCAATATATCTCTCCATTATTTCTTTTTAATCAAAACTATGCCTTTGCTGCCAGCCAATACTGTTATCTCTTCTACCGCGCCATAATTGTCCTTGGATAGAGGAGAGAAAATATCATTGTGGATCAAAATTCCCAAACATGCATATACAAACAACAATTACCATTTCCTGAGGCGGAGCGGAGCAGAATAAACAAATATGAAAGAGTATTAACGGGATTGTCAGGCTCCCAGAACACAGGCAGGGTGCGCTGCTCCATCTGCGGGGCATTATTCACTATTTGTTTTGCTCACATCTCGTTTTTGTAATCACGAGTGGCCAGATTTCTCTAAGGGACAGCTTCTTATGCACGTTTTCATTATCAAAAAAAGAATGAACTAATCTGATTGCAGAAACTCATGTAAAAATAAGTACCTCTGATGGATAAGGGGATTGATTAAAACAAAGTACTCAGAGCCGGTAGTGTCCCCAAATATTTGAACACAATAGTAATGTTTGCATTGTTAAAGGTTGTGTAACTTTTCTGGTGCAGGGTCCATTAAATGCTTTTCTCCATGCTGATGTTATGGCTTTATCTGGAATGTTTCACAGTATGGTATTAAACCTCATGGAGACAAAACCAGACCAAGTTACAGGTCAGATCTGCGGAGAGGCAACCCCACTCACAGTCAGAATTTCTCAGAATTTTTGAGCTATAAAACCACCTGGAATTGAATAAATGTAAAGTAGAGCTGTGTAATGTCATACTGTGGAAAGAAATGTTGGTGAATTTGGTGAGGATAATTCTGCAGAAGAGAAAGGAGACAAGTCAGTAATGCCCACAGGCCAAGTCATAGGTCAGATCTGTGAAGATGTGATCCCCTTCAGTGATGGGAAGAATACTTTGAAAATATATTTAGATACAGAATACTGAATATCTGCATTAAAATGTATTGTGTAAGATATTCCTTTACTTTGGCAGCGTACTATATTCTGAATACTGGTAGTTTTACACTGAGTTGCATTGTATTTAGTGTAAAAACATGATCTACAATTACAAACAGCTTTATTTTTGTTCTGCATTAATTAGTGACCAAGTATAGACGAAAAGTGACAAATGCATGCACTGCAAGAGCTGTGTTTTCTTTTTGTCTCATTAATACTGTGCAGTTCAAAGCTAAAATTTCATGATGAAGTACTGTTATGTATTCCTGTTAATTTAGGAAAGTATCTGTATTCTGAATACCATCAAATTAAAAACTAACTGTATCAGAATACAGGTACTCAAAATTAGTACCAAGAATATGTGTTTTCAGTGTATGTATTCAGTTACTTCCCAACACTGTCCCCCTCACAATAAGAATTATGTTTTTAATTTTTTTTTTTTGTCTATAAAAACACTTGTTACTGAATAGCAAGATAGATATATTTAATGCTATAATGTGGAATTTTCCTGGCAAAGCAACAACATCTCAAGGGAGACAATTACATACAATACATACATACAATACAATACACTACAGATTTTTTTTTTTTTTTTGATTATCCATCCGACTCGAAGGTCCGAGGACATTGCCTAGTGACACGCCCTTTTTCCTCTGACGGTGCAACTTGGAACTCGGAAGAACTCAGGGAAGACTGAGCAAGGTTTCCGAGCTAGAATCCAAGATGGCTGCACCCAGAGTCGCTTTTAAGTATGAACTGTTTTCATTTTATTTGGATGCTTGGGTGGTTTAAATGACAATTTGAGTCACTCCTATTATTACAGTACCTTACTGCGTCCGTATCACTGCCTGTGGGTTTGTTCGTCTGTGTTGTGGTGAGGCCAATATTGACACGCACTTGTTCCTAGGGTTGCTAACAGAATATAAACAACAATAACAGCTTTCCGGTTGGCGTCCATGTTTTTCTTCAACTCAGACACGCAAAACCCGAATGGGGTGTCGAGGGCATTAGCTATGTCCATTCATATATATGGTCTATTCGCGAAACATAATAAAACACATGAAGCGTGGACATGACATCCTATCTGAGATCCGAGTTGGAGACGGATGGATAATCGAATGTACCATAGACCTGGAACTAAACCTGCACTGGACCAGGACTAAACCAAGACTAAAACAGGAACAAAACCTCACGAGTAAACTGGGCTCAAAGCTGGACCTAACCAGGACATGTGTGAATGCAACCCTAGTTAAATACAGTTGCAGTTGCAGTTTTTCCAGCCTGGATTTCAAAGTGAATCTGCAATATAACTGATATTCTATTGTACAATTGCTTACACTTAATTTTGTTTCTACGTTTTCAACTTGTTACCCTGGCTTTTTCAGTAATGTGTCTGTAGTGATGAAGTACACAGGTGGGAAAGCATGCAATACAAGTCTAATGATGTAAATAAGTCTCATATCCAGAGTGTCACAGTGGAGAGATGTGCTCCTCTCTGTGGATCGGCCTGTCACCTCCTCCCTCTGAAGATTCAGTGCACGGGCCTATCGCTAATAAAAACGTGAAACCAATCTGCGGGAAAGATACGGCTTTTCAGGCACTTGTCAAGCGCCTAAAATAATATGTTTTCATGTGAGGAAAACTCATCAGGGGTTGAGCTCAGGTTATCGAACACTAATGAGAGAACCCACGTGACTTCATGAACACTGATTAACAAAGTGTATTCAGAAACAATTTTACTAAAAACAAATATATGAAGTAGTGTTAGACTTGATTTTCTAATTTTAATATACACATACACATATACACTATAATTGGATGTTTAAAAGTTTATGTTGCTATTTCTGACATCTTTCCAAACAAAATCATTATCAAGGGGTGGTGCATGATTGCCCCAGCTACAAATACACATATACACACATATTACCTAAGCGCATGCCTTTTGTATCATACTTTTTTTGGTTTTTTAAGTGCCTTTGACAGGTTATATTTAAGATTTTTAGTTTTTTTTTAATTCAAAACATTTCTCAATTTTACTTCTTGGCTGGAAATCATGACATATTAGGAAATAGCGTAACTGTTACCTGGCAGCCATGTTGTGGGCAAAAACTTCTTTAATGTACACAGAAATTATTATTTGACTAACACAAATCTAAGAAAACACCTTCATTTTGTTGAAACTGTTTAATGTTTAAGTTCTTGCATCTAAATTGTGCCAGTCTTTTGAACAGAATACTTCCTAGTGTGATGTTTTAGAACTCTCTACTTCCTGTAATTTTCAGCATATTTTCCTAGTTTTCTTCACAAGTTGCTTCTTGATTGATGTAAAACTATAATTTATATTTATAACAGGTATTATCCCAGCAAATTAAGTCAAAATTAGAGAATCATCATATTTACATTTACAAGTAAATATTCACTATGTAAGTTTTATGTAGGGGGTCTCTATTGCTTGGAATTTTCCACAGTATGACAAAATTACTGGTGT
Source organism: Boleophthalmus pectinirostris (assembly GCF_026225935.1). Taxonomy (NCBI): domain Eukaryota; kingdom Metazoa; phylum Chordata; class Actinopteri; order Gobiiformes; family Gobiidae; genus Boleophthalmus; species Boleophthalmus pectinirostris. The sequence continues at coordinate 14,684,688 of NW_026571190.1, read as the reverse complement.
TATGATTGCTCAAAATTATACTTACTTACAGAGAATGTTGTGACCTCTCCACAGATCTGACCTGTAATTGCTTGTCTCCAATATCAAGATCATGTCCATGAAGCAAGCAGGTGACAAACTTTCACTAAAAAGTTACATAGTGATTAACACTGACACAGTTTGGATTTTAATTGTAATTTTTAATTGTAATTTAATAGTGGAAATGTATAAGGTCTTTTTTTTTTTTTTTTTGCCATCATCATACCGTATATTAACAATTAAACATGGAATCAGAAGCCGTTTTTTACAACGCTATCTAAATGAGTATGTATCTTTCATATGCAAAGGTGCACGTCTCACCATATCTCCTGATTTAAACCCCAGTTGTGTTTCCTCTTGAGAAAACACAAAGATACTATTTCTATTTTCAAATCTAATGGAGCAGATATTTTCAGATGTGTGATATTTGCCAAGAATCTCACAGAATATGTAAGTAGCCGTATACACTTTGGTTGCCATAGTTTCGTAAGACCCTATCACTTATGTCAATGTTTGAAACTGGAAATATCTTCATGTTTATTTTCACATACATTCTTATCTACATACGGGCCTTGTGAGTGTAATTAGTTGAGGACCCACTTTGCATCCTGTAGACGTCTCTGCGGAGCATCTAGGCCAAACAGTGTGGGAGAAAATTAGGCCCATTAAGTAAGTGATCCTTCAAACTAAAATGCTGCTAATGCACTTTATGACGTTAGCAACAAGAAAGCACATGGTAGTGGTAATAAACAGGCCATTAATATATTCCCCACAGTCTATTTCTGCTACGGGGTCGGGAACCAAAAATGTGTTAAATGCCCAAAACCATCTCCAAGATATTCAAAACTATTACATGTTTGACAGAGAATTTGAGATCAGCTATGCATGAATGCATTTCATATCTACTGGCTCTGGTTTAGACCTGGTTTAGTCCTGGTTTAGACCTGGTTTAGTCCTGGTTTAGACCTGGTTATGATTTGGTTTAGTCCTGGCTTAGAGCTGGTTTAGATCTGGTTTAGACCTGGTTTAGTGCTGGTTAAGATATGGTTTAGTCCTGGTTTAGAGCTGGTTTAGTCCTGGTTAGACCTGGTTTAGATCTGGTTTAGACCTGGTTTAGTCCTGGTTAAGATCTGGTTTAGTCCTGGTTTAGAGTTGGTTAGTCCTGGTTAGACCTGGTTTAGATCTGGTTTAGTCCTGGCTAGATCTGGTTTATATCTGGTTTAGTCCCGGTTTAGACCTTGTTTAATCCTGGTTACACCTGGTTTAGACCTGGTTTAGTCCTGATTTAGACCTGGTTTAGACCTGGTTCAGATCTGGTTTAGATCTGGTTTAGTCCTGATTTAGACCTGGTTTAGACCTAGTTTAGTCCTGGTTTAGACCTGGTTTAGACCTGGTTTAGTCCTGTTTTAGACCTGGTTTAGACCTAGTTTAATCCTGATTAGACCTGGTTTAGATCTGGTTTAGTCCTGATTTAGACCTGGTTTAGACCTAGTTTAGTCCTGGTTTAGACCTGGTTTAGATCTAGTTTAGTCCTGATTAGACCTGGTTTAGATCTGGTTTAGTCCTGGTTTAGAGCTGGTTTAGTCCTAGTTTGGTCTTTTTGACTTGATTGTTTAGTCCTTTCTAGTATTGGTTGTAATTTAGAACTGCTTTTGTCCTGGTTTCGTTGTTTTCAAGTTGTAGTCATTTGACTTGACATGTTTTAAAGAAGTTTTCTTGATTTTAAAGGTGTATTATATAACTTTTGAAACTTTGAACTTTTGAAAACAACCACTACGTGACATCAAAAGGTGGGACAAAGCATTTTGAGCGTTGGAGATGTAGACACACTAATAATAAAAAGTTCCTCAAACATGTGTGAATGTAACAAAACAATCTCTCCCTGTTTTGATGAGATAACAACATTGTAACAGAACTTAAAGCTCACAAGAGTCAGTTCCGTGTAACATAGTACCTTTAAACTTAATACCACACAACACGAAGTAAACAAACCCGAACCCAGCATGCTACAAAACTGCTCCTCTAATATAGTTTGTAAGGCAGTGACTCTGAATGGCACATAACTAATCCTGCTCAGGAGCGTCGCCGTCCTACTTCTCCATACATAATTCATGAGCCACAAACACTGCACAGAAATACATGCATACGCTCTGATGAATATGCAGGGAGCCCAGTGTTATGTTGATGTACAACAATAAGCCAGTGCCAAACTTTTAAAGCATCTATGGGTTTTATTTGCAAGTCATAAATCAATGTTTAGCACTTTGTCATAAGGGCCGCGATAACGCATGACACAATTATTGAAAAGAAGCTCACGGACACTCGTCAAACAGATAAACACAGGACAAGCCCAGTACCCGCCTGATCTGAATACGAAGCCATGAGCCCGACTTCGGCAAGAAAATCGCATTTGGGAAAATATTGCACTTTATAATGAACGAACGCAATGATCAAAAAACAATGGAATGTATGAATTTTAATAGTAGGTATCTGTCTTTATTCTTGTCCTGAAAAATAAGTGTTGAGGAATTTATAGTGTGTAAACTGAACCAACAACAATATGTGACTACTGCTGCCCCATCTTTGCTCCTGCAGTATATAAGCCAGACTCCTCAGACAGTCCATCTTCTCCTATTTGTGTCACTAGTCTCCAAAATATATATATATATATATATATTTTTTTTTTTCCAGTAAAACTGTATCCTACTCTCCCTAGTTTACATTATTTCTTCTTTCTAAAGGTGATCTGTTTACATTTTCTAGGGTGGGGTCTCTTTGGAGATAATAATTCTTTGCCTGAAATGTTCCACAGTATGGCATCAAAGTAATTTATATTGCATTTATTTAATTGTAGGCATGTACGGATACAGTTCTGGAATTGGATATTGGTGCTGAGTCTGAAAAATTTGCTGTTTCAGATATCAGCTTCTAAATATCGTTTCTGCCGATGTGATAAGACTCGAACCTTATACAAAGTTGTTAGTTGCAAGATAAATTAGAGCTCCATAACACTTTGTCTTATTTTATTTTAGTTTAAAGGAAACAAATGCTGTTTTCAGTCGCTATCGGGTATTGGCAGATCCTTAAAGCTATAATGTTTTAATAAAAATTGGAGCTGAGAAAGCTTCATTGGTGCATCCCTATTGAATTGCAGGTTTTTTTTTGTTTTGTTTTTTTGAAAAACATGCATTCTTAGTATGCGTGGCCTTGCCTCTCCACAGATATGATCTGTAACTCTGTTTTGGTGGCACAGGCTTGTCTCCATGGACTTAAAACGTGTATTACCATACTGTGTAATAAGTAATAGCATCTCCATGGAGAAAAGTTACATTGTGCACTTTTAATTTGGTTCTGTCTCTTTCAGTTTAATATACTATTTTCCCCACCTCACCCACTTCTAAGTCTGTCATGGATGGTTGAAACAAAAGAATATACGCTTTTGTAGAGTTGCCGATAGACATTATAAGTCTGTGAAGTTGTGGAGAACAGCTGAAGGCGGTGTGTAGCCCTGAGACAGATGGAGATGTCCCCAAGCACTGCTGTAATGGAGGATCAAAGCTGAAAACTCAAAAGGAGACAAGAAAATGGGCTCAGAAAAGCAGAGTAGTCTAGTCATCACTTTTGAGATATCAAAGATTTTCTGAAGGACTGAGTTAGATACTTAAAGTTAGATCGACCAGTTCCTTTGGAGGATATACTATTGAAGGTTAGTGAGGCAATTTTTACAAGTATTCAAAGCACTGTGAAATGTGATATGGTACAAAAAGAGTGATATTCTTTGTCAATCCAATCTCCACCAATGACACATTTATGTAGTCAAGGCGGATGAAGTGTAATGTAATGTTAGGAAATGAAATAAAATGAAAGGAAATGAATCACCAGCCAACCTGGGGTCTACCTGTACCGAGTGGATTTCTAATCCATCTGAGAAAAATGTTATAATTTCTGTAGAATTGTGCATGGGGTTTGCACACATCCAAGGCAAGGGTCTGTGCCTGCCTCTGTGTTCTGAGATCAATTAAAGGAGCATTATTTCTCAAGCTCAATTCCTGGCTCTGATAATTTGCCGAATGTCACTTCCCATACTCGACTCTCATTACGCAATGGACAATCTAAAATCAAAAAGCATATGGGTAATAAAAATGTTCAAAACATTAATGTATATTATTAGACAGTGTTATAGAGCTCAGCAGTTCTGTTCATCTGTCAGATTCTGTAAAAAAATAAATAAATACAATTATAAATATTATATATATATATATATATATATATATATATATATATATATATATATATATATATATATATATATATATATATATATATATATATATATATATATAACTGCGGGTGTAAGATGCTGGCAGGGAAAGCATACATGGAGCGACATAACCAAGTGGCGGGCATAGTGTACAGAAACATCTGTGCAGAGTACGGGCTGGAGACCCCAGGATCAAGGTGGGAAACACCTCCAAAGGTTGTGGAGAATGACCGAGCCAAGATCCTGTGGGACTTCCAGATACAGACTGACAGAATGGTGATGGCGAACCAACCAGACATAGTGGTGGTGGATAAGAAACAGAGCAGAGCCGTGGTGGTTGACATCGCAATACCAAGCGATGGTAATATCAGGAAAAAGGAACACGAGAAGCTAGAGAAATACCAGGGGCTCAAGGAAGAGCTGGAGAGAGCCTGGAAAGTAAAGGCATCAGTGGTGCCTGTGGTGATCGGAGCACTCGGGGCTGTAACCCCCAAACTGGAAGAGTGGCTACAACAGATACCGGGAAAAACAATGGACATCTCAGTCCAGAAAAGTGCAGTACTGGGAACAGCAAAGATACTGCGCAGAACTCTCAAGCTCCCAGGCCTCTGGTAGAGGACCCGAGCTGAATGAGGGTGAGAGAGACCTACCACCGTGGAAGGTGAGAAACACATTTTTTTTTTTTTATATTATATATATATATATGCATTTCAATATTTCAATATCTTAATTATTTATATATATATATATATATTTTTTTTCTTTTGTAAATTTTGATACAGAGACTCATTTGTTGTGTCTTATGGCCATTATTAACTACGTTAGTACCTGATCAGCTTCTATTGTGTTCTCAAAATCTTTGAAATGTCTATGGGAAAAATGAGAAGTGGGTGGGACTGTTAAGCTCCATGTTGAACTGACAATTGTGGCTAAAAACCACAATGTTCAACCAAACCTCTTCAAATCAAGGACAACATGTATCTTGCTGATGTGCCTAATGACTTAACTGCTCTCTAAAGACGATTACTGGGAAATTTGTCAACTTCCTCAAAGAGAATTAGGTGCCATTGATTGTGTTCATTTTATCCCATTTGGATGCTGTAGGGCTGGGTGCAGTTTACCCAAGGCAGAGCCAGATTAAAAGAGACCCCTGAGGACTCGCCGGGAGAGCTGAGTCGATTGTGGGACTCACAGCTTTTATGTATGTGCTATCTCTGCCTTGTTCTCAATGATGTGAATTAAAGCACAACATTTGCATCCGATTAAAGGTAGTTATAAGGCTGTGGTTAGGAATGCTACTTTCCTATGGAAAAACATATACAAGCTAATAAGAAGAACATGCTTTTGTTTCCATTTCTTCAGACATGTACTTCTTTGCCTCTGTTGTGAGTATTCAAAGTACTGACTTAACCCAAATTATTAAACTTTTTATGAGTTAAAGTTGGTATTTATAATAATAATAATAATAATAAGAAAACAAAAAAACACACACAAAAAAGTTGAATATGAAACATTGCGCACCTCCACGCACAGTCTGGAGCTTTTCAGAAACGTGTCTCAGAGGGGCTGAGAGCAGAGAGAAACCGTAATGTTTGGTGGAAGTTTAAAAGTGTTCATTTTGACTTTATTTGCCCAGACAAAGAGAGAGAATCTAATGAACTGTGATTAGTCCACAAGCATTTTAGAAACATACACTTTTTATCGTGTATTGCAATTTTAAAAAGTGCTGTCATCATTAGAGGGGAATAAAGTACACACTCTGTGTGCACTGGAGCGCATCAACACTGATGCTGGATGATCCCCGCAGTGTCACTGTGACTGACCCTCTCTACAGCTGACCCATGGAGGACGCACCACACATCAAAGTCAACACCACAGCTTCACTGCCATCTACACACACAAAACAAACACAAAACACACACACACACACACACACACACACACAAACTTGGGCTTGTGACACACCTATTTGCCTCCACGGAGATAGATAACTTTATTAAGTACTGTGGAACATGTGGAATCTTTATTTCATGTCAACATATGATAAAAGAAGGATATATCAAATCATATAGTTATGTTTTTCTGCTAATAGGATATGCCAAGGTAAGACGGTACTTGAGGACTCAATGAATCTCTCCCTTGTCCTCAGTGCAGTGAATTAAAGCAGGCTATTTGCATGTGATTATAGTTAGCTAGACAAGGCAGGATAAACCTATATAATATAATCATTGTAGACATCTTCTCCCTGACACTGTCCTCTTTTGTTCAAACTATTTCTTGAAAGTACTTCAGAAGATTACTTGTACATCAGCATTGTGTTGGGAGCTCATTTGGACCTCCGGGCGAGTGACAGCACTTACAGCAAAGATGAGACGAGCAAATGAAAACACTTAGAAAGGGTAAAAGTTGTTGTGTTGGTGAAAAATGTAAATGATAATCAAGTAGATCGCGACCTTGTCTCAACAGTGTGGTAATGAGGATGAGTCTGGTCCCAGAGGAGGGAGGAGGCGGGACTCTTCATGCATGTATGTATACAGCAGAGGCACAAAACAAAAGGCATGTTTACATTTGGTATTATGGTTTTGGTTGAGCTGGAATACAATTACAGAGGTGAGGTGCATACCGCATGTAAATGAAGCCATGTACGTGCCTGTATTCTTGTTGTAAGCATGTTTGGAATAAAGCTCGTCAAAAAGGCAAACTTGTTCCTATAAGCAATATTTCAGGATAATCCAATAGTCTGTTTCCTCCTAGTTGTTGACCAAAATGAATGAATGCCATATGTTTTCAATCACTATTTATCATGGCACCTCATCAGAAAAATGCAAGATAACTAAAAATTAATTAAGTTATTTAAGTTACAACTACCGTATTTTCCGGGCTATTACATGCACTCTTAAGCCTCTAACCCCATCAACAAACGACTGCGCGCCCCGCAATCCAGAACACCCCATACACGAATCCACTCGGGTGTCCCAGAACGACTTCAGTAAACTACAAAGCCGCACACCACCTGCAGCGCACACAAACACACACGGAGCAGACAGAGACCGCACAGTGAAACACACCCTCAGCCACACTCATCACGCCACACGGACGAAGAACGGAACAAAGGAACGAACCGAAAAAGCGAGTCCAATGTGCCACTCTGAGCCACAACTGAACAACTGAGTCACTGCGAACACACCAACAATCCAGCGATCTCAGACAGAACCCTCCCTACACGCCACAACTGAACAAAGCCCAGAGTCACCGTGAACGCGCCAAACAAATAGTAGAATAAAATGATAATAAAAAATCACCCCAGTGATTGTCCAGTACAATCAGTCCAAAAAGGTAGATAAAATGATATAAATCAATTTTAAAGGTCCTATATATTACACAAAATTTACTAGTATGAGCTTTAACTTTTTTAGTTCTACTTTTAGTTCCAGGACTCAAATTATCCAAATAACTAATGAGTGTTTTCCATTTGAGAGAAGAACTTAAATTATGCAGAGTTTGTGTGTTAAACCTGTAAGAATGAAACAAAACGCAACCCCAGGTATGTTTGTGAAGAGGAAACAACATTAATGTAGATCAGAAAAGAGCGTAATATGATATTTTAACATTCCCTTACCACTACATAGACAGACTAAGAAAAGACAAGTCCAACAACTATTTTCCACACTACGCTGCGTGCCAGTTGAGTTAACATTGCCATATAATTCTCTGCTGCTCGCGGCTATGAACCAGAATCCAATCGAGTGAGTCCGGAAGTCCGTGAAGGCCAGCGGGTCCAGGCCTGGCCCAGAGTCAGTGCACAGGTCCAGGCAGGAGGCGTGCTGGCTCACCCCTCACACCAATACATCCAAGGACAAGTGAGTGCACCTGGCAGAACGCAACAGAGGAAATGGCCAAAGAAATGTGCTATCACACTTCTCCCTCTGCAGCAAGTGGACTTTTCATTCATGTCCAGTATTTTTCATTTTAAGGTAGACTTTGATGTACTAGTACGTTTGGTAGTCAATAAATTATAGATTAGTTCTTTAAGTAGTATGCATCTGGTATGTTTTGGTGTTTGACATTGTAAGTTGAGTCAATTACTTGATCGATGGTAAAATTTGTAGTTTGTATTTGTTTACTTATGATATTATTTAGATTACTATACAAGGATTTATATGGGATAACGGCAGAAAAAAAAAAGTTAGTGAGTTAGCTGATATTTTAAAGGTCCAATATTATGCAAAATTGACTCTATTGAGCCTTTAGCCATGTTATAATGTTGTTACCTCATCAAAAACATACCTGGAGTTGTGTTTGTTTTATTCACACATGTCTCTGCAATCCTTCATTTTTAGTCTACATCTCCAAAGATCAAAATCCTCTGTTCCACCTTGTGATGTATAAAGTGGTAGTTTTCAAATCAACAGTTGCCATTTATCTGTTGTTTAGCTGAGACTGGCAATTCCAGGTCTGAAATTATGCAAATGATTCTAATGAAGGTGTTTAAGAACACACTGGAGCACTTCCTGTATTACCACATGACATCACAAAGTGGAACAGAGTGTTTTCTGCTAAATATGCAGGGTTTGTGTGAAAGAAACAATGTGTAACTCTATTTGGTTTTTGAAACAACATTATAACACAGATCAGGAAATAAAGTATATTAAACTCATGATTAAACTCATGATTCAACTTTAATCTGTTTTTATACAAATACTAGTATATTGTTTCCCAGTACTTTTTATTGCATAAATTGTTGTTTTGTTTTATCAAGTTACAGGTGAGAGCTGAGGGAGGTAGCCACGTTTACAATAAGAGTGCATATTTTTCAAGGCCATGATAATGCCTGTAATTTAACGCATGCAAACTTTATGCACATTAGTTTAATGCCATACTGTGGAGCATTCTGGATCCTTTACCCAAACAATTACAAACAGCTATCTTATTACGAATGATTCAGACTTACTAAATGCTTCAATAAAGGGTCTCAGTCCCGGTCTGGTCCCAGTCTGGTCCAGGTCTCAATCACAGTCTCGTCCTGGTCTGGTCCCGGCCTCAGTCCCGGTCTGGTCCTGGACCTGGTTTAATCCTGGTTTAATCCTGGTTTAGTCCTGGTTCAGTCCTTGTTCAGTCCGGCATCACAGTCACGGAAGTCACGTAAACGGGAAACTTCCATTATCCATTTTTTTTCATTTTTCATTTAAACCCAAAATCAAAAACTGAAAAAAAAAACAAATTGGTATCCTTTTTTTTTTTCATTTTGATTTTGGCGACAAATAACTGTTGTTTTTTTGTTTCTCTTTTTTGGTTTTATATTGAAAAATGAATGAAGGAATGATACATGGATTAAAAATCATTCTTAGTAAACTATTTGCTCATTATGAAATAAGACTTTGTTCATGCTTTATTAAGGGTAGTAAAAAAGTATAGTTATTATAAATTGTTACCATTGTTATTTATGTATGTATTAATTAATTAATTTATTGATATATTTATTGCTAACCTAAAAATCTACACAACATGTATAACTTGGTGGTCTATGGATCATGGATGATCATTACCATGGATACAGCAATTACTAAAACTCTGATCAATCTGAAGCTATAGCCCCAATCCGGAATAAATTACAGGATTACTTAAAGGGCATCTTGGCTAATCCATTAAGAACGTGTGCAAAATCACTACCACTTTTTTAAACACCACATTATTTTTCTTTATTCCCCAATAGCTAACCGAGCAGAAGTGAACCTATTGGGTAAAGTCAGTACATTTGCAGATGATTTGGTCAGACTTATCGACATGAATGGACGGTTTTGTGGGGGGTTAATGCCACCAGATCAATGCCCATCACAGAGTGTTTCATCCCAGTGTGAAGGCGGACATGCTGCTAGTGACCCACGTCCAGTACTATACCTTTTTTAGACTGCTCTGATTGTAACAGCTCTCATTCTGCTTCCTCTCGCTCCTCTGTGAGCACCTGTACCCTGATGACTGCTCCTAAAGTGCGTTTGGTGAAAGCTCAAATGAACCCAGAAAATGGCTCCAAAGTTAGACGAAATGTTGAACTGTAAGCATTTTCTATTTGATGCTATTGCTCTCTCTATTCCATTCCCAACTGCAATATAGCCTGTGAATATATCTATTACTTAATGATTTTACTGATGTATTTATTGGAAATGGTTAGATACATGAGAAAAAAAAAAAGAAAATACATAAATACAAAAAAATACATAGGTCACTGGGCTAGATCTTTGGCGCTTCACCCACATTGCCAAATATGAATGTAGTGTGTGTGTGTGTGTGTGTGTGTGTGTGTTCTGGTGGTGGTCATTGCAACCTTTCTTTTCCAGAGCTCTTGCACCTAGGTGACTGACTCTGACAGGGATGCCATGTAGGCAGTTGGGAATTGTCCGTAATGAATGCAACGAGTCCACTTTAGTTTTTTGCCATTAAATGAAATTGAAGACAATGATTTATCTTAAAACTAACCAGATTAAACATGATTGACCCTTATCTGGCACGGGGTGTTATTTTAAAGAGAATAGATCGCATAGATTTTGGCTTAACTCTGCAATAGCTGGACATCTGGTTTACTTTTCACATTCTTATATAATTAAAATGGGTTCCTAAAGCTCTGTACATATTGACAGTTTAAATGATTGATAAAATACAGAATAGGATGTGCTCTGACTAATGTGCAGATGTTGTAGCAGCTAAATCACTCATGTAAATGTAATAAACACACAAAACTATTAACTTAACTTAACTATTAACTTAAGTTTGTGATTTTAGTTTCGACAGTCCACATTTCTAAGCAGTCAGTTAATGTTAAACATTTGCTAAGCAAAAAGCATTTGGGGTCGTTTCTCCTCAATCTACTCTCTCTGCCTCATTAATAGCCCGTTTAATACTTATCGAAAATACATCTTACAGTTTTTGAATCTGTATGAAACTGTGGCTAAATATTTCAAATGAAAAAAACAAAAAAGCATTGCATTCAATTCAGTAATTCGTGACCTCCCAGGTGCAACACTATCAGTGCATACAAGCCTGAAATTATCTTTCTCATGTAAGACAATGATTACAAAAGTGATTGATGGTTAAGATGAGAGGTATTTATGTTAAGTTCTAAAGCATGAAATGACAAAGAAAAGGTACTCAAGACCAATAACAATACAAGCTTGATTAGCTTCTGAGACCTGATCCTGTCAGATCACATCTCAGAAGCTAACCTGGGCCTGGCTAGTACTTGGATGTGAGACCTGGGAAAATCAGGTGCCATAGTGGGGCAGCAGTCACAAAAAAAAAAAAAAAAAACATTGCCACATTGCCTACTATGAAAGTGGTGTGTGCGTGAGTGGTGGTGGTGGTCGGTGGGACTGATGGCGCCGATTGGTAGTTGTGCTTCAGTCAGTCTGCCCCAGGGCAGCTGTGCCTACAATAGTAGTTTACCATTACCGGATGTGGATTGACTGAATAATGCTCCATAAAGCGTCTTTGTGACATATGTCTGTGAAACGCACTATCTAAATAAAAACTTACTTACTTGCCTATGCATGCAAGTGTTGCATAGAGAACATACAGAAAGCATATGTGTTCTTTAAAATGAGATAAACACTACATACATTCTGCCACTACAAAGCTGTTAGTCAAATGTTACTGTACTATCACTGGCTGCTTATGATGTGCCCACTGTATGCAAATGAATTCTACATTTGACCTGTAGCGCCATTAGAGCGATATATATTACATGTGCTTTTATCCCACTAGATGCAAGACCCAGACCTATAACTTGAACTTACAGCTATTAAAAAAGCTATCGCTGAGAGAGCTGAGTGATTGTTGACCTGTTTCTGCAAAGCCTCTTAATGGTTTTAAATGGTTTTCTTATAACATCCTCCAATTACTTAGTATAAAGCAAGCACACATGCCATTGGAAATATACAGCTGGAGTCTTTCCAAGTTAATGCATAAATTATTTAACATGCTGCCTTCAAAAGAGAGGGAGGGGATGTTTTGAAGTCTCTAGCACTGGTATATGCATCAACATTGTTGTTTTGAATGTGTACAATTTACAGTTTGAGATTTGTATATAACAAATTGTAGAGTAATCTTCCAGGTGGACAACAATATTTTGAAATCTATATTTTCTCCTTTCATAGACTCACTCTTGTGTTGATTTGTCTAGCTCTATAAAGTGATATTCCTGCACTTTAAAGATGCACTGTGTAACTTTTCTGATGGATGGCCTGCCAGGTATTTCTCTCTATGGAGATACTGCTTTTCCCAGACTTGATAAACGAAAGTACATCATTAACAATAACTTTCTCCATGGAAACACACAGGTGATGACACCAGGCCAAATTACAGGTCAGATCTGCTCACAGCTTGTTTTTCAAGATATTCCTTCAATGATAAAAATACCCGAATGCCAAATAAATGAACTGGCTTAAGTGAAACTACACATAAGATGATTTGTGTGCCTAAACAAGTCTCTCTCTAGCCTGATTTGTCAGACGGGTTCACTTTGTGGAAACCGTCTGAGCTCGCAGCATTAGGATTCGTTTGCTCGACGGTAGGCAGGTACTTTTTTTATTTAACCAATCGCTGCTGTTTGGTAGTGACATATGTAATGTGCCAAATCCCGTAGGAAGAAGGGCAATAACATCTTACCCCCTGATAAAATTCAAACATTCTCTTTGTTACTGCTTTAAATCCTCGAGGAATTGTTGCCAACACAGAATGTGTGTCCACTTTGATTACTGCTGTGCTGTACCACAAAAGGGACCCAGACCGGCGCTTGAATTTGACGTCATGGCTTCACAGCTCTTCACTGCCAAAGTGCAGTCTACAACTTCCAGGGTTCTTGCGAATCATCTAGTGTATTTTGATTCCTGACCTAGTCGCTGGAGAGAAATGGAATTGAGCGGAGGCACTAGGTGGCACCAGCCTCGCTAGTTGCTCTCACCTTTATGTTGAAAATCAGGCACCTAAACAGGACCATAAACATTCATATTAATCACAGACTACTGAACAATGTGCTGTTTAAATCCATATTATTTTATTTATTTTTACAGACTTTCTTGAAACTTTTTTTTTGCTGTGTCTGCTAATGTGTACATTGTGTCTGCATGGTAACTGCTGAACAAATATATAGATAACATCCCCCGCGTAATGTCACTGCAAAGTATTAATGATCACATTCTGTATTGATACAAATATATTCTTCGATCATTTTTATCAAGATACCCCAATATAAATGAAACTTCCCTTCTCCATCAAAGACAAGTCCCATTACTGGTGAACCACAACCTTCCCTTGTGTAATCTTCAAGTATGTTTATTGCTTATTGGGGCAGTTCACAGCACTAAGGCGCATACGGTCAGTAAAGCAGGCATTCTCTGTGGTCAGCTAAATCAGACAGTGGAGTGGTCCTTGGGGAGAGTAAAGGCTGATTATGGAGAGAGAATTAGCAGCTGATGCCTGTGGAAGCTGCTCTAAGTTTTATTCAATAGTGACGTATTGACCAGAAGCTTTGACCCGGAGCTCAATGAGGAAGGAGGTCTATATTTATAGCATCCTTTTGGTTAAACAGGGTGAATAGATAATAGATCCATGTATCTGAATTCTAGAGCTATACAAATCTGCTGAATTATGTGTTTTATTATTTAGGATTATGCATTATTAGGATTACCCGTGCAAAAAAAAAAAGAAAAAAAAAAACTAAATATGGTGCTTTTCCACCATCAAGGCACTCAAAGTTCTTTACATCAAGGAACCACTCACCCATTCACACACACACCCATGCAAGGGTTAGAGTTAAGTCTTGCCCAAGGACACAATGACAGCATTCATCTGTGGGAGCTGGAATTGCACCACCAACCTGTGGGTCAGTAGATCTGACCGCTCAACCAATGCTGTTAACTTAAAGACTATCAAAAGATGTAGACAAACTGAAGCGTTACTCAAACATGTGTGAATGAAACAAAACACAGCTCCTGATTTTTGAGGAGGTATCAATATTATAACATGACTTAAAGCTCACAAGAGTCAATTTCGCCTACTACACGACCTTTAACTTTTTTTTTTCTTGCTGGCACTGTAGTTGCCCAGATAGCAACCTTAGCGGTCTGAGACGAACAGAGTTGAGTTGAGCCAATTTTTAGTGCAGACCAAAAGGGCATTTATTCCATAACCAAGAAAAAAAAAATCAAAAAATATTTACAAAAAGTACAAAAGCTAAAAACAGACATGGCAGTAACCTGCACTCACACACAGCACCTTCTCCAAGACAAAGGTGAGACTGGCTCCTTTTATAGGCCACCTCCTTTAATTGGGTGAGCTTATCTCAAAGTGCAGGTAAGTACAAGTCATTTCATTTAAATATTTAAAAAGTTAGCCATATCAAAACAGTGTCCAAGTACAAAGTACAAGTACAAAAACATATATCTTTAATAATTTAGCAGTGTTTTATTATCAATTTAAAAATACTAAACAGAAAAAAAGTTAAAATCTGTGCACCCCTCCTCCTAACAAAATGGTTGCCTGTCCCGGAACCTTCTTCAGGTGCTCCGGCTCTCGGGGGGACTATTTTAGCCAGAACACCTGAGGCAGACAACACAAGAGGGTAAATACAATTAATAGATGCATCAAGAATCTTTGATGGGGCTCCACATACAAAATGTTCGCTGTATGATTTAGGCAGTCAAAGGTTACCTTTTTGTCCTTCCCGTGGATCATTACTGTCCATCGCCTTCACCTTTCACTATTTTTCAATTCCGTTGGGAAGAGAAACAGTTTGAACAGAGGTTTGCAGTCACACAGTTCTGATTCCCTTTTGCATTTATGGAGTTCGCAAACAAATGTCTCAAGTCATTTTCCGCTGTTAGGATCCAACAACCACACAATTACAATGTCCCAAAACTAAAACATGACAATATCAGAACCAGAAACAAAAGCGATATGGTTCAAAAGACTTGAAAAGACTGGCTTTGTCAATCGACGCATCCCACTGGGAAAACACACATGGAGGTTTGATGCTCACTTTTTAGGAAAATCATTCCCAGTATGCAATGCGCAGTGACCGGAAGTTCGAGATTCTTGATGCATCTAGTAATTTTAACCACAGTTACTTAAATTAAATGCAATTATTTCATTTACTTATTTCATTTTCTTTCACAGGTCACTTTACTGCAAAAAAATCCAATCAATTAACCAATAAACATTTTAAAACTTTGCATTTGTCCTTACTATCAGCTGTTAGCTATCACCAGGCCCATGTTATGGAGACAGAATTTGAAATACCAATATTAAAGCAGACGTAGATTTAAGACAATCTTTGGTTACTCAACTTGAACACCAAAAATCTGCGAAAATGTTAAATATTATCAAAATTCCAACAAAGACCGGAATGTCAGTTAGAAATGATGCCTGGCGGATTCAAACTTTTGCTGCACTGGATCAAATGAAAAAATGAGTTTGCAAAGGTCAGTGGCTCATTTGTCAGATGGTGATGCTCAGATTGATTTGTGAGCTACGACAATCCCCGCTAAATCTGCGCTCCTCTGCAGACTAAATGTCATTTCCAAATGTCCACGGCAAGAAAATCCCAGTGGGGGGCTTTATTGTACACGGGCTATTCACCAAAATGTAATTACACTTGTGTATTCCGCAATGATTATCAAAGGACATGTGACTGAAAGATTTGATGGATCAGCATTGGCCAGGATCAATTTCACTGTCCTCTCTATTTACTTTTCATAATTAAAAACGCCACTCTGGCTCTTGTTAAGATGACACAGCACAAAAGCAGCTATAAGTAAATTCCAGATACTTTTTAAGGGCACGAGATCCAGTCCCATAAGGAGCAAAGAAAAGACCGGTTTCCAAAAGTCCAAACCATAAATGGCAAAGTTAAGATTTATGTCACTGGTGGAAATGCCAAAGCAGAGAATGAGCCCACACATCTTTCTCTTTCTCTCTCTCTCTGTGCATGTCTCTCTCTTTTTCACCTCACTCATTCTTTATACATCTCTCGTTTTCTCTCTTATTGTTTTGTTGTCATTGTCTCTTTCTCACTCTGAATGTGTCTCTTTTTTCACCTCTTTCTTGTTTGCCTCTCATTCTGTTAATCCCTCTCTTTCTCTTTCTCTCCTCTCTTGTCCACACATCGCTCTTTCCCTCCCTACATGCTTCTCTCTCTTCCTTTTTCCTCTCTACACTTCTCTCTTTCTCTCTCTGCATGTCGCTATTTTGCCTCACTCATGTATGTCTCTTTTTTTTGTCCGTCTTTCTTTATACATCTCTTTTTCTCTCTTTTTGTTGTTGTTGTCTCTCTCTTTCTCCCTTCTCTCTCTACACACATATCTTTCTCTACACCTCTCTCTCTGCATGTCTCTCTCTTTTTGCCTCACTAATTTTTTATACATCTCCTTTTTCTCTCTTTCTGTCAGTCTTTCTCTTTCTCGCCTCTCTCTCTGAAAAGATCTCTTTCCCTCTCTACACGCTTCTCTCTCACTCTTTCTCTCCACACACCTCTCTTTCTCTCTCTGCATGTGGCTATTTTACCTGACTGTTCTTTATACATCTATTGTTTTCTCTCTTTCCATCAGACTTTCTCTTTCTCTCCCTCTTTCTCCCTGTACATCTCTCTTTTTTGTCTTTCTTTCTTTATACATCTCCTGTTTCCTCTCATTCTGTCAGTCTCTCTCTTTCTCTCCTCTCTTGTCCACACATCGCTCTTTCCCTCCCTATGCTTCTTTCTCTCCCTTTTCCTCTCTACACTTCTCTCTTTCTCTCTCTGCATGTCGCTATTTTGCCTCACTCATGTATGTCTCTTTTTTCGTCCATCTTTCTTTATACATCTCTTTTTCTCTCTTTTTGTTGTTGTCATCTCTCTCTTTCTCCCTTCTCTCTCTACACACATCTCTTTCTCCACATACCTCTCTCTCACTCTTTCTCTACACATCTCTCTCTGCATGTCTCTCTCTTTTCCCCCTCACTCATTTTATAGATCTCTTGTTTTCTCTTTCTGTCAGTCTTTCTCTCTCTCGCCTCTCTCTCTGAAAAGATCTCTTCCCCTCTCTACATGCCTCTCTCTTTCTCTCTCTCTCTCTCTGCATGTCTCTCTTTTTCCACCTCTCCTCTATCTATACATATCTCTTTCCCTCCCTACACGCCTCTCTCTCTCACTCCTTCTCTCCATACATCTCTCTCAGCACGTCTGTTTCTTTTTCACCTCCCTCATTCTTTATACATCTCTTGTTTTCTCTCTTTGTGTCAGTCTTTCTCTTTCTCCCCCTCCTCTCTCTACACATCTCTCTCTGCATGTCTTTCTCTTTTTCACCTCACTAATTCTTTATTCATCTCTTGTTTTCTCCCTTTATCCTTTCTCCCTAATATCTCTTCCCCTCTCTACATGCCTCTTTCTCTCTCTCTGCATGTTTCTCTTTTTTCACTTCTCTGTCTATACATATCTCTTTCCCTCTATACATGCTTCTCTCTCTCACTCTTTCTCTCCACACATCTCTCTTTCCCTCTCTGCATGTCGCTATTTTGCCTCACTCATTCTTTATACATGTATTGTTTTCTCTCTTTCTATCCTCTCTCTGGACAAATCGCTTTCCCTCTCTACATGTCTCTCTCCCTTTTTCTCTCCCTCTTTTTCCGCCTCTCTTTCTTTATACATCTCCCGTTTCCTCTCATTCTGCCAATCTCTCTCTTTTTCTTTCTCTCTGCTCTGTCTACACATATCTCTTTCCCTCTCTACATGCCTCTCTCTCTCTCTCCCTTTTTCTCTCTACACCTCTCTCTTTCTCTCTCTGCATATCGCTGTTTTGCCTCACTCATGTATGTCTCTTTTTTTCATTTTCATTCTCTCTCGCTCTTTCTCTCCATACGTCTCTCTCTGCATGTCTCTCTTTTTTTCATTTACTCATTCTTTACAGATCTTTTTTCCTCACTTTCTGTCATTCTCTTCTTCTCCTCTCTATTTCTCTCTCTAGACTCTCCCTCACTCACCACACAGCTCCCTAACTCTATTTCATTACACATCTCTCTCTCATCTTTATCATCTTTTTTTTAATGTTTATTGTGGTATTGTAATCAGTATCTAGTTTTGAGTTAATTGCTTGGTATCAAAATAGAGCTTGAAATTTGAGTATTGTAAAAACACTACTCTACACATCTCTCTGTCCTGTGTTTCCCTCTTTCTCTTTCCATTCCTCTCTCGTTTCTCTCTACCGCTCTCCCTCTTGCTCTCATCAACCCTCTATATCATCTCATTTCCTCGCTTTGTCCCCTTTTGTTTCTCTTCAACCTACCCCTCCCCTCTTTTCCCCCTTATCTCTCTCTCTTTCTCTCTCATTCGCTCTCTTTTCGCGTGATTGTCACAAAGTGGCGCATTCTTTGGGAATAATCGTGCCTTAAAAACCTGTTCCACACTGCTCCAATCACGCCCCTGGCACAGAGTTAAAAGCCTAAACGCATCTCACGGTTAGCCCAGGATCTCGCTCATTCACAGATGACAGAAAAGCTCTGATTTCTGCTCCTGTAGTTCAGATGCCCTGGCAGCTGGTGGGACCGCAGATTTCTGGCCTTGATGAGCAGGTATGGGGTATGTGCCATTTTCTCGAATGCAACGGAAAGGTGTAAGCCAAATTGTGTGATTATGTGTGCACTTTTTAGATTTAGTGGAAGAAGTTTGAAAGTTAGACACATTTCACAATTTCCTGGCCTAAAATAATGTGTATGTAGGTATAACTTAAAGGTCTTATATTACGCAAAAGTGACTCTTGTGAGCTTTAAGCTATGTTATAATATCAAAAACATACCTGGAGTTGTGTTTTTTGTTTTTTTTTCATTCACAGGAGTTTGAGTAATCATGCATTAGTCTGCTAACAGCTTCCTTTTTCCTGTAGTTCAGTTTCCAGGCAAAAAGTGGAAGAGGGTGTTTTCTCTCTAAGAGAAGAAATTAGCCTAAATATGCAGAATTTGTGTGAAACCAAAAAGAAAATAGCGTTAAATGGACCCTTTAATACAAGGGTGTCAAACTCATATTCACAGAGGGCCAAAATTAAAAACTGGGACTAAGTCATGGGCCAAACGAAATATTTACTGAAACGTTTCAACAACATCTGCATGTTTTCGTTTCTTTTAAGATATGTAAGGCTTTTCTTATTAAATAAATGTTTAATAATAGTTTTGCTTAAACACTGAATCCAGAACAACCATATATAAAATAATACAAAAATTTTAAATAAATAATGTCTCTATAGCCTATCTGTAGCTCACTCTAATACATATCTGATATGATCTCACGGGCCTAATTTGGCCCCTGGGTGTGAGTTTGACATGTCTGCTTTAATACTTGATAGAGTCATGGCTACTACTGGTGCATGTATAATTTTTAATTACGTTAAAAACAATAACTGCTTCATCTTATTAGTATTATGAATCACACAAACCATTTGAGAACATAATGTTAAATCAGTTTACAGTATAAATCTTGCTGCCAAAAGCAAACAAAAAACAAAAATATAAATCAAGCACAAGATGTGGAGTCACAAAAAAGACACACATCCACTATTATAACACTTTGAGACTGTAAGTTTCCTGCCGGCTTACTTTTACTCCCCCTGTCAGGTGTTGAAAACTTTGGGGGAAAAACTAAAAAGTGTTTGTGGCAATGACTGGACTAGCAGCTTCACCTGTCACTCCAAAGAGGTCTTTCATACTTCAAATAGTCTTTGATCCATCTGCATAACCAAACGCCAGTGAAAAAGCCAAACCAATGACTGTAAGACTCAGCCAACATCCTCCCTTTTGTAGATACTGGAGTTTGAACTGGATTTTGTGCTGTTTACATTCATCATTTTGCCAACACGGTGACCAAAAGCAGTAACAGCACGCTTGTTGCTGCTACAATTTCAACTATTTAACACCGTAAATATTACAAATCCTACAAAGAGCGTTCTTATCCGTTTTTGGGTGCCTGTTGGACTTGATTTTTTTGCTTGACAGGGATAAGAGTTGGTGTGTAATCAACCTCAAAAGCACAAACCAGTTGTTTCTAAGCCAAAGGCACCAAATAAATGCAACCTGCCAGAAACCAGCATCCACCAGAGCCCAGGGCCAAGAACAATGGAGACTCCTGGTGAATATTGATGCTGGACGTGTCAATGGGAGTTGTGTTCCTCCCAATGTCCATCAGGCAAAAGCTGGTTTAAAGGTGCTCTACCTGATTTTTTACTTTGTCTTAAAAACGTCAAAAAACAGAACTTGTTCATTTTAAATGGTTTGCAGTGGTCCAAAAGTTATTCCTCCCTTTCCTTATGCGTTCTGTGTATTCTAATTACTTAATATGAGCTGGGGCAAGCTCAAATACATGGAAAAAATCTGGTGGAGTTCCTTTAAAATGTGCACTATGTAACTTTCTGAAGGTCTGCAACCTGTTTGTCTCCATGGAGATGTTATTGCTTTACATGGAACATTTAAGTGTGGCATTACACTGGTTTATCTGGCATTCATTTACAGGTCTTTCTTCCTGCAAAAATAACTTAAACATGATGCATTTTGAATGGAATGGGAGACGTCTCTCAGCAGCTCTGAGTAGTAACTTTGTATCATGGCATCATTAAATATTTGTCTAGATGAAGATAGATTTGTTTAATGCCATACTGAGGAGCATTTTAGTCAAATCAATAACAATTTGGAGACTGATTGAACCTCTAAAAGTCATGACAAAACAGGCAATTTAGTTCACCCCATACACTTAACTGGCACAGAATACAGATCCACTGATGTTGTAAGGTGTTAAAACTGGTGCTTTCATGATGATTACGCAGATTAAAAAGACGTATTCACTCAGTTTCCATGCAGTTTTCCTACAGTTTCCAGCAGTGATAGGCCAAGAAGCAGCAGCAGCCAAAGACAGTTCGTGAATACAAGATAATGAGCCAAATTGGCCCAATTAGGTTAATTATTCAGGCTAATTATCCCTGTTAAATAATGTCAGTGCTGTGGACGCTGGACATTTTGGAACAGAACAACTCAAGCTGGCAAGAAACTCACTGTCTTTCACAAAGACTTGAACAAACGTTTGTGTTTTCATCATCAATTCACATCAATTATATTAACAAAAAAATAATAACTACTAGAATTTGTTAACAGATGAACTGACTCAAACAGGTCCAATGCACTTGACACTGTAAATGAAAAAATAATCAGCATAACTTGATGATTTCTTTGAGATGATGAGTGTGTGGCAAGTACAAGGTTGGAGTTTTCTTTCTGCATTTCATCGCCCTCTTTAAAACTATGGAATGTTTTTATGTGTTTTAATGTTTTAATTCATTATAACGGTGCTCAGTGTCATTTTATATCTGAACTTGTTTTCATTAGATGCTGTACATATGGTTTATTTCTGCATTATCACTATTGTATCGGGCTGTTCCTACTTTTGACCAGGTCTTTGTTTGATTCAGTCCTGGTTTAGGCTAGAGATGGTCCAATATGATTTAGTTTGAGCCGATATATCTATTTTCTTTGTCAAAACTAATTTTAAGATTTTATAATCCATAGCAAGGCCTACAGATTTTGTTAGGTTATAGCAAAGTTCACAAATTAAGTTTTCATTTTTGTATGATTATATGATGTATGATGTATGATTTTTTATTTTCTTTTACTAATTGCAGATCTGACAAATACGCACCCAAATTAATTGCAATTAAACCTGTTTAATGAAATTATTTTCTTAATTATAATACACCAAATTGGCAATTTAGACATATTTCATTGTTAAAGGTTAAGAGGTTAGAAACACGTGAAAGGTGCATAGTGTAACTTTTCTGGTGGAGGGCCCGTCACATGCTTTTCTCCATGGAGATGTTATTGCTTTGTCTGGAATTTTCACACTATGGTATTAAACTTTTCTATCTTCATGGAGACCAAACTAGACCAAGTTACAGGTCAGATCTGTGGAGAGGCAACTCCACTCACAGTCAGAATGGCTGTTTTTTTTGGTATTTTGGAGCATTTTTTAATAAATGTAATGTTGAGTTGGCAGAGCAATGACATATCAGTAGAAACAAGCAGGTGATGGACCCCCAACCAAAAAGTTACACTGTGCACCTTTAAGATGTTTTCAGTGAAAAAGCTGTAAATATCCTGTGTGATTTGTCCATTTAGCTTGACATACGCTGATATTTTATGCCATAGCACTTGATTAACAAAACAACACTGGGCATATACATATAAAAATAAAGTGCAGTCCATTCAACAATTAGACCTGTTTGTGTGTCTAATGCGAGCAGACGCTGTTCAGTCAGTCACAGTCACAGCAGAGCCCTGTCCTGTCTTTATTGGAGAGGCTCATCTAACCTCTGTGTTGTCGAGTCCAAATCCAAACATTAGAGCAGAGTATGAATTTGATCAAGATTAAAAGGAAAAATGTACACAAAGAGTAATAAAAATAATTGCCCCAGTTTCAAGTTTATTATGTGCTAGTTCCACCTGCCCCCACTTGAATACATTTTTAAAACATGGCCTCTCTTATCATTTTTATGCAGATGATTGCCAGATTTATTGGCCAATTGGAAAAAAAGGATCCCTGCCCCCTGACACCCCTACTTGACTGTCTACGCGGTGTCAAGGTTTGGTTGGCCCAAAACTTTTTAAAACTGAATGATGAAAAGACTGAGGTGAAACTGTTTGGGGCCAGCAGTACCCTCATTGATGTGGGACACCTCAAAAATAATGTTCGCACCACAGTCACCAACCTTGGCATCACCTCAGACAATGATTTTAAGTTTGACAAGCAGATCAATGGTGTTTTAAAATCAAGTTTTTATAATGTGCGGCTTTTATCTAAAGTCAAACATTTGTTATCTTTTAAACTTTTTGAACAAGTTATGCACACTTTTATCTCATCACGCCTGGACTACTGTAACGCACTTTATTCCGGCATCTCTGCAGGAACCAAAAGGAGAGAGCACATTACCCCAATCCTTGCGTCTTTGCACTGGCTTCCTGTTCATTTTAGAATTGATTTTAAGATTTCATTGTTTCTTTTTAGAGCCTGGACTGGGCTCACAGTACATTTTGGGCCTCATCCAAATTTATACCCCTGTGCACGCTCTGAGGTCTGAGGGTCAGCTCCAGCTCATGGTGCCTAAGACAAGACTTAAAACCAGGGGGGACAGGGCCTTCTCTGTGGTTGGCTCTAAGCTCTGGAACACTCTGCCCCCCATGTTCAAGCAGCCCCCACAGTGGACTGTTTTAAGACCCACTTTTATTCTCTGGCTTTTAACACAGCGTGAGTTGTGTGGTCCTCTCTGTCTTCTATTTATGTTATTTATTGTTAAAGTATAAAGTTTTAGTAGTTTATTTTAGAATTGTATTATTGTTGTTGTTATTATGTGCTTGTGCAACACTTTGGAATCTGTTTGTGACATGTGGTATACATTAGGGTGACCAAACGTCTGTTTTTTGCGTCCTGTCCTGGGTATCCGGATTTTTTTTCATAAAGTGACGCAAATGTCCGGGTTTTCATTATCTTTCATTGGGCCATTAAATTGAACGGCTATCGTAGCTCTCTCTGCACTCAGAAGGAGCGAGCAGACACAAACGGTCGGTCAGCCCGCAACATGCCGAAGCACAAATGCGCATTTAACGATGACTGGCACAAGAAATTCCCCGTTTTCCGTCCTGGTCGGGACAAGTGGGAGGTCATGTGCACAGTTTGTGAGGTTTTTCACAAAAGGAAATATGGTCACCCTACTATAGATATAAAGTGGCTTGGATTGGATAGTTTTGGTGGTACGCGGAAGGCCAAATATTTTACACACTGGTACTTTTTAGCATATTTACATTTTATCCATTCCAGATTCAATTGCATTAGTACAGAACCTGGGATTATGAAAACAAACAAAAAGTGCAATCAGGCTGAATTCACGCTTCACTACACCCATATGTTTTGAGCAGCCGGCAGTTTCCTATTTCTTTGTACCTTTGCTTATTCCATACCATGACACATCCCCCATGCACACCGGAGCGTCATGCCTATAGTATTTTGTCATTCTCCTCCTCAGCCTTCTGCTTGGACTCAGTGGGAATGCTGCTGCTGCTCGGGCACATTTGTACAGCCATGTTCAATCCATCGGTCGCGCTCGCCTTGAGGGTCCGTGCACGGGCCCCTCTTCACTGCAGTTGTTTCGGTGCATAGATCTCATTACTTAAAATCTGCAGCTGAGAAACACAAGTTCAAAGGTCAGCAAATCCTCACTTCTGCTTGGGCTTATGATTCCATTCTGATGCAATTTTCCCTCTCTCCGATTCCATGATTATCACAGTCCCGACCGTCAATTTGATCCCCAGTCTTTCCGAGTTGAGTCGCTCTGTGAACCCAGCGTCGGAGAAGACAAAGTCCTCATAAAACCCCTTTTACCGGAACAATTTGTGAGTTCTTATACTCCAAAGTGTGAATTGTCACTTTCTGTCTGTCTTAAGATGTCTACCAACTTTTCTTTCTGTTATAAAGGTCACGAAATGAGGCGCATGGCTTCAAATACAGACACTAAGTGAGGAGGTAGTGCAGGTGCCGCCTCCGTGTCCATGTGTAGAAAGTAAACAACAGTAAATCAGCAGTGCGATTGCAGCCCAGAAAAGACTGCGGTTGTTGAGTAATTGTGCAAGACAATTAACCCTCCTTGCCCCCAGTGTCTGTGTACATTGGTATAAATGAGTGTGAGTGTGAACGGGTGAGTGGTTCCTTAACTCTTTCCCCCATGAAGACGACATTTGACGACTCCCCTTGTATCCTTAATGACGCATTTTGACACCTCTAAAGACGTATTTTGACGACCATTAGAAACGGTTCCTGTTTTTCACATAAACAGAGACTGCGATGAGCTGAATAAGCTAAATGAGTTGAATAAGTTAAATGGAAAAAACACAGGTGTACAACAGGTAAAAACAGCTGTACAATTGGCTATACTGTATCTGGTGATATGAAACCTGTTTAAATACTTTGAAAAATATATGTTTACATTTTTTATGAATATAATATTCAGAACATGCATATATCTGATGCTGAATGTAGTTTTTTGTTTTCGATTTTGCACCTGACCAGGTAAACTCTCATTTTCAGTGAGCTGTTATATACCTGTAAATGAGCTGAATCACATTTAAACATCCATAAATTAATAGTTCAGAGTCCAAGGTTTCCGGAGATACCAAATATGTCTGTCTTTCAGTTAGGTTCATGAGTGTGAAAATCATTTATAATCACTTGTGGAAGTCCGTTTTCTTTTATGCAGTTATGCTCTGTGGGTAGCCCTAGTAATATATGTCTGGGTTGTTCCGAGTAGGCGTCCAAGGGGGAAAGAGTTAAGTGCCTTGAAAAAGTGCTAAGTAAAAATGTGACCATTTAGCATTAAAACATTAAAGCATTAATAACTCAACACAATTTGTATAACAAATCAATTGGAAACTACATGGATCTGACTGGTAAATTAGCCTTGTGATGTGGCCTCTACCAGAAAAGTTACACAGTGCACCTTCCTTCATAAAAAAATCAATTGGAAACCACTTAGAAAACTGAACACATTACATCAGGTACACAACTATCCTAATTCATTTGAAGAGAATAAGCTCTGTCAATAGTTACTTTAAGGGTTCACGGTGAAACCTTTTGGAAGGAGAGACGCTGCTTGCTGATATTATTGCTTTGTCTAGAATGTTCCACAGTAAGGCATTAAAAGTAGCAGGAGACAAAACAACACATAACAGATCATGCCTTCTTGTGCTTCCTTTAAAGGTGCATTGTGTAATTTTTCTACCATATCTTTCTCCAGGGAAATGCTATTGCTTTGTCTGAAATGTTTCACAGTATGGTATTAAAAAGTTCTATAACCATGGAGCCCAAATCAGGCCATGTTACAAGTCAGCTCTGTGAAGAGGTTCAGTCAGAATTAGGGCTTGAGTGATATATCGGTTGGCCGATATTATCGTCACTCACGTGCTCTTGTTTACACCCGCAGCCACAGATCCAAACACTGAAATTATATTCTTTTTATGGACAATCAGTTTGAGTCAGGATTAAAAGGACATTTATTTGTGCAGACTTGTGATCTGAGAGGAGCCTGGGTGAGTGCTGAGTGTTGTAAATGTGTTTTAAAGCTGGTTTTGGTTAGCAATTTAGCTGCAAAGTGACTATATTGGTCGTATATATGTTACTGGACATGCATTGATATGTAAGTGAGCTGTGAATAGAGGTGTGAATGATGACATTTACACATATATTTAATTAAGTGTGCACGCATTTATCACTAAAGGCTAATAGCGGTAGTTTACTTTCTTTACTAGTAGCTAGAATGTGACGCAAAAATGCCATTAGGCCGACCTACTGTCTGTAAATATGACGTAAAGAGGCAGAATAACAATAAATGTTGCCTAAATAAACCCAATTTAATATCCACTAGAACTAAACCTAAGTTTTTTAAACAATTCAAGATTTACAGTGAATTTTTACATCACTAAATATATCGGCGATTAGATCGGCAGCTCCCACTCCCATTTTATCTGTATCATACTGGCCGCAACAAAATCCATATCGGTCGGGCCCTAGTCAGAATAACTGTTTTTTAGGTATTTTTGAGCTATAAAACCACCTGTAATTTAATAAATGCAAGGTAGATCACTTTAATATCATATTTTGGAACATTTGAAGTAAAACAATGACATATCCATAGAAACAAGACCTTTAAATACAGTCGTGTAGTCTAAAGCACCTCCACTCTAAATAACTCCATGCATCAAATAAAGTAACAGTAGTAGAAAATGAATAAAACTTTTTAAAATACAGTTTGGAGAGAGTTTGAAGTGGCGCCATATGCCACTATCAGATACAATGTCTTACTTGATAAGAGCAAATAAAGCCAAGCATGAAACACAAGCAGATGTTACCAAACTAATAAAGTTACACAGACACCATTTGGATCTCTTTCACAGCTGCATATGTAGGGAAGACTCAAGCATACAGTTGGCATTTCCTCTCAAACTCAATATTTATGTTAATGTGGTGGTAAACCAGAGCTTGTTTCTTCTACAAAGTTTGTCTCATTTACATGTTTGATTTACTATGATTTTGTTGTGGGCTAATTAGCACTTGGCTGCCTGGTTGAATAAATAACACTCTTAATATAGAGTCTAATGTACTGAAGATAGCAGCATGGTGAAACTATTGTAAACTCTTAGCAACTACCGCTCATAATTACCACAACAGATTCATGCATAAGACAGGTCGGTGGAGAGTCTTGCCCACAGACAAACTGACAAAATGAGCGGTGGATTATGAGATTTGAACCAACAACTTTACCTCTTGTTTCTAGTGCTTGGTGGCAATTTGTTTTTGAAATGAACTTTACTTTGTCTGTTGATTATCGTCCTGCAAATGTCTAAATATTGGACCAGACACAATCCTGACTTGTTTCTCAATGAACACAATGTCCACAAATCAGGCTCTGTGGTTGTTTGTGGAACACGTTGAATGAATTGCTGTTTTGATTCTGAGTCGACAGAATACTTGTATTTCCTGGGAGTCTGACGCTAACTGGAAGCAGTACCTTGTTAGAAGCTCTTTTACTCACGTTAGGACTTTAGAACCATGTCCAAGCACGGATCGCCGTTAAAGCCTGGTACGTTTGTCGAGTATGAGTGCAATCAAACCATGCCCAGGTGCAGCATGGATTGGACTTTAGCCCGGAGGAGGTGGGCCAAAGCACAGCACGGTTGCTCATGTATGCACATACACACAACTTTACTATACGAGCCCTGTCAGGTGCTCTGATGTTATTCATATGAGGAAAACCGTGAATAAAATCTGTTCCAAAACACGCGGCAAACCTGTGCTTACCTTCAATTAGGACTGTGACAGAAGTTTAACATCGTCTCTGGCTGTCATCACTGCTCTGCGCTGTTTTTATATCGAAAAACTCACAGAGTAGCACATATCATAAAATGACGCACATCAGCCTCACTATTTAACAGATATATCTGCCACTGGCTGTCGAAAGGCGAAGCTCTCAATTTACCAGTCAATCTTCGCTCCTACTCTCACCTATGGTCATGAGCTCTGGGTAATGACCAAAAGGACAAGATCGCTGATCCAAGCGCTCGAAATGAGTTTCCTTTGCAGGGTGGCTGGGCGCTCCCTTAGAGATAGGGTGAGGAGCTCAGTCACACAGGAAGAGCTCGGAGTAGAGCCACTGCTCCTCCACATCGAGAGGAGCCAGTTGAGGTGGCTCGAGTATCTCTTCTGGATGCCTCCTGGGCGCCTCCCTCGGGAGGTGTTCCGGGCATGTCCCACCAGGAGGAGGCCCCGGGGAAGACCCAGGACACGCTGGAGGGACTATGTCTCTCGGCTGGCCTAGGAACGCCTCGGGGTCCCCCTGGAGGAGCTGGAGGACATGTCTGGGGTGAGGGAAGTCTGGGAGTCCCTGCTTAGACTGCTACCCCTGGGTCCAGACAAGAGGTAACGGAGGGAAACGGGGGCAGATTTTTTACATTCAAATAGCTCTTATTCAGAAACTAGAGGGACTATTGAAATAAGTAAGTTATTAGTATGTAGGAAAGAGTTAACACTCCAACAGGAGTGTTAAACCTGTGATATTCTTTCAAGTTGTTGACAAATAAAAAAAATAAAAAAAAACTCATGTCGGTAACGGAGGGAATGAAATATGCAGCACTTAATAAATACAAACAGTGATAACTAGCGGTTCTCACTTACATATCCTTAACAAACTGGTTTGAATATTTGCTTCATATAGTTTTCTACCATATGGTACAAGATTAGGTTGAAAAACCTCTTACTTTTTGAGTAATGAGATTTTTTATTAAGAAAGGTCATGGTAACGGAGGGAAAAGTAACGGAGGGAAAATTGTGCAAACAAGTAGAAGGTGCATGATTTAGCTTTTCCTGTGACCCGTCCCCGGATAAGTGGAAGAAAATGGATGGATGGATCTGCCGCTGGACTTTATTTTCTGCTAAAAGCATTAGCACATGTAAACAAATAGCGCCGTGTGATGGCGTCATCGGCTGTGGCCCGGCTCGATTGTGCAAGTGGGAGTGTGGGCTATAGAACCCTATGCAATCATGCTTGAGCACGGCACAGTTCTCAAGTCCTAGTGTCAGTGCACCCTTAATCTGAGCTTCTTCTTCTATCTTGTAATTATTCAGTTACAGGTGTTTTTATCTGATCTGTAACTTGGGTTTTAATTTGTTGCAGTGCTGCACTTGTCTTCTTTATAAACACTCTCAAGTTTGGCAGTAGATGCAACCATTTTTGTGTCCAGTTCAAGGTGCTTTGGTTTTCGACTCTGTTGGATTGATTGACATGGAGTTGCCGATTTCTACTGAACAACAGGTAAGAGGCAGCTGTTAACTTGAAATCTCCCACTACATGACAACACAAGGTGGAACAGAGCATTTTGAGCTTTAAAGATAAACAGACTAGAAAGATTACTCAAACATATGTGAATTAAACAAAACTCCAGGGATGTTTTTGATGAGGTAACAACATAATAACATGGCTTAAAACTCACAAGAGTCAGTTTTACATAATATAGGACCAAGTGCACAAGCCTCTCCTCTACTTGAAAACGTTTACATGAAGAATGTCCACTTCTTGAACTTCTTGAATTGGCAGTTATTGCTGCTTTTAGACATTAGTGTCACACCTCAAAAACACATTTTTAAAATAACTGCCATGAAATAATAAAGGCTTTTAACATTTTTTTTTTGTTGTTTTTTGTAAATCCCAGCCCTTTGTTTGCTTTACAATGCGTCTGATCTCACATCTGAAGAGTACCAGAGTGAAACATATTTGAAAACACTCTACCATCCCAACAGCTTTTATGTTTTTTATGAAATAATCAGATTATTTCACTTTACCTCTCCATCATCTGACATCTAATTAACCATGCATCTCACCACTAAAACATTTCCACATACAAGCAATACATCAATTACCTGTTTAAAAATCTATTACACATCCAAAATGAAGCAACTACACATGGTCCACTCACATAACCTTAGCACACTTTCCAACTCCTTCACAAAATAATCCCAAAAATAGCTTGATGTTAGTCACAATTACTCAAATTTGTGTCAAAACTTGGTCCAACAGCCAGACCAAACAGGTGGCCAATGCGATTACGATGCGTTCGAGGTGATGAGAGTCTGGATTAGCTTTGAGCACTTCTTGGAGGCAGCGGGGAATGATTTATAGTGGACATAATGAGCAGTGTTGATGAGGTATAAATGCAAGAAGTGATCCAACCATCATTAAATACGGAGGTTTACTGAGGCCAAGAAAGATACTCAAACTTGTGCTTGCCTCACTTGGACTGAGATACTGTAAATTGACGATGAAGAAGTTAGATGCCTTAGTTAGATCGTGCCTGAAGTAAGGCCAAAAAAGCATAGAAGTAGCTAACTTTAAAAGCTCCTATTTAGCGCAAAATTTACTCTTGTGAGCTTTAAGCCATGTTAGAATCAAAAACATATCTGAACTTTAGATTAGAAAATAGTGTAATGTGGGCCCTTTAAAAAGATAGACATGTCTGAAGAGGTTTTAGACGCCATCCATGCATGTTTTAGTAATTTAGTGATCTCTCCCGGTACTACACAAACCCTTCCTCACAATTCTGTCCAATGCTCAGCCCACAACCCAACATCATCCATGCTTCTACCACATGACAATTCTCCATTTTTTATAAAAGCATGATACAAAACTGTAGGCTGATTGTGTTGTGATAGCACTCTGAAAGGGGAGTGACTTAGCGCAGAGAGCAAAGGGTCAAAACAAGTTAAGTAAAAGTTATAAAATCTGTCAAAATGTTATTTACGGCAAAAATAACCATTGGTGTTTGTGTATTGTCTGGAAAAGGGAAAAGGGGGCAGATAACATAAGATTACTCTTCTTTCTGCTCCTTTTCATTCATTTCTTGTGTGTTTGATGTTGTGACACTGTTGATGTCTTTTTATACTATATGAATGAAATAGAAAAAAAAACCAAAAACGTTTTCAAAACAATAAAAGGTAACACGGTGATCTAAATATGTCATGTATTAGCAGTCAATGGCCCATAGAAGTAAAATATGCACTCTTGAATCTATATATTGCAATCATTAGGGCTTTGTATCATTAAGAAGTTGCCGAAACAATACATACCTCGATACACAGGCCACAGTACTATACATATCTCGATACAGTGAGCTTACAATTCGATACAATATATTTCAATTTGATTCGATACGGTTCAATTAGAAAATAACGGCTGTGACACTAAAAGTCTCTGTTAAACCACTTCTTGTGCAAAGTTCATATGAAACACAAACATTTTACTTATCAAAACAGTGAAAATATCAAATGTGTCGCATAAAACTGTTTCTTTCCTCTGAACAAGCAACAAAACTGTAGCGCTGTGAAAAAATAATGTAGTAAAAAGTACTCTTGGAGATATATCGATACAGCAGCCCACTATATTGATACTGTATCATCACATTAAACAATACGATATATCGATATTTCAATATTTCTGCACACCCCTAGCAATAATGTTCAAAATGAATGTCTGCAATGTGGACCATTCAAGGCAAAGCAGTAACAACTCCATGGAAACAAGCAGGTGGCAAAACGGGAGTGTTTCATAGTTAAAAGTGGCAGAGGTGCCAATCACCCCATCAGCTGACTCCCACATGAACACTTTAATAGGATATAATAAATACTTAGGTGTCAAAAGCAATTAAAAATAATGAACTTGGAAGGTTATACATAGACTTACAAATGTGGAAAAGCAACTAAATCTGACTATTCAAACAAAACTGAACTTTATCAAAATGACAATATGTGAAGGTAAAAAATGACCAACTGTAGAGCAACTGAGGAGTCAATGTTTGTCTACTGATCTCCATCTAACAACAGAAATGTTACCTGCCTAAAATTAGATCAGAAAACGCTATAATTTGAAAACCAGTGGGCAGGCTATGGTGAACACGGACCCAAAAACATTATACTTATTTAGAGCCCATTTCACAATAAACCAGGGATTTTTAATAGAATAAAAGTTCATAATAACATCAAAATCTGCCACAGTCGGCCAGAACACTTTTAAATATGGAGATTTTGTAAATAAGTTCCATAATTATTTTCCTGGGGATCTTGTAAGTGCTGTTACAGTTTACTACAAGAGTGATAGCAAGTAAGATATAAAACAGATCTAATTGCTAATCTCTATTGAAATAAGGGTAAAGAGTGGCTGTTAACTTGAAAACTACCACTACATGACATCACAAAGTGGAATAGAGCATTTTGAGCTTTGAGATGTAGTCCAACTAATAATGCAAGATTATTCAAATGTGAATAAAACAAAACACAACTGCAGGTGTCCTTTAGATGAGGTAACAACATTATAACACAGCTTAAAGCTCACAATAATACATTTTATGTAACCCGGATTTTTTTATATTATTTATGTATTCATTGTTGATTGGATGAATTATGTTTTAAATCACAAAACAAATGTTGACAACAAGAGATATTTTGCAGCGATAACAAGCCGTATCTGCGATGCTCGCATTAATTAAGCTACTCACCATTTAACTTTGGTTGTCTGTTCCACGCGTGCCTTTTCCTTCAAAGTTTCTCTCTGATGCCATAAAGTGTTTTATATTTATCCTCCATGGATGTAGACTTTCTGTAGTCCATCATGAGTCATTCACCAAGCTCTTGGATGTGACACACGGTGTTTACGCGACTGCAGTGGTTTTAGAACTTATTTTGAAAAGGTCATTGAAAGTTTATTTTGACACCGCAAGCCCCTTTCCTGCCTTGTCCCTGATAAAGAGCCTGGAGTTGCTCTGTTTACGCTGCAAAATTAGAACTTCAACCTATTTTGAGCGGTGTGTAGCATAATGACGATTATTGGATGCATGTATGACACTGCTGGTGTAAATTGTCCGACTGGTTAAACTGGAAAGTGATACCAACATGTGTGCTATACTGCTGTGTTTATGTGCTGTCACGCTTTGGTGTAAATTGGGGGTAATATAAGACCTTTAAACTTTAAATATAGTATACAGCAGCAGGTTTCAATAGGTGAGGCCCGCCTCCCTTGGGGGGCACCAAACAGCCACTGGGGAGGCATGACATATGTAAATAACGGTCTGCATCTGTACACCTCTGCAGAAGTATCCATAACTGTAAAATTATGTCACCTTCTGACAACATACTGATAGTTTGGAGCCTCACCTTTTTTGCCTTGTATGGACTGGCTCTTCTCGCATAAGCTGTGTGGACCGTGGCTCTAAACCAGAACTAAAACCAGGACTAAACCAGGATTAAATTAGGACTAAATCAGGACTAAACCAGGTCTAACACAGCACTAAACCAGGACTAAAAATCTAGAATAAAACCAGGTCTAACACCAGGTCTAAACCAGGACTAAACCAAAACTAAAATCAGGATTGAAACCAGGTCTAAACCAGGTCTAAACCAGGTCTAAACTAGGTCTAAACCAGGTCTAAACCAGGACTAAACCAGGTCTAAACCAGGTCTAAACCAGGTCTAAACTAGGTCTAAACCAGGTCTAAACCAGGACTAAACCAGGGCTAAAATCAGGACTAAAACCAAGTCTAAAACTCACATTCCCCCAATTTGAAAAATCCTAGTATACAGACATTTTTTTTTTTTTTTCTCATTAAAAAATTTGGCCCATACAATACAGATCCTAGTGTACATCCTTTGAACCTTGAGTACAAAATTGCTCCACTCAATCTAGAACTTTCCTTTGACTATGCCCATGAATCCCGTAAACAGAATAAGTTTAAGGTTAAGCCGCACCCAGACCCGTGATACTGTTAACTGCTTACATATTCCAAACATAGCCAGGCTAAGCTACACTATCTCTTTGAGCTCAGCGGAGGCATAAATACGAGCCTAATGTTGCCTATTCTTCCCTCAGCTGATGCCATTTGATGCGTCCTTTCCCAGGGACTGTGAGGAGGAAGCTGCTTACTGAGCGCCATAAAGACTCAAGGTTGAATAATGTCCCAAGTTCCTTTATCAGGGTCTGACACGCGAGCTGACAAAGTATTACCATAACAAGCTGCTATGCATTTTCATGACTTAGCAAAAGCAACGCTGTCAGCAAAACTAAAATTGTTAAGGCTACAACAACACACTCCGAGCCTGATTTCGGAGACTTAAAAGGAAAGGAGGAATAAAAGAGGCTAGTGTCACACAGCAGACTATAAAAGTGCATTCAATTCAATATTCACTGATAATTCTCTGCTTCTATTGCTGGGTTTCAGATTACATCACAGCATTATATACAGATCTGCATTTTGTAATAGAAGTATAGACTATTGTAAAAAGTTCAGTGCACAACTTTTCTGATGGGGGTGTGCCACCTGTTTGTCTCCTATTGTAGAATGTTACACAGTATGGTATTAAACTGTGTGTATGTAGTATGGTATTAAAGATATGGACAGACTGTGACAAAGATACAGGTCAGATCTGTGCAATAATGCAAGCATAATGCAAACCATCCCCATGACGACCAGTTGGCAGAGCTACCACTAAAAAAGTTACATGGATTTATTTTTTTTATTTTTTTTGAGGTGTAGTTGGACAAATAGATCTGGACAAAGATTTAAATGGTCTGGCTAAACATTTGTGTATTTTATTTAAATCTGTTAAATGTAACC
Source organism: Boleophthalmus pectinirostris (assembly GCF_026225935.1). Taxonomy (NCBI): domain Eukaryota; kingdom Metazoa; phylum Chordata; class Actinopteri; order Gobiiformes; family Gobiidae; genus Boleophthalmus; species Boleophthalmus pectinirostris. The sequence goes on along the minus strand of NW_026571190.1, from coordinate 14,649,659 downwards.
TGATTATTTATAGAAGTCACATTGTCCTTGTCTGGTACGTCCAGACTGATCTCTGTGTAGTCTTTAAACAGAGGGATGTCAGTCTGGTCACTACGCCAGCATCTGGAGCCAGGCTCAGACATGACTGTGGAATCAGATTTCTTTATTTCTGTGACACATGTGAAACCAAGGAGCTCACTATGTTCAACACAGCTCCAAAAACATCAGACTTATTTAGAGCACATTTCACAATCATCCAGGGATTTCTCATAAAATAAAACATCCTAATAGCCTAAAAATCTGGCACAGTTGGCCATGACACTTTTAAATATGGATGTGGTGAACACTTGGTCCAAAAATGTGTTTTCCCCATGTGCATATAAAAGACATGTGCAGGAGCTCTGCCAGCCTCTGCAAAGCTGCCATCAGCACAAACTCCACCAGAAGTCACCACTTTAAATACTCCATTGATTAAAGATGAACTTTCTTGTGATTACCAAAAAAAAAAAAAAACTTTAAGAGATGGTCCCTCAGTGAGGACATCAGAGAGGGGCTTGGCTGCTCCTTCAGACTGTGCAAGATTTTACACCAAGGATGTATCTGGCCCAAAAAAGATGTGTTCCCAAACTAATTTTCAGATAACTCTATTGTCTATGAGTCGTCCAACCCAAGAGAGGAAATATACTGATGCTACAGTTGTCTTGTCAATAAATGTATAATGTAATGTAATGTAAAACTGTGAACATATTTATAAATCATTACATGCTATATATTCTATAAATTGTTCAACTTAAAAGGAAAAAAAAAAAAAAAAAAAACGTGTTTTGAAAGCCTCAGAGATGTATTACATCTTGCAAACAACTGTAAGATGCAAATAAACACAGTGAGCACAAACCATGATCATGCTGGACACTTATGAGTCAGTGTAATGTTTGGAGATTATGCTTGTAAATGTTGTCTTAGGCTACGTTCAGACTGCAGGGCTTAATGCTCAATCCAGACTCTTACAATTTTCTAGCAAGGCCCTTCACATTTCCAATTAAATGCGACTTGTATGTGATCTCCAGTGTGACCTTTATATGAGCCAAGTGTCCCGCATGTGCTTTGGAGGACATGGCGATGTTAAACGCAGCGAGCGCACTCTGTTGTCTAATCATGGACGCTAGCATTGGTCACCTGGGGATTTTAAAGTTGCTGTCGTACCAGAACCAGAACATGTTCAGCTTATTTGTTTTAAGGAGGAGATTGAGAAGGAGAAGAACAAGGTTTTTGGCCATGGTGTTCTGTGGGGCAGTGGCAGTAATGTCTGTACAAAGGAACGTGTGGGTGCGGAGTCGCAGGTAACAGTGGTTGGATTGTTATGTGCTTCGCTGCTTCACTGACACAGAGTTCAGACACAATTTTCGTATGATGAGAAGAATGTTTGATGACGTGCAGGTTGGATGAATGTGACCTGGCTGTTCAGACTGAAGTCACATTTCAAAATATCGGATATGTATCGGTTTTAGGAGCACATATCCAAGTGGCCTGGGTCGCATTTGAAAAAATCCAATCTGTGTCCTCCAGACATTCATTTAAAGATCAGATACAGGAGCAGATTTGGGTCATTTCAGGCCCTTACCCCCTATTTGACCTTTTGACTCTGCCACTGTCCTAAGTGTGAACAAAACTTGTGCAATCTAAAGGTCTATAAAATGCTGTCATGTCATCTACAACCTAGTGATAAACAATATAAATCTGGACTTTTTTTTTTTTTTAATAAAGCATAAAAAACATAAAAAGATGCATTTGCCAAATATTAAATATAAAAAGTATATAAGATAATCCTTAGCTTCTGGGTCCTATACTACTGCTGCTGCTGCTGCTACTACTGCTACTACTACTACTACTACTGGCAAGACAAGACAAGACAAGAGAAACCATTTGTTCCAAAATAAAGAAATGTCATTGTTTCTGCAAAGGGCACATGAACAGCTGGAGAAAAAAATGCAATAAAAAAACTATGTGAAATGATGCAATGACACTTCCGATCTGTACTGGTGAGGCTTAAGTGGACCATGTGTTGACAGGCACCCGCCGTCTCCTCCCAGCCTCTCCCCTCTCTCTCTCTCTCTCTCTCTCCCCCACGTCTTTCTCCCCTCCTCCCTGGGCCTCTCATTACTGTCAGCAGATCTGTGATATCTTCAAGCAGGGCCTCGCGGCGGGGCTCCGCTTGCGCTACGCTCCCGAGTGGACTCAAGCTGCCAGAACTCAGCCCACTCCCCCACCCATGGACACAGCTCTAAACCACGCAGCCAAACATTACACGGCTAATTATTCACACTCATTATTTATCAGCTTGCTTTGACTAATCGTCCCGAGATCATTTGGACAATAAATGCGTTTTACAATTAGCACGGCGACACTGGCATATACAGCCATTATACAGTATAGCGCTGGGCCAATTAGATGAGTTACTTTCTAAAAATAGTGCGCACAGAGGGGGCCATTTTCTTGAAGTGTCTTTTTATGTAATGTGTTTTCTAATATATGCAGGGTTCTTTATAGTGAGGATATTAGGAAGGGGCGAAAGCAGCAGAAATGCAGGTGTAAGCAGAACTAATGAAGATGACTATAGTCAGCTTTGTCTCCATGCAAATCAGCCATTTTGAGACAGATCAGGTTTTCAGATAAGTGCTTTAGAATGTACTGGAAAAGTCATCAGGAAAGTGCAAGAGGAACTAATGTCATACTGTAGATCTGGTACAAATGTGTAAATGCTGTTGGGGGGTTGACAACTGCAAATTTTATCAAGTTTGCCACTACTACTACTACGACAACTACTACGACAACTACTACGACAACTACTACTACGACTACAACTACTACAACTACTACTACTACTACTACAACAACTACTACTACAACTACTAAAACAACTACTACTACGACTACAACTACTTCTACTACTACAACGACTACTACAACTTCTACTACAACTACTACTACGACTACTACTATGACTACAACTACTACTACTACTACTACAACGACTACTACAACTACTATGACAACTACTACTACGACTACAACTACTACTATGACTACAACGACTACTACAACTACAACGACTACTACAACTACTACTACAACGACTACTACTACTACTACAACAACTACTACAACAACAACTACTACTACAACAACTACTACTACTACTACTACTACTACAACTACAACGACTACTACAATGACTACTACAACTACAACTACTACTACTACAACTACTACTACTACTACTACGACAACAACTACTACTACTACAATGACTACAACTACTACTACGACAACAACAACTGCTACAACTACAACAACAACAACTACTACTACTACTACTACGACAACTACTATTACTACTACGACATCTACTACGACTACTACTACTACTACTACAACTACTACTACTACTACTACAATTATGACTACTACATCGACGACAACAACAACTACTACTACTACTACTACTACTACTACTACTACTACAGTTCACAAATGTAGGAAAATATATCAAAATGTATTTGTCTGGTACATAACCATTTGTTGCATTTGTTGATAGTGTAAACCTACAAACATATATTTGCCAATTTTCTCTTCCAGCTCCACGTTTACTCATGAGTCTGTTCGAAAACACAAATCTGATGCTCTGTGGACTAACTTGGAGAGACACATACGCACAGAGACTGGGACAGCTCAGAAAAAAAATAAATAAAATGTTGGCTACATTTTCAATATTGGACTGATACCAAGATCTGGGAAAGACTTCTTATTAAAAAAATAATTCAGTATTTAACTCTGTGATCTACACTTGAACTAACTTGCACTTTTTTAGATGTTTATAGACAAATTTTAACCCCCCATCGAGTCGCACTCACTTCACAGGAAACATTACTTAAAATTCTGTTTTTTCGAGGGCTGTAATTTAGTATGCACTATCTTGCAAAACAGGTGCTTCAGCGTTGGGTGCTAATAACTATATGGACAACAAATAGCTTTAGATCTGCTGAAACAAACGATCATGGTGTAATTTATGTATCTGTGAGACATCACTTTGAGATAAACAACAACATAAAACACAAAGTGTTTGTACTGGACGTTATTGGCAACATGTGGATTTAGCCGATAACACGAGCCAAAGAGCTAATGAGGTAATCAATAACTGGTAAGAATGGGGCCAGTCAAACAGAGAAGAAACTTCCATTGTTGTGTGTGTGTCTGTGTCTGTGTGTGTGTGTGTGTGTGTATTTCTTTCACACTGTGGACATTCCCTTAAAGGCATTCAATTTTGAAAAAGAATAAAATGACGCAAAATCATGAAACAAGCAATTTATGGACTCAAAAATCAATATCAGACCATAACTAAAAAAAATAATAAAAGTTTCATGCAACTGTCTGCAATGTATCAAATTCACATAAGTTATATATATATCCATTGTTTTAGGCGATTATTTGTCATTACTTTTTGATTGAAGGTGCACTGTTCACCTTTCTGTTGGGGGTCCTCCAACTGCTTGTCTCCATGGCGATATTGCTTTGCCTATAATACGACATTAAACTTATGTATCTAACATGTTTTCAGTTCCATGCAAACATAAAATGAGTGTCCCACAGACTTGACCTGACCTGACACCTGCTTTTCTCCATGGTGATAGATATAGTTAGTATAATTTCATCTGTGGAACATTCTAACAACAAAACAACAAAAAAGTTACACAGTGCACCTTTAAATATATTCAAAATGTTATTATGTTTATCTTAATGACATAGAAAATGATCTGAAGCGTAGTCTCTTTTCAAAGTAACAATTCTCATTTGCACAAATTCATTGCTTGACCTTGCTAAATATGTAAATACCTTTATTTGTGTCAATTACCTAAAAGTACATGATCAGCTTAAGGAGAAAGCTCCCATTAGCGACCCAGTGCACAGCCAGTGATAGTCATGCAACAGCTGGGGAGGGCCGCTTAAAGAGCCACCACATCTGATCAGCATCACATTAACTTTCAACTTATGGACACTGTGGCTCTCCTCCAGCCATCTCCACACCAAGGTCACTTCTGATGAAATCATGATGAAGCCCGCCTTTTATCTACAGATTTCTCCTCTTCTTCTCTTTCTCTCTCTCTCCCCGTCTGTCTCTGTCTCTCTCTCGCTCTCTCTCTGGGGTCATTTTGAAAGGTCCCAAACCACTTACTTATAACTTAATTTTCCATGCGCTTGCCAAATATTCTGTCAGGGGTGTTCTAGTTTTGAACAGTATTAGACATTGGAAAGTCATTACTAGGGTATTATAGATGTTGATGAGCTTTAGCAGATTTTCAACATTTCTAAGATGCAACATGATACCTCTTTATAATAACCACATCTTAATGTCTTGGTAAATGAATGAATCGAAACTTTATTAATGGTACATTGTGTAACTTTTCTGGTGGAGGGTGGAGATGCTATTGTTTTGCCTATAATCTTCCTCAGGTAAAACATTAGGAATTTAAACTATCTAATAAATCTATGGTATTAAATCTATTGCAGTGATTACCGTATTTTTCAGACTATAAGTTGCGCTTTTTTCTGCGACTTATACTCCGGTGCGACTTATATATTAAAATGTTCAGACTAACAGCCATGAGAGGGCGCTCTAAGCTTGTGTGTCAGTATCTAGTACTACTTTTACTCCTGTACCACTGTCACTTTGCACTCTACTGTGCATGCCTCCTATAGAAAAAGCCGCTGTCCTACTGCAAAGAGTGAAGTATGCTGCTGAAAATGGTAATCAAGCAGCAGAAAGAAAGTTTGGAGTGAGTGAGAAACTTGTGAGGGACTGGCAGAAAGCAGGGATAGAGAACACAGCTTCACGGTAACCGGGCGGGTTTCCTGGAAGTCACTGGATGAATTGACAAAGCCTGAACTTCAATGACAACCAAACCCATCTTGTCGGGATTCAGAAAGGCCGGAATAATTCTAACTGGAACTGAGGCTGAGTCTAACGACAGCCACGCAGATAAGGAAGTGGTGCTCTGTTTACATCATGGAACTATGGTTTATCTCTGGAGGTCGTGCAGAAGTGACACCGAGGATGAAGAATTCAATGGATTTAGTGATTTGGAGTCGGATAGTGAGTTTGGCAAACTTATGTTCTGTTGTTTATGCTATAATTATGTGAATAACTGTTCATATGTTACGTTACAATGTTGCCTATTCAGCCTTTTGTTCTCTATTCTGTTATTATTACTAGAACTTGCCTTTCAAGATGAAATGTTGGTTCTTGATGTCTGATTTTATAAAATACATTTCCCCAAAAGGTGCAACTTATAGTTCAGTGCAAATTATATATGTTTTTTCTTCTTCGTTATGCATTTTTTGGCTGGTGCGATTTATACTCCGGAGCGACTTATAGTCCGGAAAATACGATATGCATGTCAGATTTCTGGAGAGTGGACCCTGCTCAAAATAAGAATGCATGTTTTTTAAAATAAGATCATAATTGAATAAATGCAAAATGGAAAAGTTTAATTACACACTGTGGAACATTCCAGCAATCACCATGAGAAAGTATCTGGCCGACCCTTTACCAGAAAAGTTACACAGTGCACCTAAGAAAGATTCAGGCTTAGTATCTACTTAACTGAGGGGTCAGGGTTAGGACTCAGGAGTCAGGGCATTAAAGGTGCATTGTGTAGCCTCTCTGGTGGAGGGTCCATCATATTTTGTTCAAGTCACAGGTCAGATCTGTGTCAAGTCCACTCACAGTCAGAATGTCAGTTTTTCTAGCTATAAAAACAACTGTAACTGAATAAATGTAAGGTAGAGCTGTTTAATGTTATACTGTGTAACATTCCAGGCAGAGCAATGACATATCCATAGAAACAAGCAGGTGACAGACCCCCAACCAAAAAGTTACATAATGAGCCTTTAATTAAGTAGTACAGATTTGCTCATAATTAAATAAGTCTTTGTTTGTGGTTTATTACAGTTATTAAAAGTGTTATATAAACATATCTTCATCTCTTTCCTCTCTCTGTCTCTCAGCACTGGTCTCTTGGCACAAAGTTACCAAACAGTGGGGTGACGGAGTTTTAATTACGAGACGTTCCACTGAGTTAATTGAACCTAACGCGCGCCCCCTAATTTCACTTTACAGCAAATCAAGATGTTACTTATGTAAATATGTCCGGCCCACTGGGAGACAGGGACCGGAGCCAGAGCCCAAAGTCATTCTCTCCTCACGGCTCAGAGCTGCTGCATCGGCAACTTCATCCACAGGACTTTTATAAAACAGAGGGACTCCTTCAAACGCCGCGCTCTCAAGGAGGTCCATGTGCTACTATAGGTCACTAAAAGACTTTATAATACTTTCAATAAAACTCATATTAAGCAGTTTTCTGATTTGTAGTATAATGCTTCCTCATCAAAAACATACAGAGAGTTGTGTTTTGTTTCTTTTACACATGATTAACACACAAAGCCTAAATATTTTGGCTCAGTTCTTACAGAAAGTGCTCCACTGTGTTCTGAAACTCCCAACACCGTCACTAGAATCGTTTGGATACTTTTAGCCCTGGAATTGCCGATCTCTACTGAACAAAAGGTAAAAGGAGCTATTAACTTCAAAACTACCACTTCATGACATCACAAGGTGGAACAGAGCATTTTGAACATTGGGGGTGCACACAGCCTAATAATTCAGGATTACTCAAACATGTGTAAATGAAACAAAAAAGAACTCTGGATATATATTTGGTGAGGTGACAACTTTCTAGCCAGGCTGGTGCCACCAAGTGTCTCCGCTCAATTTAATTTCTCTCCAGTGACTAGGTCAGGAATCAAAATACAATAGTCAATCAGCGAAGAGCCATACATTCAATGTTGTCAGCGATTCCAGAGATTGAGGATTTAAAGCCAGAATAAAGATAATGTATGGTGAATTTTATCAAGGGGAAAGACGTTATTGCCCTGTTTCCTACAGGATTTGGGAAAAGCTTAATATACCAGTTAGCCTTGTTAGCGGCGCATTACATATGTCACGACCAAATAGCAGCGATTGGTTAAATGATAAAAAGTACCCGCCTACCGTCAAGCGAACAAATTCTAACACTGCGAGGTCAGACGTTTTTTACAAAGTGAAACGAAGTAAAACCAGCTGATGAATCAGGCTAACAACATTCGGACATGGCTTAAAAATCATAAGAATCTATTGTGTTTGTGTGTATAAAGTTATAATGAAACGGTAATTGGCGACACTTATTCAAAGTACTTCACATCAAGAAACCAATCTCATGGACATGTAAAACAGTAAGGGAAAGCTGTAGTCCATTTATTTTCTGTCAAATCAGAACCAGTTTGTACTACCACAAACAATACATAACCGTAAAAAGTCTGTGTCAGTCATCCAGGTAAGAATCTTCGATCAAAAACTTGCGTCCAGTTGACATTGACTTTTATAGTAATTACACATGGACTCCCTAAATTACATTTTTCATGAGATATGATTTCGCTTTGACATGGGAACTGTCAGAACCCAAAAACTAATCAATCTCCTGTCTCTCAGACTGCCCTCCAGACACCAGCTTTACCTGTCCTTATATTTACCTAAAACAATCCAGGTGAAATTTGAATCAGATCTCATCCAATATTTGTGTGTGCCGCAGCAGAGGCAGTATAGAAAGTATACTCTTGGACTGTAGCAGTAGCAGGCGTCATTGGAACTTTACACTGAAATTAAACTAAAATGATAATAAAAAGTCAGGTTATATGTATGAGTACTTAATCTATGTATTGACAAATGTGTTAGTAGGCTTGTTACATAAACCGTACTTCTTGAAAACACCAGTGGCATATACACTAACTCTAAAATATCGAGCTAAAATCTAAATGAATGTTCTTCCTTTGACAATAGTTGAGAAAAAGCTTTTTTTTGAAACACCAGCGGCTGTGAACATACGGTCCACTGCTTCTCTGAGCCTGTCCATCTCTGCAGACCGTATCCACACTGCACTAAGACTGGCAGAGTTTGTGCAGATAAATGCTGAAAACAAAGATTTACATTTCATATTTTCTAACAATTCCATAGTGTCAAATATTTTGTGATTGTTGTTGCTGTGCTGTGTTCTGCCTCAATTAAAACATTTACACAGACAGATAAATGGAAATGTAGCCTTCTTACTGTTTAAAAAGTACTAGAGTCTCAACTTAACCTGGGCTGACAGTGTCTAAACTTGCAGAGTACACAATTTTTTCTCAATTTTTCTCAATTAATGTAAAGGCCATGTCTCATTTGAAAGCTCAGAACTTCCAGAAATCATTCACTGAACTAAAACACTAAGTTATGACATAAATAAAGGGGATATCATGTCAAATATTATTAGAATTGTCATCAGTAAAAGTTATATTTTATCTGCAAATGTTTATTTCATATCTGGGGATACAGTATTTCATTCTAGGCATTAAATGGTATGGCATTAAACTCATCTATTTCCAAGAAGATAAACTGGTGATGCCATCAGGTCAAGTTAGGTTAGATTTGTAGAGAGCAATCTCACTCAGATGAATTGTGACATCAAAACTTAATTGCACTAAAAGCAAAGTGAGTGTAAGACAACACCAAAGCATTTTTTCGCAATATGGATTAAATGACAGAAACATAAAGGGCTCATATTACGCTATTTTCAACTCTACTCTATGTTATAATGCAGTTTCCTCATCACAAACAAACCTGGAGTTGCCCTGGAATCTCGACTGAACAAAAGATGAAAGGTAGCTGTTAACTTAAAAACCACCGCTTGAACAGAGCATCATTAGCTTTTGAGATATAGACAGTATGGTTGGGCGGTATCCAAATTTTAATACTGTTAAACCTTCTCAGGATTTTACTGGGGTATATGGGGTATATTACCAAAATGTTTTAGTACAACTTTGGTAAGCTATGAAGCTGCACTGCTATACGGTCTATGTGTATGACCTGCAGACTCTCTGAAAAGTTTTCGGAGTCGTGTCCTTTCGTCCGACAGAAGCACAAGGACAGAGGTGTTTTTATCAGCGCTTTACAGTTTACGCAAATGAGCCATGCGGTTTTAAGTTTCATTTCTGTAAAATTTAAACAAATGTGCGCCTGAAGCCAAAATGCTGCCAAATTACAGAAGTACTAATATTTTTTAGGCTGGACCAAATCGACTGCGGCCTGACTTTCCAACTTGTCTTGGTCTTCCTTATGAACTGTCACGTGACAATGGTATGAAACCAATCAAACGTCATCTCCCCACGCAGTTAAAAGAAAGACTACCATTAGTTTTAAATTGTGATAGCAATAAAATTCAAATACAATCACACATTCATTTGTGCTGAGCAAACAAATGAAGGTATCAATAAATTATAATATTAGATTAGGTCTGCGCTGCAAATTTTTTAAATGACAGTAATGAAACTCATGCCGTTGCTACTTTTTGATACCTCAGGAAACCGTAATACCGTATTACCACCCAACCCTAGTAGACAGACAAATAAAGTATTCCTCAGTCATGTGTAGATGAAACAAAACACAACTCTGGGTATGTTTTTTAATGAGGTAACAGCATTATAACATTGCTAAAGTTCCACTCCATTTTGTCTAATTGAGGACATTTAAACCCATCTATTACAAAGAAAACCAGATGAGGCCATCAGGTCAAGTTACTGGTCAGATCTGTGGAGACACAACCTCGCTCAGTATGAACACATGTTCTTCAAAATATATTTCTGAAATGAAATAAATGCTATAGATTTGAATGCAATACTGTGGAACATTATGGACAAGCAAGTGGCTATACCTTCCACTAGAAAAGTTACATAATGCAGCTTTAATTTACAAAAGAAATCACTCCCTCTTACTATTACAGGTGATTCTTGGCCCTGTCTCCCTGGGTTGGACAGACAGGTGCAGTGGCAGACACAGCCCGTCCATGAGCTGTGGAGCATTTTAATGAGACGAGATAGATTAGGAGGAATCCGTTACTGCTGACGAGGTGTTAACTGCGCACTGCTACTTTCCAATATGCCAAGGACTTACGGGAACACCGGGCTCAAATCTCTGATCCAATTTGGAAACAAAGCAACGCTATTAAAGTCATCAGGACAAACATGCATACAAGAGGGGATTAGGTCTGACAGGCCCATGATGAAGTCCTGTGGGAGGAGGAGGAGGAGTAATGATAGTGTCCACGTTGTAATGTAACACCAGCGAGATGTAAGAGACACTAGTTTGCATGTGTTGATTGAATATGGTCCCTGGAGACTGTGCCTGGGTGCAAACAGCGACACAGGTGTAGATCTAAACTGATATTAAATGATGGTGTTTTTAGTCGTCGATTGGACTATGACTGCAATTTATGATGGCTGCTGTTTTCGCAATAAAGGTGCACACATCTCTTTCCGGAGGGAGGGTTCACCACCTGCTTGTTCTGTTATAATGTTGTTTCCTCATCACAAACATACCTGGAGTTGTGTTTTGTTTCATTCACACGTTTAACACACCAATCTTGCATATTTAGGCTGAATTCTTCTCTCAAATGGAAAACACTCTTCACTAGAATCATTTTGATAATTTCAGCCCTGGAACTGCCATTCTCAACTGAACAAAAGGTAAAAGGTAGATTGAATTAAATTGAACACTGAAAGAGAGCCTTTTGAGCTTTGTAGATGTAGACAGACTAATAATAAAGGATTACTCAAACATGTGGGAATGCAACAAAACACAACTTCAAGTATGTTTCATGACAACAATGTAATGTGCCTAAACACACATGAATCTCACATGAGTCCATTTTGCTTAATATCGGACCTTTAAAAAGTCCGGAATTTATTCAATTACAAATTAAAAGCTAAAAATCATGCTTTCTTACTGTGAGTGGGATCATTTCTCTATATATTTAAATAGTAAGTTGAAACAGTGGACATAAAGATAAAATTTAGTACAATTTAATGCAATATTGTGTAACATTCAGAGGGGGCACTACTATTAGGCAACAGCAGGCGGCCGCCTAGGGCCTCTAAACCTGGAGGGGCCCCTGATCAGTTGCCCTCAGTGCCACTAATGGACGAGGCCTCAGAGCAATTTGATTTTCTTTCAATATGAAATTAACTGAGAGTGGTTTACTTTTAAACAAGAAAACACCATCCCAGTAGTATCCGATAGTCAAATCTATTTAAACTGTCAAAGCATAACGCAAAGCATAGAATGGACAAGTCAGCTAGCCAGGCTGGCGCCACCTAGTGCCTCCACTCAATTTCATTTCTCTCCAGCAACTAGGCCAGGAATTAGAATAAAACAGATGGTTTGCAAAAACTCCAGAAGTGTGAGTTTGGGCACCAGCCAATCAGCGAAGAGCCATATTTCAGTGTTGTCAACGATTCCCGAGATCGAGGATTTAAAGCCTGAATAAAGAGAATGTTTGATGAATTTTATCAAGGAGAAAGACATTGTTGCCCTTCTTCTAACAGGATTTGGGAAAAGCTTAATATACCAGTTAGCCCCATTAGCAGCGCATTACATACGTGATGACCAAATAGCAGTGATTGTTTAAATAAAAAAAAAAAAGTACCCGCCTACCGTCGAGTGAACGAATTCTAAACCTGCGAAGTCAGACGGTTTCTACGAAGTGAAACCAGCTGATGAATCAGGAGTCAGTGTCAGCTTGACCCTAATTTAAACATAATCACAGTATAATCAGAATCATATGTCATGGATGTAAACAAAAATACTATACTATGTTCTAGCAAAAAAATAAAACTACTTTCAGCTCTGGTTATCTAGTAGGGGGCTGAACTAATAAGAAAAGTTTCCAATCCATCATAATTCAAATAAAAGCATGCGTGTCTCAAGAACAATAGGGAAAAAAAGAAAATAAATATATATTAAAAATAAAATAAAATACAAATAAAAAAACAAAACAACAAAACAGTGCATTATAGAGAGACTCAAGTTCGCCTATGGCCCCCAAATTGCTAACTCCACCACTGGCAAAATTATAGGCAAGGTAATAACATTTCCATGGAAACACACAGTCATACATGGTGCTTTGAATAACTAACCTTAACTTTAACACAAATTTACATGAATAGGTTTGAATGAAGGGGATTTTTTGAACATGCATCTTATCATCTTACTTTAATTCATGAAAATTAAGTCAGGTACAGCCCCTTTATTTCCAAACAAAGTCATTCATGAACTCAGCAGCTTAAACACACTAAGTCTCTAGTTCACAGGTTATTACTACCAAAGACCGAAGACTTCATTTCTCAATTACAAGAACAAAAAACTTTTCCTGTCCTTTCTTTCCCATGTTCCTTTGCACATCAGTAGTTTGCTGCCGACTCTTTGACTGGCTTCCCAATCCGGCCTGTTTGCACTTTAAACCTCCGGGGAAATCCCATCCACCCCTGGGGCATGACTGATAACAATGAGACTGTTCACCTCCTCCCTCTCCCCATCTCCACTCACACCTTATCTTAAATACCTCCAAGTCCAAGCAGCCACTGGTCTGTTACTGCAATGAGTGATACAGAGCCACATACACACAGCAGACAAGCGGAAAAAATTACCAGAAAAAAGCGGCTATCACGTTTTATGAGTATGGAAACACGCCTCAAGAAATGAAGGAATTAGAAAAGACCGTCCATGAAGTTTTCAATGATTGAGAGTGTTTAAAAAAAAAAGTTAACAAAGAGCTCATTTCGTTAAAGTGGGGCCCAACTACGATTTGGTGAGCGTGGATATAGCTCAGCAGGACCTAACGCCAAAAGCTCACTCGCAGCAGGAGCGAAAACATGAAAAGCCATTACAAATACTGACAAACACTAACAAATACAGACATGGAGCTCTGGATTTGGGGCCAATTTGGAGTGATTTGCTCATTGTGACATCAAGACTTAATTGCACTAAAAGCAAAGTAAGTGCAAAAGCATCTTTTCACAATAGGGATTAAATGCCAGAAATTTAAAGAGCCCATGTTATCCAATTTTCTGATCTATGTGTTAATGTTGTTTTCTCATCAAAAACGTACGCGGAGTTGTGTTTGGCTTCATTCACTCATGTTTAACACACAAATCCTGCATAGTAATGTCATGTGGCAAGGAAGTGTAGTAGTAGTAGTAGTTTTATTTGATCATTTTGTAGCACTACAAAATAAAATAAAACAAAACATAGACTACAACCCCATGGATCATGACTAAAAAGGTTTAGGCTGGAGTAAAAAGTACTTATAATGCCAAATCCAGTTAAACACTGACAAAATTCCGAGAAAGAAAAAAAGCGTATGAAAAGCAAGTTTGCATTTACAATTTCACTTACGACTTACTGGATATATAAGAGACAAAATATGAATTAAAACAAACAACATTTAATGCATAATTCATTCATTCCAGAGCTCTATATCTTTCAGAACAAAACATTTTATACTCTTTTTTTAAAAGTTACTACAGTGTTAGACTCACTCAGATTGTTCCATACACAAACCCCTCACAAAAAATCATATCTTCATTTTTCGTTTAGTTTCGTTTATAATCGTGCAAACTAATAATAACGATAAAGAAGGCACAAAATGTATCGTTTATGCTCCACTGTGTTACTAATATCTAAACATCTTTACTAGAATCATTTGGATAATTTCAGGCTTGGATTGGAATTTGCAGACTATACTGAACTAAACATGTACGAATGAAACAAAAAACATATCCTTATTTCTCCCCTTTTTTAATTTAATTATTATTATTTTTGTTTTGTTTTGTTTTTTTGATGATATCTAGGATGGCATTACACTGGCTCAACCACAAAAGAGTGAAGATTATTATGAGTAAAACACCTATTCACTAATGCTTGGTATCTTACTAGCATTAACCAGAACTAACTGAGACGATCATAATCCAACTATTAGCTTTAAAGGTACAGCTTTCTCACAGTGGTCACACACCATGATGGAGAATGAAAGCTGAAGATCATTATTGTGAGAGACAGGATAGTGCCAGAGACTTGGCAAAGCGGTTCAAGTCAAAGGCGGATGCACCACTCTTACTTTAAATGTCATACTGTCTATTTAATTTGCATGGAGGAAGCATCAGGAAGCACAGGCTCTGCCAAGTTACAGTCAGCAGAGATCTCCGTTTTGGCTGGAGCATGAAAAGGATGTGAAAGACAAGGAGTTACGAACAAAGAGCTCATGACAGCAGAAATCAGGATCAACAAAAGTTTGGAGCTCAGAGGCCTCTTTAGAGCCAAACAGTTGATCACAGGGCTCTACCTGTGTTACTGTAGATTTGATACGTGTGCATGTTATGTAGTGTTGTGAAGTAACTACATTGATGTACTGAGACTAAACATTTAAAGGCAATAGAGTAGATTTCAGGATACAGTTAGTTAATATAGTGACTTAATATATTGCAATACTTGATATGCAATTTACGCTTCTAACTACATTAGTTTGAAAACCAGAAAACAGCTTCTGCAGTGAGTTGCATGTTTGATTTTCCCTTCTCTAATTGGTGAAGAATAAATGCCAAACAAACATAAATCTTTAAAAATCAAGTAGTGTTTTTAAGGTTTGAGATAGGGTAAATATTTCCACATGAAATTATTCAAAGTATTCAGAAAACAGCAGTGATTGGACCATGAGTAGGAAAACTATGTCTGCAACTATGCGGCGATTGTTCAGATTGTACTAGACCTAAAGTCTACCTACATCTGTAACAATTAAATCATAATTCAAAATCTTATACAACATATTTGCCCAATGCCTCCATGCACAAGAGCGCCTGGCAGCCTCACTGTCAGTGCCACCACTTCCTGTCCAAATGTATCTCTACGGTTGTGCCAGAATGTGCACCTTAGCCCCTAACACCTCATTCACGACATAGGCCTGCCTATTTAGTGGACTCTATTGTGCACTCATTCACAGAGCGATTTGGGCACACAGCTCACTACATTTAGATGATGTGTGTAGGAGACAAATAGTACACTAAACTCTGACAAAACTTGGTTTCTGTCATACATAATGATCAGATTAGACTGGTACACAAGTATGTATGGACTAATAATAACCATACAAGTTTTTGTTAAACTGCATCTCATGCAAACAGACTGGAATTATTTGCTTTTTGTCTGAGATGTAAAAATTATCGCTTTTCTAACATCTTAAGCTAAGGAAAGTGGCAAACCCTAGCATCTTTACACTGTAATGGTTACCGTAAATTCTGGACTATAAGACGTTACTTTTTCTCACACATTGAACCCTGCGGCTAATACAAAGATGTGGCTAATATATGGATTATATGTTTGGCACTTTGTCCATTCATATATACAGTCTATGGTTTGGCAACACGTGGTGCGCCCGCAGCCTGAGCCTGAGAGAAAGCACCATTGTCTGTGTGTTGTCAGCGTTCCTAAAACAGTTTTATTGCTGTGTTTTAAAATAAGTTATGATGGTAAATGAACATTAGTGAGGGGGATACATCTTACCCGTAGGCGTTAAATGCAGGTAAGTGTGTACGTGAAGAGAAGAAACATCTCAAACTTCACTTCCACTCAAACCTGATCAATAACCTGTCCAGTTAAACACTTGTCTCTGTCTGCTGCTGTTTTTCTGACTCTCGCAATGCATTGTGGTCTATATTGACTGGTCTAGTGACGACTACTTCTCAAGGTGCATTATGGGACATTTTGTCTGCACTATTTTTTCACCAACATTCGGACAACCCTAAACCCCCTTAATGCTCTAAGTAAGGAATAGTGTGAACGTTTGGACACAGCAGAGCTGTGCTAAAATGAATTCATATTTAAAGAGAAGGTAGTGGACAGGGAGCTGCGAGTGGATGTCACTGACAACATGTCAAATTTAAATAAAATGAACACTTCAGTGGAAGATGCTTCTTTGCTTAGACAGAGTGATGTTTGTATCTCAATGCTAATGCTAATGCTAAAGTTTTTAATACAGAGACAAATAACTGCACATTTTGTAACAGTGAAATAGAAACTGTTCTTTTATTGTAGCCATATTAGAACGTTTTGGGACTCATTCCAATGGATGGTGGAATATGACACAGATTTATCTAACTTCTCTAACTAATGTAACTTATAAAGGGGTCCAGTCAAGAGGTAACGGAGGGAAACAGGGGCAGATTTTTTACATTCAAATAGCTCTTATTCAGAAACTAGAGGGACTATTGAAATAAGTAAGGTATCAGAATGTAGGAAAGAGTTAACACTCCAACAGGGTAAAGTTAAACCTGTGATATTCTTTCAAGTTGTTGACAAAAAATTTTAAAAACTCATGTCGGTAACGGAGGGAATGAAATATGCAGCACTTTTTGGGCAATAAATACAAACAGTGATAACTGGCAGTTCTCACTTACATATCCTTAACAAACTGGTTTGAATATTTGCTTCATATAGTTTTCTACCATATGGTACAAGATTAGGTTGAAAAACCTCTTACTTTTTGAGTAATGAGATTTTTTTATTAAGAAAAGTCATGGTAATGGAGGGAAAAGTAACAGAGGGAAAATTGTACAAACAAGTAGAAGGTGCATGATTTTGCATAATTTGTCAACTTTTTTCTTCCGAATACTTTAATATTACTTAAAAATGAAAGGAAACTATTTCTATAAAATATGTCAGTCCTTTAATTTTTTTATTTTTTTTAAATCATGTACCTTCATCAACAGTTCAAAGATCGAATAACACAAGATATGATGAAATACATCTATTTATTTACATGATTTGCAGGTCTTTGAAATTTGGGAAATAATTTTTGTTCCATGTTTCATACATGGTCTGTTTAAAACATATGTAACTTTAGAACCAAAAATGGTACAGAAAAAAGGTAAACAGTTTCATAAACTAGAGTACATATGCTATCTGTTGAATACATTTTTATATCAGATGCATTAACTTAAATTTTTGGCCTTGTTGTATACTTCTGCTTGACCGGGCCCAAATATATATAATACGGAGTCATTTGCAAGACAATAAAAGGAACTGTTCTATAATTCTTGTTTATTACTAGCCAAACAATTTATTCATAAATGCTAATTCTCAAATATGAAACCCTTGCTCAATGTATATAGTCAGGATTTTTTGCAATTTAAGAGACCTTACATCACATTAAATCTAAACAAGCCCTTATAATAAATGATTTTATGCAGTCAGATGCATAAGACCTCTTGCATTGTACTTTGTTGTATTAACATTGTATTGTGTGTATTTATTTTATGGTTTTATTGTTGTTTTATTTATTTTATTGTTATTGTTTAAAAAAATCATAAATTTGCACTGTTGACATAATGTATTTTGTATTGCCAGCACTGATTAATAAATAAAAAAAAAAATAAAAAAAAGTTGAGGCATAAATATTAAAGCAACACTACAAACTGAAGTACTGCACATATTTCACATTTGAATCTCAATAGGTTGTTCATATTGTGTTTTACGATTTTAATAAAAGTGACTCCATCAATCAAATGTGTGGCACATTTAAAAGAGCCAAAGCTTACCAAAGCGCCAAACAACATTTACAGTGAAATACAATACACTGTTAGCGTTGAGACACAGTGAGCTAGCGAGCGCGCCGGCTATTGGAAAATATATTTTGAGAAGACGCCATGGCAACACACTCATCAAACCAGCGACGACGCAGACTAACAAGCTTTTTAATATTCGTCTATTCTGAATGGGCCGTGCACATGTGGACAAACAGATCCAGATAATTGCCAGGCCATTCATTACACAGCTAATGAGTGTTTGGGCTCAAATGTTAAATATCAGTCATCACAGCCATGGCACGATTCATGGCTCACCTCTGTCACTGTGTGCCGTTCAGTCCAAAAACCACAAGTGCAGACATTTTAGATTAAATAAGATCTGTGCCAGAATTTCACAAATGCCTGTTCCCTTTGAAAAAAGTTTTTCTTTTTTTTTTCTAAGCTTTTGTTTATTTTTTATCAGTTTCAGAGATGAGACAAAAGGCGAGGAAAAGTCTACATTGAGTACAAGGCTAAAATCAACAAACAAGATCAAAGCAGCATTTTGGCAATCCAATGAAATGCCTTATATACAAGTACTTTATTAAGAATTATTCAGGCTTAGTAACAAAATACACAAAAATGCCCTATTAAAGGTTGTATGGAGGATTTTTTTTTTTTTTTTTTCAAATTGTCAATGATAGCATTATAGAGGTGCAGTAGCCTTGTAATTATGATGACCAAAAAAAAGAGAATAAAAATTCATCAACTCTGGACGTGGTGGGGCTAAACATTTGCCAATAGATAACGACACTGCCTCGTTATCTGTTAGCTGATAGGCTGTCAATCAAACTCCCTACGTTTCTAGCGTAACTGACTTGCCTGCGCGCTGCCATTACGTGGTTTACGTACGCCTGTCACGCAGTCCACAGACGCAAGACGCACAGACGCTGTTTACTCCACCAACACAACAGTTCTTAGCGGCTTTTTTGACCTATATCTTCCTTGCAGTTAGTACAAAGTTTGTTGCAATGGCAGACAAGAATCCAGGAGCAGTTCGCCGCAAAAGAAAGTCCATTTTTGAGGTCGCTGAAAGAAGAAGACAAGGGGAAAAGCAGCGAAGCCAAACTAAGGTGATTCTTGGAGATTCATTCCAGCGATGGCGCGACTGAAGCAGACGCAGGGTCTAAAGACTGACGCACTGGTCGCCAAATTACTCCTGGACAGGTAACTTCTGCTTATTATGAAAACGTACTTTATTTCCAAGAGCTAGACAAACGTTTTTTCAGGACACAAATGCGATATCCTATGCCTGAAAATGTAATTTTCAAGGCAAAGAAAGAGTCCGCTTGCTGCTGCGTGTTGTAGCTAGTTCATTCGCATGGAATCTCTGCGCACTCTTCTCTGCACCCCTTTCCTGCTCCTCTCCCCGCTGCCCGTTCCGCTCTTCCCCCTGCTCCTCACTTCTTCTAAGCGCCTGGAATCTCCGCGCACCGCTCCCCTCTCCTCTCCTCTCTCCCCGTTCCGTTCTCCTTCCTGCTCCTCACCTCTTCTCCGTGCACGAAATGTCCGCACACCCCCTCCCCCGCTCCTCACTTCTCCACCTTGCCTAAAAAAACACTGTAGTTAGTTGTTTACAAGTCATGTGCAGCGCACCGGCTGTAAACAAACCTGTTTCTGGCGTAAAGTGAGGAGGCGGGAGAAGGCGTTTCTACGTATGGAGCTGTAGGGGAGGGGGGGTGGTTTCACGCATGCGCAACATTTGAAAAAGGACAAACAGTCGCTGGATTTCCCGTTCCTTGGAAAATCCTCTGTACAACCTTTAAATGATGAATAATATCCTCATGATGAATTAAGTCTTTGTTAAGATTAATTCTACTTGTAAAATTAAAATTATTCCATATTGCAGACTTTTTAAATGAGAACCTGTGTTTATCCCCAAAATGGTTAACTCAGATTGCTCTATTGCTAGTTGATGTGGGCCAAGTGTCTTGCCCAAGGACACAACAACAGTTATTTCAAGAGCTACTGCCGTTCCTCTGTGGTACCGACTTCCACTGACCAATTATTGTACAGTACCAAAACCCAAACCAAGTGATGAGACTTTCAGCTCCTTTATGGGATCCGAATATTTTTTCTTTTTATTTTGATCTAATCATATGAAAGAAGCGAATGTGAGAACTCATTAAACAACAAACTAACCACAGAGAGAAATGACCATGGCACAGATTTGTTTAAAATGGTTCAAACAGAGAGTAAGTGTGTTTACCCAAAGAAATAATGAAATTCTTATTAAGATGTCAATTTTATTTTATTATTTTTTTGTGCACAAACTCTCACTTGTGTTGCCCGCTTTGCTTCTGTGCTGATTCTTGTATTATTCCAGCATTAATCAGTGTAAAAATGCATAAAAATTTTAAGGAAAAATATTTAGTTCTTTAAAAAAACATGAGATTCAGAGCCAAACCTTCATATTAAGGAACTGTTCAAAAGCGCAGACTCCTCCACAAATGTGTCCTCAGTCTTACAAACATCACAGATCATATCCAGGTCTCACTGTGTAACTCTCACAAATTAACACTGCTCCAAATGACACTCCCAGGTAATAACATTTTCTATATTTATTTGATTATTTCATTTCTCACTGTCAGTTCTCCTCCCCGAAACCAGATAAGCATTACACCTCGAGCTAGCACAGACTCTACTTTCTCCTCTGCGTATTCAAATTTCCAGACTGGGGCGTATTACGAATGACAAGACATATGCGTTTTGCTTGTTATGAGGAACACATCTCTCTGGCTGCACAAAAAAAAAAAAAAAAAAAAAAAAAAAGAAGGAAGACTAATTTGCACACGGCATGCACACGTTCTGGCTAATGATTGATAATGTTTTATTAATGCTAAATATTCTCTGCCAGGGATCTAAACAAATCGTGGCAATTTAGTCCCTCCAATGCACCTTATCAATCATGAGAGCAAAGGAAGGCCCATGCATCACTGACATATTCTCCTCGAGCAAGTTCAGAGGTCTTCCAACAGCAGCTGCAAATGCTACGCTATGAGAAAATCTGTTGTTTTTTCCACTAGATTGACAAGAAATAGGTTACGTTCATGTGGCACAACATTCTAACATCCCTATTCACCTTCTTCCGGAAGGTGCCGTGGGCGACGCCATCGTCATTGGGGTTGGATTATTTTGCATGAGGCTGCTGATCTCCACAGTAAATAAGTTTTATACAGACTACAAAGCTGTTTAAAGCCTTCGAGAGAATCGGTGCAGTGCTGACTTCTTGGTCACATTAACATTGAACATTTTACACAAATAAACCAGCTTTATTTCATATTGTAGTGGCTAAACTTTGACTGGCTAAAAATGGATTCTCATGTAACCGAAAGTGCCACCACAAAAAAAGCATGGTTTAGTTGTATTTACAGCAAAAAGTGGGTGGGCTAAATAAGGTTAATGAGTGTGTTTACATGCACATCAGTATCAACAGTATCAGCCATATTGTGGTTATGGCAGTATTTGGGATACTGCGAATACATGTACATTGAGAAACCGGAATTCAACACAAAAAAAAAAAAAGATCATAATTGGGATACTGATGTGCATGTATACGCACTCAGTAAGTTTAAATTGACATTCTAAATTTAAATTTTATTCTATTGAGCAATGTGCTATTTAAATGTTTGATGTACCTTATTTTTATTATTTTTAAAAAGGGAAAAACAAAACTATGTTGATTTGTAGAGGTCCAAAATTATTCCTCACTTTTCTTATGCATTCCAATAACCTTATTTATTCACTGTGATGCAACTGTAAGAGATGTTCCCATATTTTTCATGTCAGAGCAGATCAAAGCAGAGTTTTACATTTATGGTACAACTAACAATAACTATCATGCCAACTGTGCACTTCCCGATTATCAGTCAATAAAACACTTTACGATTAGATGCAGACAGCACACAGAAGATTTATTTCACACATGCAGTTTTTGTTTAAATACATGGAAAAAAATCTGGTACAGGGGTTTAACTATCAGATTGCATTTTTTTTAAATTATTATTATTCATTATTATTAATATCTAACTTATATTAATTACTGGGCCTATCCACATGAAAGAAAAACTGACAAAAAGTTGAATATCTTTGTCAGTATAAATAAACAATAGTGAGTCCGAAATTGGTGCCATCATTCAACTGCAAACAATGTGATTTTTGTCAGTGAAGGTTGAACATACTGTATGTGGATCATAGGTTTAGGTGTTTGTGAATCTCCCATACAGTTATATAGGCCCCTACCCTCCATTTGAAAATATGACATCATCATATTTTAGAACGTGAACAAAACCTGTCTCAACAAACCACGTAACAAGACTATGATGTCTTTATTTAAACACTCGAAAGACTTTCATGCCCAAATGAGACATCTAAGTGTTTCTGTTGCTAATGAGTAGCCGGTAAACAGCTAGGAGCCTGGGGGTACAATATGCTTGAGGGAGAATTTCAGCGGCTTGCACTGCATTTTAACACCAGATAAATGAGCTGTTTCAATTACCGAAAGTAGGCCACAGAGAAAGAGGAATATAATGTTAGGCCATGCAGATGCTGATGTAACAAGTACTTTTATTAAGAGGTACTTACAGAGCTGCGCAGGTAGTGATGTCGTCTACAATCACGATCCGATACGATCACATTATCAGAAATCGGAGCAGATCACGTGACTGCGGACTCGATCCGGACTCGGACGTTATGTTCCAATCAGGTATCGGATAAATAATATACGTATAACACATAGCGCACACAGGACACACGGTACACAACAGTACACAATAGTACACAACAGTACACAACTGTTTGTTTGTTTTTTAACTGAGGCACGGAATTTGCTCAGGGACTTCCAGTTAGCACTAGTGTGCCCCAGACCATACTGTGAAAAGTAAAGATTTTCAAGAATGATGGTGCCTTGTTAGAAAAGTTAATAAAATTTAAGTTTTGGACATTTGATTTTTCACACTAAGTTCAGCCCAAATACTACACATGAAATCAATACAATCTGATCCCCCCATACATCCTGGATCTTATTCTTTGGTATGTTTTATAGAAGTATCGGATCAGGACTCGGTATCAGCAGATACTCAAAATCAAATGACTCGGACTCAGACTCAGGGGCAAAAAAACTTGGTCAGGACATCCCTTGGTTTTGACTAGGGATGCACTAATCTGATACCAGTATCAGACATCGGCACAGATACTGAACAATTTACTGGATTGGATATCAGCTTCCAAATATCGGTTCAGCTGATATCATGGTTGGACATATGAATCACTTGTCGTAGTTGGCTCAAAAAGTCTCTCAATGTTTGGACTTTTAACTCTTTATATTTATGTTTCAGTCTCTGCACTGGTATCAGTTGATATCGGGTCTCACCAGATATTTAAAGCTATAATATTGAAATCAGTATTGGAGTAATCGGAGTTGAAAAAGATGGATCTGTTTTGATTATGACAGCACAAAATGTTCTTCTTAAAACTTCTTCAATATGTCTTCCTTCCTTTTCATCAGCATCTAGGATCATGCAGGTTGCTAAAGGTGCACTACGTAACTTTTCTGGACATCTTTTCTGGTCTCTCATTGTTTATATGGAGTGTTTGCAGTACAGCATTAAACTTATCAAGCGTTTATTCAATTAATTCACATCATTAATCAATCCCTTTATTGATTTGACCTGCAACTTGGCCAAAGAAGTTCTCTACATCTCTGTCATCTGCAGTAATAAAACGACCAGTGTGAGAGGCTGAATTCTCTTGGCTCTGTGATTTGACCTTGACCTGTTTCTGTCTAGTGTAAAAAGAGCCTGAGAGGAGAGCTCTGTATCCCGCTAGTGTTGATGGGGCACTGGGTAATCTTTGGAGCGATGTCAATTTTTCATATTGCATGAGTAAGGAGTTTAGAGTTTAGAGTTTTTTATTTAAATTCCTTTTAAACATGCTTTTTGGTCACTTTGAGATTAGTATTATTAAAAAGTTCACAAGAGAATTCAAAATTTTTACCTGTGACGTAACTAAACTGGCAAAATTCAAACAGAGCATTTTTGAAGGTTCAAAGCAGACAATTTTTGCTTAATTCATGCTTGTTTCCTTATTCCATTAATCCAAAGTAGAGCTCCAGGTATGTTTTTGATAAGGACAACAATAACATGCAAGCTGTTTTCATTTATTTAATTTCAGCTATTACAATAAAACCACACTTATAATCTCTTTCCAGCTTCACAGTGGGAGAAAAGGGGACATCCTCCTTGTCGCGTGAAGCTAATTGCGTGTGAAGTTCTTCTTGTTATTTCAGCAAAACCTTTAGTGATCCATCTACACTTGCCTTTATCTCGGAGCTGTGCAGACAAAGTGCTTGGCAGAGCTGTTCCATCCTGGTGGACACTTCAGGACCACAGGGGGGCGCCGGTGGTGAAACACTGCCAGGACGCTACAGGACAAATGCTTTCCATAAAGGAGAGGCTTTCTAAACCACTTAATGTTGTCTATTTTGATTTTAAAGAGATTACACATCCTTACAATGCCTAAGATACATATTTTGCTGGTATAAAAAGCAATTTGCATTAAGACATAACGATGTACCTGACTTGAAAAACAAAAGAAAAGTTCATTTTAAATGGTTTAATTATTCACTTCCCTTATGCATTCTATACACTGTAATTATTCACTGTAATTATTCACTGTGATGAGTTCATGAGCTCTTTCCATTATTTTAGAGTTGCCTAAAAAACGGTACTGATTCTGGATTTTCCGATACTTATTCCGATAACGATACCTAGAGGTGGGACCAAGTGGTTGTTTTCCAAGTTTCAAGTAAGTCTCAAATCTTTGACCTCAAGTTCAAGTCAAAGACAAGCAAGTCCAAGTCATCTGCTTTGAGCTTCATTTTTCATTTCATGTCTTTAAACCAAAGTACCAAATATAACATTATTATATAACACTATTTATATGACTTTTAAACTAAGCTGAATAATGCTCTGTAACAGTGTGTGGCATATGTCTGTGAAAAGCGCTATATAAATAAAGGCCTACTTACTTACTTATTTACTTAAATTGTACTGAAAAAGTCAAGGTATCTTTTTGAGGCTTTACATAAGAATTGTACAAATGTTATTTTTTCCTTTTTAAATATCTTGACAACATTCTAGTGTGAATCATTACGGTCAGAAGACAAAAGAATTCAGATTTAAAAGTGCTCCAGTTATTTTGTCATGAAAGATCATGTTCTGTGTAGTTCCCTCTGTTTTACTGCATTGTACTGTATATTACTGTATTCTACTGTATATTGCTGTATATTACTGCAGTATAATTGAGGATACCACATCACAGTACTTCAGTTACATCCGAAGTACCAAACAGAAGTCAAATGGACATGTCCCAGTTTGTTCCTGTAAAATTAATCACTGCATTTATCAACTGTAAAGAGAAAAGTATTTTCTAGAGAAGCATCACATCTTCTCAAGTCACAGGCCTCAAGTCCAAGTTAAGTCCCAAGTCACTGCCCTTCAAGTCCAAGTCGAGTCCCAAATCTTAGTCCATTTTATCAAGTCAAGTCTCAAGTCGTTAAAATAGTGATTCAAGTGCGACTTGAGTTCAATTCGTAACTTTCAAGTCCCACCTCTGCCGATACCTATCAACTGTATATTGAGGACACACATCACTTAAAGACACATGTCACACATCATTTTAAAGCACTTCTATATTATGTGAAATTAACTCTTTAAGCCATGTTAAAATGTTGTTATCTCCTCAAAAACATACCTAGAGTTGCATTTTGTTTCCTTCACACAGCTGTTTTCTGTTTCGACGAAGAACTCAGTCTAAATATGCTGAGTTTGTGTGTTAAACATATGTGAATGAAACAAAACACAACTCCAGGTCTGTTTTTTGATGAGGAAATAGCATTATAGCACAGATCAGACAACAGCGTAACATGGGGCCTTTAATTTACTAATTGAATATATTCCCTATTATTGTTACTAAAATAGACCCAGAACAACTATTACCATAGAAACACAAATTCGGAAAAATGTGACTAGAATAATTAGATGAAGTATCTTTCTACTTACGTGATAAACAAAGCAAACATGAGGTTGCTTCCTAATTTACAAAAATCACTACAGTGCACTTTGTTCAACCCCACACTATATTTACAACCCTCCCACTTTACACATCATTATAACTATTCCCTTCAAACTACGGAATACATGGCACACATTGGATTTGTATTAAAAAGTTGCTGCATCTCTGACAGGAAGTGAGATGGCTTGATTCTGTTAATAGCATTCGGGTACAGTTATATTCGTAGCTTGCAAAACGCATAAGCAGCGCAAAAGGGAAGGAGAAACTTTTGAGAGAGTATGGGAGTGGAAAGCTGCACGATGTTCTGGCTGCTCAAAGTCTTGTGATGGGGAACAGCAGGACTATTTTTGACTTTTGCCTGACTGAGCTTGTCACTATTCACACTCGTCATATGAGATACACCATAAGTTTCGCCAATGCGCAAGTAGTTAGCTGAACCGCGCTGCTGTCAGATAAATAGAAAAGGAAATGGACGTGGCTAAAAATAACAGTCTGAGATCAAGTGATCAAGAGATCAAGTTGGTTGGAAAAGCCCGTTCAAAAGCAAATACTAGTCTTTCTGGCTTTGAGTGGCAATATGAATATGAAGGTGAAACTGAGAAGGGTTATAGTCATGGTGGGCCAAAAAACAGCTCACAAAATCCATGTATGTCTATATATTTGTATTCCATTAAGCTGAAGCTGGTATAATAGTGGCTCAGTGGTTAGAGCAGTGGTCACCAAAGGAGGATTGATTCCCACTCAGACCAAATGCTGTTGTTGTGTCCTTAGGCAAGACACTTCACCCACATTGATTAGAATGAAAGTAGTGAGAGTGCGTGAATGATTGGTAGTGGTCGGAGGGGCCGTTGGCGCAGGTTGGCAGCCTCACTTCTGTCAGTCTCCATTCTTATCTTGAGACTTAACGCTTCACTGTGATTGGTTAAACCTGCCTGTCATTCACTATGCAGACCAACAGGAAGAGTAGGGGGTAAAAAAAATTGTAGTGCGAGAAAGGTGGTAGTAGTAGTAGTAGTAGTAGTAGTAGTAGTAGTAGTAGTAGTAGTAGTAGGAATAGTAATAGTAGTAGTAGTAGTAGTAGTAGTAATAGTAATAGTAGTAGTAGTAGTAGGAATAGTAATAGTAGTAGTAGTAGTAGGAATAGTAATAGTAGTAGTAGTAGTAGTAGTAGTAGTAGTAGTAGTAGTAGTAGTACAGGGTTACCACGGTCATGGAAATCCTGGAAAAGCCATGGAAACTGAAAATGTCATTTTCCAGGCCTGGAAAAGTCATGGAATTTTAGAATCTCTTTCATGCAACTCCAGTGTTCTGTTAAGTTATCATGGGGCTACTATGATTACTTCTGAACGTATGCACCTTTTGTTTTAAAGAAACGACAATAAATGCACTGACAGTATTTTGAATGTTATAAAACTATAATTCCAAACCATGAGGTGAGTGGAAAGGGTTAACATTTCATATTTTGACCTAAAATTAGGATCATTTCTACACATGCAGGGTGCTGTAAACTCATGGAAAATTCACTTTAGGTCATGAAAAAGTCAAGGAAAAGTTCTGAAATTGTGTCAGTGAAAAAGAGTGGGAACCCTGGTAGTAGTGGTTATATTTATAAAAGCTGCATCAATCTGTGTCTATAATTTAATTTTTTCAGCAGTAACCTACTTGTCATATAGCCAGGCTGGCACCACCTAGTGCCTTCGCTCAATTTTATTTCAATTTTATTTCTCTTCAGCGACTAGATCAGGAATCAGAATACACTTGATGGATTGCAAGAACCCTGGAAGTTGTAGACTGCGCATCGGCCAATCAGCATCACCATCAAAGAGCTCTGAAACCATCACTGGGTCGATTTCAGAGATCGAGGATTTAAAGCCAGAACAAAGTCTGTTTGGTGAATCAAACGGAAAGACATTATTGCCCTAATTCCTACAGGATTTGGGAAAAGCTTAATATACCAATTAGCCCCGTTAGCGGCAATTGGTTAAATAAAAAAAGTACTCGCCTACAGTCAAGAGAACGAATCCTAATGCTTTCACTTTGTGGAAACCATCTGATGAATCAGGCTACTTGTCGTATCGTTGTATTCTGAATTGCTCCTTGTAGGGGATGAATAAATTACTTATTCATCCATCTACCCATTTATCTATCTATCTAATATTAAAAAAGCTGGAGTCACAGTTTTATCAATCAGCACAATGGCACATTCGCAGATTCATATACATAAAATGAGTCAACTGTACTGCCCAAGGACACACTGACATCATGTATAATATTCTACAACTACACAATCTGAATGAACAAATAAACAACACGGGGGTTAAGTAGCAACTGTTTGTCCTCAATGTGATGTGAACTTAAGTGCTTCTTAACCCTGGCACATAAACTACAGATGGCACAATAAAAAAAATAAACAAAAAAATGCTGAAGTCAGAATTTGTGTGGAGTTGTTGGCTTCAGTAGCTCAGACAAATGGGGCGGACACTTAAACCAGACCATAAAATTGATTTCTAAATAAATAAAGGCACAATGGAGATCGTTTTGGCCACAAGCTATCTATAAAGGTCGGGTTATGGGCAGCGGCGTGTAGCTGCAGAACCTCAATGTAAAAATAATGCTCTGGTTGTGTCTGTGAAAAGAATATGATTCATACAAGGCAGTTCTTCTTCTTTGTTCAGCTTCTTATGACAAAATACACTAACAGGAAAATATTTAGCAGAAAAGCAAGGACACAAGTTCATATAACCTTTGAGAATAAAGTTTTCAAAGTGTACTGTGACTAGAGCTTGCATGTTGGAGAAAAACATACTTTAACATCTTTATCATTCTATTTCTAGATCTCTCTCCATTAAAATATTATATTAAAAGGTCCACTGTGTAACTTTCTGGTTGGGGGTGTGCCACCTACTTGTTTCTATGAATATTGCATTGCTCTGCCTGAAATGTTCCACAGTATGACATCAAACAGATCTACCTTACATTTATTCAGTTACAGGTGGTTTTACAGCTCAAAAATACCAAGGAAAACTGGTTTTCTGACTGTGAGCCAGAGTCCAGAACCGGGTACAGGCAAATAGTTGCTGAATTCTTGAAGAAATTCACCAAACATTCTCTTTATTCCGGCTTCGATCTCGGGAATCATTGACAACACTGAATATATGACTCTTTGCTGATTGGCTGGTGCCCGAACTTACACTTCCGGGGGTTTTGCCAAACGTCTAGTGTATTCTGATTCCTGACCTAGTTGCTGGAGAGAAATGAAATTGAGCAGAGGCCCTAGGTGGCACCAGCCTGGCTAGGTGTGGGTTTAACTTTAATAAAATCACAGGTTAACCGGCGGGTGCGGGTCTGCAAAAGTGGACCCATGCAGGACTCTGCTGTGTGCGGGGTCATCTCTCCACAGATGTGACCAGTAACTTCGCCTGGCTTGGTCTCCATGCTGATAGAAATGTTTAAGGGAATACTATGAAACATTTCAGAGAAAGCAAGAATATCTTCACGGAAAAAAAGCATTTGACGATCTCTCCATCAGAAAAGTTACACAATGCACCTTTACTATGCAAATGGTTTTCTGACAAGTTTGTGCAATTGTGATCAGAAATACAATTTATGTACAAGTAGCACTCTGTTCAGACTGCTCATTTCAGAATGTCTGTAGCATTTCTTTGTGTTTGTTTTGTTTTGTTTCTCCCCTAATGACAGCATATTGTAATCTGGCTCATGCAGATTGATATGTGTAGCACTCTGAATTGAGTTCTATGCATCAATCTGGAACGCCAGTCGCTGAAAACGCAGAACCCCATGACAAATATTTGAAGCTGATTGGTCGAAGCGTCACAACAGTGGAACAAGCAAAAAATCTAACTTTTGTTACATCCAGTTGAAAGAAAAGCACAAACATCTTCCTTGTTCACAAATGCACAAAGAGCTTACTTTCTGCGTGTTTTTCTCATAACAAAACACTCTGTATTTTCTCTAAAACACTCTGAGGTACATCTTTATGGCATGAGCTCACCAACTCACAAATATTGAATCCATTTTGCTGTGCTAAAGATATTATGTTGTGTTGTTTGCAATCAACATTCTATAACCCAATGCCAGTCTCTGCGATGTGACAATTTCATATTTCAAATTGCTATTTCGATTTGATTGTGATATACACATTCAAGGCCTGTTCTGTGTCTTTCACTGAAGATTGACCCTGAAACCCTTTTTAGCACATCTGAAGTTTTCAACTACCTGTCTACTTTATTGCAATTCTATAAAATCACGGCTAATGAGCTTCTATTACATGCCGCACAATAAAATAACAATAAAACTGATGACAAGCCAAACTTGAAAAAAAATGCCCTCATGCTTGAAACCAGCTAATTTAAATTACAAATCTCAGACAGTGCACTTTCATTATTTCCCTTTTGAATAATCACTCAAAAATTGTCTTTTTTCTCATGACGTTTCTCATAACACTTTTTCTTTTTAATTTCTACAGGCAGGTTTAGCATTCGAGCGAGTTGGTGACTTGAAGTTAACCAGAAGAGAGCGAAGAGGACATGGAAGATGAGGTTAGATGAAGGCAGGTTATCCACTGTGGGCGATATTCAAATGGAAATGATGAAGATAATAAAACATACTGACAATTTTAGCAGCTGAAAATTAGACCACATTAGCAATTAATTGGGTTTGGGGTAATGCAACTACTTAGTGAAAATGTGTTTACCGTCAGCAGATTGGTTGGAATATTTACTAAGCTGGAAAGCAGGAGCCATTTTGTGCCTAATTGCGTTATAAGTTCTTTATAAATGAACGCTGTGTTATGCTGAACCAAAACTCTCATTCTCATTGGCTTTGGAGGCAGAACATTCAGCTGCAGACGAATTACCCAGCATCCTCCAGTCCTCCATTTGTCTAGGCTAATGGCCGCTGCCTCCTCCCTCTCGCGTCGCTGTTGTTTTTACCTGTAATAATGGATTGATTTGTGACTCGCAGGCAAAGCGGCTGAGAGGGAGAGAGGAAAAAGTTTGCGTTGAACTCATTAAAGTTTGTGTTATCCAGTGTTTAGAGCCTGATTACAGCCATACAGGCATCTGCTGAGGGAGGCGGGCCCACTGCTGCCTATACCAATCACATTTTCTCATTTTGAACATGGAAATCTGCAGAGGTCACTCAGGGCAAGACAATACGAAACATTAACAACACCTAATGGGTTTTATTTTTCTAAACATTATTCTCAGTACATTTATGGATATATCAAACTTTGCCAGGGGAAAAATAAATCTTGTATCCATGTGCATTTGAGAGGATATGTACTTGAACTGAAATACCAAATATAATAAATTTTTCATATATATTAGCTTCATATTTTGTCAAAATATGAGATACTTAAAGGTCCATAATCACTCGTTTTCATGGAAAGTCCAGTGGTATATTTAAGTTCTATCTAGAAAAACATGTATTCTTACTATAAGCAGTCTAGCCTTTCCATCGATCAGACCTGTAACTTGGCCCATCACCAGTTTGTCTCCATGGAGATAGATATATTTAATGCCGTGCTATGGAACATTCTGGGCAAAGCAACAACATCTCCATAGGGAAATGCAAGAGGCAGACAATGCACCAGAAAATGCACCTTTACATTTCTAAATCCAAGTACTAGATGTTTGTTTATTTGATGTACTTATTTATGTGGTGTACATTTTGTTCAAATGAGTTTCCTCCGCAGGGTGGCTGGGCGCTCCCTTATGCCGGGTGTACACTGTGCGATATTTTCGGTCGTGTCACTCAGCCCCAGCTTAAACTGTACGACCAAATCACAGGGTTTAAAAGTTCACAGCTCACGAATCATGTTCTCACACTGAACGAACCGATGCTCGGATGCGACTTGCCTGCTCACACTGTACGTTCACATAACGACCGGAGTTGTCAAAGTTGTTGTTCCGGAAGTAGAAAACCACGAAGAAGAAAACCACGGAATTAGAAAACCACAGATGTGCGGAGACACAATGCTGAGCCACTTCTGTGTCCGCGCATGCGCAGTCTGCCAGATTCTGGCAAATCGGCTTGTGGAACAACTTCAACAGAGCGAAATCCTCACGAGAGGCGACTGGATTTCAAACAAGTTTGATTTTCTTGCGACCTACGAATGTCGATCGGGAGCTGGTTGTGAGCCATTAATCAGTTCTCTTTACCCCATGTAAACTACACGAAGCACAACACACGATGAAGCCAAAACTCGGCCCGATCCCCAAAACAGTCGCACAAGCGAAAAATCGTCTCAAAAAGGGTCAAAAATCGCACAGTGTACGCCCGGGCTTAGAGATAGGGTGAGGAGCTCAGTCACACGGGAGGAGCTCGGAGTAGAGCCGCTGCTCCTCCACGTCGAGAGGAGCCAGTTGAGGTGGCTCGGGCATCTGTTCCGGATGCCTCCTGGGCACCTCCCTCGGGAGGTGTTCCGGGCATGTCCCGCCGGGAGGAGGCCCCGGGGAAGACCCAAGACACACTGGAGGGACTATGTCTCTCGGCCTGGGAACACCTTGGGGTTCCCCCGGAGGAGCTGGAGGACGTGTCTGGGGTGAAGGAAGTCTGGGAGTCCCTACTTAGGCTGCTGCCCCTGCGACCCAGCCCCAGATAAGTGGACAAAAATGGATGGATGGACATTTTGTTCGGTATTACAGATTCATTGCTAAAAATTGTCCAAACCTTTGAGTTTAACAGTAGAATTTTTATCTAAACATATTTAGCTTGAACCTGCTATACAGTTACAATTTACAACACCCATGGGTCATTATGTTATAATTTGCAGTATTTATCTAAAACAAAAAACAAACAAGTCTACTTACTTTATCAGAAAAATGGGGTGCCCAATGGGATCTGATGTTGTCGTACACATCACAATAAAGAACCATGAACTTATCAGTCTTTCCTATGAATTGCTGCACATCACAGTAACAAGTGGTGGATTTTTTTTTTTATTTGTGTAAAAATGATTACACGACGTTGCCAAATCCTGCATGTATCACCAATTAAGAAATAAAACTGGAGAACAGAGTAAGTAGAGAGCAGGGGGCGTATGCCAGTGGAGGTAAAAACAGGGAAGGATCAGCAATATGGCGTCTTGAAAATAAGTGATTAATTAAAGATTCCTCAAACATGCATGGATCACTGAAACTACAACTTTGACAGAGTAAATGAGAAGGGGAGGCAACTATAACATTGTTGAAAGCTCTGAAAAGTCAGTTTTACAGGTCTGCTTCAATAACAATCAGACAGCTCTACTGTACTTTTACCTTTATCATTACAAGCAACAAGAGCAGTGCCTTGGCAGTGGTCTCTACTGTCCAGCGTCTTTAAACAGTATATCATGAGTGAACAGATCCAGTATTATGTAGCAGATGTTTTCACGGTGTCCTTGGTGCTCTGTGTGCATGTGAATTAATGTATTAGGTATTAATTTACTCGTCTAAATTGGATCTCCTCTCACACAGATGAGATTGACTCGATCTCATTAAAAGTAATAATGTAAGGATTCTCCGGTGGTCCTTGAGACATTGGGATGTTCTTGTTAGTCCTCTGGCCAAACCCTGATGTAATAACTACAATTAGTTTCATGGGAGCAGATCAATTCAACTTCCAATATGGTCCGACAACACAAAAATATGGAGGAATTGCAAATGCTTATGATGTGATGAATTGGTAATGGTTATATAATGTTTTATGTATCACTGTACTTCAGCACTTCTTACTGTATCTAGGCTCGAACAGTTTAAGATCTGATTTTTAGTTCATATTAAACAGTTTGCGATGGACCAAACCTCACTTAATTTATTCAAAACAATGAGTTTATAAGCATTTTTCACAACTTTCAGAAGCCAGAGCAAAATTTTACCATCATGGTAATGCCAACTAGGATGCTAACAGTTCAATTCCTGATTAATAAACTCCTTTCAAATTACTACTTATACATTATTTCTGCACTGGGACATGACAAACTTTGCTCAAATACATAAAGAAAAAATAAAAATAAAAAAAATCAGGTGTTCATGTTGGAATACTGAAAGATTTTTTTTGTTTGTTCATTTGTTTTTTGTTTTGGTTTTTCTGTTATATCGCCCAGCACCAACCATTTTACATTTACAAAAGGCTGGCAGTTGATCTATAATTCTAAGAACATAAAGCAAATGAAAACTCTTAGTAGTACTAGATATATGTACTACTTAAGAGCCACCAAATGCAAGCAAAAGTTTCTCTAAAGTCTCCAAGCCCTGAAGTGTCACAGATTGTGCAGAGAGAGAGAGAGAAAAAAGAAACGAAAAACGGAGAAAAAAAAAAAAACTTTGTGACAGTCTGTTCCACCCCATGGGCTCTCTGTTCTTGTACATTCCTTGAGACTTTTAGCCCTACAAAAATGCACATATATCAGAAGAAGTAGCCTGTACCCAGCTCCGTTCTCCTCTCGCTCTCGCAGACAGTAAAATTATCCCAGGCCTGTAGCGGTGGATCTGTGGGGCGTTCACTGACACATTTACAATAGCTGCTAAATCCACTCTTATTTAAAGGCACGTCTCCACTTTGAGTTACACTTGTTGGAGACACTTCAGAATGTGAATGTTGTAACTCCGTGGCCTCCAGGCTAAAGGACTGTCTGCACAAGAAGGTTAAATATATGGGGGCTTTTGTTAGTCCTGGCTCGCAGCACTGAATCAACTAACTTATGCACGATTTTACAACATTCATATTCAGTGTTTGTCAATGTCAGCTTACATGTTTTGGTTTGGGAAAAAATCTCATTGTGATTTTTTCCATAGTCTGTATAAAGAAGTGGACCCATAACATTCGGCTCCAGTCAAATGACCAGGATCGCAGCCATGGAGCAAATCTGGAGCTCCATATTAGGAACAGAAATTTATTTACAGACGAAATAGCAAAATAAAAACACTGATCACGTGGAGTGGGTTAATACATTTTAAGACCAAAATGACAGAGAGAGTGACAATGTTTTAAAATGTAAAGTCAATTGGAGATGACGGAGCCAGAAGCACCCTCTTGCTCATTTCCTATTTTTCTGACAAGATTTGCAAGTTATGTTTTAATAATAGGATTCGGTTCAAAGTTCACATTTTTAAAGGAGATGTAACAAAAAGTCAGACATGAACTGAAGACCTCATCAAGTATTCAAGCCTCTGTCTCATTTACAAATCATCCATGGACAATCATCTCCTCCACTCTCCCAGTTCATCAGAATCAGAACCACCACACAACGACTGACTGGAGGGGCAGCCCGTGGAGACTGCATCGGTCCCCTGAGGAAAAGTGCATTCAGCCAGAGTGCCTTTTCCATCACAGCTTCTCAGGAGTGGAACTCAGTCCCCGGTAGCATTAGAGACTTAACTTCATACATTCTATTCAAAAAGCATGTTAAAAACTGGTGAATAACTCATCAAACCTGTGATTATTGCCCTCCTCCCTACCTGAGCATGTGTGTTCTGTCTGTGTGCTCTAGTGTGTGTTATTTCTCATTGTGATTATGGTTGTTAGTGTCTGTTTGTATTCTCACTGCCTTTTAATTGAACTGTTAAACACAATTGCACTTTTTTTGTATAATTCTTATTGTTGTGTTTTCAGGGGGGGCATGTTTACTTTGAAAATTACCTTTGCAATTTTCTACTTGTGCTTGTGTCCAATTAAATTATGATTAAAATTGCAGCCCTAGCTCTGATGGTGTCCAGAAGTACACAGAAGTACAGGTGAGCATATTGTAGCATAACTACACTGGAGTGAATGCTTTGCTAAAAATGATAAATGATAAAGCAACCTGTCGTCTATTCCAACCATCCTGGGCAAAGACAGATGGTAACTGTATGTGTGTGACTCATAGACAAAAAAAAAAAAAGTACTATAATTAAACTGGGCCATGAGAATGTAAAAGAAAATGGTGTTTGGAGTGAGTAACACCCCTGTAGTTTGTTTGCCGAGTATGATGCATACATCGGACACTAAATACTTTCAGTGTACACATCCAATACTTTTTACACAGGAAGTACAGCTTAATCATGAATGAATCATTGATGTGTAAAATATATTTAAAGCCAGTTCAAACGTGTACCCCTAGTGGTACCATAAATAATGCACTATTTCTTTAAATATGATCTCTTTATGAATACATTACCATGGGTGTGAGAGAAAACTCTGTATAGCATCACACGTGCTGTACTCAGTCATATTTAATGAGAAGGTCTAAAAACAGATCGTTTGAAGCCCTCTATTGTAATGAGCCGCACCAATACACCTGAAATTATATAAAGTCAACTCAGTTTTAAAGAAGGGACACTGAAGTTTAAAATATTGTGTTAATATATTCCAACTTGTTCATACTGGCATCAGGGAGGGGAAAAAAACTGTTATTATTACAACTGATTGATATATTTAACACTGGACCTGGAGACACTTGTCACAGTGAAGGACAGGAGGACACTGGACAAACTGCCCTCCATCATGGACACTCGTGCTCACCCATAGTGGGACAGAGGAGCTCATTCTCCAACAGGCTCGTACAGCTCCGCTCAAACAGTGACAGATCCAGGGCTACATTCTACTGCACAACAACTCACCCTTATGTAACTGATAACCCTATGTCCTGTCAATCATCATTTCATCTCTGCACTGTTTCTCCTTACAACCTCTTGTAT
The DNA here is from genome assembly GCF_026225935.1 of Boleophthalmus pectinirostris. Classification (NCBI taxonomy): domain Eukaryota; kingdom Metazoa; phylum Chordata; class Actinopteri; order Gobiiformes; family Gobiidae; genus Boleophthalmus; species Boleophthalmus pectinirostris. Next base: position 14,612,355 of record NW_026571190.1, on the reverse strand, counting down.
ACAGCAGAGATATTTTCATTACTTATTTCTATTATATTTTATTTTTATTTGTACATATACATTCATATAGTTATGTATTATTTAACACCAGACTAGCTTTTTTTTTTTTTTTTTTTAGAATGTATTATTACCATTTATATATTTTCTCTTTGTTATTATAATATATTATGATGTGTAAGCTACTGTGTCCAAGTAATTTCCCTTGTGGGTCAATAAAGTTTGTCTAAGTCTAAGCATAAAAGATGTCTGTTTAACACATTTTCAAATATATTATTGCTTCACATATGAATTCAGTGCATGGGATTGATATTTCTGGTGAACAGAATACATTTTTATCCTTTTGGGACTATAAACCTGATTATTGACATATCTATTTTTCATTCTATGTGTTTTTATTGCACTAAAATATATATATTCTTACAGCAAGAGGGCTTACCTTTCTACTGATCTGACCTGTAACCTGGCCTGGTGGGATCACATACTTGTCTGTGGGGCAAAGCAGTGTCATCTCTGTGGAGACAAGCAGCAGGCGGTGGACACAGTGGACCTTAAATGGAAGCACAGGTATCTGAACATACACATTTACCCTCCACAGGTAGTGCCCTGTACGACTGAAGAGGTAGTGCCCTCTACAGGTAAACTGAAGAGTGAAATCAAAACTTGATAAAGAAAGATCTCAGGTGCAGGTACTGTCTGTGGGTATACTAGTTTCAAAGCCCACAGAGCCTTAATCCAAATTGTGAAAAATAAATAAATAAAATAATCAATATTTTTACCTCCAGTGTCTTAAAACTATTTTGCTCAGCTTTTGCCAAAGGCCGGAAAGAGCAGAGAATTACAGATCCACTCACTATTCTTTGTGTGTTTGACAAAAAAGTCTGACAGTGATTTCATCTGTTTAAAAGTGGATATAATGACCAACATTTGTGTGATGTGCTGTTGGGACGACACACACTGGAGGAGAATGTAGCAATTATGCAGAGCAGCCCAGTTCTGTATAAAAGTGTATTCTATGAAGTCTCTGAGAGTGAAAACAAACCCGCGGAGAGGGGCTGTGGAGAGAACACAGCAGCAAGTGTGGCCCAGCTGTTTAAAGTGCTGACAAAGGCCTATTCAAACGCCCATTCATGTCTGTCAGAGAGAAAAAAAAAAAAAAAAATCTGATGGAAAAGTATTCGATTTTTATGTTGTAGAATCAGATGATTTCATAATTTTAGATGCAGGGCCTCTATGGGACTATGGGAGATTCACTGTTATTGAAAGATTTAAGATACACAAATTTTGAACCTTTTGTTCGGAACTGGCTCTACAAACTTGCTATATTGATCTAGATTTAAAGTGTTTGGAGTCAAATAATGGCACCACTTTTTGCCAATTTGAAGACAGTGAATTTTGTAATTTCTGACTGAGCCTATTCACATAAAACAAAATCTGTGACAAAGAGATTAACCATAAACCAAGTCAACAAATCTGCAATCTGACTGTTAAAGGTGCACTGTGAAATTTGTCTAGTGGAGGGTCCATCACCTGCTTGTCTCTGGAGATGTGCTTTGAATGTTCCACAGTATAGCCATTAATTTAAGAATCTCCATGGAGGCAAATTACAGGTTAGATTTGCTCCCTTTTGTCTCGCTCACGTTTTTTTTTTTTTTTTTTTCTTTAATATTACTGACTAATATTACTTTAAACTAGGGCCTGACCAATATTGATTTTGTTGCGGCCAATATGATATTGATAAAATGGGAGTAGGAGCTGCCAATAGCCTATATAATTGCTGATATATTTAGTTTTTTTTTTTTTTTTATGTAAAAATTCACTGTAAATCGTGAATTGTTTAAAAACTTAGGTTTGGCTCTGGTGGATTTTAATTGAGTTTGTTTAGGCAACATTTATTGTAAGTAGGAAAAAAAACTGAGGCACTCAAAAAGTATAAAATAATTAAAAGCCTTTAATACCACATGGCAGCTAAAGTTAAAATACTCCAATGCGTTTCGGCCCTTCGGCTTTGCAACATTTATTGTTATTCTGTCTCTTTACGTACATATTTACAGACAGTAGCTCGGCCTAATGGCATTTTTGCATCACATTCTAATAAATTATATGCATAAATGTCGATCATTCACACCTCTAATCACAGTTCATTTACATATCAATGCTGGTCTAGTAACATATATACGGCCAATATAGTCACTTTACAATAGACCAATAGAAGAGAAAACAGACTGCTTATGTGCGGGAGCTACAGCAGATAATCGCTAAACAATGACAAAGAACCAAAACTAGCTTCAAAACAGACACTTTTCCAACACTCACCGCTCACACAAGCTCCTCTCAGATCACAAGTCTGCACTAATAAATGTGCTTTTAATCCAGACTCAAACGGATTGTCCATAAAAATAATATAATCTCAGTGTTGCACATGGATCTATGTCTGCGGGTGTAAACAAGCGCACGAGTGACGTGACTCTGGGGGTGTGTTCAGGGACAGTACGGCCACAGACACTGACAAACTACTCCACAGATAAATACTGATGCGGAGCCACATATTAGGACATGTATCTGTCTGTAAACTGGATTAAATGAACATCATGTAGAGAGTCTAAATTTTATAACGACGTATCACATGCCCACGTGAAATATCGGTCCATATCGGCAAGATTTAGACCGATAGTCGATATGTTTCCAAGTTCCCATATTGGCTGATAATATCGGTCGGAGCATTAACATCTCCATGGAGACAAAGAGGTGGCGGACCCTCTCCACCAAAGCTACACTGTGCACATTTAAACAGCTATTTCTACCACTGACTTCTGGCCTGTCTTCCAGCTCAGTTTTAAACTATAGGGATTCTGCTATTGTGATGTCGTGTAACCTTTATCTTGTTGTTCAGTGTATCGTTCTGAATGGCTGGTAAGGTGTTTGTTCAATTCCCAAACTGGGTGGGGCGATCTCTTTTAAGCCTACTTTAATGTTTTCACAACATTAACATTTAAACCTCAATTTCAGCACAAAGAAAAAGGCTTAATGCTTGATACTGATTTCAATACCATAATTATAACTCAAAGCACTCCTTTATTCGTAGTTATAGCAGTTCTGATAGAGATCAAGGTGATTTTATCTATCATTTTATATTCTGTATTTTGTGAAAGTGTCTTGTTGAAGTATTAGACAAGCCTCTCAAAGTACTATACAGTGGTCCATAATTCATTCACCAAAATAACTAAGATGTACACAGTTTAACTTTTGATAGGGAAATGTTCTACAGTATGGCATTTCATTTAACTATCCACATGGAGGCAAGCAGGTCACATCATCAGGCCAATTTACAGGTCAGATCTGTGGAGAAGTGGACACACTTACAGAAAAAATGCATGTATTTGCAGTTTGTCTAGTCTGAGAAATAAAACACATGTAATTAAATGAATAAGTGCAAGATATATTTGCTTAATGCCATACTATGGAACATCCCAGGCAATCATCACCATGGAGACAAGCACCAGAAAAGATACACAGTGCAACTTATAATATAATCAATGTTTTAACACATTTTGGTTAGACTGCTAAAATATCATCATTAGCAGAACTCAAAATACATCAAGAAATACATTTTTGAGACTATCGTATGCAGCCTCAATGCACTGGTCAAACTGCGTCCTCTCACGTACACATTCACACAGGCAAGGTTAGTGAAATGTCAAAAGACACAACAGTATTCAATGCCGATGGCAAAACTTAAAACTACTACTACATAATACTGGACCTGTAAGTAGAAAGGAGCTGGAGTATTTCAACGTTTAAAGAACATATGGAGTCTTTGATGTCCACACAGAGAACAAAAAAATATATTTCAACTGTGATCAAAAGACCGAGAGCCCAGTTTGAATTCAGTTTAACAATGTGTCCTTTACTGCTCTCATAGTGTGCACTGATCATACAAGAGTTTGATGTTAATCTCTACAGTTTAACACTGAGCAGGAGGACACATCAGAAGTCTATGGAGGAATTTGCTGTTTAATTGTCAGACTGGAACTTTGTTTACTCAAAGGTGCATTCTGTAATTTTTCTGGTGGAGGGTCTGTCGTCTGCTGTTTCTATGGAGATGTCACTGCTCTGCCTGGAATGTTCCACAGCTCTATATTACATTTATTCAATTACAGCTGGTTTTATAGCTCAAAAATACCCAGAAAAACAGGCATTCTGACTGTGATTGGAGTTGCCTCTAGACACATTTGAGCTGGTCTGGTTCGTTCTCCAAGAAGACAGAAAGGTTTAAAAGTACTAACATTTCCATGGAGAAAGGCATTTGACGATTCATCAGCCTGTTTCACTTCATGGAAACTGTCTGACCTCGCAGCATTAGGATTTGTTTGGTTGATGATAGGCGGGTACTTAAATTTAACAAATCACTGCTATTTGGTCATGACATATGTAATGCGCTGCTAACAGGGCTAACAGGTATATTAAGCTTTTCCCAAATCCCGTAGGAAGAAGGACAATAACGTCTTTCCCCATGATAAAATTCACCAAACATTCTCTTTGTTCCGGCTTTAAATCCTCAATCTCGGGAATTGTTGCCAACACAGAATGTATGGCTCTTCGCCGATTGGCCAGTGTGCGGTCTACAACTTCCGGGATTCTTGCAAACCGTCTAGTGTATTCTGATTCTTGACCTAGTCGCCGGAGAGAAAATTAAATTGAGTGAAGGCACTAGGTGGCACCAGCATGGTTAATTTGATAGCCCTGACCCTCCAGAAAAGTTACACAATGCACTTTCAAAGCCATAAGATGAACATGGTTTGTGGAGTCAGTTCTTAAAAAATAATAAGGTTCAACATATGTGGATCTCCCATAGAATGATAAAAGCCTCGTTCCTCCATCTGAAATTATGGCATCACCAAATTCTAGACCATGAACACAATTTATCCATGGGTTTCAACTTTCAACATTTTAAGGACTGCTTCCAATTTAAAAGATAAAATATTGAGTTTAAAGGTGCAACTTTTCTAGTGGAGGTTCTGCCATCTGCTTGTCTCCATGGTGATGTCATTGCTTTGCCTTGGATGTTTCACAGTATTAAACGTGAAACAAATTAATCTACTCTAGGTGTTTTTATTTCTCAAAACTACCGCAAAAACATGCATTATTACTGTGAGCAGGTCCACATCTCCACAGACCTCACCTGTACCTTGGCCTGATGATGTGGTCTACTTGTCTCCATGGAGATAGTTAAATTAAATGCAACACTGTAGAACATTTAAGGAAAAAACCCAATATGGAGTCAATCAAATACATGTATATATGTTTTGTGTGTGTGCTTTATGAGCATTTATTTCGCTCTGTTGTTTTTTAATACATTTTTAATGTGCAGCACTTTCAAAACTGTTTTGTTGATAAAATGTAGAAATAAAGTGGATTTTGATGTATATACTGTATATCCTACATGGGTATCAGTTTTCTATTGTATGCAATTCACCAGTAGTTTGTTCATCGCTATGGCAACTTTCCTAATTTTTCACCATTCTGAAGCCTGTATTAGAACTTTTGCAAACATAATATGGACCCCTATAGCCTATATGAGCAGCCTCCTGTACCTGTTGTGATAAATGGGTCCACACAGTGACTGATGGGCACACAGGCTGCCCTCCACATGGGGCTGACGGGCGCAGTCACTATAAACAATGTGTGTGACATTATCAGAGACTTATGCTCCTCTTGGGGATCAGGCACTGCGCAGAGAAAAGCAAACTCACTGTGCAAAACCACTCCCACATGCTGAGAAAAATAGTGCCCAAAGAGAACTCAAACACGCCTGGACAATTTATAGCTAAACCCAGTTAAATTGCAAATTGTTCATTCTCCATTTCATCCAATTTCCCGATTTATCACACACATTGTCTAATTGTGAATCCAAACATGGCGCAGCTAATTACAGCCCCACACAAACACTTAGAGAGCAGGGTTCAATGGAGACACAACAGCTGCGTTTTATGGAGTCAAATATAATGCTAAGGTTATGCAGTATGTACGATTGCTGGGACTTTTATCAGTTTATGCATTTGCCATGTATGGAACTATTATAGGTTTATAGAATTGGCTCACACCATTCTTAATTAGACAGAAAGTAGAAATAAGGACGTTCTTGGGCTTATTGTTGAGATGTTATTGCCTAGCCTGAGATATCCTTTAGTATGGCATTAAACACATCTTTTATTTATTCAAGTATGTTTGTATATCTTAAAAAAATAATGGATTCTTGTTGTTCCCCACTGTCTGACATTTGACTGCTCATATCACCTGCTTGTCATGGAGATAGAGAAGTTTAAGGCCGCACTGTGAACCATTCTAGGCAGAAGTGTTAGACTTTCCACCAAAAAAGTCACACACAAAGTGCATCTTTAACTCTGAGGGGAGTTACGTAACAAATCTTCTTTCTCATGAGTGCGTGCCTCTGAAGAAGATAGTCAAAGAAGATTGTAATTGTACTTTAAAGGAAACATATAATTCTTTTGACTGCTATATAGTTCATAGAAACCATCTGACTTCGCAGCATTAGGATTTGGTCGCTCAACAGTGGGGGGGTACTTTTTTATGAAACCAATCGCTGCACTGAAAAAACGGTCAGAGAGGAGTTGCTCAAATTGCAAAAACAAATTTGACAACAATAACATCACTTTTTTACGTTTCTCTGTCAAGCATGTTTAAATCTTACAAACATCGCTTGATTGTGGCCAATGTGAGACCTGCATGTTTTAATCAGGTTGAGGAAACATGACTTTATTATAATCTGTGGTGAGGCTCCTCCCTCTGGAATTCTCCTCCCCAAAACTTTTGGAGGGAAAATTCAAATGTAACAGAACACAGGACAGTTCCAGGACACACAGTGTGGAGCAGGAGGATTATGAGAGCTGATCTGGAGGTAAAACTTTTCAAAGATTTTATTATGTGCTTCTCCGGCCTAGAATGTCGTCATTGTTAAAACATGTTTGTGGTGTTTTATTTGAAATTAGAGTTAATGTAAGGACAGCTTGAAACAAATTGTTTTTGACTGTCCATCTACAAGAGTGTGACACTTGTACTAAGATCTGAATGTGTTGCTTCCAGAGTCGTCTACAAAGAGTGACGTCCAGAGCTCTGCTGGAGCTGTGGGGAAGTTCATGAATGTTATAGTTGATGTTTCAGAAAAAAGGAAGATGTTTGAGAACCAACAAAACACAGAGCACAGATGAACAAAGTAAGTAAACCAATTAAAATTATTTTAAAATTTTTCAAAATGAACTTCCTATTGAAACTGTTATCGTACTTGTACAAGGTGATGTGGCATTAGGAGACTTTATACCAGATGCCCTCCCTGTTACTGTGTTTAGAGGAAGAAAAGCAGCACATGGTGAGTTTTGTTTCTGCAGATACAGTTCTAATGTTCTTGTTCTTCTGTTCTGGTCCATTATTGTAGTAATAAGTACTTTAAATGTATTTAAACATGTACAACAGAGTAGATCATCAGAATGTGATCATCATGTGTTATTCTGTGTCCACAGGCAGAGACCAGAGCTTCTTCACTGGAATAAATCTTCACACTGTCCAGCTCCAAACTGTGTATCTCTGTCCCTGTGCTCTCTTTGTGTTTGATTCTGTTTAAGACAATACAGAACTGTGGAAAACTAAAGACTGTTTTTGTATTCTTTTACAGAATTAGATCAATTAAATTAAATTATACATACTTATACATTTCATGATAAGGTACCATAAGATAAATATGCATATTCAGCAGGATTTGATCAAATTTCATCAACATGAAAAAGTGATGTTCATGTTCCGAGAAAATATGTGTAGAGGGGTTTGAAAAAAGTTTCAAAGCCTAAACTAATAACCAATAATTTTATTGCGTGCAACCGCTGTCCATAACTTTTTTACGCAAATCCAGCAACCTTTTTTTTTCAGTGTGCTATTTGGTTGTGACGTATGTAATGCGCCAAATCCCATAGGAAGAAGGGCAATAACGGCTTTCCCCTTGATAAAATTCACCAAACATTCTCTTTGTTCTGGGTTTAAATTATTAATTTCGTGAATCGTTGCCAACACAGACTGTATGGCTTCGTCTACATCCATCCTGACCGCTTTGTTTACTGTTTACTGTACCACAAAAAGGGCCCAGACAGGCACTGGAGTTTGACGTCATCGCCTCACAGCTCTTCACTGATTGGCCGGTGCGTGGTCTACTACTTCCGGGGTTCTTGCAAACCGTCCAGTGTATTCCAATTCCTGACCTAGTCGCTGCAGAGAAATGAAATTGAGTGAAGGCACAAGGTGGCGCCAGCCTGGCCTGCTGAGTAACAAAATAAAATTAGAGAATAGAATAACAATAAAATGGTGTCTTGAAAATAAGTGTGTACAGTCCCGCAGTCATTCAGGTAGAATCCATGGCAAAAGGAGAAATTCAATTTGTCAACTGGACAAATGTTTATTTGGTTGAAAACGTTTCAGTGCTCATCCAAGCTGCTTCTTCAGTTCCAATAGCTCAAATTGCTCAAATATGAACAAATCACTCTAAATATGACACAGAGTACAAAAACAGTACAAATAAAGAGTGCAGCTGGTGAAGGCTAACAACTATAACAGTTAAAATCTCTAAAAAGTAGATTTTGCATAAAAATAAAACAATAAAAACCGGATTTGGACCCACTTTTTAGGACAGATCATGCAATTGGCAGCAGCAACTAGCAACATATAATAGTTATTTCAACAAATTGGACCACAAAGCTTCCATGCCACATTCTACAAGTCACAATTTCAATCTAAAAGTGAGTCTATAATTCACCTCCAAATCCATGCAAAAACCCTGAACTGTCACATCTATTCATCTTCATCTTTTTAGTCTTTAGTGTTGAACATGCCTTGGCCTCTGGAGCGGTCTCTATAACAACATTATAAAATCACATATAAAAAACATGTCTTTCCAAGCACAGAGCTGGTATATGTAAAGGGTGTGACACTTCCCCAGTACAAACATTGTGAGTGCGATCACAGCCAATCGTGTGTGATGGAGGGGTCAGGTACAGTGTCTTTATGCATAATTCACAGCTCTCCATATAAACTCACTACACTCGTCTCCCACACTGCCAACGGTTTAATCCAACCAAATGTGTGGGTGATAGAGACGAGGAAACTAGACATATATTGCCTATTTTCCTTGAAGTAATAAGTGATAAATACAAAATTAAAGGTGCACTTTGCAACATTTCCTGTGTTGGGGATGTGTTTATTGCTTGTCTCCATGGAGATTTTTTGTGTACTTTGCCTGGAATGTCCCACTCCTGTATGGCATTAAGACTATGTTTACACTGAAACGAATCCGTGTATCACCGTATTGGAAACGATCTGCGTCCAGACACGTCGTTTCTGTGCCCGCAAGCCTTCCCCATCCACACACCTTTGAGCATATTTGTTTACGTTTTACAGAAACAAAACTTAAAATCGCATGGCTAATTTGCCTAAACTAAGCGCTCAAAAAACAGCTCACTATTGGGCGCTGATGCGGTTCAGCTTCTGTCGAACTAAAGGACACGACTTGGTGGATTATATGTGTTGTTTCTGTGACAGAGGGGTGTTCTGCTAATGGTGAGTCTGTTCTGTGCTTCTATCATGTTGGAAATGGTTCATGTTAAACTTTTCAGAGATTATACGTCTGCAGGTCATACGCACAGACCGCATAGACAGTGAATAGACATATATTCTAGCCTCTTAGCATTTTAGCGGTGAATTACTTTGCAGCGCATAGACCTACATCAGCGAATCAGTGTTTTCAGGTGTCCACACAGTGCCGGATTAGATCCGTACACAGATGAATTCGTGGGAGCTGGCGGCACCAGATCGTTCCACCTCTGTAGCCGTTTTCAATCAGATTAGTGTGGATGAACACTGCATCAGCAATGAAAATGACTCGAATACTTACTAGTGTGGACTGGGCCTAAATCGTCTATAGAGCATTTATATAACTATAGGTGTTTTTATTGCTCACAAATGACTGGGCTTGTCTCTGCACAGATCTGACCTGCTTGTTTCCATCTACCTTAATACATTTACTGCCTTTTGGTGGGACATTTCAGATTTATTTATGTATTTCGGGGACAGGGCCCATTTTCTGATCTGTGTTATAATTTTTCCTTGTAAAAAACATACCTGAGATTGTGTTTTGTTTTATTCACACATGTTTAACACACTTTTGAATAACACATGCTAGGAAACTTACCTGGGATGCATGTGCAAATATCCTTCAGCATATCTATTCACACCAAAGAAATCTTCACATCTGGATGATTTCATTGTGTCTGCTGCAGGGGTCGGCCTATGTATGGTTGGAAACATATAAGATTTGGTAATATTGGCCATAGAGACAAGAAAGTAAGTATTAAAGGCTTCGCTACAGTGGAAAGGTTGTTTGTAAGTTAGTTAGACATTGATTTTGATTTACAGGTTTTAATGATTTGTTGGATTTCCTGACATTTTCATTTAGCTGATCCCATAAAATTTCTGAATTCCAATTTGCTTAATGGGTTTCTTAACATGGATAAGCTACCTCGAGTGGATTTTGTTTTCAGTTCTTTTTTGAGGGCATGGTCACGCTCTTTCATGAGTTTTATTATCTGTATTTATCCAAGGAACATTTTCTGAGGGTAATCCCTGATTTTTTTTTGAAGGGTACTTTGAAATGTAATATTAATAATAATGTCCTTTTCATAATCAGATAAACCAATAACATCTCCATGGAAACAAGCAGGTGGCAGACCCTTCAGAAAAGTTAGTGGAGCTTTAAATGACTTGAATATTCATTTTCTTGTCAGTATTTTAGACATGTTTAGATGTATTTACAACTTTAAATTACTATTTGTAATTATTTGTTCAGCTTTTTTGCTATGGCTCGAAAATTCCACAGTGAGGCATTACTCTATATCTCCATAGGGACAAGCAAGCCATTGATTGATTGATTGATAGATTTTTTTTTTTTGTTCCTTTGGGGGGGGCAAACATGTAATAAAATAAATACAAGGTAGACACTGTGGACACTGTGGAACATTCAAGGTAAAGGAAGAACATCTTCATGGAGACAAGCAAAGCACTATTTTCAAACATATGCAGGCTTGTTGACATTCTGGGTAAATCTCCATTGACCATTGATAGATGAGGTGCATGTTGACAAAAGAACACATTGTAAAGTACCATGTGAATGCAGTGAGGGATGCGACACTAAGCAAGTTTTTTACCATAACATTAGCATTCATCATTAGTCCTAAATGAGTCTGTTAATGGAGCAGGCGCTAGCTCCACACCAATTATCCATTCACTACATTTCTGCAACATTAGTTTTTACAAAAATTACCCTAATTCCTCCCTGTCGTTACAGCGTTTTGGCTCCGACTATCTCCATGATAGCAAATATGTATAAAATGTTATAGCAGAGACAATTATAGCTTAAATATTTATCAATATTTATCAATAATAAAGCAGAATTAAGTAACATTTTACCTTATTAAACATGTTTGTGAGTTTGTGATTTTGGGTGTTTGAAGTGTCCGCCAAGGCAACATTATTTGTTTTTTGTGTGATTAACCTGCCTTACTTCAAGAAGAAAGAAAAGAGAAGAAGATAAAAGGAAAAAAAAGCACTTTTGGGTCTGTTCCCTGACTGTGTATTCTCATAAGGGAGCTGCAGGGGGAGTTAGTTCTGCTTTAACAAAAACATGATTGATTAATGTAGAATCTACGACCATCACTACAACCCTTTATCTGTGCCCTGGCTCCATCAAACCTGCAAATCTCTCTGCACAACAAGTTACACAAAAAGTTACAGTTAAAAGTCAAAGGTGCATTGTGCAACTTTTCAGGCAAAGGATCTGGTTTTATTGGTCTGAAATGTTTCACAGTGTGACATTAAACGCATCCATTGATTTATAAGTACATGCACACCTACAGTCAGCGGGCTATCGCACAGATCTGACCGATATTGTGGTCCGGTGGCATTTCCTGCTTGTTTCCATGGAGATTGTTAAGTTTAATACCATACTCTGACACATTCCAAGCAAAGCAAATGCATCATCATGGAGACAAAAATTTAGACAGACCCTCCACCCTAAAAGTTACATGGTGCCCCTTTAAAATACATTCAAGTAGTGATAAACAACAATTGAAATATATTACATCACATTTTTTCATGTATATATTTTCCATAGTATATTATTGTAACATCAGACACTATTTCTGAATCAAATATTTATATAGACTGTACATATGTTGTTAAGTGCTGGATTACTATACTTTTACACGCATAAACTTAAAGAAGGTATGTCTTTGTGAAGCCTGCATAAAAACCTTATTGACACAAATAGCCAAAGTTACATAAATAATAATAATAATAGCCTGACGTTTCTTATAATAAAAGCAGTGCTAAACATGCATATGAGTCATTATACCAAAGTAGAGACGCTAATTGTAGGATTAATAGTAAATGATAAAACTGACACGTTTTTATATAGTACTTTTCCATATTCAAGGCATTCAAAGCACTTTACTCACCCATTCATAGACCAGTGTGCACAGACACTGGGGGCAAGGTGGCAAAGTGTCTTGCCAAAGGACACAACAACAGCAGTCATCTGTGGGAGCCAGAGTCCGTTCTACCAATGATGTTTATATCGAGAGTGGGATTCGAATTGCTAACCTTCAGATCGGTGAACAAACAATCTACCAACGGAGCCACTGTCGCCTAACCAGCGACTAGGTCAGGAATCAGAATGCACTTGATGGTTTGCAAGAACCCCGGAAGTTATAGACCGCACACTGGCCAATCAGCGAAGAGTTGTGAAGCCATGACGTCAAACTCAAGCGTCTGTCTGGGTCCCTTTTGTCGTACTGCACAACAGTAAACAAAGCGGTCAAGATGGATGTAGACGAAGCCAGACATTCTGTGTGGGCAACCATTCCCGAGAACGAGGATTTAAAGCCGGAACAAAGAGAACGTTTGGTGAATTTTATTAAGGGGAAAGACGTTATTGCCCTTCTTCCTACGGGATTTGGCGCTTAACATACATCACGACCAAACAGCAGCGACTGGTTACCTACCAATGAGCGAACAAATCCTAATGCTGACAGGTTTCCATGAAGTATAACCAGCTGATGAAGCAGGCCAACTGTCGCCCACAAACACTACTACTTATTTTGTCTCAAGTAAATCTTTTGTTGAGTATTTTAACATCGTAGAATGCTTACAATGTTATTTTCAAGCTTATGCACCAGTGAAGCGATGAAGAAAGGCAGAGATGAACTTTGAGAAAATTGAAATTTAAGCCCTAAGAGAGAACTGATGGACAGCAGGGCCCTTTGTAACTATAGGCAATTCGCGCTCTTTGAAAGATATAACTAAACAGAACATCCACATATGTTCAACTGTTTTGAAAAGATGTGCTCCAAATATAAAAGACACCGCCATCTGTTAATAAGTTGAACTAATTAAACTTGCTGTCAGTTATTTTTTCCATATGGATTCTGAGTGAAGAAGTGATGAAGTGAGATTTTTCCCTTTTTTCAATGTTTTTTTTTATTTATTTATTTTTTTTGTAGTGGCAAGATGGCAGTGTCACTCTGACCCAGCCATCTCTGCAATCCAATTAAACCTGGAATCTGTTGATGTCTACACAGCGGGTTTCTCGTTATCATTTTTGTACTTTTTATTATATTCCCCTTTAGATCGTCCCATCCACGCTGCTACGGGAGGATCAAACACACCCGAAATTTGCTTGAGGTGAAAATCTGAAGGTGCTACTCGATTGAGGAATACGGTAACAAGACCTCCACTTGAACTGAGCAAGGCAATCCAAACCCCCAGGCAGTAAGAGATCTCATTAGCCACTAGTCCTTTCTGTAGTCACCTGCGCCATCACGCTGTTAAGACATTCTCACAGTCAAGTTTAAGGAGAAAAACATGAAAGATAAACCTTTGGATCGCTACAGTGTGCTGTGGTGACACTTAAAAAAAAAAAGAAAGAAAATTTATCGGTATATTTTAAAGAAACAGCAAGATTTGAAACTCCCACTTGGGTAACTTTTGCGTATGAAGCACGTATAACATAAGAGAAGTCGCCAAAAGATGGTGGAAAAATGTACAGATAAAAATATCTTCAAACAGGTTGAGACTTTGTTCCTGGGCTGCTGAGGCAAGGAGCCTTTATGAGAGTGGGTTTCGCCTCACATATCAAGAAAAAGTAGAGCTTCACATGACAAAACTGTGAGGTTTCTGTTCTGTGTGAACTCATATTAGCACGAATCCTGTCTTCTTCAGCTCACATGTGCTGTATGGAACATTTTGCATTTTCAGCCTATTCTAATCAATGCTAGCAAAAAATACTTCCTTTATGTGGGCTTGTGCACAAAATGAACCACTGATTTCCATTATAATCACTATTTTCCAACCTGTCATTGTCCAAAGAGGAAAGCATGCAGTATCTAAATGTTATATATTTTCTGAAACTTCTGGCTTCTAATTCGTGTTCTGACATATTTTTCATAGGATGATGTCATTTTATCTTATTTGGTGAGCAGTGGAAATGCATGTGACTTCCATTAATCACTATGTTTCAACCTGCCCTCTTTTCCATCTACTTTCTGAACCCCCTGACTTCATAAAAGATTTGAAAGATTTGACCTTATATTTTAAGTGATGGAAATGCATGTTATTTTGCTTTGGGGGACACTGGCACTGCCCCCTCCGCTCTGGGCTCCATGACATCAGGCGTGTGTGATTGGGTCAATGTTTGTGAAGCTACAAGAGTCCCAGAGAAAGGTGAAATACAGCGTTTGACTTTTGCACCATGTATTATTAAGAACAGCGGAGATACATAAACTTGCTCATCCATATTGTACTATACTATACGGAAAATGTCAGACTTTTTCAATAGGTCAGTCCTGACTTCTCCCTACAACACCAAAGGTACATTTACGGAGAATTAGCTACTGTTGACACTATGGGATTATTGTATACCTTTTAAAAATACAATAATCCATGCATTCTTATCATGAGAACGATGTCACAGAAGACTCTCCACAGATCTGACCAGTAACTTGGCCTGATGGCGCCACCTGCTTGGTAAGTTTAATGCTAGAAAAGTTACGTAGTGCATCTTTAAACACTCTAATACTGGATAAGATGTGAGAGTCTTACGGGGTTTTTAGAGTTTAAAAAAGCAGGATTCCAAATTGGTTTAACCTCAAATTCTTGTAACCTACTTCTACATTTCACCATTGACGTCAGCGCTACCTGAACATGAAGTGTTTTAAAAAGGTGACACATGTGATACAAGATTTAAAAACAGGAAGAAGAAGAGACATGAAACCTTCTGAAACTACAGCCGCTGGAAATGTCTTCAACAAACACATCAACACATCTCTTATTGTCACGACTACCTGCTCTCATTGTGTCAGCATTTATTTGAATGACAAATCAGAAAATGAGTCAGGGCAAATGATCTCAACACTGTCTGAAAACAAGAAGATCCAAATGAGAGTACGTGATTGTTCCATTCACTAGAATTCACTTGCATTAATTTTAGGTGCATACTCAGTTTTAGATTATCTTTATATGCAGAAAGTCACACAGCTAAAATGTTCTTACCCCAAAGTGTTATACTGATGCACACGTTTTTTTCTTCTGGATTTGAATGCAGTTGACAGTTATTTTTTGTTTTCTGCAAAAGGAGTCAGTTTTACTAGCCAGACTGGTGCCACCTAGTGCCTCCTCTCAATTTCATTTCTCTCCAGTGACTAGTTCAGGAATCAAAATACAATAGATGGTTTGCAAAAACCCCGGAAGTGCGAGTTCGAGCACCAGACAATTAGCGAAGAGCCATATATTCAGTGTTGTCAGCGATTCTTGAGATCGAGGATTTAAAGCCAAAGTAAAGAGAATGTTTGGTGAATTTCATCAAGGGGAAAGATGTTATTGCCCTTCTTCCAACAGGATTTGGGCAAAGCTTAATACACTAGTTAGCCCCGTTAGCGGCGCATTACATACGTGACTACCAAATAGCAGCGACTGGTTAAATGATAAAAAGTACCCGCCTACCCTCAAGCGAACAAATTCTAACACTGCAAGGTCAGACAGTTTCTACAAAGTGAAACTGGCTGATGAATCAGGCTACAGTTGTACAATATAATCTTTCTAAAGTACTCTATTACAACAATATGGTTGGATACCCCATCATAAAGGGCTATCTATGATCTATGTTATAATGTTGTTTCCCATCAGAAAACATACCCAGAGTTGTGTTTTGTTTCACATTTAACATTGAATTATTCTCTCACACAGAAAACGCACTCTGTTCCACCTTGTGATGTCATATGATGATACAGGAAGCATTCCACTGCGTTTTTAAACTCCATACACTCACTTGAATCATTTTGATGGTTTCGGCCCTGGAATTTTTAAACTTCTACTGAATTAAAGGTAAAAAAGTAGCTAAACTATTGCTTCATGACATCGTAAGGTGGAACAGAGCTTTTTGAGCATTAGACATGTAAACAGACTAACAACAAAGAATTACTCAGACATGTGTGAATGAAACAAACAACTCCGGGTGTGCGTTTGATGAGGTAACAACATTCTAATATGGATGAAAGCTCACAAGAGTCAATTTAGCAAAATACAGGAACTTTAAAAGTTTTGATAATTCAAATACAATAGACATTGATTGTTTCAGTGCTCAAATTCCATGGCACAATTAGCCAACTTGTGTATTAGCAGCTATTGTTTTTAAGTAATACTACTTCACTCTACTGCATCAACCCCTGGAGTGCTTGTGCCCCCTATTGGTATTTAATATACACAAATTTTAGACTTCTGATAACTCGCTTTCAATATATTTGGGTTACACAAATAAAACAAATACTAGGATAAGTGGCCCAAAAAAGTTGTGCAGTTTATTGCATAATTTAGGAGTATCATCAATGTTACAAAATCCACTTCAAAATATTTGTACTACACACACACCCACACACCCACACACATAAATAATGGAGCGTTTACCCTTCTAAGATCTTGCATTGTTTAAACCTGCTCCTTGTGTGCGCACCTGCTTCGGCTGCTGCGAGTTACATAAGCTCTATTCCTCCTCCCGCAGCCGATTGGGGAGCAACTTTCGTGCATCTCGCTATCCAAAGACGGGGAGAGAAATAAATAAATAAACAATATAAAACTCCGCGCGTTGTCATTTTCATCAGCGCCACTTGTGTTTGTGCGCCTAACCTGATTCAGTCAAAACATCTGACAAAGGCAAGAGTGAGGAGGAGGAGGAGGAGAAGGAGGAGAGTGGAAAGGGGAGATGTAGAAAGCAGAAAGCAAACAGAAAGCAAGTGTCTATATTTCTCCTCCACCGCTGAGACAAAGTTGCATGTCGGGGCTATAGAGTTTGCTAAGACTCGCATATCCGCTAGCATGCTATTCCCGGATAATGAATAATGTATTGTTGATTCGACACGAGGAGCAAAATCGGAAGTGGATTTAAAAAAGGGCTTGATTATAAGAGCTGGTGTGGAGTGTTACATATAGTCTAGCAAATATAATGCTTCACTTCTGATTTTGAAGTGGCATTTCTAAGAACAATTTATAAACCTGTGTATCGAATTCAGAATTGTTGTAAAAATAAGGACATTTGCAACTTTTTGGTTTTTTTTTTCCTGGTACATTGTGTAACTTTTCTGGAGCCAGAACAAACAACACCTGCTTTTCTCCATGGAGATCTTATTGTTTTGTCTGGAATCTTTCACAGTATGGCATTAAACCTTTCTATCCTCATGGAGGCCAAACCAGACCAAGTTACAGGTCAGATCTGTGGAGAAGCAACCCCACTCACAATCAGAATACCTGTTTTTCTAGATATTTTTGAGGTATAAAACCACCTGTAATTGAATAAATGCAAGGCAGGGCTGTTTAATGTCATATTGTGAAACATTCAAATGACATCTCCATAGAAACAAGGAGGTTACGGACCCCCAATCAAAAAGTTACATAGTGCACCTTTAAACTAAAAATAATATTAAAATCCAACTAACTAATGGATGGGAATCTTTAGGTTAACTTAACCACACCAGAAAATGTACATAGGGCATATGTGATTCCATGCAGATGTTGTTTCATTGCTTGGAATGTTCCAAAGTATAGCATTAAACATCTTGCATGTATCAAATTACAGGTGCCCTTAACTTCGTAAAAAAAGTCTGAGGCCCTCTGATTTTTTCTTTATTTTTTTCTTTTACTTTGTGTTCACCTTGTGATAAAAGGGAACAGTGAAGCTTCAGGGCATGTGAAATTTGATGGGAAAGCTGTAGCCCACTTATTTTCAGTCATATCAAAAATTTTGGGAAGAATCTGGCCCAGTTTGTACTCCAAACTCACAAATATATATATATATATATATATATATATATATATATATATATATATATATATATATATATATATATATATATATATATATATATTTTTTAATATGTGCTTCAACTTTGACATGGGAAGACCCAACAAATCTACAGTCTGTCAGATGATCTTTCCAAACTCCAACTATAATGATCCTTATATTTACCGCCCCAAAAAATCGTGCAAAATTTGGACTCTGATTTTCCTCTGGATATATAGCTTGTTCCCACTTATAATGAGAGTAGATCAGACAAAGGCTAAACTACAGAGCCTCAGCTTCACAGAGAGTCCAGCCATCTGAATCTGTGTCTGAACCCTTTGGAGTACAGACTGTTTGCACTGGTGCTCATTTTATAATAATAATAATAAGTAAGGCTAGAGAGAGGTTATCTCTGTCTAGATCTGACCTGCAACTTGACCTGGTGTTTCCATGGCGATAGACGAGTAGGTAGCAGGTACAACTTATGTACAACTTACTTACATAATGCACTTTTAAATTGTGGCATGTTGTTTAATAAAAACGTCTGTATAGATTATTAGATTGATTCTTTTTACTTTATACTTGAGAATTTGAAAAGCAACATTGTTCTTGAATCATTAGTTATACCTCCTCAGACTCATTAAAAAGAACAAAGGAACAATGAATAAAGAGACATTGAGACTGGAGCAGTGCAGGACTTTCATCATCAACCCATCTCTTGTTTTCGTAAAGTTGCTTTCGTAAGTTGCTATCACAGTTTGCAATCTTGCTATAAGATAACATTGTGACAGCCGTTTGGACTGTAGGAAGTTCCTTGTGAGAAATCAGTGGTCAGATGTGCTTCCTTGGTGATGCCAGTACTTTTGACCTTGGTTGGGTCAGTGGGGGCAAAGGGAGGGGGAGGGGTATTATGAGTGGTCAGATACTGCAGTGTATGTCATTCCAACCATTAATTGTTCCTTTTGGTGATTAATTGTTTAATAATATAGTTATATAGTTCACATTTTAAACGCAGCCAGAAGAACTGACTGCTATAGGCATATGACTATCAAGATAATACAAGAATTGTTTGCACAGTTCTCTAACACATGGTTAGCAGTTTTTATGCAGAATAAGACAAGCTATTTTGTTGTTTATGTGAGAAATTATGTTACTTATAAATTGCCTTTGCAATTTGCTAATTGCACCTATTCAAATTGCAGTTTCAGTCTGATTAGATTATGATTAATCTTGCACAGGGATATGCGATTAATCATAACCAGACTTTTTGTCAAGTCTAAAAGTATTCACCGTGTTTGTCAGATATAACTAAATCAGGACTGAATGATTTGGGAAAAATATATCATATTAGACCCTATGGCTTGCCCAGAGTCTATTGACAACTGTGAATTTCAATCTTCGTTGACTGGGTGTAGCGTGTGTAGAATTGCAGTCATTTCAT
Source organism: Boleophthalmus pectinirostris (assembly GCF_026225935.1). NCBI lineage: Eukaryota > Metazoa > Chordata > Actinopteri > Gobiiformes > Gobiidae > Boleophthalmus > Boleophthalmus pectinirostris. The sequence goes on along the minus strand of NW_026571190.1, from coordinate 14,592,478 downwards.
TTGGAGACTTGGACAGAATGAATATGCCCCATAAAACCATCAGCAGTTACAATGTGCTCAGATGTCCAGCGAAATTTCTATTCAGCTCATATTGATCGTACCCAAATGTGTGCGCTCCGCAAAGACAGATGGGGTTAACTACTTTCTAATGCAAGCCACATGGGAGGATTGCATGGGGACACATGTTTTGAATTGAATCTATGATAACAGTTTAATGACATACTGTGGAACTATTCAGGTAAATCAATAAAATCTTTATGGAGACTCAAGATCCACCAGAAAAGTTGCTTAGAGCATGTTTAAAGGTCCTGTATTGCACAAAATTGTCTCTTGTGAGCTTTAAGTCATTTTATAATGTTATTACCTCATCAAAACCATATCTGAGTTGTGTTTTGGTTCATTCACACATGTTTAAGTAACCCTTTACTCCAATCTTTCTACATCTCCAAAGCTCAAAATGCTCTGTTCAGCCTTGAGATGTCATGAAGTGGTAGTGAAGGTGTATGGAGTTTAAAAACACACTGGAGCACTTCCTGTATTATCACATGACATCACAAGGTGGAGTGTTTTCTGTATGAAAGAAGAGCCTAAATATGCAGGGTTTTATGTGTTAAGCATGTGTGAATGAAACAAAGCACAACGTCAGGTACTTAAATCAGAAAGTAGCTTTATATGGGACCTTTAATACATTTTACAAGCTCTACTTAATGGTACCTAGCTCTCCGTTAGTGCCATTTATTTTGTAATTTGAAGTGCTTTCTATTTCTTTTCAGAGCCACTTCTACCTTGTAAGTAATCCAGGTTTGTGCAGCCTCACACTCGTCTCCATGCTGGCCAGTGGTCGTTGCTGGAACATTGGGCACAGGGGGAGGTGTGAGTGATGTGGCCCCATGGAAAGGCCATCTGCCCCAGGATCCAAACCTGACTTCAGGCCCTCTCCATGGGACACTGCACCTGGTAGCACTGGCACAAAGACTTGGCCTGGCACTAGGCCAAATGTGCAGAGATAGGACTTGGATTTGGACATCTCAGGGGCTGGACAGTGACCAAACGGAAGAGGAAGGGCAAAGGGCAAAGCTGCAGGTGACACGGCAGCTCAGCATGGATCAATGTGGAAAAACAGAGCAATAAAGTGGTACTGTGCTGAATACTATTAACCACGGAGAACTCAGACACAGTATGGTAGCTGTATTTTAGTCATACCTTCAATCACTTATATACTCTACAAATCAAAGTCTCACAAAGTACTAGCCATTAAAGCTGACATGATTAAAGGTTATATAAAAAGACTTTTCAGCCTCTCAATGTTGTATGTATGTATGTATTGATGCATGTTTGAGTAAACTTTATTGCTTTATTATTATATTATATTATATTATATTAAATTATTGTTATTATTATTATCTTCTGTAATCACAACTATCCTGAGGTAAACAGACAAAAATTGCCAGTATGCATCATTGCCTCACCAGTGCAATCATTCATAAAGACTCCACTTTCTAACATAGGCAAGGTGTGTGAAGTGGCTTGCCCGAGGACACAGCAACAACATTGGTCTGAACCAAAATTTGAACCGTTGACCTTTGAGTTAGAGGGAAACCACGCTTGAACCTCAAAGCCATATCAGAGCAGCAGATCATTCAGACTATTCAGCCTTTCAGTCTTCTCCTTTAGTATTCTCCTTTAAGTATTTGGATGTGTAAGTAGCTGATTGAGAATGCACCCACTGGAGTAGGTGTGCAATCAGAAGCATAATTTAACATGCCCCTACACTAATTTTATCCTTAGCTGATTTAATAAAATTAAGAACACTTAATTACTTTCTCAGTTTAGTCTTTTAATATTGTTATAATTATCCAATATGTTTATATCACTGGTAAATTTTTCCCTCTTTTGCTAATGTTATCAAAGTGCCCTCTACCTCCTACTCCCACACCTCCACAGCACTGCAGCCAAGCAGTGAGTCAAAATCTAACACTGATTCAAGTCCCATAGACTATTATGCGATCCTACACTTGAGCTGCACTCATTATAATCAGTGGGTGCATAATATGTCTTGTACACAGCAAAAATGTATATCTGTGAGGTAAAAAGGTAAAGAGGTAAAATTACTCAATACATAAAAATAATTTCACATCACATACTTTTCATTGATTTATGACTATGACTGATACAATTGATCAAAATACACATGATATACAGTATATCTCAAACCACTGAAGGTTCTCTTTAACTCTCTTTGTAGATTTATTCTTCAGAGCCCATACCACATCTTTCTGTTTGTGTGTATGTGTGTATGTGTGCATGTGTGTATGTGTGTATGTCTTGCATGTAAACCTGTAAGTTTTGTATTCTGTCTATTCTATTGTATTGTGTATTAGTAATGTTTTGTGTCTTTTGGACCCCCTTCAAAACAAGATGGCACATCTCAAGGGGCATTCCAATAAATAAATAAATAAAATAAAAATTAATTTAAACATTTATAACAACTTTAACGATGCATACCACTTTTCATTGCATCATTCCTCACTGGGGTGGAATCATAGAACTACAATAAAATCTGGAAGCTGAATCCAATGGCGCTGTTTTGTTTTCAGTGGTCTGTGCTCATCGGGGCATGGGCCCCAAAAACAATTTTCACTTCAGCATTTACTTCCTCAATAGGGGCTAGTGCCTCCCACCCATGTGACTAGACTACCGCAGGTCAAAGTGGGGCTAGGCTAATTCTTACAAAACAAAATTTTAGGCGCTTTGAGGATTTAAAATTTTTAAAAAGCTTATGTTCTGAAAATAGAAAATAATCCCTACAAAATCCGACCTTTGTTAAAGTTGTCGATGCCCTGTCAACCAAACAAGGGCAGTTTGAATTCCCAAAAAATGCATTGTGGGAGGATTCTTTCTAGGCCCAAGCTCCCAGGAGCTGCAGTACCAGTGGAGCTGCCACTAGTTGGTCTTGAGTCATGACATTTATTATTATAGATCCATGGGTGGAATGCCAATCTACAGCATTAGCTATCCCATATTATGCAAAATTGACTCGTGACCTTTAAGACATGTTATAATGTTGTTACCTCCTCAAAAACATACCTGGAGTTGTGCTTTTTTTCATTCACACATGTTTGAGTTACCATTTATTATTAGTTTGACTACATCTCCAAAACTCACAATGCTCTGTTCTAGCCTGTGATGTCATGAATTGGTAGTTTTCAAATTAACAGCTACATTTTACCTTTAGTTTACAGATTGGCAATTCCAGGGATGAAATGATTCCAGTGGAGGTGTATGGAGATTAAAACACAGTGGAGCACTTCCTGTATCACAAGGTGGAACAGAGTGTTTTCTGTCTGAGAGAAGAGCTCAGTCTAAATATGCAGGGTTTGTGGATGAAATGAAAGAAACAAAACATAACTCCAGGTTTGTTTGTGATGAGGGAACGGCATTATAACAGTGATTAAAAAAAAAAAAAAAAAAGGAGTGATTCAATAATAGTCATTTCAACTTATGATTTGTATTTTTTGCATTGCAGTAGAAGGAAAAACTATAGGTCCTCCACGCTTCCTCTTTGGTCCCATTTCTTCCCAGTTTACATGGGCCTTGGGAGGGATGGGAGCAGTGATACAGTCCCCTCTTTTATAAGGTCCACGGTGCCCCCTGGACTCACTCACTGCTGACTGGGAGAATTAATTAGACCCCAGTGTCTGCAGTGTCCAACAGGAAGACTCTCGTAATACTAATGAGACGACCAGTGTAGCAGACCATCTATCATTCGCCTTCATGACAAGATTACCAGAGAAAAGTGCAACGAACACACATGCAACTCAATTTATGCAACATTACTATACTACTACCACCAGTACTACTACTACTACTACTGCTACAACTACCACTACTACCACCACTACTACCACCACCACTATCACTACTACTACCACTTCTACCATCACTACTACTACCGCAACTACCACCACTACTACTAGCACTACTACTGCTACAACTACTACCACCACTACTGCTACTACTACTACTACCACCACTACTGCTACTACAGCTACCACCACTACTGCTACTACAACTACCACAACTACCACTACTACTACTACTAGTGCTACCACTACTACAAATACCACTACTTCTACCACTACTACCACAACTACCACCACTACTGCTACTACTACCGCTACCACAACCACCACTACTACTACTACTACAACTATACCACCACTACCACCACTACTACTACTACTACCACTACTGCTACTACAACTACAACTACCACTACCACTACTACTACTACTACTACTACACTACTACACTACTACACTACCACACTACTACCACTACTACTACTACTACTTACTACTACCACTACTACTACTACTACTACTACTACCACTACTACTACCACTACTACTACTACTACTACTACTACTACACTACTACTACACTACTACCACTACTACTACTACTACAATTATACCACCACTACCACCACTACTACTACTACTACCACTACTGCTACTACTACCACTACAACTACTACTACTACTACTACTTACTACCTACCACTACCACCACTACTACTACTACACCACTACTACACACTACTACTACTACTACTACTACAACTACCACTACTACTACTACTACTACCACTACTACTACTACTACTACTACTACAACTACTACCACCAACCACTACTACTACTACTACTACAACTACCACTACTACCACTACAACCACCACTACTACTACTACTACAACTATACCACCACTACCACTACTACTACTACTACCACCACCATTACTGCTACCACAACTACAAATACCACTACCGCTACCACAACCACCACTACTACTACTACCACCACAACTACCACTACTACTACTACTACTACTACAACTATACCACCACTATCACCATTACTGCTACCACTACTACCACCTTAGTGTTTCCATTCATTTTAAAAGTGAAAAAAAAAAGTGCAATCTGAATCTACAATAGCATAATAAATAGAACAACTACTTTCCACCTTCGAGGCACTCCAAGCTCTTTATATCAAGGAACCACTTACCCATTTACTGGGAATGAGATGAGGTTAAATGTCTTGCCCAAGGGCACAACAACAGCATTTAATCTATGGGAGCTGGAGTCATACCCCCACCCTGCGGATTATCGGATTTGACCGCTTTACCAATGATGTTTATGTCGAGAGTGAGAATCAAACCATTAACTTTGGGATCACTGGACAAATCTTCTATGAGATGAGCTGCTGTTTCCCGAATATAGGCTCTATTCACGCCATAGACTGTATAAAAGAAGTGGACTAAGCAAGTGTGACGTCACCAATAGCGTTCAGCGCTGCTCAACTGAGGCTTGTGGGAAAAAAATTTAAAAATCAGGATCATGTAGAGCAGGTTAATACGAACATTTTAAGACCAAAATGATGAGGCTCACTGCAGCAGTTACAGAGAGAGGGGCGACAAGATCCTAATGTAAGTTAATTGGAGCCAGGGTCAGAAGGAGCTGGAAGAGCCTCCTGGCGAACTTTCTACTTGGCACGTGTCGGCTAGTGCGTTAGCTATGTCCACTCATATATACGGTCTATGATTCATGCTTACGTCACAAACCAGGAAGACGTTTGGAAAGATGCGATTACAACTTCCCAGGTCCAGTTTTCTACATGTCATTGTAGTGTTCCGTTATGTTCAGCTAATCAACAATTACAACTATACCTCAGTTTTCATCATTTCCCCACTGACGCACAACTCTGAGTGCACTGGGTACATGCGATTAGAAGAGAAGAGGGCACCAAATTCAAGATGATTCCAAACAGCACATACGTATGCAGACTTCATTTTACCGCTGATCACATTTACTTCAATGGATTTTTATCACAATTGGTCAGCGAACCCAGTCTCAGGAACTACACTGGAAGTTTTAATTGCATCTTTCCAAACATTTTCCTGGTTTGTGACTGCTACGGCCCCAGGCCTGCAGTTGTAATTTGTTTTGTGTGTGTTTTAAAATATTTTGCTGGCACGCCTTGATTCCTGCTGTGGGAGCCCTGGCTCATGATTGGTGGGGCAAGTCTACGCCCACCTCACCTGCAGCCGCCACCCCCCATTTAAGAAGACTGCCTGCACCTGATCGAGGCTGCTGGCCTTGGTGGCCAGTATGCCATTTTGTGTTTGTGTTTGTGTGTGTGTTTAGGTCTGAAGTTTAGTTCTGTTTTGTGCCTTCTTTTATTTGGTCACTCGATTGTGTTTGTGGCCGTATGTGATTTAATTTGGGGAACTTGTGTTTTAGTTTGTGTGTGTCCCTTAGTTTTACCAGTCGTTTTGCCTGCGTGACCCCTTTTGTGGCACAAAACTCGTCTGTTGTTTTGTTTAGGTTATTTTCTGTATGTATTTAGTATTGTTTTGTTAATTTACCTTTACATTCCTGTTAATTAAACATTACTTAATTTATACCATTGTTCCATCTTGGTTTATTTTTGTTACTTCCCTTACCTCAAACGAGCTGGGTCGTAACAGTGACACACGCACACAAACATGTAATTGCCAAACCCTACATGTCTAAGTTCATCCAGATTTGTTATAGTGCTATACCTAGTTACCCTGGCCCACAGTTTGAGCAGCATTTCCATTTTACAGGTTACATTTCACACTTTCACTCATATCTGAGCCCTTGACATGCTGCTCCTTTACCGTCACTGCTTTATAATGGCCTTTGAACAGTCGCTGAAGGCTGGGAGCACTGTGACACGGGGAGGCAGGCACCATCAAAGCTTTACGCAACCGCTACATGCTAATTTCACACGCTAATGACGGGCGCTGGCTAAATGCGCAGCGACGTTAGCATCTGGAGCAGGTACTGGAGCTCCAGATGTCTCATGCGTCCCCTGTGTGTCTTATGAGATGTCTCTATACGCAGATGTGAGCTGCCAAATAGCAGGAAGTAATCCAGGTTCGAGAAACACATGGGGACCTCCAGCAGTGCAGTGCCAGCAGCATAAAAAAGGAAAGTGTAGAATGATGTAGCCACATGTTTGGCGCTAAATAATTAATAATACATAGATTTGCATGTGTTCTTGTTGAAATGCTTCCTAATGAGACAGCAGCAGCTCTGACTGTTTCGGCATTAAAGAAGACATATTGTGCTGCAGTTTGCTACAGTTATAATCTATGATACCTGTGGTTAAACTTTAGACATTTTAAATCACAACATTCATCTAAAACAACTTAAAGGGGCCATATTACACCAGAGTCCTGCACGGGTCCATTTTTGGAGACCAGCACCCACCAGCACCCACGCTGTACAGAACCACACCCGCCCTTTAACCTGTGATTATATCAAAGTTAAACCCGCACCCACCCGGACCCTTTAACATTCCACCCTTTACCCGCCCGTGCCCGTGATAAATCATATAGTAAAAGGATTCTAACTGTAGCATTTTAAGTTTTTTCGATGCGCCTCTCAACAAACAACGATGCTAAATGACGACTGAATAGACAGTTTGAATAGGCAATAGTATGGAGTAAGAAAGCTTACAGAAATATTTGTGTGCATAGGATAGATATCTTTTGTAGAATAGAAAAGAGCATATTTGGCTGTAGCTGAGCATATCTGTAAACTCAAATGAGTCCAGTTGGACATAAAATGTATTGTGTGTATTTTATTCATCAGAATACAAATTGAAAAGTTACAACATCAAGAATTACAATCACAAAATGAAATGAAACAATTACGCTTTCTTCATTACGAATACGAATTCACAGGCACGGCTTTACAGTCGAGATGCCAGACTTTTGCACCGCACACGCCATGGACTGAACTAGGACTAAACCAGGACTAAACCAGGACTAAAACAGGACTGAACCAGAACTGAATCAGAACTGAACTAGGACTGACTGTCGGGACAGGCCCAGAGGTGTTCCCATGTAGACTGCCAGGTGACCATAGGCGAAAGGACCGGCACAGAACTCTGCACCGCCCAGTATCAACTGCCAACCTGGTGCAGGACTCTGTATTACGCTATTTTCTAATCTGTTATGATGTTGTCCTCATCAAAGAACTGGAGTAGAGTTTTGTTTCATTCACACTTGTTTCACACACAAATCCTGCATATTTAGGCTCAGTTTTCTCTCAAACAGAAAACACTCTTGTCCACTTTGTGATGTCATGTCGTTATACAGGTTGCACTCCACTGTGTTTTTAAACTCCATACACCTTCATTAGAATCATTTGGATGATTTCAGCCCTGGAATTGCCAATCTCTACAAAACAAAAGATAAAAGCTAGGTAATAACTTGAAAACTACCACTACATAACATCAGAAGGTGGAACAGAGCATTTTGAGCTTTGGAAATGTAGACAGACTAATAATAATACTAATAAATAGAGAATTCCTCAATAGAGTGTTTTCTGTTTGAGAAAAAAGTAGGTTTGTGTGTTAAACATGTGTGAATAAAACAAAATGTAACTCCAGGCATGTTTTTGATGAAGAAATAACATTATAACTACATCAGAAAAAAATGTAATGTGAGCCCTTTAAGCAATTATACTAAGTTATTAAATAAACCAACAAAGACATAAGGTGTTCTTGCTTGTGTGTCTTGCTGTAGTTTGAATCATCCTTGCTATGCTCCAGATGGCTCTTCAGTGTCATTTGAGTCTTGTGAAAAATTCAAGTATGTTTGATTTTAGCAATAAGTGAACACTGCTATCAAATGTTTGTCTGCCGTTTCCCCAAAGAACAAGAGCTAATACGTTTTTGGTTTGCTTTTTTTTTTTTTTTTTTTTTCTGAGAAGCTAACGGCATGTTGAAGAGCTCAATAACATTTCACAACTGTTAGGACTCAAATGCCGACATAAAAGTACAAAGATTTTCCCAGTTTGTCTCGGATGTGAGGGAGACAGTGTAAATATGTGGAGCAAATCTGTTACTAAACAAGCTTGTATCATAATCTCTGCAAATATTACAAGGGCTGGGTAGAAAAAAAACAAAAAACTAATAGAAACCCCAAAAATTACAGTGATATTGAATAGTTAAAGTAAAAATCCAAAATTGCACATTGGCAACATGTCTTAGTCAAATAAGGAAAACATCAAAACACGGAAAATAAATGTTCACCGAGTGACCAGATGTGTCTTTTAAATCACATTTTCTTGTCAAAAATAATGTTTTTTTATTGTCATTGTGGAATCAAAATATTTTTTGTGCCGCATCCTTATAAAAATTTAGTTTGCATTCTAATATTGTGACAACACTAGTGCAACAGAAAGTGTATTTTACTTTGACTTACATTATTCTTGGTGGTCACAATTTTTGTGATCTTTCAACTTCCAACTTCTGTATATGGGTCCAGTCAAGTGGTAACGGAGGGAAACAGGGGCATATTTTTTACATTCAAATAGTTCTTATTCAGAAACTAGAGGGACTATTGAAATAAGTAAAGTATCAGAATGTAGGAAAGAGTTAACACTCCAACAGGGTAAAGTTAAACCTGTGATATTCTTTCAAGTTGCTGACCAAAAATTTAAAAAATCATGTCGGTAACGGAGGGAATGAAATATGCAGCACTTTTGGGGCAGTAAATACAAACAGTGATAACTAGCGGTTCTCACTTACATATCCTTAACAAACTGGTTTGAATATTTGCTTCATATAGTTTTCTACCATATGGTACAAGATTAGGTCGAAAAACCTCTAACTTTTTGAGTCATGAGATTTTTTATTAAGAAAGGTCATGGTAACGGAGGGAAAATTGTACAAGCAAGTAGAAGGTGCATGATTTTGCATAATTTGTCAACTTTTTTCTTCCGAATACTTTAATATTACTTCAAAATGAAAGGTAATTATTTCTATAAAATATGTCAGTCCTTCCAAGCAAATTTTTTTATCATTTTAAATATATATATTTTTTTAAATCATGTACCTTCATCAACAGTTCAAAGATGGAATAACACAAGATATGATGAAATACATCCATTTATTTACATGATTTGCAGGTCTTTGAAATTTGGGAAATATTTTTTCTTCCATGTTTCATACATGGTCTGTTTAAAACGTATGTAACTTTAGAACCAAAAATGGTACAGAAAAAAGGTAAACAGTTTCATAAACTAGAGTACATATGTATCTGTTGAATACATTTTTATATCAGATTAATTTGAATTTTTTGCCTTGCTGTATACTTCTGCTTAACTGGGCCCATATGGACTATATAAAGACTTAGAACTGTACTTTAAAACAAACATTTGCATTTTAACATTTTAATTTAGGATTCATATTATGCTATTTTCTGATCTATTTACATTGTATGTGGCCCGGGAACTTGTACATAGATTTGTGTGACTCTGACTCACTGCTAATTTGGAATTATAAAATAAACATATTATAACATAAAGCTGCATTGATTTTGTTTTAGGTGTTTTTTAAATGACATTTTTTGTAAGACAACCTCACTTTTTCATTGTTTAGTCATAACATTTACTCTTACCAGTCTTACCAGCATGTCAAAACAATGACAGCTTTTTATAAGGAAATATTAATATTATGCAGAAATGAGTTAAGCTTTTTGGCCCAGATCTTCACAGTATTTTCTGTTTCTCATGTTGCCCCATGGAGAAAAAAAAAATTGCCCACCTCTGTCCTTACCTATATTATAATATTGTTTCCTCCTCACAAACATACCTGGAGTTGTATTTCGTTTCATTCACACATGTTAAACATACACCCCACATATTTATGGAGACATGTGACCATACAGGAAGTGCTCCACTGTGTTTTAAAACTCCCAGGAATTGCCAATCTCTACTGAATGAAAGGTAAAAGGAGCTGTTAACTTGAAAACTATCAATACATGACATCATAAGGTGGAACAGAGCATTTTGAGCTTTGGACCTGTAGAAAGATTAATAATAAAAGCTTACTCAAACACTTGTGAATGAAACAAAACACAACTCCAGGTATGTTTTTTTAAAGAAGGTAACAGCGTTATAACGTGGCTAAAAGCTCACAGAGTCAGGTCTGAATAATATAGGGCCCTTAAACTGTTATTATTATGAAGTGGCCTTTTTTCAGACTTGATAACACACTTGTGACAATTTTTCATATGTTCCTCAGCTTTGCATGTAGCACCCACGTTATTTTCAATGGCTTCTCTGGCAGCATGTGAAAACCTTTGCGTCCTATAAAGACAGAATTACTGTGTGAACTTGACCACCCGGTAACACACAAATGGAAGTCATCACTCAAACATTAAGGCTTGTCTTTATTCCAGTGTTGCCCCATGACAAAATAGCGCTTTGACTAACGATGTATATGTGCTGTTTAACATTGCGGCGGTGTTGGCAGCAGACCAGGATGTGTGCATGTGTTTGACTGGGTACTTATTACATTATGAGGACTAAAATCTGTGTACACACTGACATGCTGTGGATTTGACTGCTTTATGGGGACAAAAACCAGGTCCCCATAATGTAGTTATTAAAATTAGAACATTATTTTATGATAAGGTTAGGGTGTAGATTAAGGTTAGGCAAGCAGTTGACTTTAATTAAAGGTTCTATATTATGCTAAATAGTGAGCTTTAAGGCATTTTAGCTCGTTGTTACCTCATCAAAAACATATCTGGGGTTGTGTTTTGTTTCACTGACACATTTGAGTAACTCTGATTATTGGGCTGTCTATAGCTCCAAAGCTCAGAATGCTCTGCTCCACCTTGTGAAAAAATAACTCAAGTGAAGGTGTATGGATAGACCGATATACATCAGTTGGCCAACATATCTAGACTATATTTTGACATTTTAGTTTCTCGACTATCTGCCTTTAATCTCCAGTACAGGCCGATATTTTGTTTTGGTTGATATGATGTCCAGAAAATACACACGAAAGTTTATTTGAACATTTTAGTACAAAGAAATATCTGCAAAACACACTGACTATACAGCTCTCTTTTAGGTTTGTGATTAAAAAAAAAGGGGATGTGAGTGAGTCTGTAGTTAATTTAAATGACAGAATTTGAGATCAATGATTGAAATCTGCCCAACATATTGGCCCAAAAATATCGGTCAGAGCTTCTTGGCAATCAGTGTCTCTGAATTTCAAACAATCAAACTCTAATATGGAGTTGAAAAAAAAACAAAACAAAACAGTGGAGCACTTCCTGCATTATCATATGATCATATAGCAAGGTAGAGTGTTTTCTGTTTGAGAGAAGAACCCAGCCTGTATATACAGAGTTTGTGCAAAACTCCAGGTATATTTTTCTCAAGGTAACAACATTATGACACAGATCAGAAAATTGCAAAATCTAGGTCCTTTAAGGTTAGGCTCAGTCTCCAGGAAATTAATCCAAGTCAATGCAATGTCCCCATAAAACGCATAAATCCAGCTAAGAGTGTTTTTGTGGGCAGTGGAGGAGGTAAAGAAGAGCTTAGACAAAAAGGCATTTTGGTTTAAATCGATGGAGGTTAATTTTAATGGTGTGAGTGGGCCACACAAGGTTGTATTATTGTATTAAGATGATTTGGAATGAGTCATCAGTTGAATGGTACTTTGAGCTTACATGGAAAATAACATTACACCGTGTATATGCCTGTCATTTCACATAATTTCAGATCTTCTTTCTTTTGTGTGGTATCTTTATTCAAGCTATTATTTGATTCAATTCAGTCTCAAAATGGGGCAGAGCTGAGAAACACATTTGCAACTATAGTATTTTCACATACTCTCAAATGAAGAAATGCAAAATATTAAATATTAAACTAACACATCTTTTATAGTTTTTTGCTTCAATGGATAAAACATAAGTGCAACAACATCACTTATCACATTGAAAGGGACTATACCCCAGTTCTGTCATGAAGGAAACTTTTTAAAAAGTTGTCAGGCCCCAGTACAGATATAGTGTAAAAGCAGCTCTTTGAGACTAGTTCTGTCTGGTCTCTGAAAGTTTAGAAAATTGCTTATGATATTTTTTAGTGACATCACAAGGGGTGTTCTGTTTGTGTGTTTATGAAGGAACACACAGTGCACATTTGCAAGCACTGCCAAAAAAGTTTAAGATTGTCTTGAAAACTCAAGAAAAAATACAAAATGGACTTGACAGACTGTGTTAAAACAAAGCTCAGATTAAAGTCTAACTTGAGTAATGGAGCTTCAGACAGAGCAGCATTTAGCATCATACCTTCATATGATGTTGATGATGTCAGCTGCGAAGTATCAATACATGACAAGTAAAGTGAGAAATACATTCAGACTGCTGCAGACCATTTGAAAATAACTAGTTCTGTCTTTCTTTTTTTTTTTTTTAGAAATCTGGTACCATGCCTTGAACCTACAGTATAAACAACTTTCAGGCATTTTTTGTTCTCAAAACCAAACAAGTAAAGCTGCATTTTTATTTTTTATTTTTTATACATTCCATCCCAATTTTACCATTTCTACAATCACACCAGATACTCTTCCACATGACTTTACAAGTTTAGAATAGTACAGAAACACTGCACTACTGGTATGTGACTGGAATAGCATGAATTTTAACATGTGGAGTTGCTTACAGATTGTACTTTTATACCGTCCAGTACTGAATGTTTGCATTTTTGTGCAGTATAATTAATTATCCAATGTTGAAATACTTCTGTTATGGTTCATTTGACATCGCAACAGGAGTTTTTCAGTTGAAATTGTGAACCACCATCTCCATCTCAGCTTCTCTCAGCCAGGACAAAAACACAAGCATGTTTTTCATTTTCACTTTGCGACACATTGCAGCAGTTTTACAGACATCCAGGGATTCAATTTGTGACACCAAATGGTCCGGCTCGCTCCTGCCCCTGATCAGACAGAGAAATGGGCCCCGGTTTGAGCCACAGAGAGCGAGAGCTCAAAAAGGACAAAGAACATAATGTATAAATACCATGGACTACAATTCAATCACTTTAACTTTGTGAAGGGGCTACTATCTGCAGACTTAAATGTGAAAATTGCGTGGTTAAATTCAGGGTAGTATTACATAGGATCAGTGGTGGAACAGAACAAAAAAAAAAAAGCACTATACTTAATTAAAAATGTTAGGTGTCTGCACTTCACTTCAGTACATTTTAAAGTGGATACTTTTTACATTTGAGATATCTGTATCTCAATAAAGTACAGATATCTGCACTTTATATTCCACTACATTTTTGAACTAGACTGAAAAGTATGTTTTATTATTGTTTCAGTTGAGGATATATCTATATCTATATCTATATCTATATCTATCTATATCTATCTATCTATATATATATATATATATATATATATATATATATATATATATATATATATATATATATATATATTTATTTTTTTGCTCCAGTATCTGTACCTTTTTCTTAAGAAACAAAATTGAGTATTTCTTCCACCACTGCATAAGACACCTGCTGCTGAAATCCATGAGAAAGAAATTGGATGTTACAGTTCACAGCCAAAAAACAGCAAGTCAAAATTGTACAATTGTTTTAAATGTTCTGTTTTTTCAAGTTTTGAAGACAGTAAAAATCAGGTACAACTACCTCAAGACAGAAAAGAAACTATATGTGTAAATGTGCAAATTATCATAAAAACATGAAAAGGAGAATTTATTTGGAAATGTTGCAATACATATGAATTTCCATTTTAACATTCCTTTAACATTCCCATTAAACTAATGTTGACTACAAGACTGAAATATGACTGAGTTCATTTTAAAGGTTCTATATTACACAAAATGGATTCTTGTGAGCTTTAAGCCATGTTAAAATGTTGTTACCTCATTAAAAACATACCTGGAGTTGTGTTTTATTTCAGGCACACATGTTGGAGTAACCCTTTATTACTTATTCTGCGTAGTCTCCAAAGCTCTATATGTTCTGTTACACCTTGTGATGTCATAGTGGTAGTTTAAGTTAACAGCTACATTTCACATTTTGTTTAGTAGAGACAACCCCAGGGCTAAAATCATCCAAATGATTCTAGTGAAGGTGCATGGAGTTTAAAAAACACACATTAGAGCAGTTCCTGTATTACCACATGACATCACAAGGTGGACCACAGTCTTTTCCGTTTGAGAGAAAAACTCAGCCTAAATGCTCAAGGTTTCTGTGTTAAACGTGTGTGAATGAAACAAAACACAACTCTAGGTATCTTTGTGACGAGGAAACTTTATAACATAGATCAGAAAATAGTGTAATATAGGCCCTTTAAGTCTGTATTTTTTTTTCTTCAGCCATTAGATCAGGCATTAAAATTCATCCATTACACATTTATTTCACCTCATCGCAACTGTATTGTATGGATAATTTGTTTCAATTTAGCATACGCCAGTGAGAAATCCCATTTGTGGACTATAGACGTGGCTCTGCCCTGTCCTCCGGTTTGTTATAAGGCCACTGTCACCATCAGCATTACTCACATCTCACTGTCAATCACATCTCAAACTGTAGAGAGGAAGGGGGGGGGTAATGGCACTCAGACCAGCGGGGAACACGAGCGCTGCTGTTCGGAGAGAAGCATAGTCGCCGCGGTACCGAGAGCAGGAGACATTGATCTACATATGGAGATGTATGACAAAGGTAAGGTTACACAAGAAAAACACTACCTGACAGTCAGTGTGATGGAGCAGCCCCCCATACATATGTCCTTATTACCGGGGAATGACACTGTGCGATGAATGCTTCTTCTCGTGTCATTTTTTATCTGCCATATACTGCAAAAGGCAATATTGTATGTAAGTTCAAGATACGTGCCTAAATTAATGACATTTTTGCATGCTTTGGCTTCACAAAAATAATTATATATAGTGCTTATTTAACCCTCTATTACACACAAGACTTTTGCTTCTTGCATTACTTCCTTTTTGATGCAAGTGACCTGATGTATCATTGAGTGTTTTAACATTTTCCCATATTTTACAAGTACAATTTTAGTCGATTGTAATCCACTCTTGCAAAAATCCCTTGACCCATTGACTTCCATTATATTATTATTTTTCTGCCTGCCATTGTTCAAAGTGTAAAGCGTGCAGTGTCTAACTTTTATATATTTTCTAAAACCTCTGATTTCAAATTAGTGTTCTGATGTAATTTTCAGAGGATAATGCAATTCCCTATTGACTTCTATTATAATAACCATTTTTCAACCTGCCCTCATTTTCATGTGCAAAGTTGTTTTTTTTTTTATATTTTTCATTTTAATTTTTGGCTGATCATTTTATTTGTGAAATGTACTCAAGTCAAGATGAAACTTTTTTGAATTTAATATGACCTCAGCTAGACTTTACTTTTTGCAGAGTATTATTTATCAAAGCAGCTTCATGATTGCAAAGACTGACCTTGAAACTTTTTGATTTTGCTGTGTTTTTGTGTGTGAAGTTTGCATGTTCTCGTCATGTGTAAGTAGATTTTCGAGGTACCGAGGGTCAGCTCATCTTTCTAGAGCCCATTCCCCATTCTTGTGTATTATGTAATTTAACTGCAAGTAATAAAAGATCTATTATCACACCGTGCCAGTAATTTTAATTAAACCAAAGAGTTAATCATCAACATAATGATAATAAAAATGTCCCAGGGTTGAGGCTGAATTAAAACATCACGTTTAGACAGAGGAATGGTTAATTTATTATACTTATTCCAATATATTTTGTAAATTAAAAATGCCACATACAAGCAATTAATCTTTGTGCTTTTCTCATTCCGTGAAACATACTGACCCGAAGGTTGATAGTTCAATCTCTTATTTCAATGTATACTGTTGTTGTGTTCTTTAGCAAGACATTTAACCCACTCTATGGAAAGGAAGACAGGAGTAGCTTGCCACCACCAAGTATGGAGTGAATAAATAATAATTAAAGTTGCACTGTGTAACTTTTCTGGTGGATTTGGTTTGTTCCACAGTGTGACATTAAACATATTTATCCAGGGGTGGACTGGGACCAAAAAAACGGCCCACGTTATGACTTGAGGACTGGGGTGGGTGGGGTACCGGTCTGCGCAATTCAGCCTGCAATTGAAACTGAGGATCCCACAGTTACAGAACTTACAGATTGTCAGTCTGCCCCTGTATCTATCTCCATGGAGACAAGCAGGTGACTCTTCTTTGCAGATCTAATGTGTAATTTTGCCTTGTAGAGACCCTGTCTAAAATACTCATCCATTTTATTTTTGCAATAAAAGCTGAATAATTTTTTAGACATTCTATATACTGCTATATACTTCACTGTACATTCCAGGCATTACAGGTGGCAGACCAAAAAAGTTCCATAGTGTACCTTTACATTGTAGCACTTTTAAAAGGTGCATTGCAGAAGTTTTTTTTTTTTTTTTTTTTTTATAATGTCACCTGCTCGTTTCAATGGAGATGCCTATTTATAGAGAGAATTATTGCATTTTTGAGCAACACAAACACGCATAATGTATAACTGCTAGATAGATGTGTTTAAAGGAACAGTTTGGAATTTTGGACATAGGACCTCATTTACTAGTGAGCCAGAGTGTTGGAGACGAGTGGAGACACTTTTTGAAATATTCCATCCAGTTCTTGTATTTGCAGAGGTCGCTGGTGCTAGGCTAGTGCATGTCAATGGCCATAGTTATCCTGGCAGTAAAAACAATCTTACCCACTCCACAAAACACCAGAAGCAAATCTATCGCCAGACTGTCGATGTGAATGTCTGTGCTGATAGAATAATTTTAGAAGTAAAACCAACCTTGCATTTGAAGGATTTATGTCTGAGCAGCAGCAGCGAGTTGTACTTCCTGATAGAAAGCTTGGCAGCGGTGGACTGATATCACCTCACACCAATAAAAGTTAAATTCCACTGCTGCTGAGAAAATAGTCCCTCAACATGTGACAATTCACTTGATGCGAGGTTAGTTTTATTTCAAACATTATTCTATCAACACAGACATTCACATCGACAGTTTGGTGTTATAATTGTTTTGCTTCGGGCGCTTTGTGGAGTGGGTAAGGCTGTTTTTAGTGGCAGGCTAACTATGGCCATTAACATGCACTAGCCTAGCACCAGCGACCTCTGCAGATACAAGGACTGGATGGAAATATTTCAAAAAGCGTCTCCACACGTCTCCAACACTCTGGCTCACTAGGAAATGAGGTCCTATGTCCAAAATTCCAGACTGTCCCCTTAATGTCATATCATGGAACATTCCAGGCAAAGCAATAACATCACCACAGACACAAGTAAGTGACGGACGCTCCCCCAGAAAAGTTGCCCAGTGCGCCTTTAAAGACTTCATCAAGCCTGCCTTATTATTATCATTTATGGACACGTGCCAGTGGGGTGCCCTCCTCCAGAAAAGTTCCACAGTGCACCTTTAAAACTTTTTCTATAGTATGACAAAGACAACTAAGTGACTTCAAAAAATGCATTGCTATTCCCCAGCACACCTGTCACACCGTCTGGAGTTCAGAGACAATTTTTTTTTTCCACACAAAAGATAAAATCTGTCTACAATATTTCCAGCAGTTGCCACTCGAGTATACAGCCATTTTCTCTATAATAAAGATACCACAAGGGATAGATTTTTCCACTTAGCTATGAGATGAAGAGGCTACAAACTGAGTGGGCACGAGTGGTACAGATATAGTACATAAGTGTAAGTAATCTGAATTAGAAGAGAGGAGGTGGTAACGCTTTACAATGGGAACTACACAACGCGGACCACCAACGGGCTTGTGGGTAAAAAAAGTGTCGAAATTTGTCCATTACTCAATTTGTAAACTTTCTTGGTGCTTTAGTGACAAAGCTTCAAAGTAAAACAAAATAATGGCTTATGCCTGAAGGAGGATAGATGTTTTTGGGGGGAAGTAGTTAGTTTTTTTGGTATGGCGTTGCCCGTAGCGACTCTACGGAGCGTGACAGTGCTAGCCCGCCTGATCTCTGCAAGGCACGCACCCTAAGGACCCCAAAGCCTACACAGAATCCTTCATGTTGTTTGTTGTTTTAGGCGAATGTGTGCGCGTGGGAACGGTTATTTAGTTCATTGTGGGGACTAAAATCAGTACACACTCACAACATGGGGATCTGGCTCTATTACGTGCGGTGTAAGATGTAAATCCTTTATTATTATAGATCAATGATATGTTTTAAGTCCACATATGGGTTAAAATACATTACAGTTAGGGTTAAGGTTAGGATCAGTCTCCAGAAAATGAATTTAAGTCAATGTAATGTGCCCAAAAAGCATGGAAACACAACATGTGTGTGGGTGTGCATGTGTTTGGT
Source organism: Boleophthalmus pectinirostris (assembly GCF_026225935.1). Lineage (NCBI taxonomy): Eukaryota > Metazoa > Chordata > Actinopteri > Gobiiformes > Gobiidae > Boleophthalmus > Boleophthalmus pectinirostris. The sequence continues at coordinate 14,573,208 of NW_026571190.1, read as the reverse complement.
ATTTTGTTCACTGTCATCTCAGCGGGGAGCCCAAAGTAACAGGTCTGAAAGATGATGATTAGAAGATGCTGAGGTTGGCTTTGTAAATGTGTATGATTGATGTATGGAAATAAGCGGAAACTAAATGCAAAATGGTGCATGACATTTATGGGCTAATCGTAAGGGTTGAATAGACTAGCCATAAATTATACTTGAATGAGATGCTACCGTTTAAAAGTGATGTTACTGGAGTATAAGTAAAAAAAATTCCAAATACAGTGGCAACAAAATAAAACTGAGTAGCCACAATATTGTGTTTGAGAAGGATTATGTTAGCCAGGCTGGCGCCACCTAGTGCCTCCACTAAATTTAATTTCTCTCCAGCGATTAGGTCAGGAATCGAAATACACTAAATGGTTTGCAAGAACCCCGGACGTTATAGATCATGGACTGGCTCAAGCGCTTGTCTGGGTCCCTTTTGTGGTACAGCACAACAGTAAACAAGGCAGTCGAGATGGATGTAGACAAAGCCGTACATTCTGTATTGGCAACGATTCCCGAGATCGAGGATTTAAAGCCTGAACAAAGAGCATGTTTGTTGAATTTTATCAAGGGGAAAGACATTATTGCCCTTCTTCCTACAGGATTTGGCGCATTACATACGTCACCACCAAACAGCAGCGATTGGTTAAATAAAAAAGTACCCACCTACCATCGAACGAACAAACGAATGAATCCTAATGCTGCAAGGTCAGACAGTTTCCATGAAGTGAAACCAGCTGAAGAATCAGGCTAGGTTTACGTTACTTCAAGTGGGAAAATGGCTTTATATAAAAATCAAAATATAGTTGTTGTAATAAAAAGATACATATATAATTTGAAAGGCAGTTTATTCAGAATGTAATTAAGTGAAGTGAATGTCCTTAAAAATATATTCAAGTTTGTTTTCTCCACAAAGCAAATTAACCTCATTAGCCATTTTTAATTAAAGAATTGTTCTTTGCAGATTGTAGCGAATAATGATTGTTCTAAGAATACTTTTACTGTGTTAAGGGCTTAAAGTATAATGATGATAAGATGGATTCTGCTCTCTACTAAAGGGTGTATATGGTGTTTTAATAACATTATCCACTGTTCCTAGTAATTGTTGGCAACTTAAGTACAAATTAGTTACATCTGCAGTTTTCTGGTTTGCTGCCGTCAGTTCATGCATCCCTCCTCCTCTCTCACTCTCTTCTTTAGACTTTCAGGTACTACTCAGTTTAGCAGCTCTGTTTGAAATGTGGTTATGGGAGGAGTTAATGGGCCCGATCTTGCCCCCAAACTTAGCACTAGCGCTAGTGTTAAGGAGTGGGTGTGTCCAGGTTGGGCTGTACTTCGCTGCTGGAGGCTGGAGTGGGACGGTACAAGCACATATATGGTGACGGCATCTGGACCAATCTGTGACCACTATGGTATTTAAAAGCACTGCCCGTGTGGGTAATGTCTGCAATCTTTGCCTCATTATCAGGCAGCAAAGCGGAGTTTGGGGAAAAATTATACATATAATTACACTCCCACACACGCACACCACTATAAGCCTGTGCACATCTCTGCATTCATTTAAGACCAGTGTCTATCTCATGCTCTCCCCATCCCACTTTCACCTGTCCCGGCAGTCTGCTACCACGGCATCACCTGAGGTACAAATGTCCACCGCTGCTACTGCTGACCGCTCACATTCTCATCTCTCAGGTCCACTGTATTTGGTCCCACACAGGTGGATGACTTCCGGATTATGAAATATGTTTACTGTCATATAAATGTTTCTGATGTTAAAGCGTTACACACAGATATGATACGTGCGTCTGCTCCGCTGTCACAGCCCCGAGCTGTCAGTGAATGTTTGCACAAAGTCCGGCTGTGAGAATGTGAGGAAATCAACATCGCAACATTAGGACATAAACAGAGTAAGAAAGCACACTTTAGGACATCACTGTAAACGGCCTCGTGTGAATGAGCACCTTTTGTACAGATCCAGATCAAACCAACTACAGAGCAGAGCTGAGCCGATACAGGAAGCGGGCGCGGGGCTGTGCTCTGCTGCGGAGGGCATCCAGATGGCTCCCGCACAGGAACATGTTATAAATGTTAAGCATTTGTCATCTTAATATATTTCCAAATTTTAAAAAAGCCTTGAGCGTGTTACATGTAGTTTTTTGGTGGACATGTTTGATATTTATTTTTACGATTCTGGCAATTCACTGAATGCGCCACACCACGCCCTCAGTCTGCTCCACCTGATTTTCAGCCATGGCCCACCTGTTGTTTAGACCTCCACGTCCCACACTTGTGCTAGAACTAAGATTGGGGGCCCTATGTGTTCAGTGCCACTTTTAAGTGAAAAGAGCTGTCCATGGTGCTGAACTCAATACTTTTAAAAGACAGCGAAACAGAAGCGGTTTATGTGAATGTCCTGTAACTTTGATTTAGGGCTGGGCAATTAATTAATTTATAATCAAACAGAGATCCAATCAAATGTCCATGATCAGTTTTTTTTGTTTTTGTTTTTTTTGTTTGTTTTTTTTTGTCTGGAAGTCTGCAACCAATCCTTTGTCAGTAAAAGAATGTAGTTTGGAGCAGAGTTACAAAACTGCAGGAAGAAATTTGGATACTTTTGTGTTAAATTGCTCTGAATGAAGTCTGTCTGTTTTGTGTTTATGAAATCAATACTGAAAGCCATGGTTGCTTTGAAATGAAAAACTAAAATCAAATTGAAAACCTAGATTTAACAATAAGAAACAAAACAGAACAAAACAAAAACATTGCACATTGTTTGCCATACTGCTTTGACCTTCTTTAACTTAGCATTAACCCTCATAGCATATTTCTGCTAAAATTCATACATTCTGGAAATAATCTCTCATGCATTATTTAAAATTCAGATTTGGCAAATGTATGCAAAATATTACTTGTCAAGAGCTCGAATGACACACACAAAGACAGCAGTCAACAGCAAGTGATTCAATCCATCATGGCAACGTCATATAGGTTCGACGTCTTGTACATCATCTTGAAGTTAGCCAACATCATGCTAAATAGATGTGTGGTGCTGTTTGAGTTGAGCTGAGTTTTTCTCCGACAGGGACTGTAGCCTGTCGAAAGTACTTTCAACTTTCTCAAACAAAACCTACTTTTCTTGTTAGACAAATACTCCACAAACAAGACTTGTTCTTTGTGGATTGTGAAGCAGCAAATAATTATCCATCTAAAGACACTTTTTAAACTTCCTAAATGTGTTTCTCAAAGTGTGTTTTAAGAGTAAACTCACAATATTAAAGGCTTTAGGAGAAGGAGCTGTCCGTGGTGCTGAACCAAATACTATTTAAGCACATTCAGAAGGAGGCAGTCTATTTACGCAAAAAACAAGCAAAGACTGCAGAGAGGGGTTCGTGTGTGTGTGTGTGTGCGTGTGTGTGTGTGTGTGTGTGTGTGCGTGTGTGTGTGTGTGTGTGTGTGTGTGTGTGTGTGTGTGTGTGTGTGTGTGTGTGTGTGCGTGTGTGTGTGTGTGTTGCGTGTGTGTGTGTGTGTGTGCGTGCGTGTGGTTTATCACACTGAATAAATACAAATTGTAACATAACTCTTTTACACTCTTTACATAAACCATGTTATTTCTGCTTACTCAATGAGAAGAGAATATATGCCTTTGCTTTTTTTCCCCTCTTTTTTTCTCTTAAATATACCAAACTATGCATAAACTTGGAGAAGCTAGCGGGTAACTGACAACTTTAATTCAACACTACAGTGACCTTAAATGTTAAGAGCCTTTAGAGCTTTTAAACATGTTATAGTTGTTTCCCCTCAGCACTTACTCATGGAAAGTTGTTGTACTTATTTTCAAAATGCCATTTTGCTACTTACTTCGTCCTCCAATTTTATTTTCTTAATCAGTGGTATGAGAATCTGTGTGGTTCTTTGTTGTGTTGATGTTTACAGCGATGTCGGCTCCCGTAGGGCAGGTTTTCTAACCTGGAAGTCAACAGACTTGTTTCTTGTATTAAATATTTTTAGATGAACACTGAGCTTTAAAATGTCCAAATTATAACATAACAATCCACAAGTGTCATAGATCATAACTATACTGCAGACACAAGCACAATATGTCGTTCTTTAAGTGTTTCTGATTTAATTTACCCTAATCAGCTGCAAATTGTCACTTTAACTGTACCAACAAATCAGCCTATGATGAAGATGTTGTTTTAGAGCATTTCTCAAATTCACAGATGATACCTGTCACTTTGCCATATGTCTGTCATGTTTGAATTGGCAACAATGTGTGCGACTGAGACGCCATCTTGAATGAACAGATTGTAAATATTTTATGTATGACAATGTATTTCCTTACATTACATTTTATTCATTACATTCGAATAGTGCCGCTTATTCAAAATCCAAATGTATTGACCTGATTTCTGATTGTCTGATGAACATTAACATGTGAAATATTTCTTGGTCAATGGACAATGGTTTTAAACGTGAGGAGCACTACGTAACCTTTTTGGCGGTGGGCCTGTCATCTGTTTGTTTCCATGGAGATGGTAGTGCACTACTGCAGAGTGTATTCTAGTAATAACATCTCCATGAAGACAAGCAGGTGGAGTACCTTCCATCAGATATATTGCATAGTGCACCTTTAAGAACTGATTGGCATTTTATTGGATGAAAATAGCTTCTCATAAAATTCTTTAAAACCATCTTATGTTACACAGGGCTGCCAGTGGTAATTTGAATCTGGCCTTTTATTTATTTATTTTTAAATTAGGACAATGTATATAGTCAATGTGTCAGTAAGCAGCTTCAACGGAAATATTCAGGAGTTAGTGCAAGTTTCATCTGTCATTCATCATCTAAAGCAGATTTCAAATAAAATATATATATATAAAATAAAAAAATATATATCAAAGAGATAACAACATTGCCTGACATTATAAAATCTAATAGACAAAACTGACTTTTATGGAGTTACAACAGTGATAGATCAAAATTACAAAATACATTTTAGTGTAGCAGTATATAACAATAACTTTCGACGTTTTGCCCCCTGCATTCAGGGCCTCAGATTTTCGATTCATCAAATTCAAGAACTCAATTCTATTAGACATACTATATATAGTGCTACAGATACTTTGAAAACAAGCACAAAATGCCTGAAAAGAACAGCGGTAGCATCGTAAACATATGAGTGTGACTTCCCAAAAACAAAGTGCTGGCTGTAAACTGAAGGTCGTCATGGTAACAGTGCAACGTGCTGAACAGGAATAGATAGAGTCAACACCTGGAGAGCGGGTGTGAGACTGAGAGCTGGAGTGCGCCAGTCTAGGGTGCTCGTGATGAAGTTGTAAAGTTATGATTTAAGAGAAACATACAATATGCTGGGGTGGGATTAGACTGGCTCAGAGGTTCTCAAACTGTGCTCCTCTGCATTTCAATGTGAATGACATTGTTTAAAGGGGTGTTGTCAACTTTTTGGAGTCATGCTAGTAATGTTCCCTCATCAAAAAAATGCCTGAAGTGGTTTTATGCATCATCCATGCATGTTTGAGTAATCTTGCGATCTCTTCCAGGCACAAGACTATCTACCTCCAGAACAAATGTATTTGCTTAAATCCCATATGTCATAACTACAGATGGAGTTTGATGCTAATTCTAAAGACCACTCATCATCAAGCTAGTCAAACATTTTGTAGGCAGTCCCCTGTATTTTTCTCCTATCCATGGGTTACAAAATGGAGAATAGGACTGTTGCCATCACGATTAACAATTTAGATTTATCTTTAAAATGGGAAAAAGACCCCAAATGTTGCATTTAACAGGAAGATGAATAGCTGTTAGTAATAGTGCTCACAAATCAAGATGGTTTTGACTTTGTACCAATCCATCAACTAGATTCATACATTCAAAGTGAGACTCCAAAACACCAGATAGCAACAGGCAATTTTTTTCTCTGTACATCTCTTTTGTTTGCAAAATCTATGTAATAGAATATGTAAAGAGAACTGGTTATTGAACTTGGTCTATCTACAGTTCAGCTTTCTTGCCCGATTTATGGGTTTCTATATGTGAGGGATATGTTTTAACTAGAAGCAGCTACCCCTCAATGCAAACATGTTCTTCTGATAGACAATCTACTGATCTTTATTGAACATAAAATCTGACATTTGCTAATGTAAATACTGTGTCTCTTTCATGTTGTACAGTCATACCCGCAGAATGGCACAGGCCCCTAGAGAGAAGGGACGCATTAAGACTATAACCTTTTCCATGAAGCCTCCAATGTGAGTGTCGGCGCTGACAAGAACTCGGTGGGAAGCATCAGAATGATCAACCACAGCCAGGCTTCTCCTGTCAAGATCTCACATAAACAAGACACATGCACAACCATGATGTTATGGCAGATTCAAGGTTCATAGCCTAACTGTGTTGATCTTCTAACATTAAAGAAGGGATATTATGCAACTTTGACTTTTTTGAGCTTTTTTCTACCATGTTATTCTACACGTTATTCCCTCATCAAAAACATGCATGAAGAGGTTTTAGATGTCTGCCATGAATGTTTGAGTAACTTTGCGATCTCTCCTGGGCACTATTAAAATCTTCCTTATGGTTAGAATTGTTATTGAAATAATATTAAATCATAAAACACATAAAACACCAACATGTATCTCCATACATGATATTTTGTTGATGTATAAGGATGTTTCTACTGACAGTAAAATCAATTGTCTACGTCCTCTACTCAAAGTAGAGCAACATGGGTTTTGGGGGGAGGTGTCTGAAGTGACTGGTGACAGATGAGTACTGCTGCTCTGACGCCCAGTGGGGGGCGCTGTTCAGATCTGTCACTGCCTCTGTGTCCTCCTACGCAGCTGCTCCACTCAGCACTGATGCAACTTTCTCTGCCACAAACTTTTCCCCTAGACAGGCCTTTAAAAGAGACATTTAACTCAACAATATTATTGCTCAGACAGTCACCGCCTCCGTCCACCCAAAACCATGCTCCGCACCACAGAAGACAGGGCTTTCTCCGCCACAGCCCCCAGTCTCTGACACGCCCTTCTCGATCACCTCAGGGCTCCACAGACAGTGGACTCTTTGAATACAATGTCTTCAAGTCTTTAGATGATTTTTTTCAACTTCACTATTATTATTTTGTCTATTTTTAACTTCATACTTTTAGGAATGCTTGGCAACCAATAAGTACATTATGAATAAAATGTATCAGGGCCAGTTAAGGGTCAATCATTGCCACTTGCAGTTTTATTTAATATTATTAGGGCCAAGCATGGGGCAAAGGTCCGGCAAGGGACTAATTAAAAGCATGTCTGGAACCTGGAAACTCGCAAAACAAAAAAACGCCCACAACAACAACAACAGGAAGTCAGCCATATTGGCTCAAACCTGAAAATGACAAAAGTATACTGTACAGATGTACGTCATACATCTGTACATTGTTGCTGCCAAAATAGGAGTGTTGATACAGCTATGGTTTAAAAGTCAAACTCTTCAAAACAAGAATTATTCAAAAAATAAAAACATCATGGCTCAGTGGCACACCCTCAAAATTCAAAATACATTATGGGTATAGGAGATGACCCTGTTGGTTTTTAAAACTTAAAAACTCCAATCTTGGTAGAGACATAGACCATATAAAGCCAAGTAAAAACATTATGGTGCGCAGTAAAAAGTACTGATTTCGATTTTTTATAGAATGTGTAGTGTGGGTGTGGCAATCCTTCAAAGCAGTGGCCAGTTTAAAAAGTATAAAAACATGCATATTTGACATGAAGTGGCAACCTCTAATATACAATTTATACAGCTACTTGCAACCCATGGTCACAAGAATTCTTGAGGGCTTTTATCGCCACAGCTTTAATTATTATTAGAATACACTCATAGACCACTATAGAAAATACTGTACCTGACTGAAGAATTACACACAGACACACAGTCAATAATAGAAAGTAAATGTTGAAAATCACAAGAGTTTTTTTTTTTTTTTAATCGTGTATATCGTGATCGACGGTATCATGATCAGTATTGAGAATCGAGTCTATTGCTTAATATCGAAATCGAGTTGTTGTTTTTTTCTCTCTCATTCAATCAATAGTTTATTAAGAATGACTAAGAAGAATACTTTATGGATAACTCTTAACAGCCAATTTTTCACACAATCCTGTGATAAGTCATAGAGCTCCTTTGTGTTTTTAAAGCCCATTAATATTTCATTATTACATACATATTTCACTGTTGCTCAAATTGCCACTCTTTTCTATCTACATATTACTAACTATAACTTACACTAAATGGATTCAAAATGTCACAGTTTTTGAAGGTAAGTCACCGGTCCACTGTTCACTAAAGACTTCCCTGTTGCCTTGGAGATTAAGTGCAACATGATAGTCCATAGAAAAAAAAAAAAGTGTTATGAATAAAACTGTAAAGCAAAACATATAAAAAAAGGTAACATCAAATCAAACGTGGATTTGATGAGAGGACCACCCACACAGCCTATCTAGTGTCTGTACATGATTTTTCTTTATGGAGATGACCAAAATGTGTCTTGCCACAGCTATATTATAAAAGGATTAAAAAGAGACTACTGTGTTCTGGCAAACCTCCACTCCAAAGTGCTTATGAATTCATTGTGGTGAATATTTGGATGCTAGGAATGCATTAGGAAAGTGAGGAATAACTTTGGCCATCATCAAATTAACTCGTTCTGCGTTTCTCGTTTTTAATCAATTAATCAATATAACTTTATTTGTCCCGAGGGGCAATTTAAGCTCCTGCGTTAAGGCAGTCTGAGGGGAATAACAGCCCTCAGGACAAAAGTGTTCCTCCCCTCTGTCTTGCAGCATCACACCTATGTCCAGGGAGAAACAGGTGAACTCAGAAGAGGTTTCCCTGTTGTGTCTCCAAAGTCTCACTCTCACTTCATTCCTTTGTTTACATTTTAAGAAAACAAAAATTAGGTACAGCGCTTTTTGTTTTATGCTGAAAAAACAGAACCCTGTATAAGATGCCAAGACTGAGTTCATGTCCTTACTGTACATATTTTTATAATTAAACCCATAATGACTAACAGTTACATATGCATAAACAGCCTGAGGACTCCCGCGCCTCTCTTGTCTTATTTCTACATTATTCTCTGTTGTATGTATTTTTACCCCTAATGTGCCGTTCAAACTGCTGTTATATGTGGCTCTAGTGGCCATGGCATTATGATTCATAATTAGAGCTGAATACTATCTGCCACAGAGCTGTGCAGCAATGTGGGCTGGCAAAGAAATGACAGTAAATGACTTTAAGGTGAACTATTAAGAGCATAAAGGGGCTTATCGCGATCCTTTTTTCTCACAGTGTTGACTCACACGTATTTATTTACACTGCGGTACAGATTGTACACAAATACTGCTTTACATAACTAATGCACGCTCAGAGTAAAGCCGAGGAAGGCCAGAATAAGGGCAATGTTATAATAGCACATAAATAGAAATGTTGTACGTTGCTTGATATGGTTTTGGGGAAGATGTTTTAGGTAGACTTTGTTGGTTGCATAAAACAGTATGCTTTTAAAAGGGGTCCGCATTTATTTTCTTTAGATTTCTACCATGTTATAACATTATTCCCTCATCCATGCATGTTTCAGTAATTTAGCAATCTCTCCAAGGCTCTATTCAAACCCTCCTTACAGTATGTCATCCATGCTCCCACACAATTGTTCATAAATATACAAAAGCATGATATAGGGCTGTCGCGATAACCACAAAAATGAATCAGCGAGGTACTAAGAGGCCCACCATGGTGCATGTTGGGCCACCACGAGCACTGCACACGACCAATGTGACCCGAACCAGAGTCCTGCATGGGTCCATTTCTGGAGACCCACACCCGCCGGACCTGTTAACATTCCACCCATTACCCGCCCATGCCCGTGATAAATCACACACAAATTAAAAACATTATGACTGAAGCATCCATCAGAATAGGCCTAAGAATTTAAAAGTTATGACTTCAAGAAATACAATCATGAAATGAACTGAAACGGTTACACTTTCTTCAGTACGCATACCAATTCACAGACGCTACTTGACTGTCATCACTTCACAGGCATTATTTACTGAGCAGAAGAAACACTGATCGAGATGCTGGACTTTTGCACCACACACACCACGGAGTGAAGACTAAGACTAAACCAGGACTAACCCAGGATTAACCCAGGAGTGATTCCAGGACTGGGGGGGGGGTTATCGCCGCATACCACGGTGTTGAGCCGCTATACTGCACCACAGGAGAATTTCCCTAACCGTGACAGCCCGGTGCGATGTGCAGTAGTTTCATTAGCGGGACACACATGGATTGTGTTGTGACAGTGCTCTGAAGGAGGAGTGATGTAGCAAAGGGAGGGGAGACAAAAGTGAAACTTATAAAGCATGTCAAGACATTATTGTTGGCAAATATAGCATTTTCAAAACAATAAAAAAAGGAAACATGGCGATAAATATGATATGCGTAAGCAGTTACTGCCCCACTTAAGTAAAATACTCCCTCTTCAATATCTGGTGTTTTGAGTCTGTTTTGAAATCTCTTCTGGAGTCACTTTAGAAGTCTCAGAGCTTTTATAGCCACTGCAGCATTGGGCCTGACTAGCAAACATGCCTGCAAATCTGCACCAACAGATCAGTCGTTTTTTTTGTATCATACCAAAATCATCAGATGGGCTAAAATTTAGTAATTTAGTTATGGGAGAGAACACACAACAAACTTGAATGCAAAATGCACAACTAAAGTAGAATGATTCATCAGCCGGTTTCACTTCATGGAAACTGTCTGACCTCATAGCATTAGAATGTGTTTGCTCGACGGTAGGTGGGTACTTATTTTATTTATCCAATCACTGCTATTTGGTCGTGACATATCTAATGAGCCATATCCCGTCGGAAGAAGGGCAATAACCTTTCCCCTTGATAAAATTCACCAAACATTCTCTTTGTTCTGGCTTTAAATCCTCGATCTCGGGAATGGTGGCCAACGCCAACATAGAATGTATGGCTCTTCGCAGATTGGCTGGTACCCGGAGTCGCACTTCCGGGGTTCTTGCAAACCATCTAGTTCTGGAGAGAAGTGAAGTTGAGAGGAGGCACTAGGTGGCACCAGCTTCGCTACAACTAAAGTTCAGAACTGTAACAAATTGCAATCATATAACAACTAAATTAATTCATTAATTTCTGATGTTTGAAGTGTATTGCCAAAAACAACGACAACGACGACAACAGTATATGCACACCTCAACAGCCTAGCCCCTGTCGCCCTACTAGTCCCTATGAATAAAACATGCCCTTTTCCTCAATCAACAATTGTCTTGAGAATGTATTTTCAGTGCATCCTCAAGTATAGATAAAACAATATAAGCATTCCTTATATTGTGACAGCAGTAAAATGGTATGTGCTCCTGGTCCATACTAATTGCATTTTAACTCAAAAGAAAAGACAGAGGCGTGCTATCAATTCACTTTCTTCTTCCACAAAGCTTTCTTCTACCAGTGTTAATTAAAATTTAAAGCAAGCGTCTGAAACATTGCAGCGAAGATTATCACCACGGATACATGTTTTTGCATTGATTCAACATGAGACAAAGTATTCACTGGTTTTCTCTCTTATGTCTCCAAAAAGAAAAACAAAACAATATGAAATCTTATTCATCGGTTTGTGAAAATATGTAATATACAAAGCAATAGTGGACATAGAGAAACAGTAAAGGTGCACTGTGTAACTTTCTGGTATACCATTGTAATTGTGTGCCAACTGCTCGTGTCAGATAATTTTGCCTGGAATGTTCCACAGTTTGGCATTAAACTTTTTTATGTGGGGCATGTGACTCCACCAGGCCAAGTTACAAGTCAGATCTGTGGAGAAGCAAACTTGGTCACAGTGAAAATTCATGTTTCCCAATTTATTTTGAAGCAGTTACAACACCTGATATTGAATAATTGCTAGATGGATAAATTGAATGCTATATTGTGTAACAAAATGATTACACTTCTAAAGGAGACAACAGGCGGCATACTCTCAACCCTAAAAAAAAAAAATGCACTTAAGGTCCCCAGCAACAAAACACTTCACAAAATTGATTTGGAAAGTGCAATGGCCTTAACAGCTCAAAATTATTATTGAAGAGGAAAGCAAGATGTGATTCACAATTAAGGAGTCATGGATAATTTACTTTCTTTTTCCTCAGTAACAATCATACCAGCAGTGTAAAATGTCTGCTACTTGCTTTTTTTTTTTTTTTTTGCTTTGCCTGGAATGTTCTATAGTATGTCCTTAAACATCTTGAAGTTATTTGTTAACTTACAGGTGTTTTTCTTATTAAAGCATACATTGCAAGTTGAACATGTAAATTGGCCCAGTGGCTCCATTTGCTTCTCTGCATGGAAATAGATATATTTAATGCCATACTCTGAAACATTCAAATAACATCACTAAGATATGTCAGTGGCGGAGTGGACTCTCAATTAGAAAATGTACATATAGCACCTTTAAAATTATGCCGATGCTGGTATTAGAGACCATGTCATTGTCATGTAGTAGAGCCCACGTAAAATATATAGACCCCTCTGGTATCAGAATAGTAAAATATGTTGGTATTATTATTGTTTTATATAGACCTGTCATCGTAATTACTATATCAACTGATCATTCAATATATAAAAGCTGGAACTATATATTTTGAGGCTTCATATTTACTGTTGTTAAAGTCTTTGTAAAAATTTGAAGATTTTGTGTATTTTTGTTGTAATGAGATAAGATTTGATCTGTTAATTTTTCAATAAGTGCCTTCTATGGGGTAATTCTGTTTTTTTTTGCTGCTCATGGTCTTTAATCAGACTGTATTTTATAATTATTATCGTATACGAGTATATACAGTAGCCAGGATGGTGCCACCTAGTGCCTCTGCTCAATTAAATTTCTCTCCAGCGACTAGGTCAAGAATCGCAATACACTAGATGGTTTGCAAGACCCCCAGACGTTGTAGATTGTGCATCGACCAATCAGTGAAGAGCTGTGAAGCCAAGACTGTGTTCTTTTTGTGGTACAGCACAACATTAAACAAAGCGGTTGAGATGGATGCAGACGAAGTCATACATTCTGCCTTGGCAATGATTCCTGAGATCAAAGATTTAAAGCCGGAACAAAGAGAATGTTGAGTGAATTTTATCAAGGGGAAAGACATTGCCCTTCTTCCTACGGGATTTGGGAAAAGCTTAATATACCAGTTAGCCCCTTTACCGGCGGATTACATACGTCACAACCAAATAGCAGCGATTGGTTAAATGAAAAAAGTACCCGCCTACCATCAAGCGAACAAATCCTAATGCTGCGTTTCCACGAAGTGAAACCAGCTGATGAGTCAGGCTTGTATATCGTGACAGGCCTAGTTTTTATATCAATTCTGAAACTGAAGTAACAGGTAGCCAAGACCAAGGTGCACTCTTTGAGATTGGTTCACACATTAGTACGTATGTAGTATGTAGTTACTTGGGCTGGGTATCACAGGGTCCCACACAATTCGATACGATACTCAAAACATGGCTCACAATACGATATTATGGCGATACATGTGATAATCGATATATTGCACATGATACTCTGTTATAAATTGCATTGAAAATGTTGTTAAATCACTACTTGTGCAAAGTGAATATGAAATACATTTAATTAAATCTTCAAAACAGTGAATATCTCAGGTGCATAAATATATTTCCTTCCACTAAATAAGCAAAAATAAATAAAGAAATAAAAATACTCCTGACGATATATACAGCAGTCCACTATAACGGTATTGTACAGTACTGTGTCACTAAATTCATCATTAGGGATGTAACAATAACCAAAATATCATAATATCGTATCATCAGTCTCACAATAATATCATGGACAACTACATAGATCGTGATCCTTTGTTCCGCTCTAAGCACTTTTAAATCTTTACTCTTCGATTATGACAGAACCAAATGCGTGCCAAGGCATTTTACAACAAAAATGCAGCATATTCACAATTTCATTAGCCTCCAAAAAATATCACAATAAATATCGTATCATGAGATGTATATCGTGAAAATATCCTACCAAGAGATTTTCATATCGTATTATTTTTAGTATTTCGATATTTTTGCACAGCCTTAGTAGTTACTGCCAACAAGAATTACATCAAACTCTTCAAATTACTACCAACTGCAATTTCGAGTAGCTGTACTAATATGTAAATTGTGTATGTTTTACCAGTGCCAGTCAATCACCAATTTGCCAAGGTAAACTGACAAAGAACATGCCATTTGACACGCCATGTTTTCAGCTTTTCAACTTAAAACTAAATTATTTGTAAAGTGCAGGAGGTAATGCGTTCTCCCTCTCCATCTCCCGCCTCTGTAATCTTGGTGCACGCATTGGAGGAAGGAAAGAGGCATTACAAGAATAGTCTGACCTCTTGAACAACCTTTAGCGGCTCACTCAAAAGTCCTACCCCCGATACTGAACCAGAGCAAGGTCAGATATTTATATTATTCTAGGATACAACAAATGCCCCTTTATTGAACAGGCTAAAAATGAATTATCATGTGAAATTATAGACCTAAATGTACAAGATGAATCACAATCGAATCAAAGTTGCAGCTCAAATCGACAAAATTTGCAAATCGGTTACCATTTTTCAAATACCAATTTCTTCCACAAACAAAATATTCTTCTTATTATGCATAAAACTGCTAACCCTGTAGCAATCTGCCATCTGTGCAAATATTCTTGGTTCATATTTCAGTCTTTGCTGTCAATTCTTCTGGACGCGTTTACAATGTGAACTTTCAGCAGAATCCTTCTAAATTATTAAAACATAAAATTCGCAAATCATCGAATAATTCTTGCACCCAGCAGAAAAAAATATGTGAAAAAAAAAAACAACACTGCATAACCACCACTGGATGAGTATGATGACAAATTCCATTTAATGCCCCCAAGTGATAAAAGAATAGAAAAACAGAAACAGAAACGGTTGTAATAAACTGAATTTGGTCAATGAAAACAGCAAAAACAAATTATTAAATTATTAAAAATCGATGGTAAAAACAAGCATATATACATTTTTTTTTTTCTAAATTAAATCATTTCTTTATGTGTAGACATGTTATCAATGTAGTTAATAATGATGAAACTCATTAAGGTCACGTATAAAGAAGCTTCTGGCTCGTGCACAGACAATGCCATTCCTCCGCAACAACGTGGGTAGCTGTTGGGTTTGCACGTTTAAACACTTAAAAATCGAAGTGTTGTTAGAAAGTTGACAACTTGCTGTCTACTTCATGTATAGTTTTGTGCTTGTGGTAATTACAGGCTATGTGCTTGATGTTGTAACTGTGTTGTGAAGCAGGGATACGGGTAAGAACGGGTATGACTTGTCCCCAAACCGCTGCATTAGACAGTGAGCGCTTCAGAGTGGACAGAGTGAATTGGGAGGGGGGGTGACTTACGCTGCTGTTCTGCCCGGACCAGTGGACCATGGCCTGGTTGTGTGAGGAGTCTCCGGACAGGGCGAAGGTAGAGCTGTTCAGTTTGAGCTCGTCTTGCCTCGGCACCGCTGCGCCTCTGCGTTCCTCTCCGCTCCAGCGCAGCTCCGACCGTCTCACTCTGCGTCCTGTCCCGCTGTCCGAATCTTCCATCTCTCCTTTGGTCCCGCTCACTTTAAAATCAGCATTTGCAACTTTCTCTCCGCTAAACTCCAGCAGCGGCTTGCCTGTATTCCGCTTCTTCGCGCATTCGCCGCTCGCGCAATGGACACTTTGGGCAGGTGTTTCCGCGCTTCTGCCGCTCCGTGCCAAAACTTCTCCGCTCGAGTCAAAACGCACCAGTAATTCCTTAGGTCGCCACATATGTCCGGATTGACACGACCTGCAAGTTATGTCCGATTTGGTCGCGTGGAGCAGAGCCAGCGCCACGAGGATGGAAAACCAAAGCGCGTTATGGTGCCACTTCGGGTTCGATTTGACCCTCCACTCCATGTCTGCTGCACACCAAAACACAAAACCAACCACTTCGCTTTTTGCTTCTTTAAAGTCTTTGTACGCTGGTGTATCTGGTGACGCTCGTCTTTTCCTGTCGTCTCCACTATTCTGCTGCTGCAAGTTGAGACGTTGCCCAAATGCGGTGTTGTTAAAAGTGAGCCCGAGTCTAAACGGACCAAGTTGAAGGATTTGATCAGATGAGCGCGGCGGAGAGGGAGGAGCCGAGGAGCGAATGAGAGAGAAATTGTTGCGACTGCTGTGCCTGTGTTTTGCCCGGCGCTAATTCACTCTTCCCTTTCATTCCACGTGTGCCCCAGCGCTGATGGGATCACACACACACACCCGCCCTTCAGAGGAAATAAGTGTCCTCGTTTAACAAATGAAGCGCTCTTTTTTACCTGCGAAAAGCCTGTTTGGGAGAGATGGTTCTATTCTCAACAGGGGATCGTTATAATTGGAACATATTAATACGCTTCCAATTAAGCGCAGTGTCAAGGCTGGGAGATTTTATGACTTATTAAACGCCAATAAAGTATTCAGCAGCCCGCTCAGGAACAGGATTTGTGCTGTTAAACACGTCTCGACCCGTGCGCATCCACGCAGGTCACATGGCACTTCCCCGCGCGCTCCGGGCTTAGTCTGGATGGGGCAAAAACGCAACACACACACAATTTAATATTTAATAGTTGAAAATGAAGGGAAAGCATAATGATCAAGCTGAAGTTGTAAGGACAAGAGCTCGCATGCAAATTTCATGTTCGAAATATAAGATAAATAAATAGCTGCCAAAAATATAACGTGATGATCAAAGTAGACTGTACTTTTTAAATGCCCACTTAATTAGCCATGTTAAATTACATGTTAAAGAAACTATATAAAAACGTTTGTGCCAAAATACCGTGAAAAACTACCTTAAAATAATTCTAATATGTAATATCCATAATAAAGAGTATCATTTTTATGTGACACTTTTCAACCTTCATGCCACTCAAAGCTCTGGAACCAGTCGCCTCTTCAGGTGGGTACAGTGTGTTGCCTAAGGACACAATGACAGCATTCATGTGTGGGAGCTGGAATCGCACCAACAACCTGTGTGTCAGTGGATCTGACTGCTCAACCAATGATGTTTATGTTGCGAACAGAACCACCAACTGTCAGATCAGTGGATAAATGCTCTACCAACTGAGCTTTTGAATATGCACACACTAAAAAAGATGAACTTCTAATGCTGGATAATTGTAATAGAGTTCAGCTCCTTATCCAGTTGACACTTTTTGGGCCGATTAAATGAAAAATGTGTCACGCTGTGAAAGTTCACTATTCTACTCAGGTGTGACTCTAACTATTCTGTGCCACGTCTGTCAGCTCATGAAGGAGACGATTTCATGTAATTCAAAATAATTACAAATGTGGCTCAGTGGGCCAAGTGTTCACCCACCAATCAGATACTTACCACTTCAAACATCATCCATGAACAAATGACACTTGTGACACCACCCACAGTGTATGTATAGAGTAGAGTAGAGTATAGAGTGTATAGTGTGTGTGTGTGTGTGTATGTGTGCGTGTGTGTATGTATGTATGAATGTGTGTGTACGTATGTATGTATGTATGTACTGTATTTGTGCGTGTATGTGTGTATTCATGTATGCGTGTGTGTATATGTATGTATGTGTGTATATGTATGTGTGTGTGTGTATGTATGTATGTATGCATGTGTGTGTGTATGTGCATGTGTGTGTATGTGCATGTGTGTATGTATGTATGTGTGTATGTATGTATGTGTGTATGTATGTATGTGTGTATGCATGCATGTGTGTATGTAATATACATACATACATACATACATACATACATACATACACACATACATACATACACACATATACACATACACACACACATACAGCTTTATCCATTTATCCATCTATCTATGTTTACATAAATCTTTATAGAAAAAAAAAAAAAAAAAACCCACTTCCTGTATCATCACATGACATCACTAGGTGTAACAGTATGTTTTCTGAGAGACAAACTCACCCTAAATATGCAGAGTTTGTGTGTTACTAAATTAAACTTCAGGTCTGTTTGTGATGAGGAAACAACATTATAACACAGATCAGAAAAAAGCGTAACATGCCCTTTGAATCCAAATGTTTCAGTGATTTTTTAGAGTGCACATTTTCTCCCGACTCTCCATGCCACCAGTTTGTTGTGGGCTCTGGCAGAAACAAACCCGTGAAGTTTGCCCCCCTCTCTCTCTTCCTTCATCCCTCCATCCCTCTCTCTCCCTCCTTGTGCAGGCTGGGGTGGGCTAATGACTGGGGGTTATGGTGATTGCTGATGAGCTCTTAGTGGCACAAAAGGGAGACGCCAATGGCCACAGTACTGCAACAGCTGGAGGCTTTCTGGTTCACATGCAGCACAGGAAATCCATTGTGCTTGGAGAGCGTGATTCATCCCCGGGCAGGAAGAAAAAAAACATCCAAAAACTGCCACAAATGTGAGACTCAAAATGACGGGGTTTGGAATGATAGTCGCTAATAGGGGAATGAGTTTGTTTCGATTACTAAAGTGATTCGCAGTGGGGCTGTAGTTTGATCAAAGTCGCATATTGGTAATTACCCATCTGTGGTGATTACAGCTCAGGCAATTCTCACTGGTGTTCATTTGGGCTGGTGTTAGACTGGCCACATGTTTCTAGTTCAGACAAATTATCTGCCTTTTTATTGCATTTTTATCTTCTTTGTGAATAGAGTTTGAATAGGGCTTGGGCAAGGTGTGGTATTTAGATAAGAACGCATGAAAACGCAGAAATGTTGATGCCTGGAAACGAATCAGTACTGGAACTGGTATTTAAACTACAGACACTCCTATGAAGTATCCATACATATACTTTTTTTTTTTTTTTTTTTTATAAATCAAAATTGATATCAAGTATCGGACCTTTTTCAGTTACACAATTCATTTCAATAAAACATAGTTAACTTAATTATATTTAAGATTTGAATAAAAAATGTTTTGTTTTTTTGGACAGATGTGACATTAGTAGAGGTACGCCCATAACTGTTACCTAATAACCAACAACACACCTTTATACTGCCATGTTAGAAAAATACCTTCCTTGTGCCTTTTGTCCCTGCATTTTGGATAGAAGTTTGAGTGTTGATGGCATTTCATTTTAGAACTCACTGCTAGGTGAGGTGCAGCGGCTCAACACCGCGCTATGCGATGACATCAGACACCCTCTCCCACCTCCCACCCCCCATCCCTCATCCCCCAGAATTACTATATTTCCAGCAGCACTGAAAACTCTCTCCAATGATTTGCTTGTTGTGCAGATGCACATGTATCTTGGTTGTTGCATGGATATAGTGTGTGTAGTGTGGGAGAAGTAACATTTGGCTTTGGAACAAGTGCCACTGCATCTCTCCAGCTCTCACTGTGGCACCTTGGGTCAGAGCCCTGCACCAGGTCTGGTATCCGTGGACTTAAAAGAGAGAACACTGAGCCCGCGGAGCAGGTGTCTGCAAAGCACAATCGGGTGACGGGCGCACTTACTTCCATGCAGCGTGGAGCTCTACGCCAGTCCTTTCGCCTGTGGTCACCCAATGGTCTATGTGGGTGCATCTTAGTCCTGGATTAGTTCTGGGTTAGTCCTGGATTAGTCCTGGGTTAGTCCTGGATTAGTCCTGGGTTAGTCCTGGGTTATGACGGGCACAGGTGGTAACGGGTGGAATGTTAACGGGTCAGGGAGGGTGCGGGGCTCTAAAAATGGACCTGTGCAGGACTCTGGGTAGGGTCACGTTGGTCAGGTGCAGTGATTGCGGTGGCCCAACATGTACTGTGGTGGGCCTCAACTTGCTTACTATGATAACAATTTGCTACAAGTACTCTCCCACTTAATAAGGTAATAATAAAAACAAACAAACAAACAAAAAAAAAACATAAAAATCTGATTCACTTTAATAGCAAGATAGTGTTTTAAACTGCCATATTGTGACACTGTGACTTAAAGATTGGATATTTGATGTTCAAACTGTAAAATAACTAACTCTCAAAATGTTCACAAAAATGTATTGCTACTATGCACATGCTTTAAGTTTTTGGCCACTACAGCTCCAGAACAGGTTTTTTTCAGATGGAAAAGTGAAACAGGGGGACCTCAAAAGGCTGATTTGAAAAAGGTTTCAGAATAAGATAAAGACAGTGTGGAGTGGTCTGTTTTTTGTCAGAAGTTCTGCTGTTGCTCAGAATAAGACAAGATTTCACATGCATGAGGAAAATTATCTTGTGAGATTTTTTTTTTTTTTTTTTTCATCTTCATTTACATTTGGTTTGGACAGAAAACAATATCCACTTGTAAGTTACACTTCCTTGAGAAGCTGTAGTTCCAAAACACAGTGATATAATGACATCAGCAACAAAAATAAAATCCATAAAAATGTATTTTATGTGAACTGGATTTTACAATTTACTTACTACAAATTGTGTCAAAATCTCATTTTGCCTCATTCTCGTGGACCCAATCTTATATCTCATCTTTTTGTGGGAATTGTGTCTCGTCGCTCCTGTAGCTATTATGACACACTTTATGTACTAATTCATAAGAAAAAAGCTGGCAATTCAGCTTGAAATTCCTAAAGATAACTGATCATTGCCGTCTTACTTTCTCATAGGTATTTCAGTTTGTTTTCCACTGTACAGAGACATGCATACAAATCAACGTGAGGATGAATGGTCTGTATTGAAGAACCAACGCCTCTATAATGTTCTATAAATCTTGTAATGTCTTTTCTAACCTTTTGCTAAGATCTCTTTATTCACCATGACCCCAAAAGTATGTAAGCTCACATGTTTAGTTTAATCTGTAGGTTGTGTTGTATAGAAAAGAAAATGAGTGAGTGTGGGGAGGTCAGCCTATTGAACAGCTTCTGTCCACAGAGTCTTCCAGCTCAGTATTGTAGACTTGTTATGACTCCATTCAAACTCAGTTCAATTGCATTTACCAGAAAGAGCATGAAGGTAATATTTAGATGGGAACACTAGTAAATCAATAGATTAAAGGAGCTATTCATCTATCGCAAACCATAATCTTAATTAAAGTTAAAAAATACTACCGATGTCAGCAGGAATCACTGAATACACTCACATATTGATTGAATTGATCCGTCTGTGCCATTCGCTTTGTTGATGTTGTCATGCTAAGATACTAACCCTATCATGTTTCTTTAATTTATGCACAATTTACATAATAATTTAACCCAGAGATGAAAAAGTACTGCTTTCTATTCATCCATGGACCATTCAGAAAAAGTTATTAGTAAGTACATTTGACAAACTGACCTCTTCCCAAAAATATATACAGTAGTAGGCTGTTCATAGACTTGCTGGTTTCTCCTGAAAGTCTATTTCAAACAAAATTGCACAAATCAATGCAATAATCCTTGGCAATTTTCATTTCACATTAAACCTTAGTACAAATCTATCTCAGAAATAAAGTTTTTAGACTTACCTTAATTCACATTTCTGTCAAGATCAATAGTGAAGTCCTTCAGGTTTTTAGGTTTGCAGTTTATCTTAGATTTCATATCTATTGTAGTTGCCATTGGGAGAGTGTACAAAAAGTTGAGCACCTTCTGTTTAAATAGGAAAGCAAACACATTTAGCCACTTCCAAATACAGGCAGGTTGAAATGCTATGTAGGTACGTTTATATAATTACTAAAAACACAAAAATGAGATCCAGAGTGTTTCAGTATTATCCATCAAACTAAAGTTAAACTATTCACAGTATTCTAACAACAAAATATCAAAAAACGGTATATTAAAAATGCCAAGGCAAATTCTAAACACCCCTTTACAAAATTTGACTTGGTTCTTCCCAGAACTTTTTATAATTATTATTATTATTTTTTTTTTGCTGTGTTCCTCTGGGGACTGTTTTGACTGTAACACCAAACAGGATATCAGTGGCAGTGGTAAGTACACAAACTAAACCAACTAAATCAGAAGTCAGAGAGTAAATAAGTGTACATGCATTCGTAAAACTATATTCAGTGTATGTTAAAGGGGCACTGTGTAACTTTGGAGGTGGTGGAGGGTTTGTCCCCTACTTCTCTCCATGGAGATATTACTTGGAATGTTCCACAGTATGGCATTACACTTATTTATCTCTTCGGAGACAGCAGGTGACACAACAGGGTCAAGTTACATGCCGGATCTGTATAGAGATAAGCCACTCACAGTAAGAATGCAGGTTTTTAGGTGAGTAAAAATCCATGTTATTGATTACATGCAAGACAGGGCATATTCCAAACAATAACGTCCATGGAGACAAGCAGGTGTTACACAGTGCACCTTTTTTTTTTTTTTTTTTTTTTTTTTTTTTTTCGGCATTCAGTAATGTCAAACCAGGATCTTTTTTTTTTTTTTTTTTTTTTTTTTTTCTTCCAATGAATCAACCAGGATTGTTTTGTGACACATTGTAATTGTGTAATTTCTGCTCCTTTGCACATGTTTAGACCAGGGGTGGGCAAACTGCGGCCCTTTAATCTTTTTAGTCCAATCCCCCAATAATAAGAATCATTTTCAGTGTTTTAAAAGTCATTTCAATAAACAGTTAATACCATAGGACTTGAAAGACAGATATTTTGTTGTAATGCTTTGTAATGATTTTCAGTTATGGGATGTGTATTTTTTATTTGTTTTTTTATTTTTTTAATGTATTCAATATTTTACCAGGTAAGTCAGTTGAGAACACCTTCTTATTTGCAATGACAACCTGGATATTTCAATAACATGGGATATGTAGAAAACATATCCGATGCTATTTTTATTTTATTTTTTCCTCTCTCTTCTGAGGTGGATTACAAAAAAACTCCATCCATCTGCTCCTGGTCTGGCCCTTCCATCAGATTTTGGAACCCTTTGTGGCCCACGAGTCAAAAAGTTTGCCCACCCCTGGTTTAGACACTGGGTTTAAAAGGAATCTACGTTGCCTCAAAAGTATTACTTCTTCAAATGTTGCAGTTTTGTTTAGTTTTTTTTTCCAGTTTCTCACATATTTTGTAGTTTTCAGCTTAGTCCCTGGTTTAACATCTGCAGCCTACACTACCTTTTGACTCTAAATATGCTTGCTGGATTAAATTTTACAGAGCGATGCGAGAGATGATTTATTTTGGATTATCCCTTTAATGTTATTCAGATGACAGCTTTGTAGAGCTTTAAAATATCCATAACCATACATCAATAGACATAATATTATGAAATGAAACCTCTCCCTGATCAAGCTACTTCAGCATTCTCCTCATAGTGAGTTAAAACTGCATGTCACGCATCTTCTGTATCGACAACAGCTGAGGTAATACAAAACGTGATTGAATGAAATGACCCTTCAAATGATGTTCTTAAAATAAAACGGATCACTCCTTCCCAGTTTTTTTTTTTTTTTTTTTTTTTCGGGTCGGTTCAGGATAGGGGGGCGGCTGACGCTCAACTGGCCCTGTCCTGTGGGAGATAGTGAGGATGATAAGTGGGGCCTCTCATCGCAGCACACAGCATTAAGCAGACATATTGTACTGAATTAATGGAGGTGCAATGGACAGGCTCCTCGTGGCACCTGCTAGACACTTATCAAACACATTTCTTCTTCTGTGTGTGTGTGTGTGTGAGACTGCCACCCCACATCGCCCCCTGTCCCCCACCCATGAGCACCATCCATTCACAGGGAATCAATGTCATGCCAATAGCTGAAATGGATTTTTGAGGATGTTGCAGCAGGCAATATGCAAGCCTCAGTTGTTGTCATTTGTATGTGCGGAGTGAATACACAATAAGATACCGGAAAACAGGGGCAGAATGGTAAGGAGGGCTTCAATTTGAGGTCAAAAAGTAGGATTTAGCAGTGCATTTCTGTCCAGGCCTTAGCACTTCTAAAATTTTGCAAGAAGAACATGCAGACTTTTGTACGCGAGTTCCACTAGTTAAATGTTACCGGTTTCTTTTAGTTTTCATCTGACAGACCAGTTTTGAAGTTTTGAATTTCAATTAAGAACGAAAAACAATAAAATGGGAAAACAAAATAAATAAATAAAGTCATAAAGTTAACACCAATCATAAAAAGTAATCGTGTCTATTTCAATTTTGATATTTTATTCTCTCTGGATTTACCTGAAGGACTTACCTGAAAAATCGTTTCGCGTCTTTGAAAGTATTTGTTGAACTCTGTGATGAGAAATAGGTAGCAGAGATAAACTCTGTTGAGTTTACACCAGATAACTAATAATAATAACAGTAAATAGTAATAAAAATAGTTTTTATTGTAGATCCATGGTTGACACTGCAGCAGAAAAATATCAAGATTAAAATAGGTACCTGATTGATGTTATTCAAAGTAGACTTTAAATTAAATACTGGAAATAGAAGTTGAAATAATAATAATTATTATTCTTTATTTTTTTGTTTGTTTGTTTTTTGAATACTAAAACAGAATAATGAAATAACAAACTGTTTTCCAATTTTATTATTTTTCGTTCTTAACTGAAATTCAAAAGAACAAATGATAGACGGACCCAGTTTGTCTGAGTTATCATCAGAAGAGTGATGTTGCTGTGACATTTTAAACAGTGGGGAAAACAAGAACGCCCCCTCACCGTAGTTTAGAGTGCTTCGTCCTTCCTCCCCCAGAAAGAAAGAAGAAGATCATGCCAAATCGACCGGCAAGTCTGTTAGATGAAACAAAATATAATTTGAAGAAAAGCAGACCAAATCCATTTTTTTAGAACAAGTGTTAGTGAATTTATTACTAATTAGTAATTTTTGCTGGGACATGCTTGACTTGATTATTGGTGAGTGTGTGAGGGGAGTGTGCTGCACACTTGTTTCACGTGCACTTGTGTGGCAGGCCATGCAGCCAACAGCTTAGGTCTAAAAACAAATATATATGTGATGTGTGACGTGAATGTAATTGTGACAATGACAATGAATCCTTGAATCCTTGATATGAAAAATGTCCATTCCATGTTACAGAACCCTCCACTGGGGCACACATTCAAATACTGTGCATTTTCAATTACCATCCATATTCAGCCTGAGTCACACTTTCAAAAGAAAATCTGATGTGAATGAGAGGCAGCATATGAAGGATGTCATCTATAAGGTTTTAACGGTTGTCAGCCAGAGGTCAAGACCCAAATACATTCATTCAGCCTTGAGTGCTTAAAGAGATTTAGACTTAAATTCTTCTTTTTTACATTGATAATAATAATTTAAATTTAGTTTAAATGTTTTGCTATTGTTTGACATATCACCGAGGAAAAAAACAAACAAAAAAACACATTTGACCTTTCTTTCTTTTGAGTTTTCACATTTGAGTTCACAGTGTATGACAATGACTCATAAAGTGTCTTTTCACAGTTTTGTAGATGTTTGGTGATTTGCAGGCTGCTCCCTGGTTACCCTCTGTCAGCAGCCCCTTCAGAGCATTAGTAGCTTCAGAACAGTGGACAAACAGGCCACGGCCTTTATGGAGCAGCCAAAACATGGCGTTTTAACAGAGGCTCAGACAAAGAGAGGCCCGGGATATGTAAAACAGCTTTTGTGTTTGAGGACCATGAGGTGCAAAGAGGAAGGAAGTCAAAAGCACACGATAGAAAGAGTTCAATAGCATGGAGGTTTTATAAGGCTGATTCTGACTTGAATTAAAAGTTACTGTGGCTATAGCACTCCAAGAGATTGGTACACCAACCTCTTTGCAAATGCCTGGGATCCAGTTCACCCTTTTCTTCAATACTTTTCAAAGATATGTGTCAGGTCACCGGTGAATCTCTCCTAGTTCCAATGTGTGCTTGACAGGTGAAGTAGCCAATCAGGGACATGCACGGTCTACCCATATCAAAGCAAAACGTGAATATAATAATCAGATTCTGGTGTGCATGTCAGAAGTTTTTGGAGAAAGACATCTACGACTATCATAGAAACTAGATAAAACATTTTCCAGTGGTCTTTTGTTTTGCCCAGAATATTTTTTTATTGGAATTCAATCAGAATCTGGAGGGGGCAGACACTGGGGTCGGGACCCATCAGCTGCGGCCTCACATCTCTGGCTCTTTTTGGCTTGTTTGTGTCTCCCTTAATTGCAGACCCATTCAGCCAGAACAATATGAGTTGAAGAGATCCAC
This sequence comes from Boleophthalmus pectinirostris, assembly GCF_026225935.1. Classification (NCBI taxonomy): domain Eukaryota; kingdom Metazoa; phylum Chordata; class Actinopteri; order Gobiiformes; family Gobiidae; genus Boleophthalmus; species Boleophthalmus pectinirostris. The sequence goes on along the minus strand of NW_026571190.1, from coordinate 14,546,955 downwards.
ACCACAGCCCAAATCAAAGCCAATCCATCACCACACACACAAAAAAACCCTAGTACAGTGGCCCGTTTGCAGTCCATTTTCATCCCAGGAACTGAATCTAAAGCAGTGTCCTAAATTACCCAGGCTGGACCTCCTCTTCTCTGTGTTGTCAGCTTGTTTGATGGGCTGTAATTGGATAATCCATTTTTAAAGGCTTCCAAAAAACCTGACAGGGGCCATTGGAGCGGATGGGGTAGGGCTGATGTGGTCATGTTGGATTTACCGTGACCTTGATGTTGTCAGTCTGATCTGTGCTAGTATCCTGAGAGGAGATTTCTGGGGAGATGCAGGTTTAGAGAATATACAAGACGTATAGATCACAAGTATGCTATGGAGTTTGCTTGTAAAATCACATTGTTAGTGGTATTTTAACTTTTTCTACTCTTTATATTAGAGCAGTGCAATTAATACAATTTAAATCAATATTCAAGCTTGGGTAACTTTTCGGTTTGGGGTTTGTCGCCGTCTTGTTTCTAGGGATATGTCATTGCACTGCTTAGAATGTTCCACAGTATGACATAAAACATTTCTACTTTACATTTATTAAATTACAGGTGGTATTACAGCTCAAAAATACCGAGAGAAACAGGCATTCTGACTGTGAGTGGGCTGCATCTCCACAGATCTGACCTGTACTTGGCCTGGTTTGGTCTCCATGAAGATAGAAAGGGTTAATGCCAAAGTATGAAACATTCCAAACAACGTAATAACAACATCATGGAGAAGAGCGTTTGACGGACCCTCCACCTGAAAAGTTACACAATGCACCTTTAACCAAGAGGTCTACGAGCATGTGGTTCAGAGTGGATTTCAGTCTTTAGAGGGAGAATTTTTGTGTGTGTATGTGTTTGTATATGTTCTGGAAATGAATATTGATTGTGGAAAAGACATGTGTGGTTATTGTTACAGATAGTGCACTTCTATGACTTCTTAAAGGGATAGTCCGGAATTTTGAACAAAGGACCTCATTTCCTAGTTATCTAGAGTGTTGGAGATGTGGGGAGACACTTTTTAAAATACTTCATCCAGTCCTTGTATCTGCAGAGGTCACTGGTGCTAGGCTAGTGCATGTCAATGGCCATAATTAGCCTGCCACTAAAAACAATCTTACCCACTCCACAAAGCATCCAAAGCAAATCTATGATTACGCCAGACTGTCAATGTCAATGTCTGTGTTGATAGAATAATGTTTGAGATAAAACTAACCTTGCATCGCATGAATCGTCGCATGTTGAGGGACTATTTCCTCAGCAGCAGTGGAATTTTACTTTGCCTGTAAGAAAAGACCAGGTGATATCAGTCCGCCACTGCCAAGCTTTCTATCAAGAAGTACAACTCACTGCTGCTACTCAGACTTAAATCCTTCAAATGCACAGTTGGCTTTACTACTTTTACTTCCAAAATGTTTCTAATGACACAAACATTCACATCAACACTCTGGCATAATAATAGATTTGTTTCTGGTGTTTTGTGGAGTGGGTAAGACTGTTTTTAGTGGCAGGATAACTATGGCCATTGACATGCACTAGCCTAGCGCCAGCGACCTCTGCAAATACAAGGACTGGATGGAATTTTTTTTTTTAAAATAGCCTCCACACATCTCCAGCACTCTGACTCACCAGGAAATGAGGACCTATGTCCAAAATTCCGGACTGTCCCTTTAATCATCAATGTATGAAAGTGTCCCTAAAATAATGAAAACTGCAATATCTTAACCATGCAGTACTTTTGGGATGACTTAAGTTTTACATTGTACTACAGAAAATAAAAGGCCTTTTATATGCTAAATCAAGTTACAAACTGACTCTTCTTCTGAAATTTAAAGGTCCAATATGTAACATTTGTGGTGGGGGGTCCGCTCACTACTTGTCTCCATGGAGCTGTTATTGCTTTCCCTAGAATGTTCCATGGTATGACATTAAACATCCATTTAGCTTTTATCCATTATGGGAGTTTCTATTGCTCAAAAATACACAGTAATTCTTTCTGTGAATAGGGGCGACTCTCCACAGATCTGAAATATAACATCGCATAGTGCTGTAGTGTTTTCTCTCTTATGATATATAGGATTAATCTATACTGCAGAACGTTCTAGACAAAGCAATAACATGAAGACAAGCAGGTGGTTGATCCTTCAATAGAAATGTGCACCTTTTAAAAATATATAAATATATTCTAAAGCAGCAAGCATAAGAGTTGTTTTAATGCCTAAATGCCTGGTGCTGTGGTTTGACAAAGACACTATGTTACGTCATCACAGTACAAATGGATTATTCGATTAAGGTATACTTTATTGTCTCCATGGAGAAATTTGTCCTCTGCATGTTCCTCTGTTCTTATTTTAAGCCAAAAGTGCAAATCATCTTTCAGATTCATGATGAGCATTTTATTGAGAAAGATATTCAAAATAACAGCCAGCACCACTTCCACTGATTACTGTAATAATGTGTATTTCTTGAGCAATGGGACTTGTGTCTTTCTATTCTTCCCCACAATCTGTTTTGGTGGCTCTTTTCTTCATTCTCCTTCATGAACCTAAACACTGTAAATTGCTGTTTTCTGGTGGCAGACATAATGGCCCAATGATCTCACTATTTCTGCTTCTTCAAAGTCTAATTGTGGCTGAACAAGAGCGCTGAGAAAGAGGGATTCTGTGGGGATTCAAAGAGACACTTCATCACACTCTGAGCTTTGGGATCTGTGCATATTTCACACACAAAGACCTCTCTCTCTTTCTCTCTCTCTCTTTCTCTCTCTCTCAGCTCAGACCCTGTTACAGAGGCCAGAGCTGGGGCGGAGGCCGGATTCACAGTGACACTGCGGCAGTCGCTCAGTTGGTGGACTATTCACCCTCTGAGCCGAAAGTTGACGTTTTGAATTCATCTCTCTGCGTGAATGTGTGTGTCAGTGGTTCCATAAGGTAAAGTGCTTTGAATGCCTTGAATGACCGTTTGCCATGTGAGAAACAGGATTATACTTTTACACAATACATTTATTACGTCACTTGTGTCATAGTTCATGTTCTGTAGTGGCTGTTTTTGCTTATTTTGGTGTACTTTTTTTCTTCAGTGTTGTGTGCCCTTTTATTTTGAAATTTTTATGTCTGCTTGTAGTTTTGAGTTTCACTTCCTGTCTTGATTATTACCTGGTCCCGGAAGGGTTGGCCAGGTTTTGTATTCACCCTGTGTGTTTGTGTGTGTGTCTGTCCACCCTCGATAATACCGTCATTTATGGACCGATCATCACCAAATTTGGTCTGTGGGTCAAGCCCCCATGCCCGATTCCGCAAAAAAAAGTTTGGTGATGATCCGAGGTCATTTGAGGTCACATGGGTCAATTTAAACGTCACACCATTATAAAGGATAGGCAATTTTGTCAATTTCTAAACCATCTGCAGGCTAAAATATTCACCCAATCATCACACAAGTTGGCACATGCATAACCAGGGCACACTGGATTTTACAGGTTGAAACCAGTCAAGTTCACTTGAGGGTCAAGGTAACCAAGGTCAAATATGCGTTTTTGGTCATAACTCCGCCAAGGATAGCGCTAGAGCAATGGGAGTGGTCTCAAAATCTCAGAAAAATTATTATCTATTTATAATTCTATGCATTTGTATAGTAAAATATTAATAGTTTTCGATATAATCACTAATTATAACAGTTCCTTTCTCTTTCAGTGTATGCCGTTAAAATTCTAATTGAAACTAAAATTATTTCCATTTCTTCTTTTTCTGGTGATACACAACACACTGATCTACAGTCACATATACGGAACTCATAAAAAATTACATTTTCGTTACACGCTAGTAATCACAGACATTCTCACGTGTGACCAATATCACACAAATGTTCATGGGCACTGACACACTGCATTGTGGATATAACGATCATGTAATATGGGCTGGGCTCCTCATAAGCCGCTTCTCTGGTGATGAACTGCCCCTACCGATGCCTCATGGGGGACCAGGTTGATGATTGCACTTGTTTGCCCAGCCCTGATATGTTTCACTTGAGTTTGTGTACATTTATACCCTGTGTTCTGCTCTGCTCTTTGTTGGTTCATTGCATTTTGGAAGATGTAATATTCTTCTTAATCTTAATCCTTGCACATGGCATGTTCATTTCTTTAGTCGACTAGAGCCCTATTAAGTTTATACTAAAGGTTTCCAAGGCTCATTTATTATTATAGTAGATGTTTTAATTTCATAAACATATGTAAAGCACATAGTTATTTTCTCATCTCTTCTGCTCTGTTATTCAACCATTGATTTGGCAAATTTGTAAACAAAAACGTGATAGTGTGTAGCCTTGGGGTTCTTTCTTTTTAAAAGGAATGGATATGTGCAGAAAACAAAAATACCTGATCAATAGCGAGGACAGGCTAAGTACTGAATTTAAAAACACTCTGAAGTACTTCCTGGATTACCTGGTTTTGTGCTCTGGGGTGAGAGATGGTCACTTGCTTGAATGAAACAAACTTTAGATTCATATGTTTGTGTTGATAAGTTGTCTCAAAATTATTCAGATTTATTTAATTCGATGACATATTTTTAGTGACATCCAGTTCCAACACGGATTTTGAAGGCATTTGAATGGGAGATAGGAGGTGGTCTTAGGAGCAGACTGATGGAGTCTTGTTTAAAGGGTCAAATGAGTGGTAACTTTAAAAGCTTTCCAAGTGAGACTGAAATATTCATGTTCACTGCCCAGGAACATTACCAGGAATAAGACAGTGATTATTATTTCATCTGATTTTGGGGCCAGTGTCCAGTATTGTCTGAGCTCTACCTTGAGGATTTCACTGTCTGATGGGGATACTCTGTACTCTTGGAAGTTTGTGAGGCTTTTTAGCAATGTATTTCGAAGATTTCTGGGCCTATTTCTGTCCTTGTCCTAAAAAGATTCAGGCAGTGGCCATGGTTAACCACAGTTGCACAGATGGAATGATCAGCGTGAACAATGAGTCAGGTTATTCTTTCATACGAAGGTGCTATTATGAACAAAACTGGATTTAAACTTCATAGTTCGGTGTGAAGTACCTAAAGAAGAAGTAAACATTATGGGTTGCTTTTAATCATTGCTCAGTTCAACAACACAATTAGACTTGAGTGCAAAATTGATCAAAAGCTGAGGGCAAAAAGGACTAAAGGTAGAGATAAGTTTTATTTGTGGTTTTCATAGTCTGGAATATGAAGATGTCTGCTTCTATGTGGGGGGAAAGTGCTAGTTTTCCCAAATTCGCCATACAATTTAATTCACAAATTTTGAGCCTGATCATTTCTCTTAGTGACTAGAACTACAAAGCACTTTTTCAGAACGTAAAACACAACAATCAACTATTTAAGCTCTGATTGCAGTTGCTTAAATACTGCACACTCTTACCAAACTCCATAGACCAAAGACACAAAGAACAAAACAGAACACACACGAATCACAATATGAACAGATTTTTTTAGACAGACGCAGAGGCACTAGAAACCATAACGTAAAATATGTCTGTATGAAAAGCTGTGTGAACCAAGTCTCACAAAGTTTAGATACCAACTGCTCAAAAGTAAACATTTGAAAATTGTGTTTCTTTGTTCCCTAAATCAGTGTTTTTCAACCTTTTTTGAGCCACGGCACGTTTTTTACATTGGAAAAATGTTGTGACACACCACTAGCCAAAATGTTACAAAATGACACTATACAGTTTATTTATTACAATATAATTTCTGCATTAATTTCTACTTACTCAGTGTGAGACCTGCGCCTGTTTAGTTGAACACAAAGCTGATATCCTGGCAGCAATAGTAGAAAGACACACACGAAGCTCTTCATCAACAGCTCTCAGTCTCTCTCTGTTTTTAGTTTTTATAGCAGTTAAGCTTGAAAAGCTCTTCTTCTGGGTCAGAATCTTGTCCAGGGCCCAGTTCGGAGTTTGCATTCATCCATTTTAAAAACTTCTCCATGACTGTCACCACGCACATGTGTTACTAATTCTTTTAAAGGAACGAGGCAATTAGCTTCCTGTTGCCACCCGGACAAATATTAGATCACTCTGCCAGTCATTATATACTACAGTGTAGTATAGTGTCCGTGCTGTAGTAAGTACAGCACGGACACTCGACAATGACATAATATTTGCAGGTAAATTTTAATTTTAAAAAAGTAATATTGGATCATTTCTCACGGCACACCTGACGATCTCTCAAGGCACACTAGTGTGCCGCGGCACAGTGGTTGAAAATCAATGCCCTAAATGATTGTGCACATCTTTACAGCATGTGCCTCACTCTCAAACCATCAGAACCATTGTGATACAGGTCCTACCTCTGACTCCCTCACACTACATGTCTATGGTTTGGCCAGTACCGTATTTTTTGGACTATAAGTTGCTCCGGAGTATAAGTCGCAACAGCCAAAAAATGTGCAATGCACCAGACTGAGTCGCACTTTCTGGGGGAAATTAATTTTTTAAAATCAGAGACCTGGAACCAACATTTTATTTTGAAAGGCAAGATATAGTAATAACAACAAAATAGAGAAAAACAGACTGAATATGTGTCTGGTATGTTAACGTAACGTATGAACAGTTAGACAGATAATTATAGCATAAACAACAGAACATAAGTTTACCAAACTCTCCATCTCACTCCAAATCATTAAATCTATTGAATTCTTCATCCTCTGTTTCACTTCTGAGCAACTCCGTGACGTCCGGAGGTAAACGGAGCACCGCTTCCTCTTCTGCATAGCTGTTGTCAGACTCGGCATCAGTTCCAGTTAGAATTATTCTTTTATTATTATTTGTTATTTATTATTATTTTTTGTTTTGTTTTATTATTATTTGATTTATTATTCTTCTGCTGCTCGATTACCGTTTTCGACTGCATATTTTGCCAAATTTTCAGTGGTACAGAAGTAATAGCGTGATTGACATGATACAGACAGGACAGAGGCTTTTTCTGCAGGAGACACGTGCAGTAGAGCCAAGTGACAGTGGTAAAAGAGTAAGAGAGCCCTCTTACGACTGTCAGTGTGAAAATTTTAATATATAGTCCAAAAAATACAGTATGTGGATAATGGTTAGAATATATATACATATATACATATATACATATATATATATATATATATATATATATATATATATATATATATATATATATATATTTTTTTTTTTTTTTTATTATTATTATTCAAGTAGTTCTCAAAGTTAAAATTTTCAAACCTTCTGAATTGTTTGGTGCCTTGTGTGAATAGTTCAGCAAGGTGTGATTTGATAGTGTTTGTTTTTTCCCTGTTATAATGTAGCAGCTCTCCTGTTGTGTTAGTCCAAACTCTCACCGTTGTGTCCTGTTGTTTACCTCTGAGTTGGACCAGATGACTTATTCACAGAACAAGCTCTGCATTACTTCACAAGATGCCACAATTTGTCTGAATACACTGATTAAGTCCATTGTTTTGCTTTTTGATCTCCTATTGAAAAATCCTCCAAAGATGTTATTTCCGACCGTTTCTGTCTGACTAAACATTTTGTGGGCCAAAAGAATGAAATCAAACTTAGAAACTGGCTTTGTAGTCTTTTGTTCTGGTTGAGCCGCCGTGTTTAGCAGAAAACTAGTTATATGACAAACTTTGGGACAAAAACAATATTTGGACGATGCTCCCTTTTAGCCAAGATCACCAAGGCTTACAAAACTATCCTCCACAAGGTAAAGTACTTAGTAATTATCTCAAACAAACAAAAAACACTAGGAAATATATAACAGTATTTAAACATTACTTAATATTATACGTAATATTCCATAAAGGATTCAGTAAAGCAGCCAGTTGCTTTTTAAATTAATTTAGATTTCATTTTCATTTCTGAAGCAAATTATGAATAAATGGCTGAATATACGATTGGGGGAGTATAGCAATGAAGTTGTTTAAAAATGATAAATAAAAATTATATTGATGAAATAACTAGATAAAGCAAAACTTTGTGAAAAGTGTCAAAATACAATTTAAGTATACATCCACGGAGTAAATATATACACAATACAGTTCCTTGATATTATTTGACAAGTGGCCAGATGTGATAGTACAATGAGGAAGGGCATCTGAGATAAACAAAAGCAGTTCTAAATGTCCTCGAGACAGAAGATTGTCACATGCCCTATATAACATTCATGTTTGAAAGACAGATTCAACTACAAATTTCACAAAATTCGGTAACCTAATTATGAAATCATTTTGTATTTTTTAGTATTTTACCTCCTGATTGGACATGGAAAGCAGATGTGACATGGTGACTGTTACAACTATCATGACAACATCTTTATTTTGTTAAATTAAAGGGCCCATCTCATGCAAAATAAGTCTTAATATTGTATCTTCTGCACATTTACAAGCACAATTTGGGTTTTGGAACATCCATTACACAACAGTTATGAAATCTTTCTTTCTCGATTTCTTGGACGCCATCACAGACCAGGAACTGTGAAAAACCAGCTATTGCTCATCCCCCCGCCGGTGCTGAGAAAACACAGGCTCCGCCCTCCAAATGTAGCATAGGCTCTGAGTGAGCTGCCCTTCTTCCGCCCATCTCAAGGAGGGAGGGGGAGACAGGAGTGCACCCTGATAGCGGTAGGAAGAAACTTTTATTCATCATGGCGATACAGCGCATTCAGCCTTATGTGTTGGACCTGGAATCAGACGAGGACTTGGAGGTGCACGAAGCACAAGCACCGCGTCGACATCAGCTGAAGATTACCGATTGGTAAAGTATTAATAAACGCTAGTAGAAAAACTTCTTATATGTACACAGAAGTGTATAACAATTAGCTGTTCATGTGGGAATTGTCAGTCGATGCAGGGTGTAGGCGGGGCGGAGGCGGTGGAGTGGGGGAGGGGGGCAGGTGCGAAGCGCCTTCTGCTACGTCAAATGTGATATAAGTGTAGCTGACTGCGTCATCGTTGTAGCAGCTTTAGTTCGTTGTCACATGGGAGGGTGGCAGAAATACACATTTGTTTAAAAAAAAACGCTGAATCAATCTAAAAAACACTTCGGCGACATATACAAGGCCCACACATCACTCTTTGAGAGTATGCTAAGTACTTTCACCACATTTACTATCCCACCAAACCAAAGTAATAATAACAAAAACATGAAAAAATGCACTTAATTGTAATAATTTCAACAACTTTTAAGAACAAAACATATGAACTGTTAAAAATTGTAGCCAGACACTTAAAGCCAGACTGCTGAAGAAGCTAATGGCGACTATTAGTAAGAGTAGTGTGTGTTGCATTTAACTGCTAATAAATGTCATTTGTCTCATTGTATTTCACAGCGACGTGCGCGCGCTAACATGCTAATGCATATATTTATAATTGACCTCTAGCGTGAACCGGACCACCAGTCTTAGGGGATAATTACCAGAGAGCCAGTGATAATGATGTCTTTAAGTTTCTGTGCCCTGTGCCATCTGGTGAACTTTGACCCCAGGAAGAGTTTGTAGTACGGGTGTGAGTGTGGAAAGTTCAATGAAGCAGTAATTTGAGGCGGAGAGAGCGGAGTAATTGCAGTGTTGGTGGGTGGTCTTTGACTTGAGTTTGAACATGTTTAATAAGCAGAGTGCATCACTTCACAGCAGCGCTCAGCATCTGTCCCCCAGTGTGAGATGGTACTGAAATAATAAGAGGAAACTCCTGATTTATGCCTGCATCAGTGGAATCGTATGGCAAATCTAATCAGGGATGGTCAGAACTATACTGCTCAAAAACTAAAACAAAACAAAAAACACTTTAAAAACACATGAGACCTCAATGTGAAAAAAAATGTTGAAAAAATGTTGGATATCTATACAATACGGACAGGGCAAAAGGATGCCACAATGAATGTGGAAATGAGCAACAGGTGGACTAGAGTGGCAACTATGTCTCAACTATGAGACAACTTCTAAAACAGGACTGGTTTTGCATGTGGAGGTCATTTCAAGTTTCTCCCTCTGGGTCTTTTTTGGCTGGTTTTCTGCTGCTTTGGCTAGACTGATTATCACTACTGGGAGTATGATTCTTTAATCCTACAGAAGTTGCACAGATTGTCAAACTTCTCCAGAATGGCACATCAGGACGTGCTGTTGCAAGGAGATTTAATGTGTCTCCCAGCACAATCTCTAGAACATGAAGGAAATTTTAGGAGACGGGCTGTTACTCTAGGATAACTGGCAGGTCCTCAACTCATCAGCAGAGCCCATATGCTCCTTTGTGCAGGTTGGAGGAGCAGGTTGAGCCCTGCTCTGCTATACATATTGACCTCCAGTAATGGGCCCTGTGCTCACTGCCCAGCACCATGGAGCTCCACTGGCATTAGCTAGATGTCACCAAAGTTGACAAGTTTGCCACTAGTGCCCTGTGCTTTTCAGATGAGAGCAGGTTCACCCTGAGCACCTGTGATAGATGTGAAAAGGTCTGGAGGAGAACACTGTGTTGCCTGCAACATGTTTCAGCATGGGCGGTTTGGTTGTGGGTCACTGATGGTCTGGGGAGGCACACCCATGGAGGGACACACAGACCTTTACTGACTAGAAAACGGCACTCCGACTGCCATTAGGTATCGGGACCCATTGTCAGACCCTACGCTGGTGCAGCACATCTTGGGTCCCTTCCGATGGATGACAATGCCTGGCCTCATGTAGCAAGAGTCAGCAGGCAGAACCTGGAGCATGAAGGGACTGATACAGTTGAATGGCCCTCACGATCACCTGACTTAAACCCAAACACCTTTGGGACATCATGTTTGGGTCCATCAGATTCCACAATATTGTCAAACATGCATACAAGCACGTGGGGCCACACAAGATATTGATAAGGATTTTGAGTTGCAAAAATTACATTTTGGCAAAATGGACTAGCCTGCCACATCATTATTTGACTTTGATTTTCAGGGTGTCTTCAAAATTAAGCCCTCTGTAAGATGAACTGCATTTTGAGCTTTGGAGATTTAGACAGACTAACAGTGTAGGATTACTCATGTGTGAATGAAACAAAACACAACTCCAGGCATGTTTTTGAAGAGGTAACAATATTCTAACATGGCTTAAAGCTCACAAGAATCCATTTTGCATAGTATAGGATCTTTTATTTGAGCTTTGTTTTTACACAGTCTGACCGCAAATAACTGACAGGAGAGATGGTGTTATGCTTTTTATAGTCAAGTACTATTACAATCACAAAATAGCTAGCATTAGTCAACTGTTTTCCAATTTGTCACTCTCACCTTTTTGTTGAAAATCAAACACCTAAATGGGTTCATGAACACTTTTTATGATCACAGGCTCCTGAAAATCTGTTGTTTTAAATTAATTTTGTATTTTTTCTTCTATCATCCAAAAACTTATTTGATTGTGTTTGCCAATATGTGCATTGTGTCACCATAAGTGCTGAACAATCTGCCATAGACATATATGTAACTCTATGTATGTATGTAACTCTTCAACAGGCTAAACTTTCCTATTCAGAACTAATTGAGAACGCCTGTGTACAACCAATTAACCATTTTATCTGATTGTATTTCCCTAATTATGATTTTTAGTTTATTTTTCCTGTTGTGAGACATAACCTTGAGAATCTTGAAAGGTGCCTATAAATAAGATGCTTTATTTGGTATTAGCGTTATCATTAAGACTAATTAGGCTGTAGCAGTTTATGCTCACCCACTCACTTCAAGGTTGTTAGTTCCCTTGACCATGTTGTCTTTATGCATTGTGAGACTGGATCTGTGTGCTACTTTTGTGGTCAATGTCAGCTTTCTGATTTCCGACGCCACTTTGAGGACATTAGACCATTAAAAAGTTGTAATATTTTGTTTTGAATTGTTAATTGCTATGGCGACTGTGCAAATATTCTGAAATTCATGGAAAAATTCTTCTATTTTGGTTAAATTTTGCTTATATTTTAACAAAATTAAGAAAAAGATTTGACATTCCTTTTATAAATTGTGCCTGACCCACTTTGCAGTATCCATAGTATTCCACGCCACACACTTACTAGTATACTTTTGATTGTTATTGACCTGTTTGTGTTGGAACTTATGGTTAGCTGGGAATCCCATTTATTTTAATGGAAAATAGAGAAAAGACTTGCCACTAAATAATTATCTAAAGAAGATTGCTGTGTGAAAAATGTCCAGTGTTCATGTGCACTAAGAGCCCATTTCTCTTAAAATGACTTTGTCTGTGTTCAATTATTTTTACTACTGAGATCGGCAGCACTATGCAAAATCATACAACTGAAATGGTAACAGTGATAACTGCTCAGAATCCAGAATACACGCTTGGAGTTCAGATGGCCGTGATTGACAGGTGGATTAGCGGTTGCTCACGAGAAAATCACAGGGGACTGAAAAACTGAAACATTTTTGCAGAATCAATGAGCTAAACACTAAACTCGCATATGGAGCTACGGAACTACCACGAACTACCTGGAAGAACTAAATTTGCTCTGGTCTACTTCACTGCTTCTCACTGCTACTCAGCCTTCATCACCTCACTCCAATTACTCCTCCTCGCCCCATGCCCACCTCCTCTTCCTCATCCAGTCAGCGCCCAGTACCCTTAAATGAATCCCTCATTGTAGGTGCACGGCCGCTTCGGTTTTTTTGTGCCGCGCCCGAACTCCTCGTCAGCACCTCCTCATCTTTTCATCGTCCTCTTAACTTTCATCCTCTCATCGTCACCTTCACTGTCCTCATCCTCTCATTGATCTCGTCTCCCCCTCATCTCTCTGATCCTCTCATCGTCCCCTTCTGTCTCCTCATCCTCCCTTTGTCCTCTTCACTGTCCTCATCCTCTCATCATTCCCTTCGCTGTCCTCATCCCATCATCGTCCACTTGACTCCCCTTGTTCTCTCATCGTCCCCTTCACTCTCCTCATCTTCTCATCATTTCTTTCACTCTCCTCATCCTCTCATCGTCCCCTTGACTCCCCTTGTTCTCTCATCGTCCCCGTCATCTCTTCATCCTCTCATTGTTGCCTTCACTCTCCTCATCCTCTGATCATCCGCTTCACTCTCCTGATCCTCTCATCGTCCGCTTCACTCTCCTCATCCTCTCATCCTCTGCTACACTCTCCTCATCATCTCATCATCCCCTTCTGTCTCCTCATCCTCTCATCATTTCCTTCACTCTCTTCATCCTCTCATCGCCCTCTTCACTCTCCTCATCTTTTCAGCATCCCCTTCACTTTCATCCTCTCATCTTCCCCTTCACTCTCCTCATCGTCTCCTTCACTCCCTTCATCCTCTAGTCGTCCCCATCACTCTCCTCATCTATTCATTGTTCCCTTCACTCTCCTCATCCTCTCATCGTCCCCTTCAGTCTCCTCGGACTTCTCCTAAACACCATCTAATCTGCCACGCCCTTCACTGCGATGTCTTCTGCTGGGGCCTGAGTGCCAAAGATAATTCATTCAATAAAACTACTAATTCTTTCTGTTTGTGTCTCTCCAGGTTGAAATGTCATTATATTCAAAATGATGGGGATGATGGGAATGAGCTTGTGTCACTTCACAAGTGTCATTGAAAAAACACACCAAAACTGACTGTATGGTACTGCCTGAGTCCAGCTGGAGGCACAATGAAGGGAGGAGGGAACGAACTGATATCTTTCCTAGTATAAAAATGATGGAATTCCCCTCAAAAAATTACCAAATTCTGAAAAAAAAAAAAAAAAAAAAAGAGAGAGACCAGATTCCAAAATTAGAACCCACCCATGTGTAGTTTTTCCTGTTGCTTCTTCAAACTGTCCTTGCCTCCCCAGTCCCTCCTCCGGGCTGTATTTAGACATCACAGGAGCCCAGAGGAGACCCCGGCCTCGTCCATCTTCCCAAACTGAACCACTGCTGTAATTACACACAGTATTAGGACACATCTGTTCTACCAGGGGGATGGCGCTCGGGGGGATTTCAACTTGCATGCTTCTTCTGCATTTCCTCAACAGCAAGCTCCAGAACAAAAATACATACTTTTATTCTTGTAATAATTATGTCACAGTTACAATTAAAGGTCCAATATTTCGCAAAATTGACTCTCATGAGCTTTTAGCCATGTTAGAATGCTGTTACCTCCTCAAAAAATACAGTCTTGTGTCATTTCATTCACACATGTTTGAGTAATCTTGCATCATTAGTCTTCAATGTCTGTTATCTCCAAAGTTCAAAATACTCTGTTCCAGCTTGTGATGTCATGAAGTGATAGTTCAAGTCAACCACTATCTTCAATGTTTAGTTCAGTAGAGATTAGCAATTCTAAAATTAGATCCAAATAATTCTAGTGAAGGTGAATAGAGCTTGAAAACACAGTGGAGCACTTCCTGTATTACCACATAACATCACAAGGTGGTTTCACTTTTTTGTTTGTTTGTTTGTTTATTTTGTTTTTGTATGAGGGAAGAACTCGGCCTAAATGTGCAGGGTTTATGTGATAAACATGTGTGAATGTTTTTGATAAGGAAACATTATAACAACAATCAGAAAATAGTGTAACATAAGCTCTTTCAAATTAATTGATGGTTATTATGACCGTTAAAAAGATGGTTATTATTGGAGCTGCCCTTCATAATCGTACTAATGAGCAACCTTATCTGCACTTCTGGAGATGCATGCCGTTGATAACTGGTTTAGACACTTTGCCGAACCATCAAATGTACAATAATACATATGTAATTTGTACTGGTATAAAATGTTCTTGGATAATTAAATTATTCAGAATTTTATTACCTTTTCTCTTTGCTCTTCATTATTAGATTGTAAATTGTGAGTGAGGTATGGGGCCCAACTAATTTCCTTTGTGGGTCATTGATTAAAGTTTTACTTTTACTAGTTTTACTAAAGTCTAAGGATGGAGAATGAAGGTACGAACTAGAGGCCAAATTTATAAAACTCTTATAATTTGATCTAATGCATTTGGATACAAGAGCAGAGCAAAGAGTACCTCAAAGTATTTGCCATTATTAAGGCAATATACTACTACTATCACTACTACTTCTACTTCCACTACTACTACTTCCAGTACAACTTCTTCTACAACTACTACTGTTAGTATTACTACTACTATTACTACTACTCCCACTACTACTACTTACTCTACTGCTACTTCACTATAGTACTACTTCCCCTACTACCATTTCCACTACTACTACTACTACCTTCACTACTCCTTCTTCCATCTCCACTGCTTCTACTACTACCACTACTACTTCTACTGCTACTTCCACTACTACAACTTCTTCTTTCTTCTACTACTACTACTACTGCTACTACTACTACTACTACTTCTTCTTCTACTACTACCATTAGTAGTACTACTGCTACTACTTCTACTTCCCCTGCAACTACTTCTACTAGTAGTATTACTACTACTGCTATTACTTCCACTACTACTTACTACCTTCACTACTACTTCTTCCACATCCACTGCTACTACTACTACTAATACTACTACTACTACTTCCAAAATGAAAAGCAGTGCCTAGTTCATCACATTTTTACAGATTTCACAGCTCTGAATACATGAAATGAACTCTCCACGAACACAAACCTCAGCAGCCCT
The DNA here is from genome assembly GCF_026225935.1 of Boleophthalmus pectinirostris. Lineage (NCBI taxonomy): Eukaryota > Metazoa > Chordata > Actinopteri > Gobiiformes > Gobiidae > Boleophthalmus > Boleophthalmus pectinirostris. The sequence continues at coordinate 14,531,337 of NW_026571190.1, read as the reverse complement.
CACACTGCTCTCACCTGCATCAGATCACTAACATGTTTCTCTCACAATGCACAGAGCCAGAATGATGTGGTCTATGCACTGAGTTCAGCATACATATTTATACGAGATTGCACTGTCCCAGCTGGATTTATGGTGAGGGTTGTGGGGTTAGTATTGGCAATGGCTATACCCTGAAATCTATGGCTTTATAAAAGGATTTAGAGAATGAAACAGTCAATCAGCCATTTGTATCCATGGCAGCTCTGTTAACTGAGCACGGTGATGAGGATTTGTACTTACTGTGAATACAAGTCGATATTAAATAAAAAGTTGAATAGTTTTGGGGCCAGGACTTAGATAGTGGTGAAGAAGAGGAGATGTAGACAGAGTGATGTTTTTTTTTTTTTCCTGTGCAAAGATGGACAGATGGATGGATAAATAGATACTGTAGATATCAACCTATCCATGCCATACTGTAGATCTGTGGGGACGCCATACTGTTCGGCTCCAGCTAATTAAGCCACTTGAGGCTAGCTGTTCCATATTTGGAATTCCAGAACAGCATGCTTTGACAAAACTTTACAAAGCCGAGTGGATCTGGACTGTATCCTGTCTACCTGATTTCAGAGAGCGTAATTGACAGGATTAACCGATCAGAAAGACGGATGCTCTGTTCCCATCAAAATCATCGACTGCTTACAGCATAAATGACTGAGAAACAGCATAGATTTTCTCAGAATCAACAACCAAAGTGTCAAACTATTACTCATCACAGGTAAAAGAAGAAGCTGTCTTTTGCATTTGAGAGACAGATTCTACAAATTAGCAGCTGTGGTTAGATCGTCTCAAGTTTGCATGGACGTTTTTTGCGCTCTATGGTTCCAGAGCCTTCTAGATTTCAACAGAATGTAGAAAGGACTGGCTGGTCAGGCAAGCATTTCATCGCATAAGAACCAGTCAGGAGCAAGATTTTTCATTGTACTCTTCCCTTCCAATTCCCTTTGCTTCACTGTTTTTGAAAGAATTATCCAAACTTCATATTTGTTCAATCATATCATTTGTTAGATATTGGCTCAACAAATTTTGGGATTGAAAATTTGCACTTTAATTTGTTAGATTGTGACTTTATGTTTACAGTTTTGATTATTATTATTTTTTTATGTACATTCTGAAAACAATGTAAAACTTGAACTTGATCTAATGTATTTGCCTACAAGACCAAAAAGAACAAATAGTACTTCAAAATATTTGCAACTGTTAAGGCAATATATATTTACATTATTGTTTGTTTCAGCATGGGTGGTGGGAAAATGGTACTATTTCTTCTACAACTAATACTAGTACTACTACTTCCACTTCTGCTACTTCTACACTTCTACTTCTTCCCCTACTTCTACTTACACAACAGCTACTTCTTCCACTACAATTTCTACTTCAACTACAACTTCTTCTTATTATTATTTTACTACTACTACCATTACTACAACTGCTACAACTACTACTACGACTGCTGCTGCTACTTCTTCCCCTACTTCTACTTCCACTACAGCTACTTCTTCCACTACTATTACTAGTTCCACTACAACTTCTTCGTACTACTACTGTGGTGCAAAACAGTATCAGAACTCTTAACTGCCAGTGTTTATAATTGGCTGAGTTGATGCACAGTTCTAAAACCCTTTTTACCACAAACACTAAAGACTGTCTTAGAATATCTGCAATGGCTGTGCTACAGTAAAAACACACATTTTGGAGTGTACCAGTTTGTGCAAAGTGGTTGAAAGCCGTTATACCACTTAGTTTCACACACACCACCTTTTCAACAACACTAACTGTCTAAACAGGCTTTTATACTGGTTAAATGAAGAGTTTTTAAGCAAAGCACAAATGATAGCGAGGAAACACTATACACAATACACTTGGAAAAGCCTTAATAAAGCATGAAAAAAGACTTAAAGAACAAATATTATATTAGGTATTTATGCAATTTGACAGCAAACATGCTTAAAATGAGCCTGCCACTGATTCATGGACTTAAAATTTGTACAGGGTTTCTACTTGTGATGTCACAATCCTGGGAACATTTCATGTTTGGTGAGGGTCAGAGACAAAGGATTACTGAAACCAGCATGAATGAAGCTAAACACAACTCAAGGTATGTTTCTAATGAGGGAACACTATTCTAACATGAAAAATGTCAATTTACCATAATATGTGTTTTAATTCACAAATAATTTACTAAGAATGATTCAAGGTTAGTAGGGACAGTTCGAAATTTTGGACATAGGACCTCATTTCCTCGTGAGCCAGAGTACTGTAGCTGTGTGGAGACACTTTTTAAATTAATCCACCCAGTCCTTGTATTTACAGAGGTCACTGGTGCTAGGCTAGTGCAAGTCAATGGCCATAGTTAGCCTGCCACTAAAAACAGTCTTACCCACTCCACAAAACATCTTAGGCTAATCTATTATTACACCAGACTGTCCATGTGAATGTCTGTGTCTATAGAATAATTTTAGAAGTAAAACCAACCTTGCATTTGAAGGATTTATATCTGAGCATCAGCAGTGAGTTGTACTTCCTAATAGAAAGCTTGGCAGCGGCGGACTGATATCACCTGGCACCTGTCTTACCGGCTCTGTAATAGTTTGTTTACCTGCAGCTGCCATAACAACACATAGCGCACATGAAGACGTCTGTTCCAGTTATGCCCACATTCATATCATCAAAACTAACTAGCGCAGAGTAAAATTCCGCTGCTGTTGAGAAATAGTCCCTCAACATGCGACGATTCATGCGATACAAGGTTGGTTTTACTTCTAAAATGATTCTATTGACACGGACATTCACATTGACAGTCTGGCATAATAATCGATTTGCTGTGGGTGCTTTGTGGAGTGGATAAGACTGTTTTTAGTGGCAGGCTAACTATGGCCATTGACATGTACTAGCCTAGCACCAATGACCTCTCCAAATACAAGGACTGGATGGATTATTTAAAAAAGTGTCTCCACACATCTACAGCACTCTGGACCACTAGGAAATGAGACCCCATGTCAAAAATTCTGAACTGTCCCTTTAAGTAATATTATAACCCTGACTCCTGTTTTTTACTAGAGCTAATTGCAGTGGAGTTTTTATCTAGTGGCATCAATAACTAATGGTCTCATAGGTCAAACGTAAATAGGGCAGTAGTCTTTTTTAGTGACTAGTGTTCTTGTCTGTGTAAACCTTTAGTGGCCCTCTTTCTCTTTGACTCCTGAGCTTCTTATTTGTTCTAACCTTAAAACTAGATGTGCTATCACAAGGAGCAGGAGCTAATTTTATTTCACAGGACGAGAGTGGTCCCCTGAAGAGAGCGTGTATCTCCAGACAGTCTTGTTCTCTTTCCCGCTTTTGTTTCTCTATTGCACTGTTTCCCTCGCTCTCTCTTGGCCCCTCTCTCTGTTTTCTATTTCTGTCTTCCACTCTGTCTCCTCTCTCCTTCTCTTGCATCTCCTGCTCTCTCTCACTTTCTTTACTCTCATGCCCTTCTCCCATTTGTCCTGTCCTCCTCTCTCTCTCTCTCTCTCTGTCTCTTTGTGTCTGTGGACTTTCCCCAGAGTGGAGGATCTCCAAAGGTTCAAACTCCATTACAGGTCTGAGGAGCAGAGTTACACAATCTGAAGACGAGCAGACCGAGCAGACACAGGGACACAGTTTGAATTAGCGGCAGACAGCAGATGGTAAATCTAATAGAGGTTAATGGTTGTGAAGATCATGACTTCACTAAAATGGTCAGCGTTATTACTACTTGAGAAGATTTCTTGAGAAAATGGAGTTCAACAGTGACTGCCGACTCTTATTCCATAAGTAAATTTAAACTAAAAAATTTCCAATAGACAGTTTGAAAAAATCCAAATATTAAGTTCAAAGTCACTGCGGAGGCTAACCAGCTACGTGCCAATATCCATAACGCTGCTGTTTAAGTCCAAAAAGCACTTTTACAACACAAGATTCTTCAAAATGTTTTAATAACTTTCCACTTTATAAAGTTTTAGAATCAGATTTCAAGTAAAATGATAGGTCATTACAAAGATGATTACCCCTGAGCAAGTTTTCAAACTTTTAATATACCGTATTTTTTGGACTATAGGTCACACTGTTTTTCATGGTTTGGTTGGTTCTGAGACTTGTACTCCAGTGTAACTTATATATTAAAATTTTCACACTGACAGCAGCAAGAGGCTCTAGGCTTGTGTGTCAGTATCTGCTACTCCTATTACTCTGTACCACTGTCACTTGGCTCTACTGTGCATGTCTCCTGCAGAAAGAGCCTCTGTTCTGCTGCAAGTAGTGAAATATGCAGCCGAAAACAGTAATTGAGAAACTTGTGAGGGACTGGCGGAAATCGGAGATGGAGAACACAGCTACACGGTAACCGGGAGGGTTCGTCATGCAACTTTCCTGGAAGTCACTGGATGGATCGACAAAGCCTGGACTTCAGTGATAAATGAAACCATCCTGTTGGGATTCAGAAAGGCCCGAATAATTACCTCCGCCAAGGAGGTTATGTTTTTGCCGGCATTTGTCTGTTTGTTTGTCTGTTTGTTTGTTTGTTTGTTTGTTTGTTTGTTTGTTTGTCTGTTAGCAACATAACTCAAAAAGTTATGGACCGATTTTGATGAAATTTTCAGGATTTGTTGGAAATGTGAAAAGGAAGAACTGATTTCATTTTGGGTGTGATCTGGAAGAAATCCTGGATTCTGGATCACTTTGAAATTTTAGTTAACATTGTGGTAAATGGGGCCAAAAATTTTGTTTCTCAATATCTCGGTTAATTATTGACCAAACCCCATGAAATTTGACTCAGGGATGGACAATGGGATCCTCTTTCATATTCCAAAGGCTGATTCGGATCTGATCCAGAAGACTGATTTTATCACAATTTATATAAAAAATGGGGGTAGTCCTTGGCGGAGGTCTGCGCTCTCTGAGTGCTTTTCTAGTTCTAACTGGAGCTGATGCTGAGTCTGATGACAGCTACACAGGAGAGGAAGCGGTGCTCCGTTTACCTCCGGAGTTCATGGAGTTGCTCAGAAGTGACACCGAGGATGAAGAATTCAATGGATTTAGTGATTTGGAGTGAGATCGAGAGTTTGGTAAACTTGTTCTGTTGTTTACGCTCTAGTTATCTGAATAACTATTCATATGTGACATTAACAGCCTGTTGTTCTCTGTTCTGTTGTTATTACTATAACTTGTGTTTCAAGATGAAATGTCAGTTCCTGGTCTCTGATTTTATCAAATAAATTTCCCCCAAAAAGTGCGACTTATAGTCCATTGCAACTTATATATGTTTTTTTCTTCTTCTTCTTCTTCATTATGCTTTTTTGGTTGGTGAGACTTATACTACTTTTTTTTTTTTTTTTTTTTTTTGAAGGTGTATGGGAAAAATTTATGATAACTTTACTTATGAAATCATGGGGTGGATGGTCACTGTTGAGCTCCATGGGTTAATCAGCACAACCTATCCATGTGATGAAAATGTAGCACTGTTTCCATCATAATTAACAATTTAAAACATCATATTTAATCTTTTAAATGGTCAAGCATATTGGCCATTTATAATATTCTGTTTCATTCTCTTATCTTTAGTTCAGGTGAGTCACGTTTTAATGCATACACATAAATGCAGATTTCATGCACATTTTCAGCCACACTTTTATTGATGTATTTTAGCAACAGGCTGCATGACGTGATTACACTGAAGTAAATGCGTGTGTGCATAATGATGAATGCGCGCTCGCCACTGGCAAATAGGGAGGAAAGATTAAATAGAACAGTTATTATTTGAAAACTTCAGAGAAAATAATGACCTTGGGTAGAAGTTAATAGCTTCAGAAAACAACTCATTTTTTGCATTCTCATAAAGGGAGATTGCTGCCAGACCTTTGATAGTGACTCGGTGACAATGATAAGTGGTGAATGTTGATGTTTGGGTATAGGGAAAACAAATTTGATGTATTTTATTCATTTTATTTTAGCTTTAGCTGCTATTATATTATTTGTTTACATAAAAAAAAATACATATGTTATAGGCTATTTTGGCTTTTTACATTTTCAACATCTTCATTTTTGTATTTCCTATAAAGCAATATGGGGTACGTTTGTAGAAACACCTCAAAGCATTAGTTAGAGACAAACTTATCCATAGAAAATACAAGAAATAGGGCTATTATATATACAGTCTATGGAAAATACTTGAGGATGAAAAGACTTTAAAAACAGAAAGGAGCTTCATAGATCAGTGAGATGCAAGCAATTTGAGCTAGAAACGCATATTGACTAAATTTATCTCCACCACAGTGGAGGAGTTTAAGTATCTCGGGGTCTTGTTCACGAGTGAGGGGAGGACGGAGCGTGAGATTGACAGGTGGATCGGTGCAGCGTCTGCAGTGATGAGGTCGCTGTTTCGGACCATTGTGGTGAAGAGGCAGATGAGTCAAAAGGCAAAGCTCTTGATTTATCGGTCAATCTATATTCCTACTCTCACCTATGGTCATGAGCTTTGGGTAATGACCAAAAGGACAAGATTGCAAATACAAGAGGTCAAAATGAGTTTCCTCCACAGGGAGGCTAGAGATAGAGTGAAGAGCTCAGTGACACGGGAGGAGCTCGGAGTAAAGCCGCTGCTCTTCCATGTTGAGAGGAGCCAGCTGAGGTGGCTCGGGCATCTGTCCCAGATGCCACCTGGGTGCCTCCCTCGGGAGGTGTTCCGGGCATGTCCCACTGGGAGAGGCCCTGGGGAAGACCCAGGACACACTGGAGTGACTATGTCTCTCGGCTGGCCTGGAAACAACTCCGGGTCCTCCCGAAGGAGCTGGAGGAAGTGTCCGAGGTGAAGGAAATCTGGGAGTCCGTGCTTAGTCTATTGCCCCCATGATCCGGCCCTGGATGAGTTGAAGAAAATTAATGGATATACTACATATTGTATTCTATGTATTGTTTTAGCGTAACATAGGCCCATTACATTTCCGGTGGACAGTGGGCTATACTATTCAAATAATAAATTGCATGATCTGTCTTTTGTCCAAGAGTGATCCATGGTATAATAGGTCCCAGCATTCATCTGATTAATGAGACATTTCAACTGCTACCCAAGTCTTTTTCAGTCTTCTATCAATTATAATAATTTATAATGCAGTGGATACAGTGGTTTTCAAGATGCAAAGCTCTTATCATATAAATGCAGAACTAATACTTTCAGATTGAAATTAACTTCCTTATTCAAAACACTGTCCACTACATTTGAAACCTTGTTATGTTTGTTTCATTTACGCATTTTAGTAATGCTTTAATATAAGTTTGTTTACATTTTCAAAGCTCCAAATGCTCTGTTCAGTCTTGTGACATAATCAGGTGGTAGTTTTCAAGTTAACAGCTACCTTTGACCTTTTGTTTGAAGTAATCCAAATGATTCTAGTGAAGGTGTCTGGAGTTTGAAGCACTTTGGAGCACTTCCTGTATTCCCACATGACATCGCAAAGTGGAACACAGCGTTTTCTGTTTGAGAGGAGAACTAAGAGCCTAAATATACAGGGTTTGTGTGATAAACTTATGTAAATGAAACAAAACACAACTCCAGGTATATTTGTGATGAGAAAAGAACATTCTAACACAGATCAGAAAATAGCATAATAGAGGCCTAGGTGAGATAGTTATGCTATGGACATTGTGTGATAGAAACATCCGAGCAAACATGAGGCTAATATAATGGCTCCGTCTAATCCCTGGAGCCTTGTTAATGTGATGGCATTTCTAACTCCAGACTCACAGACTGCATCAGAGCCACAAGTGTCATGTTTGGAAAGGTATGTCTCCAAATCGTAACATTTAAAAACATCCAAAGGTTATTGTCTAATTAGGAGTTACATCATTAGTGCACACCTGATAGATGGAGACAGCGAGACACTTGGCAGACACAGAAAAAGAGCATATGACAGGTGTTCATGTTAGAATTGTTGCTTGGTTTGACGGCGTAGTATCTGGCAACTGTGTATCATAGTTTTATATCTCTTAAGTGTCAGTTTGTGGAAAAAAGGTTCATAAGAAAAGTACAAAAATAGAGGAAGTCGTGGCGAGTTTTAAATTGGAATACCCATGACCCATTCAGAATAGTTTAAATACGTTTCTTTAAAGATGCACTGTGTAACTTTTTTTTGGTTGGTGGTCTGTCATCTGCTTTTTTTTTTCTTTTTTCAGTATGACATTAAACAGCTCTACCTTACATTTATTTAAGTGGTTTATAGGTAAAAAATAATAACAAGCATCTCTCCACAGATCTGACCTGTAACTTGGTCTGGTTTGGTCTCCACGGAAAAAAAGGTTGGACGGACACTTCACTAAAAAGTTACACAATGGATCTTTAATGTTATGGTTGCTGATAGTAGAAAATGTCATACTAGAGGGATATCCTTCCTGCTTCTGAAGAGTGCGGACGCTATCCTTGCTTGCTCCTGCTGTTTTCGCTTTTTAATCAGTTTACCTCCTCAAACAACGGATAATGTGTCTATTTTTGATAATGTGTCTATTTTTGATTTCCTTTTAAGTAAATTAATACTTTTAAACATTTTTACATTTTTTAACAAATCATCTGATGAGCCAACATGTCGGGGAGAAGAAACCAAGGGAATTCTATCTGTGAGCGCTGTCGGAACTATCAACAAGAAATTTATGAGCTACAAGCACGGATATTTGCTTTAGAAACTGAAAAAGGACTTCATCAGACGCTACCAGTGACTTCCAGTGGTGAGCAACCTACAGTTACTTCTAGAGAAGAGGGTGAAAACCTGAGTGATACTGTGTCTTTTCCAAAACTTGGTACAGACCAAAATGCTAAGCCAGCGCAGCGAGTGATAAAAGACAATGCTAATATCGTTATATCACCCACAATAAAGCTAACAAACAGATTTTCACCACTGTTACAGACTGATGTTAACGTACAAACGGATAATGTACTGTCATCACAAAACAAGAACAATAAAGTTGGCAAAAGAGTGCAGGCATACCGGGAATCTGTGCCAAACGTCAAGGTCAGAGATACGTTGCTGCTAGGAGACGGGGCTATCAGTGGTGTGAGTCACAGAAAAATCCTAACGTGCTGCTACCCGACCTACACTGTTTCTGAGATAACAAAACTCCTGCCAAAAGTTTTGTCAACACACCAAGGGGTTAAACAGCTGATTGTGCATGTGGGTGCAGTGGACATCAGAATGGAACAGAGTGAAGTCTTGAAAAGGGATTTCACTAAATTATTCGAGGAGCTTAATAAAGTGGAGGTTAAGACATTTATCAGTGGACCTCTTCCCAACATAGACCTAAGGAACAGGAACAAATTTACCCGAGCTGTTTCAGCTTGCACTGTGCAAATCACAGCTGGAGAGAAGAAGAGAAATGGGAGAGAGCATCCCTACTGCACCAAACAGAGAACCAGCCAACGAGTCAGCACCATTGACAGCACCACCACTGCCACAACCACAACCACTTCCCCCTTCCCCAGACAACAACTCAGCAGCATCACCACCTCCCGCTCCCCCAGAGAACAAGTCAGCAGAACCACCTCCCCCTCCCCCAGAGAACAAGTCAGCATCACCACCTTCAGAACCCCTCCCCCAGAGAACAAGTCAGCACCAGAGAACACACACCTCCCCCAGAGAATGAGTCAGCAACACCACCACCACCACCTCCCCCAGCGCCACCAGCACACCCATCACCTCCGCTGCCCACAGACCAGCCTGGAGTCCCCATTGCTACATCTACTCCATCAACGGACTCTTCACTCTCCTTCTCCTCCCCACCTTCACCCATGGCACTGCCCAACCATCTAGAAAGCCTCATCAGATCGGGAATCAAGATGGTTCCTCTCACACCTAATATAGCACGGTCAAGGGTTCTGACATCAACTATGTTGAACTCTCCCCCATACAAAACTGTGCCTGTTTCACCACCAGAGACTCTCTCAGCTCTCCCCTCACCCAAACCTCCCCCTACTCCACCTCCTCGGTCCTTACCTGGTCCCTCACCCAAACCTCCCTGTATATCCACCTCCCACCTCCTCGGCCCTCACCTGGTCCCTCACCTGGTCACTCACCCAAACTCTCCCCTGCTCGCCCTCCCCCGGCCTTTCCCCAGAGCTGTTATCACCAAGAGCTAGGACGCACAGGGCCTCTGCTGTCCCAGGACATACAGTCATGATAAAGGTAATATCAGGCTGGGGCCCTGCGATGGAGCTATATCTCCAGTTACAACACGTAGACGGATTAAAAGAAGGACAGTTAGACTGTCTAATCAGAGAAATTTAGTTGACATTCCCTGTAAGAAGATAACATCCAGTCCTACTGAAACTAATCAGAAACTTGCTGTGCTCAATGTCAGATCTTTATGTAACAAATCATTTCTAATTCATGATTTTATTTCTTCTTTTAATCTTGACTTTATGTTTTTAACTGAAACATGGCTTGACAAAAACACAGGTCATGCAGTGCTAGTGGAATCAACCCCTCCCAACTTCAAATTTGAATCTGAAACACGAGCAAATAAAAAGGGTGGAGGAGTGTGTGCATTTTTTAGAGATCATTTGGTTACACACAGGTTGTCATTTAGGGGTGTTTTCATCATTTGAGTATGTTTCCTTCAAAATGGAGCTAAAACAATCACCGTCCATACTCTACATCGTCATATACAAACCTCCTCAGCACTGTCAAAGTTTTATTGATGATTTTACTGAGATGCTTTCAGTTGTATGCACAGACTTTGATGGTTTTTATTATTACAGGTGATTTTAATGTACATGTGGATAATGTGTGTGACAAAAATGCCAAAGAGCTTAGTGTTGTCCTTGAAACTTTTGGTCTGACTCAGCATGTCAGTGAGCCCACTCACAACAGAGGGCACACTCTGGACCTGCTCATTACAAAGGGTGTAAATATTTCAAATGTCAATGTGGTTGATGTTGCTTCTGTCTGATCATTTCTGTGTCTTCTTTGACCTGTCTGTTATTCCCAAACCACCGGCTGCTCCTACAGTTGTTCGAAAGAAGACACATAAATGATAACACAGGTGCACTGTTCATGGAAATGATAAATTTTGAAATTGCCTCATGTTCTAATGTTGATGATGTGTTGAACTCTGTGACTTTGAGTGTTTTGAATGTTCTGGATGCCATCGCCCCGATAAAGGTTAAAATGGTTAAAGATAGGCAAAAAAGCTCCGTGGAGGAATGATGACTCAGTCAGAGCACAGAAAAGGGAGTGCCGGAAGGCTGAGCGGAAATGGCGCAAGTCAAACCTCCAGGTTCATTATGAGATTTACAGAGGAACAATGCATATGTACAACTACACTTTGAGTAAAACAAGAGAGAAGTATTTTTCGGACATTATTGGTAATTGCAGTAACAACTCTCGTGTCCTGTTTGCAACAGTGAACAGATTAACAAACCCTCCAGCTCCACTGCCACTAGAACTAATTTCCACATCTAAATGTAATGAGTTTGCAGTTTTCTTTAATGACAAAGTTCAGGGCATCAAAAATGCCATCAATTCCACAACACAAATAACAAGCATGCAGCCACAGAGACACTTAGAGCTGAATCACTTTGCACCTGTAACTGACAAAACTGTTTTAGAGATCGTTACCAGTCTGAGTTCATCTACTTGCTGCCTGGACATGTTACCCACTAGATTTCTAAAGTCCGTCCTCAACAGTTTACTTTCACCACTCACTCACATAGTTAACATGTCACTTCAATCTGGAACATTCCCAAACACGTTGAAAACTGCGGTCATTAAGCCTCTCCTAAAGAAGAGCAGTCTTGATGCCACAGTACTGAACAATTTCCGACCCATCTCAAATCTGCCGTTTTTTGGCAAAGTCCTTGAAAAAGCTGTTTACCAACAGCTTACGAACTTTCTCCAAATGAACAACTCCTTTGATGTTTTCCAGTCAGGTTTTAGAGCCCACCACAGCACTGAGACTGCTCTTATCAAGGTGACAAATGACATCCGCCTGAACACTGATGCAGGCAAAGTCTCAGTCTTGATCCTGTTAGATCTGAGTGCTGCTTTTGACACTGTCGATCATGGGATCCTCTTACAGAGACTGGAGGACTGGGTGGGCATCTCTGGTACTGTACTAAACTGGTTCAAGTCCTATCTTGAAGACAGGAAGTATTTTGTTGAAATTGGAAACTGTGTCTCAGATCACATGGCCCTGACCTGTGGGTGCCTCAGGGGTCAATCCTGGGCCCCTGTTGTTCAATCTCTACATGCTGCCATTAGGCCAGTTAATAAGCAGCAATAATGTGTCCTACCACAATTATGCAGACGACACTCAGATCTACGTCTCTCTGGCAGCAGGAGACTATGGACCAGTGGAGTCACTTGGTCACTGCATCCAACAGATCAGTGTGTGGATGCAAAACAACTTTCTCCAGCTAAACTCTGACAAGACTGAAGTCATAGTGTTTGGTCCACAGAAACAAAGGGACAGTGTCAGCAGTCACCTCCAGTCTCTCTCTCTAAAACCTTCAAATCAGGCAAGAAATCTCGGGTAATAATGGACTCAGACTTGAACTTTAACAGCCACATCAAATCAATAACATCTGCAGCCTTTTACCATCTAAAAAACATAGCAAAAATCAAAGGTTTACTGTCTAAAGCAGACTTGGAGAAACTTATCCATGCATTTGTCTCCAGTAGGTTAGACTACTGTAATGGTCTGCTCACTGGTCTCTCCAAACGAGCTGTGAGACGCTGCAGAACATCCAGAACGCTGCAGCTCGGGTCCTTACTCGAACTAGGAAGTACGAGCACATAAGTCCTGTGCTCAGGTCTCTGCACTGGCTTCCTGTGCCTCAGAGAATAGACTTTAAAGCAGCTCTGCTTGTGTACAAGTCTCTCCATGGCCGAGCACCAAAGTACATGTGTGACATGTTAGTGTCATATGAACCATCTCGCACTCTGAGGACCTCAGGGACCGGCCTCCTGCTGGTGCCCAGAGTCAGGACTAAACAAGGGAAGTCAGCGTTTCAGGTTCATGCAGCTAAAACCTGGAACAGTCTGAACATGTGAGACAGACTCTTCTGTGACGCTGTTTAAATCCAGGCTCAAAACATTTCTGTTTAACTGTGCATATAACTGAAAGGTTTTCATTCCGCACTCTTCTCTCCAATTTAAGTCTCTCTTTTTTAATTTTAATCTTCATGATTATTTATGTTTTGATTTGTTTTTATTATGATTTTAATGTATTTCTTATTCTGTAAAGCACTTTGAATTACTTTGTGTAAGAATTGTGCTGTACAAATAAACTTGCCTTGCCTTGCCTAGAGGGGAAAAAAAAAAAAAAAAGTGTATTTATGGTTTGGTCTTGGTTCCTGTCCAGTTTAGTCCTGATGTAGGCTTGATTTGGTCCCATTCTATTTCTGATTAATTTCATGTTTAGAATCAGAATTAGTCACTGTTAATTCCCAGTTTTGATGTGGTACATGACACACATGACATCAAATATATGATACAAGATGAATGGAATTATGTACCCAAATAAATAAATAAAGTAATAATAATAATAATAATAATAACACTCAGAATTGCCAACATTTCTATTTGTATTTATATTTATATTTATTTCTTATTTATATTTATCTTTTCTTTTTTTTTTTTTTTTTGTGTCAATGCATATTAAAAACAAGAAAAAAATGCAGGATTGTAGCCAAACCTCATTTCCATCCTTGACCTTCTCTTACTGAGCTTCTTGATGAATTCACATGAAATGGTTTCCACTTCACTGACTTGTCAGGGTCAAGAAATACCAAAGTGCAAAACTGTGATCAAAGCAAAGGGTGGCCACTTTTAAAAATCTAAAATAGAAAATAAGTTTTGACTCAACTGATTAGGTTCATTAGATATTGAATGGGTATGAAAATTATGGAGGTCTATACATAAGTTTCGAGTTCCATATGTGTCCTTCATAGTTTTGATGCCCTCAGTGAAAATCTACAACGTAAATAAGGAATTTAAGAAGAAAAATTTAATGAAAAAGTCTGTCCAAACTTTGTCTGGTAGCGTACAATAACCAACATTATCTCCCATTGCTGCCTCTGCCCTATTTTAATTATCCCTAAATTTGACCTTTTAGATGAATTCATATTTTTACGCTTGTATAAATCCTCCTAAATTATTTTACTGATATTAAAATCAAATAGTAACAGCAATAGTTTCATGGCTTTTTCAATGTGACAGTAACGGTCCAAAACACTGATAATTCACTGTCATTTGGAAGCCCGATCGGCCCATTAAAACTACAGGGATTGTCACATTGTCAGGTTAGGCGTTTAAAAAGTGCTCATTTTCGTGTTTCATTTCAGCTACAGTGGGTTTTTTACCATCAAACAGCATGAAACTCCCTCCCCTCTCCATTTGCATCATTATACCGGACACAGAAATGCATTTGAGCAGATTTTGACTGAGTGGATGTTAGAGGTGCAGTGGACCATGTGAAGAGGATGAGAGCCACATTTTGACCAGTGCTTCATATGCCCAATACACGAGTCATTATGTTTGAATGGCTCAGTGCGTTTTGTATCTGCAGATGTACACATTACAGCCATTACATAAGCAGTGCTAAAATCCCACTCAATAGTCACAGTGCAATTCAAAATATACTCTGAGTGTAACTTTTAAAAAAATGACTGTTCTGGAAATCCACCATGTTTGAAGTAACTGTGCAACACGGCCGTAAGAGATGCATTAGCAAAAACATGATTTAAAGATTTAATATGATAGTGTGTGCAATAGCTGTTGGAATCATCATTATTTTTTATTAACAAATTAGCAAAATAATAATGCAACAAGAAATTTAGCATGTGAATATAATAACAATGGCGAGTGTATATTCCTGGAGACAGTCTAGTGAAATAACATTTTTATTCAAATTTGAGTCAGTTGTAATGTGATGAGAGCAGCATATTGTGGAAAAGTGATGACATTTACTTAAAGATAGTATGTAACTTTTTAGCATAAAATACACAAAAATACAAACATGTTTTCCCCCCTTTTGCATTTGGATGTATTGCTCTGAAAAACTCGGGAAAACTTTAATGTGAGTGGACTTGCATCCCCTCAAACCTGACCAGGACGAGGGTCTCCTCCTGCTTGTTTCCATGGAAATGTTGCTCCTGTTGCTATGCTGTTCCTCTGTATGGCATATGATGTGTCTACCACCATGGAGAAGGTCCTGAGGTATGGCTTTAAAGGGTCAGTCTGGAATTTTGGACATAGAGCCTCATTTCCTAGTTATACAGAGTGTTGGAGACATGTGGAGACACTTTTTGAAATATTCCATCCAGTTCTTGTATTTGCTGAGGTCGCTGGTGCTAGGCTAGTGCATGTCAATGGCCATAGTTAGCCTGCCACTAAAAACAGTCTTACCCACTCCACAAAACACCTGAAGCAAATCTATTATTACACCAAACTGTCCATGTGAATGTCCGTGTTGATAGAATAATGTTTAAGATAAAACTAATCTTGCATCGCATGAATCATCGCATGTTGAGGGATTATTTTCTCAGCAGCAGTAGTGGAATTTTACTTTACTGCTAAGATAGGTGATAGGTGATATCAGTCCGCCTCTGCCAAGCTTTCTATCAGGAAGTACAACTCACTACTGCTGCTCAGACATAATTCCTTCAAATGCAAGGCTGGTTTTACTTCTAAAATGATTCTATCAACACAGACATTCACATCGACAGCCTGGTGTAATAATAGATTTGCTTCAGGTGTTTTGTGGAGTGGCTCGGGCATCTGTTCCGGATACCTCCTGGACGCCTCCCTCGGGAGGTGTTCCGGGCATGTCCCACCGGGAGGAGGCCCCGGGGAAGACCCAGGACACGCTGGAGGGACTATGTCTCTCGGCTGGCCTGGGAACGCCTTGGGGTTCCCCCGGAGGAGCTGGAGGACGTGTCTGGGGTGAAGGAAGTCTGGGAGTCCCTGCTTAGGCTGCTGCCCCCGCGACCCGGCCCCAGGATAAGCGGAAGAAAATGGATGGATGGATGGTTTTGTGGAGTGGGTAAGACTGTTTTTAGTGGCAGGCTAACTATGGCCATTGACATGCACTAGCCTAGCACCAGCGACTTCTGCAAATACAAGGACTGGATGGAAGTATTTTTAAAAAAGTATCTCCACACGTCTCCAACACTCTGGCTCAGTAGGAAAATTAGGTCCTATGATGTCCAAAATTCTGAACTGTCCCTTTAACTAGAGATGTGCCAATTCAGCTATTTCAGTTCTGATATCAATACTATAGCTTTAAGGATCTGCCGATACCCGATATTAACAGATACCAGTGTAGAGACTGAAAGCAAACAAAACTGATCCAAATGTTTTAAATAGCTGTTATTTATCTCTCAAGAAAAGATCTGTATAAATAAAAATTCTAATTCCATCAATGTTAAGTCCAACCAGAATATCAGCTGAACCGATATTACGAAGCAGATATCCGATCCACCACATTTTTCTGTATCAGCGCCGATATCCAATACCAGTATTGGAGCAGGTGTATTGCCAGTTTTAACATTATTTCCCATTAAGCATTAGATGATAGGTGTTCAAGTTACTCAAAAGTCTAAATTATATAAGGAACTGATAAAAGAAAAGTGAAAAATGAAGAAAACTTTTCACATTGTGGTTGATCCGGATTAGTCCTTGTTTTAGTCCTGTTATAATCCTGATTTCGTCATAACATAGTTCAAGTCTACTTCTCGATTAACTCCCATTTATTCCCAATTTTAATGTGCGAACACAATTTTACGCTTACATCGCAGAAGAAGCTATATTTTCTTTATAATCTCTTATACTTCCACGTACCTGTATTCGTTTTATTTTTCACTTGCCAGTTCCATTTAATCCCACCACCCACACCAAGATCTTTAAAAAACTCCAAAAACTAAATTGGGAACTGCCACTGGTGAAGTATGTTCCCTTTCACTTGTCCCACACAGCATCTCGGATCTCATATTAATTTAAGCGTGCCCTGCAGAAACAATAGAGCCATACTGGGAGCAGTATACTAAATGAGCATTGAAGAAAAGTACTTGAGCCAGATTTTCTTTTATCTATCCTCCCATTTCCCTCTCCATGTCTGGACCACCATCGTTATGACACCCTACAACACATAATTTTGAACAGTCGCTTTAAATTATTCACCAGCTTTGCAATTTTCATGAGGCTAGTGAGGTGATTACATAGTGAAATGACTCTGCGGGCAAAACAGGAAGGAATCTAATACTGCACTTAAAAGACCCGTAATATGCTTAATTTCCTTTTTTAGCTCATACAATGTTATAGTGTTGTTTCCTCATCGAAAATATACCTGGAGTTGTGTTTTATATTGCTTCTGTTCAGAGGTGGGTTAAAATCACTTACATTTAATTGGTTACATGCAGTATATTGAGTATTTTTAGTAAAATTTAATTTCTTCATACTTTCCCTCGCACTTAAAAATGCATTGTGTATCTTTTCTGGTGGAGGGTCCATCAAATGTTTGTTTCCGTGTCATATTGTGGAACATTTCAGGCAGAGCAATGGCATATCCATAGAATCAAGCAGGTGACGGACCCCCACCCAGAAAGTTACATTGCGCACCTTTAAGTCAAAGTTTTGTTTAGTCTTCACAATGAAGTCTAGAAGTGACAAAACCTTTATATTGACACTTGTGTTGCATCGCTCCTTCAGATATGATTCGAATGGTCTTTTTTTGTGGTCTATCCATTGAAAACAACAACAAAAAAAATAATATTTTGTGTACTATTTGATATTCTGTTCCAAAAATTAGACCTAAAATTTTAAATAAGATGCTGAGTTCAAACAGTTACTCTTGCAATTACTTTTATCTTAAGTTACTGTATCGCAAGGTAACAAAAATTCTTCAGTTTTCTCAACTTAAATAC
Source organism: Boleophthalmus pectinirostris (assembly GCF_026225935.1). Taxonomy (NCBI): domain Eukaryota; kingdom Metazoa; phylum Chordata; class Actinopteri; order Gobiiformes; family Gobiidae; genus Boleophthalmus; species Boleophthalmus pectinirostris. Next base: position 14,513,378 of record NW_026571190.1, on the reverse strand, counting down.
TTAGATATTGTATTAAAAGAAATATAAAATCTAATCTCGCGTATGTGCGAATTAAAACTTCTCATGCAAAACACAATTCATTTAAGTACTTTCATTTTTTAAGTTCTCTTACCAGTTTAGGACCTTCAACACAAATAACAATTTCAAAGACTTTTTCAGCAGGACGCATTTCCAAATGTCTGCCCACATCGTACAGTGTGTCTCTAGTCTTACGGGTGTTGTGACCGCTGACCTCTGATTAAATGCCCATGCAGCTTAGGACATCCCAAAGCGGAAGATGAATGAAAAGCTGAGGAGACATTTAAGAGGAGCACAAAAGACTCCTCAGTGAACTGCTCTGAATGGCTTTAATTGTAGCAGTGGAACAGTGGAGCACAAGTCACAACCTTTTGGCTCAAACAGGGTCAATCAAAGGTCAAAACTAATTTAAACAAAAACTCTTTCATGGAGTAAGAATCTTTACAGCAGAGGTTGACAGAGGGGAGTACGGAAAGGATTGTACTTATCTAAAGAATAGTTGCACAATAGCCTTACCAGCAAGATGAATCCTAGTCCTATTTGTGAGTTCACAAACTCTTGAGAGTCCATGTTGTTTCAGCTCCAACTGAAGCATTTGCACCATTTGTGAAGAAACTGACTAATGACGCGGCAGCACCATGGAACCCACTGGGTGAAAGCCAGCACCCAACAAACCAAAGCAAATGGCAACGTCAACAGTCAACATTCAGCCTATTTTAGCAGAAATGTGGACTATTTTGTTTTTGAAAAATGTGCAAAGGGAAGTGCTTTGTGCATCTGTGAACGGGTGAAACATCTGTGCATTTCTACCTATGCCTTAAATAGGTTACGTAGGTTACATAGGTTAGACAAGCTGAACAGAAAAGGTGGTCTAGGGTACAACATGTCTCCATTTAAAACTCCATCCTCAGACTTAAAGCAAAGAAACCAATTGGTTTCATACTCTGACCTTTACTTTTGTAGGTCAAAGTATGCTACATATTAGATCACACCTAGTTGTTACTGTAAACAACTAGGGTGCGGTAGTTTCAGTGTTGTTAGCTCCTCCCTTCAGACAAATATCAGGACCCTGTCAGAACTGAAGAAGCTAGTAGAATGAGTGAGTTATTCACTTATTCACTCTCAAAAACTTCAATTTTCTTTTGCAATCTATTTATTAAACTCATTCAAACTTTAACCCCTTGTAACATAATTCAAGCAGTTTTCCAAATCTAAACCACTTAACACTGACGTGTTTTTTATTCAAGAAATATATGCAGAATCATGTGATCTCATGGTGGCTGGAGGCGAGGTGGCGGTGTGCATTTAAAAGAATTAGGAAGTGTCCGCTGGGCTCTGTTTGGCCTGGGCAGCCCTTAAGTCTCTCGGCTCGTACCATCCATCTCTGTCCATGGCCACAATGAGAGAAAGATAGATGCATTCAATAAACGCGGTCTCAAGAAATCTGCAGGAAATGATTAAGAATGATGAATGAGGGACTATTTTTTTGACTGGGGTTTCATGTGACAATTGTTATGAGCTCAATGGCACAAAATGGTGTGATGAAAGTTAACCCATAGACTGGAGAAACGCTTGCACACTGCAGCCTAGACTAGACCAGTGCATGTATTTTTACTTTGAAGTAGTTATCTTTAAAATGCACACTGACAATAACAAGGAGGCTATGATGAATGTTTAATTGAGCTAAAGGAAGATTTCTGTGCTAATTGGGAAGCACTTTGTCACATTCTCAAAAGCATGGACCAATTAAATACTAATGTTATAGTACCCTGGCTGTAACTGTAGGAAAAATGGGGTAGTGATGGTGGGGTGTGTTATATTGAATGGTGGATATTTCTTCAGAAGGAACAAGGGAAAAATTCAGGGCAAGGGCAATATCGATATGTTTTTGTTTTTTTTCATAGTCGATTGGTTAGACCAGACCAACTGATGTCTGATGAGATCTGCCCAGATTTTTTGGCCAATATGTCAGACAAATTGCGATTAAATTCCCCAAATTATCTGATTTTAATTTACAGTGGCCCCTCATTTATCGCGAGGTTACGTTCTAAAAATAACCCGCCATAGGTGAAATCCGTGAAGTAGTCAATTTTATATTTTACAATGATTATATCTGTTTTAAGGCTGGAAAACCCCTCACCACACACTTTATACACTTTTCTCAGACAGGACAAGTGCAACCCTTTTTGCATCCTTCTTAAAATTTATAGCTGCTGTCATCCTTTTGTTATTTTCCTCCTTCTTTATGTAACAAACTGAAGATTAACTTATTCTGTAATGGAGCCTACAGAGCAGAGTCCTGCACAGGTCCATTTTTGGAGACACGCACCCGCGCAGAACAGCACCACACCCGCCTGTTAAGCTGAGATTATATCAAACTTTTGCGCTGCCTACAAAATGGACTGAACCAAGACTAAACCAGGACTAACCCAGGACTAACCTAGGACTGATTCCAGGACTGAAGAGGAGGATTAAACCAGGACTGAACTAGGACTAAAACGAAGTTAAGCATGGCAATGCCCGATCACGCTTTAAGAACAAACTGCTTGGCATTCTCTCTCTTAAGTCCAAGATTAGTCCTGGTTTAGACCTGGTTTAGTCCTGACCCACCCATGTGTAATTAGTACCTGCCTGTAATACGCAATATGCATTTGTATGCTGTAAAAAAAAGTATGCAACATTGCACACACAAAAAATTCACGAAAGGTGAACAGCGATATAGTGAGGGACGACTGTACTGCAAACGCATCCACAGCCCCTTTTTTTCTTTAAGTGTTCGGACAACCTATGTATCTCTAAAAAAAATACTTTCAAGTTAACTCGTTTTTTGCTGATATATATGTCAAATGCTCATCTTGTCCCAAAACATGAACATGAATTAAAAATGTACTCTCTGGTTGATAATAATATGCTTAACGGAAGACATTTAACATTCAAAACAATACATAATCTGAGATAAATAAGAGCCTTCAAATGTTAATTCTGCAAAAATCTGCACTCTTTCTCAATGTTTTATCTTGTTTTTTTGCTCACATGTAAGCATCCATGTTGGTTTTTGACGCAAATGGAGCATGCATGTCTCGGACGGTTAATCCACCTGTCAATCAAACTGTCTGAAATCAAGGAGACAGAATACGCCTCCAGATCCACTCATCTTTGTAAAGTTTTCTCGAAGCGTGTGGTTCTGGCTGGTCAGGTAAGCAGCATAGATTTGGTGTTTACAACATTACTGAGATGCTTTGGAATGCAGCCCCCTGTTCTGCTCCTAATCCAAATGTGCTGGACCTAACCAAAGTTGCACTATGTAGGCTGCATATCCTGAAGGCAAATGTCTGATTAAATGTGTCCTGTCAGTGAGTGTCTACCGCAGTTTGCACAGAAGTGTTGGCATACATGAGCTGGGGCCGACTCTCAGATCACAGCCGTGTTTGCAGGGTGATAATGCGTGTTGTTATCTGTTTTCCTCTGTACTGAACCATTTATTTCAGACAATCAGACAGATTCAAGGTTCTGGATGAAGATTTCAAAAAGTGATTCCAACTCCTCCAGTTTCCAACTTCTGCGCCACTGATTGAAGGGTCAAGGGCAACAAATGAACACATCTTTACAAAGAAAATGTACACCTCTGTCAGTCAACTGTAAAACTTAAAAACAGACAATCCTAAAAGTGTATGGCTGTACTTGACCCTGAGTCATTTGTCTTATTTTGTGTAGTGATGTGTGGAACAAGTGCTTCCTCCTCCACGGGCCAAAGGCGTTGCTTTCCAGGGGACGTATTAATTCTGTGGCCAGATAGCTTTGGCTTGATTGATTCAAAGTCTATTCTTAGTTGGCATTTAGCTTAGCGCTAAATGATTTTCAGCTCGAACTGTCTCTGTCTCTGCTGGATTCTTTCCTTCTTTGTGTTTCCCGGTTGCAGTTTCTTTGGCACTCTCTGAAGTCTTCCCTCTTTCTTTTCCTTTCCTCCTCCTCCCTCCCTTTCTCTTCCTTATTCTTATTCTCTCCTCATCTTTCTCACTTCCTTCTCCTTTCTCTCACTCTCCCCCCCACTTATCTTCTTTCTCTTCTCTCTTACTCTCTCTTCTCTCTCCTCCTCTCTCTCCCAACATGCTTTCTCTCTCCCTCTCACTCTTTTCGTTTTTTCTCGCTTTTTCTCTTTTCTGCCTCTTCTCTCTTTCCTAATTACTGCTGCTCCCTCTTCTCCTCTGTCTCTCTCCATCACTCCTGATTCTCACAGTAAAAAGCCGTGGCCCGTGGTTGGACAGGCGGAGAGCAGCTGCCTCTCCACTCACTCGGCCATAGACACATCTTGTTACAAACTCCAACAAACTGCTTCTTTAGGGTCCTGCTGTCGTGTGCCCCCGTTCTCTTATTTCTGTACAAATTTAACTTTATCTACAGCCTTTTAAGCTAAAGCAGGCCTGTTATTTGAAATCCACTTTTCAGAGCTTTTATTACCCATGCTGTACTAGTTGTTTCCCTTCGCCATATACTCATCCGGAGTTGCATTTGGAGTGATTTTGTGATGTTTGAGCATTCCTTAATTGCTTATTTTCAAGATGCCATGTTGCCAATCAACCCCCGTTTTCATCACCACAGTACACACCCACTAGCCAGGCTGGCGCCACCTACTGCCTCTGCTGAATTTTACTTTTCTCCAGCAACTAGGTCAGGAATCAAAATACACTAGACGCAAGAACCGCAGAAGTGCAAGTTCGGTCACCAGCCAATCAGCGAAGAGCCAGACATTCTGTGTTGTCAACGATGCCCGAGATCGAGGATTTAAAGCTGGAACAAAGAGAAGGTTTGGTGAATTTCATCAAGGGGAAAGACGTTATTGCCCTTCTTCCTACGGGATTTTGGAAGAGCTTAGTATACCACTTAGACCCATTAGCAAACGAATTCTTAAACTGCAAGGTCAGACGGTTTCTATGAAGTGAAACCGGCTGATGAATCAGGCTACACGCCCACTGCTCTGTTACCATAATTTCCAGACCATAAGCCGCTACTTTTTTTCTCAAACTTTGAACCCTGCTGATAATAAAACAATGTGGATAATATATGGACGGATTCTTTGTTTGGCACATTGTACATTCATATATATGGTCTATGGTTTAGCAACACAGTGAATGCACACAGCCTGACTCAAAGCAAAAAGATAACAAAGGCTTTCAGAGGCGATAAAAGCAGATGGCCTGAACTTGAAAACGTTCTTGAAGACGTGGACACCTGTGGCTTATGTTCAGGTGCGGCCTATATATGTACAATTTAAAAATATTGTTAAAATTTTGTTGATGCGGCTTATATTTAGGTGCCCATTTTCTTACTAGACAATACATAGCATAGATTGCATTGTTATTTGCAAAAAAAAAAATCTGCTACTCACAGCTATTCATAGGAGGGGCCAACATCACTGCTCTTTGTCGTGATGTTTACAGCTCCCATTGGGCACCGCAGTTTTCTAACGCAGAAGTCAATGTACTTGTTTCTTTTCTTAAGTCCTTTTAGATTAATATTATGATTTAAAATGTGCAGATTATAACATAATGATCCATGGGTGTGATAGATTAGAGCTATATAGCCAGCTCAAGCACAATATGTCTTCTTTTTATTATTTTCAGATATTATGTAAGTGACAATAAACAAAGATTGAAGCAAACACATAATGCAACTTTTTATTGTCGTCATAAAATAAAAAATATGTTTTGCTCTTGTACAGATATGTTGTAAAAGCAGCTCTTGGGGTAAAAATGTGTCTGTTGTTTTTGTAATGCATTTTTATCATCCATGAACCAGGAAGTAATGCTGGTGCACTGTTAGCATGCTAGTTGTTGTTAGCCGTCATGTGACTGCAAAACTCCACTCTGGCCTTTGAAAGTGGTCAATAATTAAGATGTTTGAACTGCATTAACAAACTGCATTAACAAACAGTTCAGGTTTCTAAGTGTTTTCTTTGTCTTTCTTTAAGTAAAGTACAGATACCTAAAAACTGTAGCATTGTACTTTTACTTTTGAACTTTATTACCTTCGAACACTGTTTAAGACAAATTAGAGGAGTGACAAGATGAGAGAAAGACTTGGATGATAGATAAGGAGAAGGTCTGAATGAGCAGATTTGCAGATGTGTCATGACGGTCAGGGGCTTTTGCTTTAACTATAATTTTCAGCCTATTCAGGAAACCAGTTCTGCTGCCAGAGACATGAATGCGTAAGTGAGGGAGTTATTGAGAAAAGAAGACATCCGAGCAGCAAGTTGACAGATTCAACGTTTTATCAAGTAAAGTGGCTGCCTTTCATACCAAAGTGAAAAAACGAAATCAATAGTTTTAATATTAGATCTTTGTACAGTACTGTACTAAACAGAACAGACGAGATCATCTTGAACACCATAGTAACACTTTACACAAAGACCATTCCACTTCAGTAGACTGGCCGTGCTGTTAACATTAACAGATGGAGAAATATACCAGAGTCCTTACACATTATGTCTCTCTGTTAGCGCTATAATTATGCTTAACACAGTGTTAGCAATGTAAATATTGTCAGCATATTCTGTGATATAACATCAAGCCTAATAAGCCCATTTAGTCACATCATATAATTTATTCATGCAGGTTTTTATATAATTTGATGTGCTGGTCAGAGATATCACCAACTTTAAAGTTCTTATATTACGCAAAACTGACTCCTGTGAGCTTTAAGCCATGTTAGAATGTTGTTACCTCACTAAAAACATGTCTGGAGTTGTGTTATGTTTCATTCTCATGTTTGTTTGAGTAACCCTGTCTACTAGGGGTGTAACGATATCCAAGTCTCACGATACAATATCATCACGGTATGAACCTCAGGGTACGATATTTATTGCGATATCGTGGGAAAGCTCACGATATGGTGGGGAGGCTCATGATTAGGAATGTAACAATATCCAAATCTCTCGGTATGATATTTTCACGATATACATCTCATGGTACGATATTTATTGTGATATTTTTTGGAGGAGAACAAAACTGTTAATATGCTACTTTTTCCTCTTAAAATGCCTTGACAAGAATCCAAAGACCTAAGACTTAAAAGTGTTTAGAAATGTTATTTCTTCAGAGTCTACACTGAAAGAAGGATGAAGGAGCATGGTCTATGTAGTTCCCTCTGTTGTTTTTTTTTTTGCTATTGCTGCACCATAACTCTTAATTTAAGCAAAGAGACTTGTAATTCAATATACTGTGATGGTCCAGGGTATTATTGTAAAGATGCTGACTCTACGATATCACAATATTTTGGTTATTGTTACATCCCTACTGTCTACATCCCCAAAGCTCAAAATTCTTTATTCCACCTTGTGATGTCATGAAGAGGAAGTTTTCAAGTTGACAGCTACCTTTTGTTCAGTAGAAATGGACAATTCCAGATGTGAATTTATCCAAATGATTCTAATGAAGGTGTATGGAGTTTGAAAACACAGGTGAGCACTTCCTCTATTACCACATGACATAACAAGGTGGAACAGAGAGTTTTCAGTTTGAGAGAATAAGAACTCAGCTTAAATATGCAGGGTTTGTGTGTTAAACATGTGAGAATGAAACAAAACACAGCTCAGAAACAACATTATAAGATAGATCAGAACAGAGCGTAATATGGGCTCTTAAAAAAAAAAAATAAAATAAATATAAAGGCAATCAAACTATAGTGCCGGTAAGAGATATCACCAACTTTAACTGTCTGCTGATGTTTCAAATGTGAGGTCATCTGCGGTCATAAGGAGATGACGCTTTTCCTCACTGGGCCTTGCTTTGTCATGACTGCTGCCTGTAGCTCTGTGTCTCAGGGGGCTATCTGCACTGAACCATGACGCACAGAAGACCCTCACTCTCACATCACCACACTGGGAATATTTTTATTCAACTCTCGCAACCAGAGGCTAACAATGGAGTGAAAGTCAGTGTAATGATTCATATCTGAAATCAGGATGCATCATGACCCATTACTTCTTCATTAAAATAATCTGAAAATACAGTGTAATAGCAAAATAAACTTTAACATGTTCTTAAAAAATATTGTCATAATGATCTGGCCCCAGTTTCAGTGAGTACTTTTCCAGACATCTCATTATTTATTGCCTGACCAGTTAGTCCTTTCTACATTTTGTTCGAATCCAGAAGGGAGTGGAACCGGACAATGGAGGGTAATTTTTATCACACGTCTCTGAAATGCAGAAGACATCTCCTTTTGAAAATTCTTGAAACAGTCAGAAAAAAATAAAAATAAATATATTCTTTTACCTGAGATAAGTAGTTTGGCGCTTCAGTTGTTTATTCTGAGGAACCATGCTGTTTCTCAGTCCTTTATATAGTTTTTTTTTTCCCTCCTTTTTTATCTGTAAGCAACCATGTTTCATTTTGATGCAAACTGAGCGTGCATCTCTCGGATAGGTTAATCCACCTGTCAGTCACACCCACTGAAATCAGGGAGACAGCTCCAGATCCACTTGTCTTTGTGAAGTTTTGTCAAACATGTAGTTCTGGCTGACCATGTAACATTATTTATGCCATGATGACTTGTGTCTATGCTTTGTACCTGTCTGTGTAAAACCCAATGTGCCCATGATCTGTCTTTCTCTTCTACCTGATCTATTCTCTTTCCTTCCTCTATTGCAAGAGAATAAACCACACAAAGACAATTGTTTGACTCCAGATTTTTTCCACAACAGTAGTTTGTCTTGTGCTCCCCTGTATTTTACATCATTTTCATCACATTTATTCTGATCATTGAAAGGCTCAAATTGCCTGCTTTAGAGGCCACTTGTGCTGCTCCATAGTCTGGGCTGCAGTACATACAGACTCTGTGGTGGACTCACACTATAGTGATCGATTCCTGGCACCGACAATTTGCTGAATGTCCTCCCCTCTCTTCGTCCCTGCTTCACACTTACATCTGTCTTGTCACATAAAGCCTATAGAGGAAAAAAAAAACGGTATAAACACTGAGCTTTGGAGTTCCACTCATTTCACTTTGGCACATTACAAAAACTGTTCTAAAGATGTGGACGTCGCCAAAATTCACGCATGTTTTGAAAGTCCTCATGTTTTGAAACTCCTCATCACAAACAAATCTGGAGTTCTGTTTTGTTTCAATCACATGTTAAACACACAAGCCCTTCATGTTTAGGCTGAGTTCTTCTCTAAAACAGAAAACACTCTGTTCCACTTGTGCTACACTGTGTTTTTAAACTCCATACACTTCAAAAGGTAGCCGTTAACTTGAACTGTAGTACTGCTTCATGACATCATAAGGTGGAACAGAGAAATTTGAACTTTGGAAATGACAGACTAATAATAAAGGATTTACTCAAACATGTATGAATGAAACAAAACACAACTCTTGGTATGTTTTTGAGGAGGTAACATTATAACATGGTTTAAAGCTCATCAAGTCAGTTTTACTTTATATAGGATGTATAAAAGATGTATAAGACCAAATCCATTGTAATATACATGTGAAATATTTCCTTGCTAAACAAATGTGGTGTTCCAATATGTCTGCAAGTTTCATGTAGCATCACATTTGCAGCAGAGAGAAACAAACAGCCAGTTAGCTTGGTACTAAACGCATTATAAAGACACAGCAGTGCGGCCATAAATCAGCTCTAATCATATCAGGCAGCAGTAAAAGCTTTTGCATTTCCCCATGAAATGTTATACGAGAGCTGCAGGTGTACACGAGTTTGGTGGTGATTAAAATAACAGTGGTACTTAAGCATGTCTTATGTAGCCCATTGCCGCTGGTCATTTTAGCATAGGACTATTTCTGATTTATGAAAGCTTCAAGGGAAACTTCTTATCTGGCCACTTTTACACCTCCATTAGGCCCCTGTGCGGTTATGGATGGCTCAATGGAGATTCATCATTTATGTCGCAGTATCTGACACCACTCCTCTAGATCAAAAGCAGGGCCAGAGCTTTGCGTCTTCACTTCTTTGACTGTCATCCCTGTTGTGCTGGATTCTCTGCTGTACTCATGCAACCAGTGAATTAGTCATTAGAAAGTATGTATTTCTTTGGTTTGCTTTGGTGAGTCACATAAATTTGTCCATTTCGTTTAGGATCTTTTCCGGAATGGCCTGTGATGCTCCTGTGCTGAACTTGCAGGAACATTTCTGTAAAGTTAACCAGCTAACATTCAAAAGATCCTTTTTACAACTACCACTGCTCTACTAATAGTAATATTTTTACCTTCAGTACTACTGTCACGGATACACTAATGCTGAGTGTTGGAAAGTAACCAAGGCTACATTTACACTGAAACAAATCAGTGGATCACCATATCACTGTATCAGAAATGATTTGCGCCCAGAAATGTCATTTCTGTGTCCTCAATCCTTCTTTATCCACACAGCTTTGAGTATATTTGTTTACATTTTACAGAAACGAAACTTAAAACCACATGGCTCATTTGCATAAACCAGCTTGCTATTGTGCGCTGATGCGGTTCAGTTTCTGTTGGACCACAGGACACGGCTCATTGGAATATGATTGTTCTTTCTGTGACAGAGGGGTGTTCTGCTAATGGTGAGTCTGTTCTGTGCTTCTATCACGTTGGAGATGGTTCATGTTTAACTTTATTATATGTCTGCAGGTCATACACATAGACCGTAAATATGAATGAACATATATTTTAGCCTTAGCGTTTTGGCACTGAATTACTTTGCGGCGCATACACCTACATCACCGTATCAGTGTTTTCAGGAGTCCACACTGTGACTGATCAGATACATATTCAGATTAATTCGTGGGAGCTGGCGGCAGCAAATCGTTCCGTCTCTGGAGCTATTTTCCATCGGATTAGTGTGGATGAACACTGCATTTGCAACGAAAATTACTTGAATATGTACTAGTGTGGATGGGGCCTGAATATTATGTCTTACTCTAATATTATTCATAGCAATGTAAAAGTATTGTATTCAGACAGTACTCTGTTTGAGCAATGTAACATGGCATTCAGGACTCTATAACTAAAACTAAGTATTCCAATTCAATTTTAAGTATTACAAGTACCAGTGTGGAGACAAAACTCTGCAATAATCTCTGAATGTTTATGAAATGTACTTATAAACTCAGTACTGTGAATAATTATGATACTCAAACTGCATAAGGTAGAGGAAGAATTGGACTATTGCAAAGTGTTTAAAATTGACTTCCGTTTGCATGTTTGTTTCGACAATAAAGTGCCTTAAATTCTTCATCTGTTGCTATAACTTATCCTATGTTTTTTCAACAGCCAAAATAGCAGGTTTGGCTGGTCCGCCTGTGCCAACAGCTGGTGGACAAACCCTACTCCCTCGTGTGCAGTATCTCATTTGGCTCAGTGCTGTGGATGACAAAACCCTGGTCTGATTAACAGTGAGAATGGCTCTAATGCGAACATCCATGAAAGTGAATGGCTCAAATGTAGCTTCTCTGTACATTTAAATATAGAATTTATCAGAGTCATCTTCCCATCATCATAACCCCCGACAACCACCCCCACCCACCCCCCATCCAATGCTTGACGTCAGCGCACCTCGGGGGTCAAAGGAAGTACTGAGAGGTGACTCAGAGCTGCTCTTTTTTCAGGATTTAGTCATGGTACAATGATGCGCCTTTGTTCCGAACATTTCTGACATTAAACTGCGTTCACTACTCCTACATGCTCATTGCTTTATTTAATTTTTTTTTTTTTTTTTTAAGGTTTTTCTGGTTTATTCCCACTGTTGCCATTAGTGTGATTGCATCAAATCCAGCCAGAATGAAGTTAGTGCAAAAATAATGTTTTCTATAGATACATACCTATACACATTGTTTTAAGGTGTAAAATATTAAGTGGCAACACATATTTCATTACATTTTTTTTTACTCTTTATATAATATTTCTTCCAAGCAGAACTGTAGGTGACTAAATCAGCTGTGCACATGTCTGTTTGTGTGATGTTTCATCTTTGCCTCATTATGCTGTGAGTAATAACAATGTACAATGTAAAGAGTTCGTGAGAGTAAGAGACAAGTTAAATATAAATATCAGCAGATGATGCAGCTTTAACACTTCAGTTTAATTTTTCAGTTTGATTAGTTTTGCATTTGACTCTTTAATGTTGTGTTATATTATATTTGGTGTAAGCATTACCCAATAATCAATGTATTTCTCTTGCTAATGTGTTTTAGATCAAAGTCAAAAGAGAGCAAAAGTAGAGTTAAAGGATGGATCAAATGCAAAGTTCTCTAATAGGAGTGAACCCTACCATAAGAACACCCAAATGATCAGAAGATCCAATAAAGGTTTGTTTGCAAAGCATCTTTCCCTTTTAATATTGATACTATGCTGTAACATAACACTGGGGGTTTTCTACATATATGTCCATGGTGGAATGTTTAGAACCATTAGCAAACACTCTCACAAAGGCTTTAAGAACAAAACAAAAAAAAACAAACAAACAAAAAAAAACACAACAGACTTTAACTACATATTTTGAGGAGTCTGTGATTGTCCATGGTCCTGTTCTCGTGTTTGATTTTCAACAACAACAAAAAAAAAGAAAAACTGTTGGCCAATGCTAGAAAGCTTGTGACTGTAGTTTTATGTGTACTGGTACAGATTAAAGTCTGATAGAGCTTCTGACAGTAGTGCCTTCAGTTAGCATTACACCACCAGAGAATGTTGATGATATCAGCAAAGCACTGATCCTTTCCTTGATTTTTAACAATATATTATTCATGTTTAAATATCATGCTGCTCTTTGTGCATCCTAATATCCCAAATGGACTCATGGGACCAGTAAAGCCCCGTACAAATAAATGATGCATCCATTTGAAATCCCTTTAAGAACAGAGCATAATAATGAGCACGCACTTGAAATGATCATAGATTGTTCCTCTCCACCCATGGCCCTAACAAAGGCAAATAATTAGAACAACTATACTGTGCTTTGATATATGCACCAAGATCAGGGATGGATTTCTTTATGGGGGTTTCATTTGTATATTTGGTTCAGATATTCCAGCATTTGAAGCTATAAATCAATCCCGAATTCCCTTTAAGAAGATTATTTTTTGATTGGTGGCGGCTTTTTAGTTGAAACATCAATTATAATGAAAACAGTTGGCTCAACATTGCCAGCTCTATATCTTGTTTTAAACCCTGAAAACTACATATTTCATTTTCTTTTTTGTCATTTTTTAATTATCCTTTTCTTTCCTTGTAGAGGCAGTTCTGAATCCAAATAGAAACTCTCTGTGGGTTCATTAGACCCAGAGTCCACTGGTTCCATCTGCTACAATGGCTACATCATCACTTGAACTGGTTCAGGTCATAGTCTTTATATAATAAATGGACATAGTTAACTTGCTAGCTCTTTTGGCTCCATCTACTCCCACTTCCAATTGACTTTACATTAAAAACTTATTTTCACTATTTTGTAGATACAGTTCTCATATGAAACTGGCTCCAAAGTCCTCATTTGACTGGAGCCAAACACTGTCAGTGACATCACACTCATGTAGACCATTTATACAGGAAACTCTGAATTGTTATGACGTGTCTTGCTTAAAGGCACAACAACTGTTATTACTAGACCCACTGCTGCCCCACTATAGCATATGGTATTGATAGTGGTCTCCCGTCCAAGTACGGACCAGGGCCGGCCTTGCTGAGCTTCTGATCTCTGACAGGATCAGTCTTTGACAATGTATGAAGCCACAAGTATGAAGAAAGTGTATGAGTTTGCACAGGAGCCAAAAAATAATAATAAGAGTAACTTTTTTCCTTTTGTACTTGCTAGTAGGTTATGTTCTTTATAGCTGAGAAAAATGGCTTAACAGATACTACCTGGGTGTATCCTTTAACATATAAAAGCTCTCTCTTCTATTACTCACTGTTCTTTCTCTGCATTATATAATTGAGTGGTTCCGCAGACAGAGCAGGGCACTTCTACACAATACCATGATTCCACATTGGGATGACAAAAAGAAGAGAAGAAGACGTAAAGCCTTATTAACACATTGGCTGTGCACTTACTGGTTTAATGAAGTCTGAGCGGGCACAGAGCCTGTCACCAGTGCAGTGCTGAGTGGGTGGGTGTATGAGCTTATTCTTGTGCTTAAAAACAGGCTTTCAAAGTAAAACCAAGCAGGAGTGGGGAGTAGCTAAAAAATTGCACTCAAGAAACACAAATGTTCAAAACTTTTGTCACTATTCTTTGACTCACATAAGAGTGTTACACCATAAAATATATTAGTCATGCAGGTGTTAAAACGTGATGTGTAAGAACTATACTCATGGATGTACAATTTCCTTAAAATGCAAATGCAACTGAGTAAATGTTACTACTAATACAAGAATTTCATGATTGTTATTTTTCATATTTAGATATACGTTCGTAGATTTTTTTTAAGTGGGTCTAAACACCTATAATCTGTTCACAACCACATTTCAAACAGAGCTGCTCACTTGGGAAGTGCCTCAAGAAATTACAAAAAAAAAAAAAAAAGAGTTTGAGGGACATGTGAGGAACAGTGTGATTGGTCTGTCAGGTATTCACACTTCAAACTATGTCCCTGCAGACAGGTGTTTGAGATCCAAAACATCCACCTATAATCAGGGCAGTCTTGTGTGATGTTACCAAATACTTGCAGATACTGGAGAAAACACACACTCAGTTTTTGACAAAGCTGCAAATTTATCTAGTTTGCCTGGCAAATCCAGAATGATATCTCTCTGTATTTTTTCAAGATTGATTTCAGTCTCATCCCCATGCCCTCTACTGCGTCTCAAGACTGACCAAATGTGATTGTGGAATCAGATTTGTCTTTTTTGTTTTTGGTTTTTCAGTGGAACAAATGAGATCATTGTCACCTCTCATTTACAAATAAAACCAAGTTAATTTGACTTCAGATTAAAAGAGTTTTGGTGTTTTGCTCAGTGGTTCAGCAGAAAGCTGCAATATTTTTCAGCCCCCTGTGATATTTCTTTCCTTTATTTTTTCCAATACAGATGGACAGTCCATCCACCTGTCAAGTGACCAGACTTACATTTTGGTAAAATAGTGAAGAAGTGTCTATTCTGGATCCCAAGCAACTAGTTTGTAGTAAAATGATCACACACACAAAACAACAACAACAACAACAACAACACAACAACAAAAAACAGAATATTTAAATGTTTGCAAAGTTTCCCAAGATAATCTAAATAATTTTTGGTTTACTATTAATTATGGACTTAATTACATACTTGCAATTTCCTCCAGTAATACAATAAATATAGCCAGTAGGAGCCTCCTCAGCAGCAGGAGTGAATATTAAAGCCAGGACCATATTAGTGCAGCCGTGAGTGAAAGTGCAGAGTGCTAATTGTGGAGTTTGTTTGCTCCGTATGTCAGCGGATTCTAAATAGAGCCCCATGCAGCACTGAGGCAAATGTGCAAACTCCACAGGAAGTGAGTGTATAGGACCTAATGTCTGCTGCAGAGCCCATAACAATGAAACATAGGGCCGAGGTGTCTGGAGTCTTCATCGTGAGATTAGGATCAAATGAATATAGATCACAGCTGTTGATTTCATATTTTGTATCTGTATGTGTGTGTTTGGATTTATTTATTGTGGAATTCAGACATACAACTACCTAACACCACATTTAATTATTATTATTTTTATAAAGAGAGAGATAAAGAGGGTACATGCCCAAAATGGAGAGGGGGGAAATCTGATGTATTTTCTGTTGTATTTTGTGTATTATTGGTAACTGTGTATATCTAATTTAATTTAAGTTTTAGTTTATAGTTATTGCATATTAAAAATCTCTCTTATTGATTAGTTAAAGTACCTATATTATGCAAAACTGACTCACAAACTTTCAACAATATTATAATGTTGCTGAAATCATCCAATTGATTCTAGTGAAGAGTTATGGAGTTTAAAAACACAGTGGAGCACTTACTCTAATAACAGAGTGTCAATTCTAACAAAGGTTGCGAGCTCTATTTCCCCTCCAAACGATCTAACCATCCATACTGCAGTTTATTCTTTGGGCAAGACCTCAAACTCGCCTATTCATGAATTTTGAGAGCTTTGGACCATCTGAATATAGAATGTTTGAATTGTTAATTGCTATGACAACACTGCAAACGTTTCATCACAGTATGGCATCATTTAATTGGTCCAAGAATATATATTTTATCCAAACAGCAAACATTTCACCCCTGCGTCTGGACCAGAGGCAGCGGCCCAGAACAATGCAGAAAGTGGTGAGACTTGATAAGCAGTCAGTAGCATCAGAACCTGTTTTTTTCCACATCTCAAATGTGTTTCAGTTGCTTTCCTGATGGGATTAAGCCCAGAGCATTGAAAGCACAAACTTGTTAAACCAACACGCTTTACTGAACCAGAAGAAGCTGCCCGAGAGTTAGATGGAGAGAGGGACGAGGAGAAAGAGAGGGAGAGAGAGAGAGGAGAAAGAGAGAGAGGGAGAAAGAGAGGATAAGAGAAGAGTGAGTGAGTATCTGTCCTTAAATTGATTTTTTGAGGGGGATAGCTTCATGATTCAAATATTACTAACAGGCAATACCAGAGGTGGGAACCAGGCGTTGTTTTGCAAGTCTCAAGTAAGTCTCAAGCCTTTGACCTCAAGTCCGAGTCAAGTCCCAAGTCAAATACAGGCAAGTCCAAGTCAAGTCCTGAGTCACTAGCCTACAAATCCAAGTCAAGTCCAAGTTGTCTGCTTTGAGCTTCAAGTCATTTCAAATCTTTAAACCAAAACACCAGATTTTTGCAATTTATATGAATTTTAAACAAAACTGTACTTAAAAAGTCATTGTTTTATTTATATATGAGCATTTAAATAAGAGTTGTAGAAATGCTAATTTTTCCTTTTTAAACATCTTGACAAGATCTTTTTGTGAATCATTAAGGTCAGAAAGAATTCAGATTTAAAAGTGCTTAATAACAGTTATTTTATCATGTAGTCTGCACACTGAAAAAAATTGGGGTTGCTCCAATTCCAAACACAAATTTGGCAACAATAATTTTTTTTTTTTTTTTTTTTTACAATTCTCTATCCAGCATGTTTAAATCTTACAAAGGTCGCTTGATTGTGGCCGATATTAGGCCTGTGTCTTTTAATCATGCTGAGGAAACATTACTTTGTTATAATCTCTGGTGAAGCTCCTCCCTCTTTAATTCCCCTCCCCAAAACTTTGGGAGGGAAAATTCAAACGTAGCAGGACACAGGACAGTTAGACACTGCAGTGTGCATCCAGGAGGATTATGAGAGCTGATCTGGAGGTAAGACTTTTCAGAGATTCTATATGCTTTTCAGGCCTAGTTAAAACATGTTTGTGGTGTTTTATTTGAAATTGGGTTAGAAATAGGGAAATAATGACTGTTTCCATGAAACAGATTGTTGTCCATCTACATGAGTGTGACAGTTGTATAAGATTTGAATGTGTTGCTTCCAGAGTCGTCTACAAACAAACAGTGATATCCAGAGCTCTGCTGTAGCTGTGGGGAAGTTCATGAATGTTATAGCTGATGTTAGTTAGTCGTTTTTTGCACCATTCTGAAAGTGAGGATAACAGTTAAAATAAAAAGACTAAAACAAAATAAAAATCTGTATCTTTCAGGAAAAAAAGATGTTTGAGAAGTAAGTAAACCAACTAAATATACTTCCTATTGAAACAGTTATCGTGCTTCTACAGGCTGATGTGGCAGTAGGAGGACTTTAAACCAGATGCCCTACATATTACTGCGTTTTGAGGAAGAAAAGCAGTACATGGTGAGTATTGTTTCTGCTGTACAGTTCTAATGTTCACTGTGATTCTGTTCTGGTATTAGAAAATAATAAGTGTTTCAACTATGATAGAATAAAAGGTGCTTATATTAACTATATTTAAACATCTACAAAGCGAAGTAGGTAATCATAAAGTAATCATGTGTTACTCCTGTTTCCACAGGCAGAGATGAGAACGTCTTTACTGGAAAAGTTCTCAACTCCAAACAGACAGAGTTTTTCACTGTACCTGTGCACTGTGTGTTTGATTCTGTTTAACACAATACAGAACTTCAGAAAACTAAAGACTGTTTTTGTATTCTTTTACTTTAAAAGCCTTTAAGGACATTTGATGTTGCATGTTAAAAATTTTATACACTATAGAATTAAATTAAAAAACAAGACCATAAAAAATAAATATTTTCATAGTAAGGTAACGTAAGATAAATATTCAGCATGATTTGATCACATTTTATCAATGTGAAAAAGTGATGTTCATGTTCTGAGAAAATTATGTGCAGAGGGGATCAAAATAATTTTCAAAGCCTAAACATAATTTTATTGCATGCACCTGCTTTCCATATTTTTTTTATGCAAATCGAGGGAACTTTATTTTTCAATGCACTGAAATGAAATGAACATGTTTTTTCTGGTTCCTTGTTTTACTGTATTGTACTGTATATTACTGTATATTACTATAGTACATTTGATGATACCACATCACAGTACTTCAGTTCCATTCAAAGTAACAAACCGAGACCTTTCTTGACCTTCAAGTCCAAGTCAAGTCCCAAGTTTTAGTCCAGTTTTATCAAGTCAAGTTTCAAGTCTTAAAAATAGTGACTCAAGTCTGACTTGAGTCCAAGTCACAACTTGCAAGTCCCAACCTTTGGGTAATATTTTTGATCCTCAAATAATTTTGTTCCATTTTGTTTAAATAATGCCAATGAATGTTTTTATCGGTTCACATAATTACATTTGCTCCATCGCAGCTGAACTTTAAATATTTGCAGATAAACTAAAATTTAAAAGCATATTAGAAAATTAGTTGAAGACAAATTTGTAGACTGGCTATGAGTATGACTAAATTCATAAAAACAAGTAAGTGGAAAAAAGTTTAACCATCTCTCACAGGTTATAAACTTTTTTTCATTCTTTTTATTTGACATTTTAAAAATGTAGTTTTTCTGGTTTAGATGTTTAATTTTTAACAATAAAGGTGAGGGTGACAAATGAAAAAACTATTCACTGGCCACTTTATGACTTGTTCAACTGCACAAATCACCTCACCCATTGTAGCTCCATGTCAGTCATGTCAGTCAGTCCCTTATTGTCAGATACTGTTAAAATAAAGCTCTGATTTAATTCTAACTTGAGTCTTGAGTCTCTAAGTTAGCACCACACCCCCATGGAAAGCTGAAGACATCCTCTGAAAGTATCAATATAGGAAAAGGTTATGAAAACAAACCGTTTCTACATTGTTGGCACCGCTTCCACCTCCACGATAATTACCCAGTATGTACTCAACCATCTGTATCCCTTTAAATCTAATTATGTCTACCTTTCATTTCTTCCACTAGTTAATTAACATGAGCTTGTGTGTGCCGAGTGTTGCCTTAAGCTGTCTCTACGGCGTGCCTTTCTTTACACTTGGTTTTAATAACTCCTCAGATCAGAGTTGGGGGAACCATCGCGAGGCCCTTCCCTTTAATAAGACCAGAAGGATGCCAATTATACAGGCCCAGTGGAGCAGCCCAGACGATTCTCCGTGCCGCCCTGTGCATCCAACGCTTGGGCTGTCAAATGTGCTCAGAATGCCCCAGTCTACAATACAAGACAGCAGTTAAACTAACAGAGGGGAGATGCTGGTCTACATGGAGGGCACTATAAAAAAAAAAGATTCTATAATAGGCAGCTTGAATCACTTTAAATTTGAGCTGGAGGACGGGTCAGAATTCTGTGGTGGAATATGTTGCTTAATTGTCACATTGCAGATTTGTTGAGCTGGTTCATGGTTAATATCCGTGTAATTACTATTCACGTGAAGCCAGTCGTGGAATTTAACAAAGTAAAAGTAGTAAAAGTAGTGAAGTGCTGTACTTAAAGGTACACTGTGTAACGTTTCTGGTGGAGGGTCTGTCAAATGCTTTTCTAAATGGAAATGTTTTATTGCTTTGTTTGGAAAGTTTCACAGTATGTGATTAAACCTTTTCATCTTCGTGGAGGCCAAACCAGGTAGTTACAGGTGAGATCTGCGGAGAGGCAACTCCGCTTATAGTCAAAAGCTACGTTCAGACTGCAGGGCTTAACGTTCAATTTGGATTTTTTTTGCAAAGTCAATCACATTTCCAATTAAATGTGACCTGTATGTGATCTCCAGTGTGAACTTTAAATGCCCCAAAAGTTTCCCACATAAGCACTGGAGGACACGATGATATCACACGCAGTGAGCATGATCAGTGTTTACAGAAGTCGTCTAAACATGGACGCTAGCATTGAGCACCTGGCGATTTTAAAGCTGCTGTCATAATGGAGCTAGGACATGTTCAGCTTATTTGTTTTAAGATTGAGATTGAGAAGGAGAAGGACGAGGTTTCTGGCCATGGCATTTTGTGGGGCAGTGGCAGAAACATCTGTAGAAAGGAACGTGTGGGTGTGGAGTCACAGCCAAGAGTGGTAGAATTGCTATGTGCTTTGCTGCTTTCACTTACATGACGAGAAGAAATCATACATTTCAAAATATCGGGTATGTATCGGTTTTAGGAGCACATATCCAAATGGCTTGGGTCGCATTTGAAAAAATCCGATCTATGTCGTTCAGACTGTCATTAAAAGATCAGATACAGATCACATAAGGGCAAAAAAATCAGATTTGGGTCATTTCAGGCTGCAGTCTGAATGAAGTCAAAATGCCTGTTTTTCTTGTAAATGAATACGTGTAAGGTTGATTTGTTTAATGTCATACTGTGGAACATTCCAGCCAGAGCAGTGACAGATGACAGTCTCTCACACAAAATAGTTACACAGTGCACTTACTGTATTTTCCTGAGTATAAGTCACACCAGCCAAAAAATGCGCAATGAAAAAGAAAAAAAAACATGTACAAGTCGCACCGGACTATAAGTTGCACTTTTTGGGGAAATGTGTTTTATAAAATCAGAGACCAGGATCCAACATTTCATCTTGAAAGGCAAGTTCTAGTAATGACAGAATAGAGAACAACAGGCTGAACAGGCGTTAATATGTTAACGTAACATATTAACATATTCAGATAATTATAGCATAAACAACAGAACATAAGTTTTACTAAACTCACAGTCTCACTCCAAATCACTAAATCCACTGAATTCTTCATCCTCAGTGTTACTTCTGTCCGACCTCCGGAGATAAACCATGATCCATGATGTAAACAGAGCGCCGCTTCCTCTTCTGTGTAGCTGACATCAAACACAGCATCAGTTCCAGTTAGAATTATTCTGGCCTTTCTGAATCCCGACAGGATGGTTTCGGTTGTCACTGAAGTTCAGGCTTTGTCGATTCATCCAGTGACTTCCAGGAAAGTTACGTGGTGCACTCGCCCTTTTGCCGTGAAGCTGTGTTCTCCATCCCCACTTTCCTCCAGTCCCTCACAAGTTTCTCGCTCACTCTAAACTTTCTCTCTGCTGCTCAATTACCGTTCTCGGCTGCATATTTCACTATTTGCGGCAAGACCAGCAAGAGGCTTTTTTCTACAGGAGGCATGAGCAGTAGAATGAAGTAACAGTGGTACAGGAGTAGCAGATATTGACACACAAGCCTAGAGCACTTTCTCGCGGCTGTCAGTCTGAAAATTTTAATATATATGTCGCACCGGAGTATAAGTTGCAGGACCACCCAAAAAAAATATGCTAAGTATAAATTTTAGGTATCTGTACTTTACTTAAGTACATTTTAAAGAGGATATTTTTTACTTTCACTTTACTACATTTGAGAGAAGGTGTCTGTACTTTCTACGTCACTTCATTTCTGAACAGGACCATGAAGTAAAAGTATTATTATTGTGTGAGCCCAGCAGAAAAGGCTGAGGGGTACATTTTTTATGCATTCATAATTTGAGCACTCTAAAATATAGCAACAAATAAACACATAAAACACATGAATCAAAATCAATTCAGTTGTGTCTGTTATACAAATTTCAGCACAATTCTTTATCAAAATCGTTACATTTGAAGCTTCATTAACTCTCTGCAAATCTGCATGAAATACTTTTACTTTTGCATACATATTTCTTTTGGCTCCTATCTGTACTTTCACTTAATAAAACTGAATTCTTCCACTACTACATGAAGCAGAAGAAACATAAAGTTCTACCTCTTCTCTGTCAGCACACATTGGCAATAGTGTCTGAAAGTGGCGCCATTATTCAACCACAAAAATGTGATTGTTGTCAGTTGAAAGGACTTGCCAGATGAATATGGCATGTTTGGCATAGTCTACTGTTCTTAGTGCTTTTTGGATATTTTAGTGCAAACTCAGTTGTCCAGACCCCACCCTTCTTCTCCCCTCACTCTTTTTTTTTTTTTAGTCCTCCATACTGCAGATTTTAGCAGCTCTCTTTGAAATATGGTTGTGGGTGGAGTTTAGTGCTTAGTGTTTAGTTCCACTTTAAAAAAGGTTCACTGTAACCTTCACCTACCTGTTGCATGAAGAAATATCTACAAGCACTCATTTCTTTGCCAGGAATGCTTCATAGAATATCACTGCACAAGTAATACTTTCTGTGATTTTTTGTCATGAATCTAAAATATGTTTGCAGATCACCAGTGGATATTGATGCATACATTTACTGAAGATATCCAAGCCCTTTGAGAAATTGACCAAAATCTCACCATAGAATAATCTGACCGGAAAATAAAGTATCTCACCTTTCTCTTACCTATCATGCATTGCTTTACCTGGAATATTTCATTAAACAGTTAGTCAACTACAGATGTTATTAAGACTAAATAAAATATCTAGAAAGACATGCATTCTTATTTTGAGCCTGGTCGCAGATCAGACCTGTAACATCACCTTGTAGTGGGGCCCGGTCAAGCAGAAGTATACAGCAAGGCCAAAAATTGAAGTTAATGTATCTGATATAAAAATGTATTCAACAGATAGTTTATGTACTCTAGTTTATGAAACTGTTTACCTTTTTTCTGTACCATTTTTGGTTCTAAACACATACGTTTTAAACAGACCATGTATGCAACATGGAACAAAAATTATTTCCCAAATTTCAAAGACCTGCAAATCATGTAAATAAACTGATATATTTCATCATATCTTGTGTTATTCGATCTTTGAACTGTTGATGAAGGTACATGATTTTTCAAAAAAATTAAATTTAAAATGATAAAAATTTGCTTGGAAGGACTGACATATTTTATAGAAATAATTACCTTTCATTTTTAAGTAATATTAAAGTATTCGGAAGAAAAAAGCTGACAAATTATGTAAAATCCTGCACCTTCTACTTGCTTGCACAATTTTCCCTCCGTTACTTTTCCCTCCGTTACCATGACCTTTCTTAATAAAAAATCTCATGACTCAAAAAGTAAGAGGATTTTCAACCTAATCTTGTACCATATGGTAGAAAACTATATGAAGCAAATATTCAGACCAGTTTGTTAAGGATATGTAAGTGAGAACCAAGCTAGTTATCACTGTTTGGATTTATTGCCCAAAAAGTGCTGCATATTTCATTCCCTCCGTTACTGACATGAGTTTTAAAATTTTTTGTCAACAACTTGAAAGAATATCACAGGTTTAACTTTACCCTGTTGGAGTGTTAACTCTAATACCTTACATATTTCAATAGTCCCTCTAGTTTCTGAATAAGAGCTATTTGAATGTACAAAAATCTGCCCGTTTCCCTCCGTTACCACTTGACCAGACCCAGTGTCATCTGCCTGTCTAAGTTTAATGCCATTCAGTAGCATCTCCATGGAAACAAGGAGGTGGCGCTCCTTATACCAGAAAAGCTACCTAGTGCACCTTTAATATGAGGTACCCCAATTTCAAGTTGCCAAAATTGAAAAAAGTTAAAAAAAAAATAAAATAAATAAATAATAATAATAATAATGTTCACGTTTTGTGTGTGAGGTTTTTTTTTTTTTTTTTTTTCACACAATACACTCCATTAACACAATTTTCTTTTTTTCCTAAGGGCAAAATTGAGATGTCATATTTGCAGCTGATTTGCCCCCGGATGCCCCTGTCGCTCCTGGTTGCCCCTGTCGCCCATGTCAGGTGCTTGAGAGGAGGTGAGATGTTGTGGAGCCTGGAGTGAAGCGTCCTCATATAAAGCACGGTGACACAGACAGATGAGACAGAGGCAGGAGCTCTCACCATCCATCAGACCAAAGTGATTTAGCACAGCCCCGGTGAGTGCTTAGACCTGCAAAAACTTTAGATGGGCCAAATTTAATAAGGAGGATTTGATGAATTGTTAGATTTAGATTTAATAGAATATACAATACAGTAACTGTATCAGTAATCCTGACAAAACCAGTTGTAGTTGTATTTACTAGAAGCTGACCAAAAACACACAAGTAAGACACAGCACAGTGCCCATTGACATTAGCGATGTTATGTTTGTGAATGAGTCGGCTCTTTTGAATGATTCTTTAAAAGTGCACTGCATAACTTTTCTGGAGGGAGTCCACAACCTTTGTTTGTCTCCATGCAGATGTTAATGCTTTGGTTTAAATTGTCCAGTATGGTATTAAACAATTCTGTCTTGCATTTATTCAACTACAGGTGTTAAAGTTCTTAAAAATATCTTTAAAAATCTCCATTCTTACTGTGAATGGGGTCACCTCTCCACAAATCTAACCTGTAATTTAGCTTGCAAGTCTCCACTGAGATTCATAAGTTTATACTCATACTGTGGAACATTCTGCACACATCTCCACGGAGACAAACAGGTGATGGTCTTCCAGACAAGTTGCGCATTGCTAGCCTGATTCATCAGCCTGTTTCACTTCGTAGAAACCGGCTGACCTCTCAGTATTAGAATTTGTTTGCTTGACGGTAGACGGGTACTTTTTATGATTTAACCAATCGCTGCTATTTGGTAGTCACTTATGTAATGTGCCACTAACATGGCTGACTAGTATATTAAGCTTTTCCCAAATCCCGTAGGAAGAAGGACAATAACGTCTTTCCCCTTGATAAAATTCACCAAACATTCTCTTTGTTCTGGCTTTAAATACTTGATCTTGGGAATCGTTGACAACACAGAATATATGGCTCTTCGCTGACTGGCTGGTGCTCGAACTCGCACTTCCAGGAGTTTTTGCAAACCATCTAGTCTATTTTAATTCTTGA
Source organism: Boleophthalmus pectinirostris (assembly GCF_026225935.1). Taxonomy (NCBI): domain Eukaryota; kingdom Metazoa; phylum Chordata; class Actinopteri; order Gobiiformes; family Gobiidae; genus Boleophthalmus; species Boleophthalmus pectinirostris. The sequence goes on along the minus strand of NW_026571190.1, from coordinate 14,488,223 downwards.
CCTAGTTGCTGGAGCGAAATGACATAGAGCAGAGGCACTAGGTGGCGCCAGCCTGGCTAGCACATTGCACCTTTAACAAAAAAAAAAAGCTGGATCTGGAGCTCATTCTTTTAAAGAACCAAATCGTTTTCTTTCCGATTTTGATGAATTTTTACACTGGTTAATGCTAAACCAACAAAAGAATCAGCACAGAGGCAGAGCAGGCAATATAAGTGAGCTTAAAATAAAACAAAACTTTTTGAATTCCATAATTTCAAGGGGTAAAGGCACTTTCAGTCTCAGTTTGAACTAGGAGTGTGCAAAAGTATCAAAATTTCTATATATATATCGTGACACTATATTTTTCAGTTCTGTTGCTCATTTAGTGTAAGGAAACTTTCAAATAAATGTATCTCATATCAACTTTGCACAGGTAGTGTTTTAACAAAGAAATGCTGTTGTTCAAATGCATTTGGTTCCTAAAAAACAGCAATATATCAGAGTATCATGTGCAATTTATCGATTTTCACCTGTATCATCATATTGTTTATCGTATCGAATCATATCGAATTATAGTTTACATCATAAACAAAGCTGGACCTTGGTCATTTCTCCCTGTGATTACTTTGTAGATAATGACGAGTTCTCACACTGACTGCTGTCATATAAATAAAAAGATGCAATTTTAATGACTCTTTGACATGACCGATCCAAAAGATTTGGATTCCACAAAGGAGCTGAAAGTCTCATCACTATACTTGACATGCTTGCAGAAATTTTATATCACATTTTTTCTAGGGATGGGTGATCGTGACAAAGAAGGAAAAAAAAGAAAAAAGAGTTTCTCTCTCTTTTAACAATCGACCAAAAATGTGCAAAAACATCTACAAATGTCATGGTTAAGGTTGAAGTCTTACAAAAATGTGACTGGAATGTAAAATCATGCAGAAAAACATGGCAAAATATCATATTATACAGTTTGAAAGATTTTTTTTTTATTAATCTGCCCTCATCATTGACTATATACTCAATATAACAATTTGCAAAATCTCCCCAAACGCACCTCTTAATATAACTGATGAATTGACAGAAAGAGATCTTAAGTGTTAGAAGTAATTGCATTTTTATCTGAATACTTCTGAAATGAATAAGGTAGAGTGGTGTCAATCCAAAAGTTCTGACACCAGATTTTAAAAACCCTGAGCATTAAAGATATCGTCCAAACAATTTTCAATGAATGTGTCCTAAAAAGTAAAAATCGAGTAAGTTTATAGGTTAAGGTTTCTAAGCTAAATAATGAAGATAACATTTTCATCCTTGTGTTAACTCTGTTGTTTAGTCAGGGTTGCCATAGAGAACAGCATGGTTATTTAGGGTTACGGCTTATATGGGTGAAGTATGTTGCCCATGGATACAGTGTCACAATATACTTGGAAATAAAGAAATAAATAAAATCATATGTGTTGTATTTTTTAAGTTTGTTTTTTTTGTAAGTTTGGTTTACTTTTTCCAGAATTGTCAAGCCATGAGATGGAAAAAATGTAATACTTTGTAGTCAAATACTTTTACCTCTCTGTACCTATTGACCTTATTTCACCCTGCCCACTTTTGCCTCTAAATCTAAATTCATTTCAATTGAGAATTTGTTTTGTCGTTAAAGTATGATATTAAAGGTCCTATACAGTGGTCCCTGGTTTATCGTGGGGGTTATGTTCTAAAAATAACCCGCGATAGGTGAAATCCAGGAAGTAGTCAACTTTATATTTTACAATTATTATATATGTTTTAAGGCTGTAAAACTCCTCAGCACACACTTTATACACTTTTCTCAGACAGGACAGTTACAACCCTTTTTGCATCCTTCTTAAAACTTATTGCTGCTGTCGTCCTTTTGTTATTTTCCTTCTTTTATGTAATGAACCGAAGATTCATTTATTCTGTTATGGAGCCCTAAAGCGCAGAGTCCTGCACCGCGCAGTACAGCACCGCACCCGCCCATTAACCCGAGATTATATCAAACTTTTGCGTTGCATATGCTACAGACTGAACCAAGACTAAACCAGGACTAACCCAGGACTAACCTAGAACTGATTCCAGGACTGAAGAGGAGGACTAAACCATAATTGAAACAGGTCTCACTGTCGGGACGGTCGTGGTTTAGTCCTGGTTTAGTCCTGACCCGCCCGTGTGTAATCACTACCCGCCCGCATACCCACACGTAAAATTCCAGAACGTTAAAACCTGTTTCAGCAACTATTTGCCCGTAGGTACCTGACCCGTTGCAGGACTCTGCCACAACTGAGTAACTTCTCCCTTCCTTCAATGTGTCCAGAAGTCCGACTTTTTGTGCGATGGTTTGCATCTTCCTCTGCCTTTTGGGTGCGACCGCAGGAGCCTTTGTCGGTGCAAAACGTTTCATCGACATTGTGGGTTTTGTCGGGGAGAAAACTTGCAAACATACAGCTCTTCAGAATCACACTGCTAGAGATCCAACATTTATGTAAATCTGTCAAGCTGAACACATTCTGTTCTGTACAGGAGACACGGCACGGCAAGGAGACTGATTGACAATGGTCTACAGTCCCTTAGCCAGTCTGGACGCAGGGGGAGAAACACAATACACGTTCATACGCTTGAAAAAAAAAAAAATAAAAATAAATAAAAATAAAAATATGCAAAATTGCACACACAAAAAATCCGCGAAACAGTGAGACCGCGAAAGGTGAACCGCGGGATGACTGTATTTCACAACACTCTGACTATTCTGAGCTTTAAAGGTGTACTGTGTACCTTTTCTGGTCGAGGGTTTGCCACCTGATGTCTCCATGGAAATGTGACTGCTTGTCTAGAATGTTCACGAGTGACACAAGCAGGTTACAGCACTACTCTATATTACGGTTCAGATCTGTGGAGTGTCACCCCTCTTCACAGAGGAAACTGTTGAATTTTTGACCAACTTGAAGCCCCTGTAATGAATAAATGCTAGATGGAAATGTTAAAAGTCATACCATGGAACATTCCAGGCAAAGCAATCACATCTCCATGGAGACAAGCAGGTGGCAGACTCTCCTCAGAAAAGTTGTACAGTGCACCTTTAAGCCATGTTATAAATTTATCAGAAACATACATGGAGTTGTGTTTTGTTGCATTCACATGTTTGAGTGACATTTTATAAGCCTGAATGCATGTGAATGAAACAAAACACAACTCTGGGTATTTTATGAGGAAACAAAAACATAGATCAGAAAATACTGTAATCTGGGCCCTTTAAGTCAACTGATTTATGTAAAATGTTCATGTGCACCAACAAGTCAACAATGCACCAATTCTCTGGGGAGCTTTAAAACAGCTTCGCCGTCCACATAGAACTTATTTGCTGTCAAGATCAGCAGCCCATGCAAAATAATACAACCCGAATGACGACAGCGGTACCCATGGCAACTTCCAGAATAGATAGAAGGATAGAATAAGTTGTCTTGGATAAAGCATCTCAAAGTTTTCGCAGTAGCCTAGAGTCCGAGTGTGTGTATGTATTCATCAGTGACCTTCAGCATCTGAAACTCCACTCAAATGAATCAAACCTGAGCATGTCAGTACAAACACTCAAAACTGACCTGCCCCTCACATCCCCACACTGAAGGTAAGTCACAGGAGTTCTCTACATAATAACTTAGAATATTTAAAAAAAATCTTTGTAGTTGACTTTCTGGAAATGTTCTTAAAAGTTGTGCTCACGTGACATCAAGCCTTTTATAATAATAATAATGCAACTGTTTTATAGGCGAGGTTCAGCTGACATCATTGTTATTAAAAGCCCGCGTTGCATGCTGGGAAATATTTTGGTTGGAGGCAAGAAACACGGTAGCGGTCAAACACAGTGAGTAACTTTCTCCCCGATAATGGTAAATTCCTGCTGCATTATCGGATGCACAAATAGAAGCACGGAAGGAAAATGTCTTTTTCGTATTCCGAGTGAAAAGAACCGCTATTGGTGAATTAAATGGCTTTCAAACATCTGCAGAGCAAATGTAGAAGATCCTAGCAAACCGTGGACTCCAACAAGTTCAACAACGCATCGAGACTCTTGGAGGCTTTCATCTTTTCTGCTGTGAATGGCCCAGGAGTTTCCACCACGTAATTGTGGATATCGCCGAAGTGAATGTTTGTCTAGGTAGTTGGCGATTCTGACCAGAACTTTGGTTTGGTCCAGGCTCTGTCGGGGTTGAAAAGGGTGATTTGGCTCCATCGATGCTTATGACCAATTTCTGGTCAAATGGTCTTGGGTCCTCTGCCGTTAGAGTGGATAAATAACCGGGATCAATACCCTTTACGTGCTTTCTCGCTCCGTCCGTCATGTTGAATTAGTGTTTCTTGCCGCCGACCAAAATAATTCCCAGCATGCAACGCGCGCTTTTGTCAACAATGAAACTCGCCTATATAGCACTCTTCTGGACACTCAAATTTTACAGAACACTCACTTTACAGAGCATTATTCATTCACTCCACACTTGCTGGTTAAAACTGAGCTGAAGAACAGGTCAGGTGAAGACTTGTCTCCATGTAGATACTGTTTTGTCTGGAATGTCCCAGTAATTTGTGCGGCTCGCCAAGCTTTAACTGGTGGCTTGCAAGCTTACACCAAAATAATAACACAGCCAATATATTTTTTCAAATGTGCTAGACAAACATATAGCGAACATTGCAACACAAACATCTGCATTACGCTAAGTATAAATCAAGGCTTAATTAATGGTGTTTCTTAAAGGGAGTACTGTGACACCAGCAACTAGTGATGCGCGGCTCCATGAATAAACTGACGTTTTCAACTAACCCACACGCAACTCTGACCGCAAAAAAAATGTGAAAATACTGTACCCGACACACTGCCTGAGCCGCATTTTAAAAAGTAGTCCATGCTCTTGATTAACATATAAATAAAGTGACCAACATAAATAAAGTGAGAGAAATGAGTGTTAAATAAAGAGCTGAGCTAAACCTGCACACATATGATCTCTGAAAACATGAACCATCTCCAATATTCCACTGAATCGTGTCCTTTAGTCTGACAGAAGCTGAACCGCATCAGCGCACAAGGAAAGAGCTGTTTTTTGAGGCTTAAAGTTTATGCAAATTAGCCATGTGGTTTTAAGTTTCGTTTCTGTAAAATGTAAACAAATGTGTCGAAAGCTGCTTTAAACACATTATAATGTCAAACAGGCTGATGTGGCTCTATTGTAGTTATGGTTTATATGGTGTAAAATTTAGTTTGTTTATGCAGATTAGTAATAGTAATAATAATGATGATAAATTTTGATAATTTTATTTAATTTTATGCTAATAATTTACTATTTAAATCTACTAGCTATGAAGAAAGTGAAGGATAGGCATGGCATGTCCATGTCCCTCATCCCAGTATAAAGGTAAATATGGTTTTAACTGAAAATGTATTGGCTGCTTTTTTTTTTTTTTTTTTTTTTTTTTTTGTAGAAATGCATTTGCCAAGGTGACTTGGTATGTTGGTGTATCTTGGGTATAAAGGGCTCTCCTCTTGTGTTTGCTCTTCCAATGTAAATTTTGTGGAAAAAAAAAAAAAACAGTATCACTGCATTAAGGCATTAAACATATCCATCTTGCATTCACTCAATAATACTGTTTTTTTTTTTTTTTTTTTTTTTTATTGAACTAAAAACGTGCATTCTTACTGTGAGTTGGCTCGCCTCTCCACAGATCTGACATGAAACTTGGCCCTGTGGTGTCACCTGCTGTCTCCATAGAGATAAATAAGTGTAATGCCATACTGTGGAACATCCCAGGCAATCTGTCCACAGAGAGAAGCAGATGACGGACACTCCAAAAGTTACACAGTGCACCTGTAATGTCAGATTTGTTGTCAGTGTTTATGGTTAATATCTCTGAAACAAAAGCTGCAAATTTCAACATCTTCCCTGTCCGCATAAATAAACATAGTACATTTTTTGAATACCTTTAGAAAGTGGTGCCATTATTCAACCTCAGAGACATGATTTTAGTCAGCTGAAAAGATTTAGATGTTTGGATTTCTTTCAAGGCCACTGCCCAGCATCTGAAAATATGCAACCACCAAATTTAGATTAGAATTGACACAAAACCTTTCTTGGTCTTGAATGAAGGAAAATAGAATTACTCAAACATGCATGAATCACTCAGAATAAAACTTTGAGTGGGAAGAAGAAAGGGAATATAATTGTTGTTTAAAAGCTCTAAAAAGTTGGTTTTGTGTAATAGGTCTCCTTTAAAGACACATCTGGGAAGAGAATATTGTGCACTGTTAGTCAAAGAGTGTTTTTTGTGGGTAAACAGTACACTACAATGCATTGTCTTGTCAAACTCACAAAAGATTCCATTGTTCAATAATGTATTCAAATGTATGACTGTAACTGTATAAAATATGCATTATTTCACTGGCCCAAATCTCACCCCCTGTTGAAGCCAGTTACCAAATCTGTATGGACACTTCATTGGGCACAATACCATCTGTCCAGGGAAGCTTTTGATCTGGTGCCAAAAACAAAACTAGCATCAGCAAACTAAAAATGTGATATAATATAAAACTTTCCCCTGTTGAGTACAAAGTATGATTCAATAGGTGATATCTATTTCATATTAAAGGTCATTGTCATTTATCAGTGAAGAGGTATGAAAAGAAAAAAAAATATTATTTTTCACTTGGCTGATATGTTCCTTTTTCATTATTTTTGTACTCCGAGACTCTTCAAAGAAAAAAAAAAAAAAAATGGAGGTTTTCCAAAATTACACTCCCAGCCAAGCCAAGTGCTGAGTATTTCACACTTAAAAAGATCAATTCTCAATTTTATGGCCTTATTGCAGGGGTTAAGCAGGATTTTCTCAAGGGTTATGAGCCTGTCCTGTACAGATGTCCCAAAAGGGCAAAAGCTGACTCCACAAAATGAATGGACACTACACTACAATATATTTAACCCTGCACAAGTGGATGCTTCAAACACATTTATAAAGAAAAATGTAGTGGCATGAATGATGTTGACCTCTTAAAATTCTCACCATTTTAGCTCATCAGCTAGTGCTTTTAAACATTTTTAGGCTAGATTTAGAGTAGCAGGGTTATATAATTTAAAGCAGTGTTTCCCAAACTTTTTTTTTCTGGGGACCCATATTTTAAAAGTCACAAACCTTTTGTGACAATAAACAATAGACATTATTGGTAAATCATAAAATAAGGTGGATTTGAACATTGAACATTAATTAAACATTGAACATTAATGAGGATATTTTATTGCTCACTATGTGATCGTGTCTCTCTAACAATTAGCATTACTCAAGTTTTAAACAATGAAAAACAGTCATTGAACCAGCAATAAAAGGGTCCATAAGTCTCGTATTTGAACATTAAAGGGCCCATCTCATGCAAAATAACTCTTATGCACATTTACAAGCATAATTTGGGTTTTGGAACATCCATTACACAATAGTTATGAAATCTTACTGATTTCTTGGAGGCAGTCACAGACCAGGAAGTGTGAAAGATCCACTATTGCTCATCCCCCCACCCATCATGAGAAAGCACAGGCTCCGCCCTCCAAATGTGACGTAGGCTCTGAGTGAGCCGCCCTTCCTCCGCCCATCTCAGGGAGGGAGGGGGAGACAGGAGTGCACCCTGATAGCAGTAGGAATAAACTTTTATTCATCATGGTGATACAGCGTGTTCAGCCGCATGTGTTGGACCCGGAATCGGACCGCGTCGGCATCAGCTGAACATTACTGATTGGTAAAGTATTAATAAACACTAGTAGATAAAATTATTATATCGTGTACACTGCAGTGTTTAACAAATAGCTTATGCTGTCTCTTTTGTTTAGGATGTTCATGTGGGAATTGTCAGCCGATGTGGGGTGGAGGCGGTGGAGTGGGGGAGGGAGGCAGATGCGAAGCACTTTCTGCTATGTCAAATGCGTCATAGGTGTAGCTGGCCGCATCATCCTTGTAGCAGGCTTTAGTTCGTTGTCACGTGGGTGAGTGACAGAAATATGTGCAATTTGTTAAAAAAAAACACTGAATCAATCTAAAACCACTTCAGCTACATATACAAGGCCCACACATATCACTCTTAGACGATAGAAAGCTCTTAAAAGTTAATTTTGCATGAGATGGGCCCTTTAAACATAGCCCAGTAATATTGGAACAAAATAGTCAAGACCTACATGTAGATCATGACAAGGCAACCCCAAAAAAATGTCTTGCGACCCACCTGAGGGTCACGACCCAATCTTTGGGAAACAGTGATTTAAAAGGCCAGTATTATGCTATTTTCTGATCTATGTCATCATGTTTCCTCAGTGAAAACATACCTGGAGTTGTGTTTTGTTTCATTCACACATGGCACAAACCCTGCATAATTACAGTGAGTTTTTCTCTCAACAGAAAACACTCTCTTCCACCTTGTGATGTCATGTGGTAATACAGGAGGTGCTCCACTGTGTTTCTGAACTCCATACACCTTCATTGGAATCATGAGGATGATTTCAACCCTGGAACTGCTAAGCTCAACTGAACCAAAAGTAAAAGGTAGCTGTTAACTTGAAAACTACTGCTTCATGACATAATAAGGAGTATTTTCAGCTTTGTGGATGCAAACAGACTAATAATAAAAGATTACTCAAACATATGTGAATGAAAAAATAACACAAAACAAAACTCTGGGAGAATCACTTTGACCAGACATGTTTGTAATGTAAGTGTGTATTCAATTCACTTGGAGCATTGCTTATAGGGGAAAAATCTTATATCTCCACAATAACCATTTGTACCACTAAATGTAAAATTACTCCATGAATCAACTGTAACCAAACCCAGCAATTAAATAAGTGCATTTGAGAGTTTAAGCTTATTAAATTCTCATAACATTATAATTTTCTAATTGACTAATTAACTGTTATCACCTACTGACACACAGCGCTAGAGACTCTGGCTAAAAACATTTCCTGCAAGTGCTGAAGTTTGGTAGCTGCTGAAATTGCTAGAACAAATGAGAAAGAATGGACACAACACTGACCAACTTTTAAAGAGTCCATATTACTCTATTTTTATGTGTTATAATGTAGTTTTCCTCACCATAAACATACCTGGAGTTGTGTTTTGTTTCATTCACACATGTTTAACACACATCCTACATATTTTGGCAGAGTTCTTCTCTCAAACACTCCACCTTGTGATGGCATGGTGGTAATACAGGAATTGCCCTACTGTGTTTTAAAACTCCATACATCAACACGGGAATCATAAATAAATAAATACACAATAGTCATTTGGATGATTTCAGTCTTGGAATTGCCTGTCTCTACTGAACTAAAGGAAAAATGTAGCTGTTAACTTGAAAACCGTTTCATGACATCACAAGGTTGAGCAGAGCATTTTGAGCTTTGAAGATGTAGACATCTCATGTAGACTCTTTGTGGAAACCGTCTGACCTCACAGCATTAGGATTCATTTGCTAGACGGTAGGCGGGTACTTTTTTTAGGGCGTCTTTCCCCTTGATAAAATTCACCAAACATTCTCTTTGTTCAGGCTTTAAATCCTCGATCTCAGAAATCGTTGCCAACACAAAATGTATGGTTTCATCTACATTCATCTCGACCGCTTTGTTTACTGTTGTGCTGTACCACAAAAGGGACCCAAACAGGCGCTTGAGTTTGACGTCATGGCTTCACAGCTCTTCGCTGATTGGCCAGTGCACGGTCTACAACTTCCATCTAGTGTATTCTGATTCCTGACCTAGTCGCTGGAGAGAAATGAAATTGAGATTACTCAGATATGTTTCAGAGAACAAAAGACTCTCTATGTTTGTTTCTGATGAGGCCACAAGAGCACATTTTGCATAATACAGAAACTTGGTAAGGGAGACAGCCTAACAAAGGTTTACCCAAAATACTCACTGCGCTTCATTGCAAAGTAATGCACAACACAGACCTTTTAAGCGTAACTTACTGAAAAGTAGCTTTAATACACTCTCATATACATGCACCACTTTTCATAAAGACAGAAACCCAACCTTTCCTGACCTGAATTCACGTTCCGTTTAACTCCTGCTCCAAACTCCATTTCAGCCGTGTATGAGATATCGATTTGGGACGATGCAGTCATGTCTGAGGGGTTACATTAAGACCTGGTTAATCTGAGGCAGGAGAAAGTATGTGGCAGGTCTGAACCATAAATCTACATCTGTGTGGCCCTCTCTCCGTATGAGCCGTTCTGCTGAAGGACCGGAGGCAGCCAGGCGTAAGCTCCGACTGATGGACATGAGCGAATCAAACATCCACTCGTTCTATGTGCTCTGTGGTGGAGGTTTAGACAGTGACGCATGTACTGGACTGTGGAAGGACTGGTAGGACTACAACAAGGTGAACATGAACAGTTAAAGAAGTACAAGCTTAAAATTAAAAGTGTAATGAGTTAAAACTGTATTATTGATATTGATCTCTGTAAGCTGGAGTCTAACCAATATGCTTGTAGTTCTATTTAAAGCTTTCACCTCTGGAACTGGCAATTTCTACTGAACTAAAGGTAAAAGGTAGCTGTTAACATTAAAAACTATAGCAAAAAATGTACTAGTGAGCCTGCATCTCCACAAACCTGACTCTAATGTGGCCTGGAGAAGGGCCTCAACCTGCTTTTCTCCAAAGACATTTTGCTTCTTTGGCTTTGGCAGAGTTTTGACGTGTCGCTTTAATTAACAGCTACAGTTCCTCTGATTTTCTCAGATTTGGAAAAGTCCCCAGATTCCTCACTTTGGTTGACTCTCCCCCTGACGGTTGCCCCAGTGACAATGAAGGATAACACAGAGGACAAATACAACCTGGAATTTTACCAACAAGCCCAGACTGTCTTGTTTTCATTGTGGAACTGAGCCAAGCTTTTACCCAGCTACTTTTGGTCATTACAGGCATTTTTATCAATTGTAAACCTTTGGTAGTGCTGACTTTGATTGATGTTAGAAGTGCAATGACAGCAAAACTTTTTTTTTACTTTTGACTTCTTTGAAAACTTTTTAAACCAGGAAAGTCAGATTCCCTTTAATTTTTACTGACAGGTAAAGACAGATACAGGGATAACATACAAACTCCACACAGAAAGGTCCCACGAAGAACTAGAACATTAAAGATGCAGTGTGCAAGATTCCAGGGGAGGGTCCATCACCTGCTTACCTCTGTGATAAAGTTATTGCTTTATTTGCAATATTCCACAGTATGACATTAAACATCCATCTTATATTCATTCAGGGCCTGTTTACATGAGAACACTTGCGGGTAAAAATGACAAAATATTTTATAGGAAGTGGCTTTGGTTTAGACGGTGATTGTGATTTTGGAGCTTACAAACACAAAAATCTGAAATCATCCTCCAGAGTGGAAAAGCTGAAGACGCTCTGCCATAGCGTTTCCGTCTACACTGCCCAAGACGCAAAACTCTGGTCAGATCTGCTCACATCATGTACCCGTTTGCGTCACATACATCACCACCTCGCGTCACCACCTAGCCGCCTGGCATGCAAACCCAATTGAATTTCTCACACTTTTGCGTCACAGATTTCTTCCTGAAAACTCTCATCTAAATGTGGAATAAAAAGTGAAGACGCAACACCACTTTTGTGTCTTCTGTTCAGACCATCATCATATAAACGTAGCCTCAATTAAGTCTTTTTACTGCTCAAAAATACCTTGAAAGACATGCATTCTTACAGTGAGTGGGGTTAACTCTTCATAGATCTGGCCTGTAACTTAGCTTAGTGGTGTCACATGCTTATTTTCATGAAAATGCTCTAATACCATATTGTGGAACATTCCAGACAAATCAATAACATTGCCATGAAGACAAGTAGCGAGCCGCCTCTCCACCAGGAAAGTTATACACTGCACATTTACGCTGTTTTCAGATCTATCTTATAATGTTGTTTCCTTACCAAATACATCTACATACATTTTGTTTCATTCACACATGTTTAACACACAAACCCTGCATATTTAGGCTGTGTTCTTCTCTCAAACTCTGTTCCACCTTGTGATGTCATGTGGTAATACAGGAGGTGCTCCGCTGTGTTTTTACACTCCATACAACTTCACTAGAATCATTTAGATGATTTCAGCTCTGGAATTGCTAATGTTTACTGAACAAAAGATAAAAGGTAGCTGTCAACATGAAAACTACCTCTTAATGACATCAAAAGGTGGAATCGATCATTTTGAGCTTTGGAGATGTACACAGACAAACAAATGAAGGGCGTGAGCGAGTGAAACAAAACAACTCCAGGCATGTTTTTGAGGAGGTAACAACATTATAATTAGGGCTGGGTATCATAAAGAAGTTGCCGATATGATACATAACTCAATACAAAGGCCACGATATGACGCTCTTCGATACAGTGAGATTTCGATTCAATACAGTTCAATACGATATATTTCAAAACAATTCAGTACCGTTCAGATTTTTTTTTAAAAAGGCTAAATCATAGCTCTGATACTAAAAATCTTTATTAAACCACAAAATAAATATGAAAAACACCCATTTTACTCAAAACAGTGAAAATGTCAAGTGTATTGCATATTTAAGTATCCAAACAAGCAATACAACTGTAGCTCTTCCACAAAGTAATAATTTTGTAAATTATACCAAAAAAATACTCTACAGCGGCCCACAATAACTATACAGTATCATCAAATTAAACTATACGATATATCAATATTTTTTGCACACCTCTAATTATAACATGGCTATAAACTCACAAGAGTCAATCTCATGTAATATAGGACCTTTAAGAGAGGGTTATAAATGGGTTTGTACAGAAGCCGAGAGGTCACAACAAATGCAAACGCCGCAACAAATACAAACGCCACAACACAAATGCCGAAACACGCTTAAAAAGCCACAACACATCAAAAAGCCACAACGGAAGTGGCCGCAGGAACGGAGAAGTTGGAAACGTAAGTAAAAGTAATTTATTGTTTTATCATTATTCGTTCCACGTTGTAGTTCTTCTTCTTCACTTGCCGCTTGATCGGTCTGTCGAAATATAGGGTCCTGCGGTCACTTCCGTTGTGGCTTTTTAATGTGTTGTGGCTTTTTAATGTGTTGTGGCTTTTTAATGTGTTGTGGCTTTTTAATGTGTTGCGGCATTTGTGTTTATGTTGTGGCGTTTGTATTTGTTGCAGCGTTTGCATTAAAATAGAGTCCCGTGGTCATTTCCGTTGTGGATTTTTTTGGTGTGTTGTGGCTTTTTTTGGTTTGTTGTGGCTTTTTGTTGTGTTGTCGCATTTGTATTTGTTGCGGCGTTTGCATTTGTTGTGACCTCTCGGCTTCCGTAGGTTTGGGCTGCTAACAGCTTAAACTGAACAATATGTTTTTCCCTGTTTTAAGGGGAAAAGAAAAAAAAAAAAAAACTTCACCTGTAACCAAAGCCATGCACAGTTACAGCTATAATTAGAAAGCACTTATAATTTCTGTACAGTTTACTCTACCATAGGCTCATGTTATATAAGTGTGAAAATGTATTCTCAAATTTCTGGCACTGCTCAGTGAGTGAAGAGTCTTTATTGAATGCTTGGCCCCCCGCTGTGGTGTGCCTGCCTTTCAACAGGGAGATGATATAGGCCATAATCTATCACACAGAATTCTAACCACTCTCAGGCTGCACAGTTGAAGAGGTGAGCTATTTTCCCCCAAAGGGATCTGTTCAGAGGGCTTTAATATGGATGAAAACATTCATCTTTTTTTTGTATTGCATGAGGATATTGAGGATATCGATTTGGTGGAACTGAGCACACCGTCATGCCCAGGCTGTCCTCCAAAGCTCTGCATTTCGGAGCAGATTTAGCAACAACAGAGACTGAAATTCGGCCTGTTTTTATGTATACTGTCTGGCTTCCCCGTCTGGTGTAGAAATTACTGAACATGATCACGTTTTTTTATTTTTGTCTTCTGTATTTTTATAGGCACTTCTTATTCATTAGTGTCTTCTTATTACAGACAATGTGGATATGGTCTCTCAATTAAAAAATAAAATCATACCTAGAGTTGTGTTTTGTTTGATTCACACGTTTGAGTAACGCTGTATTATTAGTCTGTCATCTTCAAGGCTCATAATGCATTGAAGATGTAACATTTAGTTTAGTAGAGATTGGAAATTCCAAGGCTGCAATTATCCAAATTATTGTAGTGAAGGTGTTTGGAGTTTAAAAATGCACCACAGAGTGTTTTTAGTTTGAGAGAAGAACTGAGCACGATATGCACGATTTGTGTGTGAACCATGTGTGAATGAAACAAAAGACAACTCCAGGTATGATTTTGATGAGGAAACAACATTATAACATAGATCAAGATGGGCCTTTGAGCATCAATGCTTGACATGAGTGTCATAATGAGAAGCACTACTCTTGAGCTAGACCTCCCCAGACCTGTGGAAAGAAACGTCAGGTTTTAAACTACACTATTTACACTAAATATATTATGCATTATTGTTGCTTTAATTCACTTTTACATATGCTGTTTGCCACTGAATAAGTATTTCATGTTTTCTCATTTAAAACAATATACTTTATAAATTACACCTCTGTTTCCAATGAGATATTTAGGTATTAGAGCTGCAGTCAGAAACAGGAATAAACAAGAGCCAAGAGTTTGGTGTGAAAATAATGTGACCATAAAATCAGAGTCCATGAGTGACAGATTATGGACTGAAAAACTGTTTAAGAGAAGTACAGATTTTTACCTGTGATGCAACAATCCGGAGTAAAATGCCAGCTGAGTATTTTTGAGGAAGCTGACTTTGGTTTAATGGATTCATAGCACAAGTGTGAATGAAGTAAAAATACAACTCCAGGAATGTTTTTGGGACAGCTAAAAGTCAGTTTTGCATAATATGCATTCTTAAAAGGGCTCATATTACACTATCTTCTGATGTATGTTATAATGTTTCTTCATCAAAAAACACACCCGAAGTTGTGTTTTGTTTCATTCACCCATAAATTCATTCACACACAAATCCTGCATATTCATTCTGAGTTCTCTGTTCTGTCTTGTGATGTCATGCGGTAATACAGGAAGTGCTCCACCTTTACTAGAATCATTTGGATGATTTCAGCCCTGAAAGTGTCCATCTCTACTGAACAAAAGGTAAAACATTGTAGCTATTAACTTGAACACTACTGCTTCATGACATCAAAAGGTGGAACAAAGCAGACAAATAATAAAGGGTTACTCAAACAAGTGTGAATGAAACAAAACACAACTCTGAGTCTGTTTTTGACAACATTGGCTAAAATCTCATAAGAATCAGAGGAATTTTGTGTACTATTGGACCTTTAAAATTGGGCTGAATATCGCTAAATAACAAATTCACTCAACACTAAAAGCAGAATTAAAAGAGTTGGAATGATGTGTTTATTTCCGATTGAGTGACAGAGGTTTATGTTTGAGAGGAGCTGGACAAATGAAGCAGAGCCGCGCTGAGGCTGAATGTCAGAAGAAGAAGATATCAGATTGGGGCCAATTAGATGTGTCCATTGATTGTGTCTGCTCTTGTTCATGACAGTAATGCTCTGATGCTGTGCTCCTCTGCACAACACAACTCTCTTCCTCTAAACTGCCTTGTTAGGTTTAAATGCCAGTTTGGCCCTCATTCTGCTGCAAAACACCTATTACACAACATTTATCTGTTTTAGGGGCTGCAGGTGCTTTGAGTTTAGCCCAGTTTGTTCGCTTTTTTGTTTTCTACATTTTGAAAGGCATTTTGTTTAAAAAGAACCTTACAATTGAACTAAACACTTTTTTTTTTTTTCCTAGCCGTACTGGCTTGTCAAAACCTGATCTCATCAAAGGTCAGAAGCTAAGTAGGGCTGGGCCTGGTTAGTACTTGGATGGGAGACTGCTGGGAAAATCAGGTGACACAGTGGGGCTCCGATCCTTAGGCAAGACACTTAGCAGCCTCGCTTTGCTGCCACCATTCCACCACTCTGGAGTGAATGAATAATGCTCTGAAAAGCACTTTGGGTGTCTTGAAAGGCGTTATATAAATCCAGTGATTAATTTATTAATATGGTGTTTCGAGTCATTGTTGGCAACTTTAATGCTATTGGTAAAATTGCAGCTTTCTGGTCAAACACGTCTAAATCTAAGTGGTCTTTGCAATTTCTAGTAGTTGGTGATATCACAAAAGACTGGTTTCAGGAGCGAAGTTTGAAGTGTGGATATCTGTTTGATCAGGTCTCTAGCTCCTCCTGTAGCCATAGCCCTTATGTGTCGAGTCCCTGTGGCTGATCCCTGTTTGTTTGTGCAAGTGCTGATTTGCCAGACCTCTGCTGCGATTGATGCATTGTTTTCAAGATGGCATCGGATTGACTCCTGGGTCCCTTCTGGCTGATTGGTGTATTGCCCTAGAGCCTGTCCAATCCTGGGCATTCACCTGCAGCTGCCACTTCTTAAAAGGACCTGCACGTGTCACTACAGGCTCTATTCACGCTTACGTCGCACAAAACCCATTGACGTAAAAGTGATCAGCGGTATGCATACATATGTGCTGTTTGTAATCATCTTGAATTTGATGGCCTCATCTCTTCTAATTGCATGTACCCAGTGCGCTCAGAGCTGTGTGTCAATGATGAAAAGTGAGGTATCTCCTGGTTTGTGACGTAAGCGTGAATAGAGGCTATTTGCTGCTGATTTGTTGAACAGTATGCCACATTTGCTCTGTGTCTCTTGTAGTTTGTTAACTTTGTGACCTGAGACACTAGTAGTAGTAGTACATTTTACTACTCTGTTTTGAGCAGGGGTCTCCAACCTGTAGCTCGGCAGCAACTGGTAGCTCTCCACCCCCTTCCAAGTACACAGCAAAAAACTGGAGGGTTAAACTTTTAGGGTAAAATATTTCAGAGTTGTTTTTAACACCAAAAGTCTTATTTTAACTATTTGAAAGTTAAATGGGGTTTTGAGTTGGGGTTATTTACCAGAGTTGATATGGTTGAGGTTAATTCAACTTCCTCTAGTGTTTTTTTCAACTTCTCTTAGTGTTAATTTGGTTCCTCCCATTCACCTCTTCAAACTCTTGTGAGAGAAGACCAGTTTGAACCAGTTTTGTACATAAATTAATCTTAAATTAATTCAAATAAAGTAAAAATAAAATAAAACAACTCTGTGTGTTGTTTAGCTAAATCAGAATAACTCTACAAAGTGTTATCTGTTTACTCTCAAAACGTTAATGTAACCCTTGATTTCGCAGTTAAACAGAAACTTTGGTCCAGTGTTACTTAAGTAACATTTCCAAATATGTTAAATTAACTCTAGAACAGATTGGACTCATATAAACTAAAGTTGATTCTGTGAGAGTCAATTTTAACACTCCACTTTTTGCTGTGTAACTCGCCAAGGGATTTCAGAATTACACGTATTGTCCTGAATAATTTGATTAAATAAATGTCTATTACCATTGTACATGTGTCATTTTGTTGCCTAACTTTGTGCACTAATAAATGGTAATGGTTTATGTTTTATAGACATCTAACTGTTCCTCGTCTAAGGCTTGCTGATTTATATCAGGCTCATATATTCTCAATTTCTTGTGGCCGCTGAAACTTGTAGCTCTCTGGCATTTCCGTTTTGTAAAGGTAGATCACCGGAGGTTGGAGATGTCTAGTTTAGAGCCTCTTTTGTTAATTTTTATAAATAACCTCATTGTATTAGCTATCTTTACTTTTAAATTATTTATAACTTTAGTTATACCATTTTACTTCTTGGTCCTTTTGTTACTTCCCCTGTCCGTAGCAGAGCTGGGTCATAACACCCGCCTCCTCACTCTCTCCTTTAGTCCTCCAGGTTTTGCTCAGTTTAGCAGCTCTATTTAAAATGTGGTTGTGGGTGGAGTTTAAGTGTGCCCAATTTCAAGCAACTCTCAGACATAGACATTTTTATCCAATCACAGACACTCTTGGGTAAGAACCATGAGGAAGAAATGGTCTGTGGATCAGCAGGCGGGACTAATAGTTCATCATGTTCGTCACTAATGGTTCAAAATCTGGTATATATTTCTGACGCAGTTAGCAGTTTGTTAGTTAACCAACGAGTATCCATCCTCTAGATTCTCTTCGAGCTGAGACTGTGCAGGTAACGTCTTATTTGGACATTGTTTCAGGCTTGGTAAATCTCAAAGAGGATACTATCACTGTCTTTCAGCTTATTCAGCGTTGTGTAAAATTGGATTTGGATTCATTAAAAGTCTTTCCCAATTCCCATTTCCAATTTTCTTTTTGGACACTTGTCTGCAGATCATTTCTTACCTAGACCCATCTTCCAAACGTGAGGAAAATCTACACATATTACAGTGAAAACAAAAACAACAGCGTACACATAAGTAACCCAGTAATTTTTTATATTTTGTTTTTTTATTTGTCACTGTGGTTCTCTTGGTTAAACAGAGGTTAAATAAAACATAAGTACACCATTTGGAAGAATAATAAATGTACCCATGAAAAATACTACATACACAAAAATAAATAAAAATAAATAAAAAAGATGCGCTTTTCCAATTACTATATCATTATGAATAATTAAACAGTTACAGGGAAGATAGAATCATGTACCCCTTGTGATGATAACCCTGAATTTACACCAGGAGCATCAGCGACACGTAACGTAGGCAGAGCTGCATACACACATACGTTTAAAAGCTTCAGTGTACACAAGAGGCAACAGAGCTGCTCCTGTGACATCAGCCTCTCTGTATTCTCACGTTTAAACACCAAACTGTTTTACATTGTTTATGTATTCATTGCTGATTGGATGAATTATGTTTTAAATCACAAAACAAAAGTTGACAACAAGGGAGATGTTGCTTTGCCTTATCTGCGATGCTCGCCTTAATTAAGCTACTCAACATTTAACTTTGGTTGTCTGCTCCACGCGCATTTCCCTCAGAAGTTGTTCTTGTAAAGTTTCTGTCATATGCCATAAAGTGTTTTATATTTATCCTTCACTGCTGTAGACTTACTGTAGTCCATTACGAGTCATTCACCAAGCTCCTGGTTGTGAAGCACGGTGTTTACGTGACTGTAGTGGTTTAAGAGAACGTACTTTGAAAGGGCATCAGAAGTTTATTTTGACACCATGTGCTCATTTCATTGCCCCTACTAAAAAACCTGGAGACCCTCCGTTGACGCTGAAAAATTGGAACTCCAACCTAATTTGCGTAATGACGGCCGTTGGATGGTCGTATGACACTGCTGGTGTAAACTGTCCAACCGGTTAAAATGGAAAGTAATACCAGCGTGTGTGCTGTGCCGCTGCACTTACACACTGTTACGCTTTGATGTGAATTGGGCGTAATGTCTCCTTGTGTGATATTGTGAATTCATAAACACTTAAATGTATGTTTATCCTTAGTGAAAACATAAACATATTGACTTATCTTCTGTATGCAAGCAAACATCGTTTATCTTAACAGATTTTTTTTTTTTCATAAATGAGCTGGTTTCTTTGGTTGCCTTGGATTTCAGACCAATCAAAATCTCCAATCCAAAAAAATCTCCAAATTGTGTATGTTTTATTTATCATGAAAACAACTATACAGCAAATAGAAGAGATACAACATGTGTATGTTTTATCCTTAGTGAAAACAACTCTCCCTCTCTACAATGCAATCCAGAAAACATCACCATTGTTGTGAACTCATCGAAACAAACACTGAAGCAATTAATGCACCTTCAGAATGCCTTTTAACTGTGACTCAGAGACGGTAAAGACTGGATAAGGCTCTTAAATGAGTTTATTGATCTGTGCCCAATGATATCTCTTATTTTGAAAGCAGAGCTGTCACACACACACAGATGCACACCCAGGCCCACACACTCATTCAACTTCAGGGATTGCTCACTCCACTGGGATTCAAGTTAACTAATGTGTGCTAATGGCTTATTTAGATGCAAACAAATAGATAGTAGGAATACACTTTATATGCTGTTCAAAAGCCTTAAGCCGAGTACACATGCAAAGCGTCAAATCGCGCTATCGGCCAACACACCGCTGAAACATTCGCTTGAAGCCGCTTCAGACGCACAAATTAGACGCTCTGTTCGCAAACCATCTCCTACGTCATAAAAGGGAAGAGCGTCTGACTGAAGCCGTGAGCAGACAGTAAGCAGAAATCTGCCGATGTAGGGTAAACGTAACTTCCGGTTAATGTTTATGGCAAAATATCTGTGGAAATGTCTGGTGTATTTTTCACCAGCTTCATAAATCTGCCCCATCACCAAATCTTCATCCAACAAGGTCCACAAAGAACATATTCTGTTCATGAAGAATTTATCCACAACTATAATTTAAAAAAGTCGAGAACATAAAGGCAAACAATGACCAGCATTAGCGAACTACTCCTGAGCAAAACTAACATCATGGTCAAGAATAAAACATAAGGAACATGTTAACTCAGACTGATTCTAGAATTAATAGTAAAAATCAATTTCATGATGTAGATATTAGCATAGACAGAAAGATTTGTGCATCTTAAATGTTAGACATGTAATCTGTGAACATCTGTAGCATTTAAACTGCACAAATCTCTCTGTCTATGCAAATATCATCAAAAACATCAGTTTGAGTTAACAAGTTACTTACTAATGAATTACTTATTTCTTATGTTTTATCCATGACCATAATGTTAGTTTTGCTCAGGAGTAGTTCACTAATGCTAGTCGTTGTTTGCCTTTACATTTTCATTTTTCTTACCTTGATAGTTGTGAATAAATTCTTCATGTTGCTGTTGAAGATTTGGTGATGGGGCAGATTTATGAAGCTGGTGGAAAATACGTGAGACATTTCCACAGATATTTTGCCATAGAAAATCTTTAACAGGAAGTTACATTATGTTAGTGTTAACTGGAAACCATTACCCCACATCGCTACACTTCCAGCTGTTGTGATAAAGGTCTGTAGGTAACATGATGCACGGCATAATCCACTGAAACTCCTGAGTGTTTAATTGTTATGCTAATGCTAGCCTAGCCGCTTCCATTCATTCCCATACTCATGGTTATCTTAAGCATTTGCCAACTTGATTCCTGTTTCTGTCAGAAACAAGTCACAAAATGAGGCTTGAAAGCCAACTGTCTAAAGTTTATGATGTGTGGGATTATATTTCTTCCATTATTCATTTTATACATGTTTACGTTTTTTTGCTAACCAGTGTTACCCAGTGACATTTGTAGCAACCTGAACTGTTGAATTATTGTACTGAAATTTTTAATAGTGCAACTTATGCTATTTTATCTTTACTGTGTGCACACTGAAGATAATGATATTAGCCGACTTGTTCTTTGTGTTAAAGTGACTGTTAATTTATTGAAACTTTGCTCCTGTTGCCCAGGCCAGGTTTCTAATCCCTGATGGTGAGCTGGAAGGAGCAGGCCTCAAGCCCACAGATCTGCCTGAATATGGCACCTCTCCTCCCGACCAGTAGGGGGCTCTTCACACCCCACAAAACTCTCCTGACACATCCACATGCCCATTGCCCACTGACTTTCACACTTTCCCCTCATGAACTCTGCCACACTTTACCTCCCTCTGGATTAACGGTCAAACCCAGACGTGGGTCTCAATCCATTGTGTGTGGGCTGGGTCAATGTTTTTGTGTCACTGATTGCACTAAACGCTTGATATACTGTATCTGTATGATATATTTTACACTCAATTATTTGGTGTTGTGCCTAGATTAATATTGATATTGCGATTGTTGTATATTACTGAATGACCATTCAGACTGAACTGTTTGTTATATGTTTGTTTGCCATTTACTATTATATAATTTATAGAACCAACTCAAAAGCAAACTCCGTCTCCTGCCACTCCCTCCTAGAGTCAAATTCACGTCTTCTGGCCACTAGCCTATACTACTGTCACCCAGTTATTACCGTATCCCATCATATTTATATCATATCCAGTGACAAATGTGTCTCTTACTTGAGTACAATTTGTGGCTTATCTCTTCTAGTGGTCTCAAGTGAATTATTATTTTCCTTTAATTTGATGCCCTTCCTGACAATGCTATTTCCATTTATCCAGGCACAACATAATGGCTTGTGATTTTAAGCAATTTGTTGCATTGAATCTGAGTAACTTTAATTAATATATATACATACATACATACATACATACATATATACTTTTTTTTTTCTATTTTTGATGCAACCAAAACTGTAATTTCTCCAGGCTTTGGACAGAGTTGAGTGACTTGTTGTGCCCTCTTGTGGTTGTGTTTGTCAGAGCAGTACTTTGTGTGTAGTTGGCGGTGTAGCGCTGTCAGCAGCAGGTCCCTGTCTCAGAGCTGCTTAGGCCTCATTATCATTCCCCTGAAGCGGCTCCAGTCTGACCTTTAGAGCCTCAGTTAAAGCATGCACCTCCTGCTCTTATTAGCACCTTTTACTGTTTATGGCCACACTGTGCACAGGCCCAGCAGGAGGAGTCCACCTGAACATCTGTACGTGTTTTAAAGAGTCTGTTTGTACTAGTGATGTGACGTCTGTGAACAGTTGGAACCGGATGTCATTTTTCTTTCTAATTTTAGATTGGTTTACGCCAACACAAAAGCCAGCCCAGAAGCAGAGAAAGCAACATGAGATAGAGCTTTTTGCACAAAAACTACTAAGCATCATTGTAACAGTTTGTTTTTATTGTAGTGTCACGTTTTATTTTGTATGATTTTAAAGGGTAAACTCACTGCCACTTTCAGTTTGAGCCATTGTCCCTTCACTAGTTTGTACTTCTCCTGGTTTGAAAAGTCCTTTGTTATTATTATGCTCCTTACATCACATTAACTTAAAGTGATCTTTTATAATAAGTTTCTTTTGATATAGGTGGCCATATACAATTGACCTATGACCTGAGCAGCAAATCAACTCCTCATGCTAATATTTGGAGTTCACAGCCCATGAAAGTCAGTTTATTTGGACATGGCGTAAATAATCATGAAGAGTTGTGATTTCTCACAATAATTTTAACACTGAAATCTGAATTAGAATCATGTAGTGGTTGATTTTTACTTTTACTTTTTAATTCTGAATGTTGCAAGGCGTGAAATAAAATACAATTTGAACAGTAAAAACAATGTTAATCTAATTAACCTAGAATTATAAAAAAGTTCAGATACCACTAAAAGCAGGGGAATTTCTAAAACGTTCACATACCCCTATGCAAATACTCCCTCTACATCTCTTCTAAAAGCACAGAGCTGTTCAGGTGCTCTGTACACTGACAGTGGCCCAGTGCATCCTAATGTAATGGAACAAGCCTAGGCAGATCAATAGCAGCCAGTGATCGCACACAGACAAAGGTTGTTTAGTAGCAGGCTGTGCTAATTGAAATCAATGGCTAATCTGATGACAGTTCTTAACCTTTACACCTCCCAGGATTCATAAATGTTGAGTGGAAAGGAGCAGCTGCTGTTCTCTCACTTTCACCTTTCAATTTCTTTTCTGCTGTGCACCTTTTGTGTTTGTGCTGACTCAGCCTTTCACAGAGATGCCTAACGAAGGCGTTTCGATTGCACTTCGCGGCTCCTGATCAATGCAGGCGTGGTGAGCGTGGAGCAGGTCCTGTGTCTTCACTACAAAGACACTACACAATTTCTCAGACAGGTTTTGGGCTGATTTACTGTGGGCACTGGGAGTTTGGAGCAAGTTATATACAGTCTGATGCAGTTTACAATAGAGACTCTCAAACAGCGGCACAGTTAGGTATCTCCATTGGCCCGGCATTAAAGCAGCCATATGTCTTACCCCAAGACACCTTCACAGTACACATTGGTGGAAGCAGATTTCAAACCACAAGACTATAAACAAATGGACATTTGCTTTCCTAGCTATCATTTACTATTTTAAGTCTTGAAAATTTTAAAAAATTGAAAATGCCATTGAGATGCCATAGCCAACCATTTTTGATTTACCGCAGTAAAAAGAGATGAAGAAAACTCCCAATAGGAAAAACAAGTTTTTTCTCTCTATTATGGTTTTATTAAACTATTTAGACTGTGAGACTGCATGTTTTAAGTGTCAGCACTGTACTTGAGAAAGCACTCATGCTTCACAGCAAATAGGTTCCCAGGTCACCCGGTCCTGTCTGTGTAGTTTACATGATGGTTTCAACCTAAAACATGCACCATATAAAACCATAAGGTGGTCCTGACCCTGCCAAGCTCAAGATCATGGAGATGGTCCCTGTGGGCTGTGCGGCAGAAGCTCACTGCTCCTGACAGGAGTAGCTCCCTAATCCTGACAGAAGTAGCTCACTGCTCCTGACAGGTTGCCCCAGTGGCACTGTTTGAAGAATGGGTCAAAAGCAGAGAATGGATTTCTCTCACGGGGGATCACTAAAGTGTACCTTGCCTTATATTAAAATCACATTTTCATTACGTTAAAAATGTAAGATACAATTTTAAAAAGCCTAAAAACTGCTCAGTGTGCCAGCCAGTCAGCCAACCATGACCATGGCAACCACAGAAAAAAATATATTTTTATATTACAAAAAGAAAAGAAAAAGTCACTTAGGCTGTACCACAGATTATATCATTGTGTCCCTGCAGTCCCACACAGCATACAGAAGTCATTTAACTGATAATTGATTAATTCACAGAGGAAATGGTCGTGTCAAATGAGGCCTTTGGAATAAGATGTCATTTCTCCTGCTGCACACTGGTCAAATGAAAGCACTGTCCATCACACCAGACTGAACCCAATCTCCATGCAATTACATATAATGTCTTTAAAAGTACCTGTTAATTGATCAAGGGGCTCTGAACTGTTTTATATGTACGGAGGGAAACTAGTGGGACTGACAGCACCGCACAGAAAGATGGGACTCGGAGCGGACATTTTAATCACTAAGCATCAATATCCCATCAGCCACTGGGGCAGCGGAGGAGATGTGGCCAGGACGTGTCACAAACAAATTGTCGTGAAGAATCATAAGAAAAGTTGTGAGGGTGATTGGCCATCGACGCAGTGTCACTTTCAATCGCTCTAAAGACTTCCTGGATCATTTCCGGTCATTTACATCGCAACCAGAAGAAATGCTTTAAAATGTGCCTGCCTATTTGTCTGTGGGTAATAAATATGCATTACATGCATTTTAATTTAATTTTCTTTCAGTTTATTAGATTTAGAATAAGTTTTATTGTGATTGCTCATGTCTGTATCCTTATCTTTCAGCTCCAGCTATCTATTATTTATTATTAATAAATATTTGAAGTTTTTATTTTTAAGTTTTTTTAAGTGTAAAGGTTCTATAATACACAAAATGTACTGTGTTATAATGTTGTTACCTCCTCAAAAGCATACCCAGAGTTGTGTTTTGCTTCATTCACACATGTTTGAGTAACACTACATTATTAGTCTGTGTACATCTCCAAAGCTCAAAAAGCTCTGCTCCACCTTGTGATGTCATATTCTGGTACTTTTCAAATTAACAGCTACTGTTTACCTTTAGAGACTGAAAATTCCAGGTCTGATATTCTCTAAATGATTCTAGTGATGGTATGTTTAAAAACACAACAGAGCACTTCCTGTATTACCACATGACATCACAAGTGTTTCCTGTTTGAGAAAAGTATGCAGGGTTAAACATGTGTGAGTGAATCAGAACACAGCTCCAGGTATGTTTTGAAGAGGAAACAACATTATAATATTGGCCTTTTAAGTGGTAATTCCCAAGATGAGATCTGATAACAATACGGGAATTCAGATAAATACTTCATATAATGTTTAAGTACAAAAGTTTTAAACAGACTAATTTAGACATAAAAGTACAGTGTCAGTGTATTCATGGCCTTGGTAAGTTTGTTTTTACTTTTCTCTCTGATAGAAGAGAAACTGGAAGTAGGCTTGGGTAAATCCCCCAGAGACATGGTATTAATAATGCACAACCACAACAAGGGACAACTTCAGATGTACTGTCTGGGAAGGTGCAAAAGTGTGGACAGCACAGGTGAAAAATTCAACAACTTATGCACTAAAGATATCTGAAGTACTAGCCCAAGGGAAATATTATTCAATTCAGTGCAGTAAGTTATGTTTTTGTCCACTTGTACTACGCAACAATCTATCTGAGTGAATGCAATGCACTTTATTGAGAATGTTTGTGGTTTATCTTTGTCAGTATAGTCAAGAAAAATGTGTTGTGAAAAATGTGTTGTGTTGTGCTGAGTAAATGTAACTGAGCACTACCCACCTCTAGTTTTAATCTAAAGGCCGCCACACCTGAGAATTTCCCCAATTTTTTGACTTCATATGCAATTTTGAAGCCGCTGCACTCCTCACATGTGTGTGGTATCAGTGTGACTCTGAGCTGTTCTGTCAGATCATTACCACCAAACATCAGCAACGCTACAGTAACAGTCAATAAAACAGAGCATCACAGGCAGAAGAGTGACGGACACAAAAGTACAAGATACAAACTCAGTATGTAGCAAAAATAATTTTTACTCATCTCTCGTTGTAAATATAAACTGCAGCATCTCATCCACATTATCCATAGAATTTGTCCTCCACAAATAATGACATCCAGTCAACAAAATTGTGCTGTGAATCCAGTTTAAAGCATTCTTCAAAAGTAAAAAGGTAAGAGTAGTTCATGGAAAATGGTCACATTTTTCTATAGCGCTTTTCCACCTTCAAGGCACTCAAAGCGCTTTACAACAAGGAACCACTCACCCATTCACACACCAGTGTACGCAGACACTGTGGGCAAGGTGGGTTAAGTGTCTTGCCCAAGGACACAATGACAACATTCATCTGTGGGAGCTGGAATCACACCAGCCAACCTGTGGGTCAGTGGATCTGACCACTCAACCTGTGATGTTTATGTCAAGAGCAGGATTCAAACCGCCAACCTTCAGATCAGTGGGCGAATGCTCTACCAACTGAGCTACTGCCGTTCATCATGTGAGTCTGTTTACATCCACACAGCTCAGAGTGGAGTGCAGCTGCAGATTAGCAATACTGACTTTACTTCCTGTTTTGACTTGTACCTAAACTGGAAGTGCAGTGCTCTGATCTTTTGAACACTTAGACTTAGAGTCTCAAAGCGAGTCATTTTATTGTAGACAGGAAACAGCAGACATGAGGTGCGTCATAACTTTATAGCCTGTGGTACGCAGCCATATCGTGCTGTAGTCTTTGCAATCAGAGATTTTATGTCTTATAAGATTCTCCTCATGTCTGTGGTATGTGCTTTTTGTCGCATGTTTAAAAATCATCTAAGACTGAAAAAATCCTGTAGTGTGTATGGCGGCCTTAAAAGGACTCTGTCTGATCTAAATGGTCAATATATAAACCCCAGCACCTGCAGCTGTTGTGCTAGTGCAGCCTCTGCAGCTCAGTGAGGGAACTCTGGAAGTTCTAGGCTTTCACATGAGGCATGGTTCGTCCACGTACTGAGGATGAGAAAAAACTTGCCGTTTAATGCAGTGACAACCCAAGTCTCATGATCGATGTACATAAGCATCCACTTCATTTTGAAACTTTGTAATGAATAGAGCTTGGATAACATAAGTTTTTCTTTTTCCCACTTTTTTTTTTTTTTTTTTTTGAGAAATATGCTTTTCTGTTGTTTATGATATAAATGTACTATGTGAATGATACATTTATTTTCTTTCTTGGCATAAATAAAAACTAATCAATACTAATCAGTGTTACCATAGAAGCACAGGCTACATATAGATCTTTTAACAACCATTCTGCTGTTTTAATAGAATAAGACAGAAAATAATAACATCTCATTTATTTATTTGTGTCTGTATTAAAAATGGCAATGTCCTCTAAACAGCAATAATCTCATTCTTTATCTTTGAATGAGTTGCTTGTAAAATGTACACTGAACATTTTCCAATAAAAAAACAAGACAACCCCACACTGCTCTATCCTTTATTGTATTGTATATTATTGTATTGTATTGTATTGTATTAAAGCACACATTATACGGTGTAATTGTTGGCACAGTTCTTCTCATTTGAAATCCCAACAGCGTGTCTTTATTTGAGTGAGGCTTTGATTCATGCAGAGACACACACACTGATCCTGCTCCTAATCCCTCCACTGGCTGGGCCAAGGACAACCTGACAACTTAAGACCTGCGCCTCAAACTCTGCTAAACAGTCCTGTTGACCGATTTAGAAACACGCTTTTAATACATCAGTAACTATCGTACCTGGCGGCCCATTTAGGCAAATATATCCCCAACGAGCTGACATTTTGTAACTGATCTGGCAACTGACATTCAAAAAGTTCCACTGTGCTTACGAGTTTGTTGAACAATGTTTGCCAAGCGGGGTTAACTGTGTATGATTACTTATTTCAGTAAAATATAGTAAACATCATTCTTTTGTTTTACTTAAAGGTGCTTTGTGTAATTTCTCGGGTCCGCTTTCACCTGCTTGTCCTATGGAGATATCATAGCTCTGCCAGGAATGTTTCAAACTATGACATTTAACAGCTCTACCTTACATTTATTCAATTACAGCTCAAAAATCCCTAGAAAAAGGCATTTTGACTGCGAGCGAGGTTGCTTCTCCACAGATCTGACCTGTAACTTGGCTTGATTTGGTCTCCATGAGAATAGAAAGGTTTAATACCATACTGTGAAACATTTCAGACAAAGCAATAACATCAAGAACAGCATTTGACTGATCCTCCACCAGAAAAGTTACACAATGCACCTTTAATCTTAGGTAATTCTGTAGCTGTTATCTAGCAACCATAACATTAACAAGACCCAGAACAAGTCTAAATTACACAGTATGATTAAAGTAATAACTAATAAAAATACATGACACTCTTATTTTGTCAAATCATTTGTCATCAGTCAATCATCAGTCATTTGTCTGATCTGTGTTGATGACAGGGGTATTCTGCTTTAAAACTCACTCACCACTGTGTTTTTGTACTTTTCTTTTAAATATTTCTTCCAGAGATATTCCCAAGGTTAAAGAGAACTGTTTAGTCATATTTGAAATACTGTATTTGCTGAATTGCAAAAGTTGTTGGACTCAATGTTATTCTCCCAAATAATTTTGTCCAAATAGACCTATTTTGTCTAACAATATGACCCCATTCTGAAAATTTTAGATGGAGCACTCTGTTGACATTGGTAATTGAATACACTAACACATTCTTTCCCTTTAAAAGTACCTTTAAGACTACTGAGTCCTGCACTGGGTTGGGTACCCGCCAGTACTTGAACAGGTGGGTTTTAACGTTCTGGAATTTTACGTGCGTGTATGCGGGTGGGTGGTGATTACACACAGGCGGGTCAGGTGAATCAAATGAACGACGAATGGGAGAAAAATACTTGATGCGCATTCAGGACGTCCGATGCCCTGGAAACAAGTGCCATTTCCCAGTCTTGTCCTGGAAAGATGGACCAGGCTGAGAGTGACTTTAGTGTATTTATTACATAAAACCATCAGCAGAGGTGATGGGCTCGCCGGCTGCGCTCCTGGTTTAGTCCTGGTTTAGTCCTGGTTTAGACCTGGTTAAGGCCTGGCGATCAGCTATGCAGATTGTGGCGTGTATATATTTATAATCCAATAATGACATGGCATAGGTTTAGTTCTGGTTTAGTCCTGGACTACTGATCTGTCAGACCAATGGGTTGATTCGAATTTATCACGAGCCTGGGAGGGTAACAGGTGGAATGTTAATGGCCAATGTCCAGGCGGGTGCGGATTTAACTTTGATATAATCACGGGTTAACGGGCGGGTGTAGTGCTGTACTGCACAGGTGCAGGTGGGACCGGGTCTCCAAAAATGGGCTCATGCAGGACTCTGTTGTACCATATCAAATGCAGGATGAGGACGATACAACATTACTCAAACATGTAATTCAGTAACAAAGCAGTTTGATTAAAAAGTTGCAATTTGTTTTATAGGAATATTAAGCATGTATTTTTTTTTGCAGTAGAATAAATACTTTTTTCATAACTCAGTATTGATCATAGACTATAATACCTAAATGGACATAGTCAACCCTCTAGCCACTGTGTTCTAAATAGAAAGTGACGATGGGGACACTTCCTGCTCCATCAACTCTGGGTCCAATTGATTTTACATTGAAAAATTCTCACCTCTCTCTCTGTAACCAGCTCTACACAGTACTGGTGTTTTTATTTTGCTATTTTCTTTCTTGGCTTCAGATTGCTAGCCTCAGTGAGCTTTATTTTCCTGAAGGTGAATGCTATGGGTGACGCCACACTCCCTTAGTCCACGTCTTTATTTACTTTATTTTCTGGTATTGATATAGCAATATTTTTGAGTTGAGCCACCTATCAGTGAAAAACATCATTCAAATAATTCAAACAGACCTCTGAGAAACACATCTATTTATGAAAGAGTCATCTGATCAAGGCAGTGTGAAGATACATTCAAAACTCAAAATGAACTTTATTTCTCAGAGAGTTGCAAAGACAAGAATCATAAGGGCACAAGTCAGACCAGTTCAAGGGATAAACAAGATGTTCTCCCATAAAAGTTTTGTCTTGTTCAACAGTTAATCTGCTTTGTACATCATTTAGTTCATGAGCCAGTAGGTCAGACATCTCAATAGCCAGGCCTTTTCATCCTTGCCACTTAATAGAAATTACTCAAAATTATTATAACCATGGTGACCCCACACAACCTTGTACTGTAAGAGTAATTAAAAATACCACAGAATAAAAGTTTCCATCAAGAGGATACAATCTAATCTCCTCAAACATGAACTGATGAGTCACCGTTATTGATTTGCAAATGCTATCCGCCACCCAGGGATCCAACATGGCCGACTGGATGGTAGTGTGCCAGCCCTAGACTTTTTAATCAAAGTTCAAACCAGGAAAAGTTTAGATGGGGCTTTTGTTTTTCAACCATCAAAACTCAAATAAAGAGTGTCAGCTTTGGTCACAGAGTCACAGTCCATTGTAAAGTGGTACTCAAAATGCTTATGCCAAATCACTATAGAGCAATTTGCTTTTCTAAATGGGGTCTGTTGTCATTCCAAAAATATTATTATTATGAATTTATAACAGTAGAAATGGACAGGAAAAGGCAGAATTGGAAATATTACTGAGGGGAAAAAACAGATTATGCTATTTTGTAATCTGTTATAATGTTGCTCCATCATCACAGACAAACCTGGAGTTGTGTTTTGTTTCATTCATACGTTTAACATGCAAACCCCGCATATTTCGGCTGAGCTCTTCTCTGAAACAGAAAACACTCTGTTCCACCTTGTGATGTCATGTGGTTGTAAAACAGGAAGTGTTTGACTATGTTTTTAATCATTTGGATAATTCCAGCACTGGAACTGTCAATCTCTATTGATCTGAAGGTAAGAGGTGACTGCTAATTCAACAACTAGACCACTACATGACATCAGAAGGTGGAACAGAGAATTTTGAGCTTTGGACATGCAGAAAGACTAATAATAAAGGGTTACTTAAATGTGTGAATGAACCAAAACACAACTCTGGGTATGTTTCTGATGTGATAACAACATTTGAACATGGCTAAAAGCTCACAAGATTAGATTTTGCATAATATAAGACCCTTAAAAGTCCCTTGTTAACAGTCCAATGAGGTTTATTTGGTCTTCTGATAATTTATGTTATTAGGTTCTTTTTTTCAGACCAAGAGTTTGTTTTCATACCTGACAGTTTAGACTGCTCACTAGCGCTCTTCCTTAGAGTGGTCATGTGATGTTGCTGTGGTCATCTCATTTAAACAGATTTTGGCGCTGTCTTCCTACCAGTGGAGGCAGGACAACAGCGCCATCTGCAGTCTGTCTTCCTCAGGACAGTATCCCAAGTATGTGAGATTAAAAAAGCCCCCTCATCCCGGTTTATAGTCCCATGGGCATGTTTCCATGTTTCGATAGCCTCTTTAACATAACCTATTCCTTGTTAATATATGAAATGTTCTTTGCCTTTATTTGTATGTTGTATCTGGTACCATTTTGTATTTTTATAGTTAAAATATCTGATTGGTCTAAAATGTCATTTTAGACTTACTGAGTAAAAACAATGAAAATAGTCCAAACTAACCAACCAACATTGCAAAATCAAAAACTGTGTTGATATGCAAGGGAGTAGGCAGACTGACTATACTTCTTTTTTACCTTCACATTCAGGAGAAGTCTTTTTAGGTCTTTTTGGACACAAGGGATAGTCACTGGCCAGAACACAAAACCATTGAAGGAACAAAAGCGGCCTCTTGTATTTTAGCAGACAAACAAGTTGAGATAATAATGACTTGTCCCATTGGGGAGAATGAAAGACTAGAGCGGGAAAAAGACAGCGCGAGTCCATTGTAAAAAGGAACACAGCGTGAAACAGCAGAAGTCATCAGCTGAAATCACACTTGAGCTCGTATTTCTCAGTCCTTTTAGGCCGTGCCAGGCAATCACCAGCAGAGGGGGAAATGCCGCATCCCAGAACCACCCTGTTCCACTGCACAATCAAGCTCAGAGCTGCCTGGCACTATATACACGGCAGAAAAACTCACATTTACAACTGTTACTTCAATTCAGAGTCTGTATCTTTTTCTGGCTGGTTTAAGAGGGGACAAATTGTGGAAAAATCTACTTATTGTGTTAAAATGTTTTTTTTTTTTCTTTTTGTTATATCACAAAGGTTTGTATTTTAATTGATTCATGCATGCTTTCCTCTATTGTCCTGCATTTGAGGTTAGAATGCTCAGTGATTTCCTGTTTTAATACTGAATCTTCAACAGTTGAGAGTGGAAGTAATTTAGAAAATGTAGAAAATGTGAATGTTTAATCAATTCCAAAGATGAGACCAAATGGGTGAGCGGACTTACGAAGTAAAATCCGACGTGGATCAGTTTCATTGATAAAACATTTGATAGGAAGCGAGAATAAAATGTGTTTGGTAGTAAGAATCTGCCTCTTTACTGCTGCTCATATCCTTGGTACTAAACGTAGCTAAGGAGAAAGACAGTGACTTCATCCTGGCTATAGAACAATAAAGAGTAGAGATTGGGAGGCAGAGACTTGGCCCTGGAGGTATAAATCTGTTGCAAATGGCCTCTTCTGCTGCTGTTCATTATGACTGGGACTGAGAGGAACAGGTTCACAGGGAAACGCACAGAAATGGGTCACAGCACTTTGAGACGTACATACAATTAGTGCCAAATGCAACCTCAATGTGAAATTCAGTTTGCTATAGGCAGTAGATCAGACATTGTGTTAAAGCAAAGGGTCTATATTATACTGTTTTTATGGTTTGTTAACTAGTAATGCTGTTTCCTCATCAAAAAACATACCTGGAGTTGTGTTTTGTTTCACTCATTTGTCACACAAACCCTGAAAACACTCTTGTGATGTCATGTGATATTACAGCTACACTGTGTTTTTAAACTCCATACATCTTCACTAGAATAAATTGGATCATTTCAGACCTGAAATTACCCATTTCTACTGAACTAAAGGTAAAATGGAGTTGTTAACTTGAACTGCTTCATGAAATCACAAGGTGGAGCAGAGCATTTTGAGCTTTGGAGATGTAAACAGAATAGAGACAAGTTTCATTATATAGAACCTTTAAAATGATACCAGACCATATGGATGAAATATGCAAGAAAAGCAAATGCTCACTTGTAATTTGCAGTACTGATCCAAAACAACAATAGCAGAAACAGGTGCATTGACTTCTTGTTCAAAACGGTGTAACTCAGAGGTGTCCAAACTGTTTTCATAGAGGAAAACATATTGGAAGCACAGGGCCACAGACTGGTGGTCAATATTGTGGATTATTCAGATGGATGCGTTTTTCATGGCTTTGACAGAGCCACAGTAGCTTTAATAAGACTTACAGCAATAAGCTCTGAGCCTGTGCCATAATGTATTGTGATGTTATTAAGGTTAGAGTGATAAAGATACTTACTTTTGCAGTAAAATGTACTGCTTAGACCAATTCATCAGGAGGCTTGAGGGCGTCTTCAAGTGGCATTTCATGGGAGTGAACAATTTTCATTGACAATGTTTTTCTTTTTGAACCATGGGTTCTGGGGGTTCTGAACCCGATATGACATACAATGTTTGTTTGTTTTTTTAAATATAGGATTACTCAAACATGCATAAACCACTCAGAAATAGAACTATCAATGAGATAACAGTAGAGGAATCACTCAAAATAAACCTATTCGTAGGCTATTACTAGATAAGAGGAAAACAACAAAGTAAAAAGAAAATATATAAATATACTGCATTATATGTTTTTAATCTTATTTTATTTTTTATGCATACAGTTTAATCAAAATATGAAAGCAGATTTTTTTTTTTTCCCTGAACAAACATCATTATAAAGCTGTCAACATTCATTCATTATGCCTTCACTTAGCTTCAAATTGACCACAATGCATTGCAGCAGATTTTATTTAACGCATCACCTACCACTGTCCCACTTTTTTACTATTTGAGCTAAAAAATATACCCAAATAGAGCATTATCTGTCACCTTACTTTCCTGTGGACTTTTTGAGGTTGTTAGCTTGTTTTGGGAGCACCTATGGGTGCAGGGGTGGTGTGGGCGGTTTGTTTGTAGGATGTGAATATGCCGTACACATATCCATCTTCTTTACTCAGACATAAGACCCAGTGAGCTGTTTTATCATGGGCTCTTTTTGCAGTCAGTGTCACACTAAACAGGCAAAAAAGAACAAAGATATGAAGATGAATCACAGACAGAGCCCTCACTCACGTTCAATAAAAGAATTAGAAACATAAGAACGACGGGGAGAGTCAGGGGAGAGACAATGGGACTGGAGACGACTGGACTGGCTATAATTTCTAAAAAGGATCAAATTGTTCTGAATTGGATTTATTATTGGGGTAATTCTTTGGGTTTTTACTTAACAGAACATTAAGTGGTTTATGTCATGAAGGAAGAAAAAGACTTACAGTATATGGAGTCCAGAATAGGTCATGGACATGAGAAAACATATTTTTGGAACTGCAGAAGACATTATGATCTTAATACACGCATCATTCCATAAGGTTAAGATGCTAATATTTTACATAATTAAACACACTGTAAGAAATATTGTCTGCCAATTATTTTTAAATAAAATATCGCAACTGTTTCTACTCAATTTGGAAACTATAATTATTATCATCTTCATCTAAAAAATTCTTAAAACATCATAGCATACTGACAGAGTTCCTGGAACCTTTTTGCTGTGAGGTGAGTGTGTTGTCCACTCAGCTGCCATATATCTAGACTATATACTGTACTTAAAATTCTATTTTTACATATTAACATAACACAGCAACAGTGTTATAATACATTTTTCATTATTTCAATAAAGCTTAAATTGTAATTCATTAATACTTTATTCTTTTTTTTACTTTCTGATTAAGCATGGCAACAGAATAGTCGGCTGCTTTTGTGGCTACTTGATTCGGACATTAAGCAGTTTTTGAAACCTTTTGTTTTTTGAGCTCAGTTTTTAACATTTTATCAGTTGGATGTTGTGAAATAAGCTGCCATGGAGCTGCCATTTCAGATGCTGTAGACTTTTTGCAGCAAATGTGGCAGAAGACCTTCCAGAAGAAATACTCCAAGACATTCCAGAGAAAACACTTTGAGGGAATGAACCATTTCAGTACTAAGTGAAACACTAGAGCGGAATAAGAACAAGGCTTTTCCTGTTGTGTTCACCTGGTGCCTCTTGTACGCTGGTGTGACGCTGCAGGACACAGAGGATGGACAGTTTTGGCTCTTCCTCTCAAACTGCCCTGACACAGGATCTGCTGACCCCATCTGACCAGTCCTCCTGTTAAACTGCACTGAGACTCAAAGGTGACTGAGAAGTGCAGTGTAAATTTTGCAGCAAATTGTATTTCCCTCAGGATCAGTTAAGTATCTCTGTGTCGATATATTAACGGATTTTATAATCTGTGACACCCATGGATAATTTGCACATTTTAAATTGCAGTATTGATCTAAAACTACTTAATAAAAGAAACAAGTCTGCTAAATTCATTAGAAAACTACAGTGCCCAATTGGAGCTGATGTCGTAAACGTCATGTTAACAAAGACTCGCAGATCAGCCTAGCGAGTAATAGTACCAAAATGCTGCAGAATCCTATGTGTGTCACAGATTAAGAAAATAAAATTGGAGAACAAAGTAAGTAAAGCTTAAAGATTGCTCAAACATGCATGAATCACTTCAAATTTCGTTTCGAGAGAGTAAATGAGAAGAGGAAACAACTGTAACATGTTGAAAAGCTCTGAAAAGTCGATTTGGAATAATAGGTCCACTTTAATTAGCCTTTGTGGGATCCAATAATTCTCCATCCTGATCCGCGCCTTCGGACTTCTGAGCTCCTGTGTTTTAAAATATCATCTCTTCTCTCATGCCCCAGCGCTAAAAATACAACTCAAAAGAACAGCGCAATCTCTTATTTATCTTTCTCTGTGAGTGGCTGTGGGGCCATTGTTCCTGCTCGTTGTCTTCCAAACTGATGAGGGCATTAAAAACCACCATTGATTCACAGACAGTTTTCATTTCCTCTGGCTTGAGTGCGCCCACATGTCTTCAAGCATCTCAGTTTCAAAAGAAAATGATGAATATTTGAATGGAAAAGTTCACTAAAAACCCAGGAGGAGGAAGAATTTCAGATTATAGTGATTGAGGAAGATCACCGGAGCATCTGGCCAACTTTTTGAGAGATTCTTGCGTCATACAGCTCTTTGCGGGTAATATTAGTGTGTCAGTCATAGTACTTGAGAATGGCATTTCATCAAAGTAAGATTTCCTCCATCCATAGAAGGACTGCGCCCGCCCCACTGAGCCACAGCTGTCACCCAGGATCACGAATGATGACTCTGGAAGTTTCCTTGAACAAAAGGAGCAGGTTTGTCTACAGTGTTACAGTTTTAAGCGTGGTGGTTTCATGACTTTGATGGAGGAGGAATGATTTTGAGGGAATATGAGTTAGCACATAACTTTACCAGATTTTGTGAGTTATGTACATAGACTGTGTAAATAAATGGACATAGCTTACTCGCTGACGACCACATTCCACATAGCAAGTGAGCATGGGAGCTCTTCAGGTTCCATCGACTCTGCGTCTAATTCACTTTACACTGAAAATTTGTCACGCCTCTCTCTGTAACTGCTGCAGTAGGCCTTGTCATTTTGGTCTTAAAATGTTTGTATTAACCTTCTCTACATAATCCTGGTGTTTTTATTCCTCCAGTTTCAAAAGATCAGAGCATTGTACTTCTAGTTTAGATACAAGACAAAACTGCGTTATTATTTGTGAAATGTGGTGCAATACTTCAGATACGTGATTTGTAAAGCATAAAAGATTGGCGATAAAGTAAGTAGAGTCAGTATCACTAATCTGCAGCTTGACCTCGATCAGTGCGCTGTGCGGATGTAAACAGACACATGTGAACTACTTTCGCCTTTTTACTTTTAAAGAATGCTTCAAACTGGATACGTAGCGCTGTTTTGTGGACTGGATATCATTATTTGTGGAGGACAATTTCTATGGATAATATGGATGTGATGCTGCACTTTAAAATTACCACTTTACGAGAGGTAAGTTATATAGACTTGTCATTATTTTCGCTATATCCCAAGTTTGTATTTCACATCACTGTGTCTGTTAGAGGCCACACAAACAACATCCTATGTGTGTCATGAGGCCTAAGAAAATAGTGTGATTTTAATTGTGTTGGGTTTGGTGGGGTTCAGACATAAACATCTTAATCTCACTGCTCAAAACATCTCACTGAAGAACTGATTACAATCACTACAATCACAACTGAACCTGAGTTGCTATTTTTTTCTCCCTTTCAGTATATGGACAGGTCATGCCTCATGTGAAAGCTCAGAACCTCCAGAATTCCCTCACTGAGCTGCAGAGACTGCACAATATGTAATGTTTTCAGCATTAGCAATGGCGTAGCATTTGGCAGTGCAGCCAGTGCGACGCATCGAGGCCCACAGCACTTTGAGGTTGAAGGCTAAAATCAGCCCCCCTCCACAGTACAAACTCGGTATAAACGACTGTCAACGTAAACGATGCGTACTCAACTGTAGAGGTAGGGCCTATGGATGTATGTATGTCACACAGCGATGGGTCGAAATGACGTGGGTTGGAGGCAGGGGTTGCACTGGGGCCTTGTGCAACTATGCTATGCCACTAAACATTAGAAAGTGTCTTTAGAACCAAACTCTAAATTATAACATAAATAAGCCATTTTTGTGACTAAGCATTACAAGTGTTATAAAAGTAAGTAAAGACGGGTCAGACGAAGAACGGTTCAGAAGCCCCACATGATGAGGAACACACAGAGGCCAGTTACGTCGCCCGGATTGGCGTCACCGGGGCCTCACCCTGGAGCCAGGCCTGGGGTGGGTGCTCGTCAGCGAGCGCCTGGTGGCCGGGCCGGGCCTTCCCCCACAGGGCCCGGCCGGGCTTAACCCGAAGGAGCGATGTGGGGCCGTCCTCACGTGGGCCCACCACCCGCAGGAGGAGCCATATGGGACCGGTGCAGAGAGATCTGGGCAGCAGTCGACGGCGGGGGCCTCGGCGACCAGATCTCCGGACATGGAGACTAGCTCTGGGGACATGGAATGTCACCTCGCTGGGGGGAAGGAGCCTGAGCTTGTGCGGGAGGTTGAGCGTTACCGACTAGATATAGTCGGCCTCACCTCCACGCACAGTTTGGGCTCTGGAACCCAACTCCTTGAGAGGGGCTGGACTCTCCATTTCTCTGGCGTTGGCCGCGGGGAGCGGCGGCGGGCTGGTGTGGGCCTGCTCATTGCCCCACAGCTCAGCCGCTGTGTGTTGGAGTTCACCCCGGTGAACGAGAGGGTCGCGTCCCTGCGCCTTCGGGTCGGGGACAGGTCTCTCACTGTGGTGTCGGCCTACGGGCCGAACAGCAGTGCTGAGTACCCGGCCTTCTTGGAGTCCTTGGGAGGGGTACTAGACAGTGCACCGACCGGGGACTCCGTTGTTCTCCTGGGGGACTTCAACGCCCACGTGGGCAACGACAGTGACACTTGGAGAGGGGTGATTGGGAGGAACGGCCTCCCCGATCTGAACCCGAGCGGTGTTTTTTTATTGGACTTCTGTGCTAGTCACGGTTTGTCCATAACGAACACCATGTTCGAGCACAAGGGTGTCCATAAGTGCACGTGGCACCAGGACACCCTAGGCCGGAGGTCGATGATCGACTTTGTAGTCGTGTCATCTGATCTCCGGTCACGTGTCTTGGACACTCGGGTGAAGAGAGGGGCTGAGCTGTCAACTGATCACCACCTGGTCGTGAGTTGGGTTCGCTGGCGGAGGAGGAAGCCGGAAAGACCTGGCAGGCCCAAGTGTGTAGTGAGGGTCTGTTTGGTCTGTCTGGCGGAGCCCTCTGTCAGAGGGACTTTCAACTCGCACCTCCGGGAGGACTTCTCCCGGATTCCGGGGGAGGCTGGAGATATGGAGTCCGAGTGGGCATCATTCTCGGCCTCTATTGTCAATGCGGCTGCTCGGAGCTGTGGGCGTAAGGTCTGTGGTGCCTGTCGAGGCGGCAATCCCCGAACCCGGTGGTGGACACCGGAAGTAAGGGATGCTGTCAAGCTGAAGAAGGAGTCCTATCGGGCCTTGCTGGCTCGAGGGACTCCTTGAAGCAGCTGACGGGTACCGGCGGGCCAAGCGTGCTGCAGCCCGTGCAGTCGCGGAGGCAAAAACTCGGAGCTGGGAGGAGTTCGGGGAGGCCATGGAGGAGGACTATCGGATGGCCTCAAAGAGATTCTGGCAAACCGTCCGGCGCCTCAGGAGGGGGAAGCAGTTCTTCACCAACACTGTTTACAGTGCGGGGGGAGAGCTGCTGACCTCGACTGGGGACGTTGTCCGGTGGTGGAAGGAATACTTTGAGGATCTCCTCAATCCCACTGTCACGTCTTCCGAGGAGGAGGCCGAGGCTGGGGACTCGGAGGCGGACTCATCCATCACCCTGGCTGAAGTCACTGAGGTGGTTGGAAAGCTCCTTGGTGGCAAGGCTCCGGGGTTGGATGAGATCCATCCTGAGTACCTTAAGTCTCTGGAAGTTGTGGGGCTGTCTTGGCTGACACGCCTCTTCAACATCGCGTGGCGGTCGGGGACAGTACCTCTGGACTGGCAAACCGGGGTGGTGGTCCCTCTGTATAAGAAGGGGGACCAGAGGGTGTGTTCCAACTATAGGGGGATCACACTCCTCAGCCTTCCCGGTAAGGTCTATGCCAGGGTACTGGAGAGGAGTTGGGAGTTTGCCCAACCAGTCCACATGTGCTTTGTGGACTTGGAGAAGGCATTCGACCGTGTCCCTCGTGGTGTCCTGTGGGGGGTGTTCTGGGAGTATGGGGTCCGGGGCCCTTTGCCCCGTCCGGGGCTGTCCGGTCCCTGTATGACCGGAACAGGAGCTGTGTTCGCATTGCCGGCAGTAAGTCAGACCTGTTCCTGGTGCATGTTGGACTCCGCCAGGGCTGCCCTTTGTCACCGGTTCTGTTCATTGTGTTTATGGACAGAATTTCTAGGCGCAGTCAGGGACCGGAGGGGGTCCGGTTTGGGGACCACAGGATCTCATCTCTGCTGTTTGCGGATGATGTTGTCCTGTTGGCTTCATCGAACCAGGACCTGCAATGTGCACTGGGGCGGTTTGCAGCCGAGTGTGAAGCGGCCGGGATGAAGATCAGCTCTTCTAAGTCTGAGGCCATGGTTCTCGACTGGAAAAAGGTGGCTTGCCCTCTCCGGGTGGGTGGGGAGTCTTTGCCTCAAGTGGAGGAGTTCAAGTATCTCGGGGTCTTGTTCACGAGTGAGGGAAGGACAGGCGGATCGGTGCAGCTTCGGCAGTGATGCGGTCGCTGTATCGGACCGTTGTGGTGAAGAGGGAGCTGAGCCGAAAGGCGAAGCTCTCGATTTACCGGTCAGTCTTCGTTCCTACTCTCACCTATGGTCATGAGCTCTGGGTAGTGACCGAAAGGACGAGATTGCGGATACAAGCGCTTGAAATGGGTTTCCTCCGCAGGGTGGCTGGGCGCTCCCTTAGAGATAGGGTGAGGAGCTCAGTCACACGGGAGGAGCTCAGAGTAGAGCCGCTGCTCCTCCACGTCGAGAGGAGCCAGTTGAGGTGGCTCGGGCATCTGTTCCGGATACCTCCTGGGCGCCTCCCTCAGGAGGTGTTCCGGGCATGTCCCGCCGGGAGGAGGCCCCGGGGAAGACCCAGGACACGCTGGAGGGACTATGTCTCTCGGCTGGCCTGGGAACGCCTCGGGGTCCCCCCAGAGGAGCTGGAGGACGTGTCTGGGGTGAAGGAAGTCTGGGAGTCCCTGCTTAGACTGCTCCCCCCGCGACCCGGCCCCGGATAAGCGGACGAAAATGGATGGATGGATATATATATATATATATATATATATATATATACATAAAACACAGGTTCTAAAATTCTTACTGTCCCTTTAACTTCAAATTATAGCTGAGCTGATCTCCCC
The DNA here is from genome assembly GCF_026225935.1 of Boleophthalmus pectinirostris. Classification (NCBI taxonomy): domain Eukaryota; kingdom Metazoa; phylum Chordata; class Actinopteri; order Gobiiformes; family Gobiidae; genus Boleophthalmus; species Boleophthalmus pectinirostris. The sequence continues at coordinate 14,446,679 of NW_026571190.1, read as the reverse complement.
AATACTTTTTATTGTTGCTTGAGTAATTTATTGGAGCACTATTTTGTACTTTTATGGTTTATGGTTATTTCGAAATATAGGTGCTTACAATTTTTTGGCTGCTATATACACTCACTAGGTTTTTTATTTTGATAAATTTCAAACAACATTTTATATTTTAGGCAAGAATAAAAGAGAATGTGGATCTGAGAGAGATCTGGCTGCATAAATGCCAAATAAATAAACAAAATATTACATAATTCATTCAACCATTATTACTCATCAAAATTTCTAAAATATGCCCTACCACTCAATTAAAAGCATTATGTCATCAGCTGAAAAAGCCTGTTTGTTTGTCTGGCCTCTAAATCAACATCTCATTTGTAACAGTGTGGTGAATCTGCCAATACAAGCTCTCTGCTCTGTTTCTATGGGCCCATTATGTAGCAGTTCACAAAGACATAAGCAGTGTTTTTATGCATTACCATTTCAGACAAAACACGAAAATTGTCTCTCCTCTCTCACTGCTGCACTTACAATACCAGATGACACTAATCCAGAGCCAGGACCATTACCTGCTTTGTGGTCATAAAAAACGCAATGATGGTAGCAACGCCGGCAATGTTATCCAACAGCCCAGGCAGTATACACTCTTATGGGTTTATGTTAGGTTCTTAAAGGCACTGTACCTGATATTTACTGTGTTATTCCTCACTTACCTTATGCATTCCAAGCATCCTCATTATTCACCACAATGAGTTCACAAGTGCTTTTCCCAACATTCAGAGGCCAGGGTGGAGTTTTGCAACACAAGTAGCAACTGTGCAATTCTTGGTTCTGGAACAATAAAGCATTTTATACCTAAAAACAGTACACAGCAGATTTATTTTGACCTAATACTAGGTCCCAGTGTATCAGTTAATGGGTGAATGGCAGCTTGATGTAAAGCGCTTTGAATGCCTTGAACGTGATAAAGCACTGTATAAAATTGTGACCATTTACTATTTATGGTATTTTTTGGACTATAAGTCACTCCAGAGTATAAGTCACACCAGCCAAAAAATGCTTAATGAAGAAGAAAAAACATATATAAGTCGCACTTTTTGGGAGAAATGTATTTTATAAAATGAAAGACCAAGAACTGACATTTCATCTTGAAAGGCAAGTTATAGTAATAACAATATAACAGAGAACAACAGGCTGTTAACGTCACATATGAACAGTTATTCAGATAACTATAGCATAAACAACAGAACAAGTTTACCAAACTCTCCATCTCACTCCAAATCACTAAAGCCACTGAATTCTTCATCCTTGGTGTCACTTCTGAGCAACTCCGCGACCTCCAGAGGCAAACAGAGCGCCACTTCTTCTTCTGCATAGCTGTTGTCAGACTCAGCATCAGCTCCAGTTAGAATAATCCTGACAGGATGGTTTTGGTTGTCACTGAAGTCCAGGTTTTGTCGATCCTTCCAATGACTTCCATGAAAGTTGCATGGTGCACCCTCCCAGTTGCCGTGAAGCTGTGTTCTTCATCCCCGCTTTTCCCCAGTCCCTCAAGTTTCTCGCTCACTCTAAATTTTCTTTCTGCTGCTTGATTACTGTTTTCGGCTGAATATTTCAGTTCTTGCAGTAGGACAGTGGCTCTTTCTGCAGGAGACATGTGCAGTAAAGCCAAGACAGCGGTAGAGTAATAGGAGTAACAGATACTGGCACACAAGCCTGGAGCCTCTCGCAGCTGTCAGTGTGAACATTTTAATATATAAGTTGCATCGGAGTATAAGTTGCAGAACCATGAAAAAAAAGTGCGACTTGTAGTCCGAAAAATATGGTACTGCTACTTTAATCTTGTTGATATGTTGTTTTTTTTTAGTAATTTGTTACATCCATCATTGTTGGTTGGTTTTTGAATCCTGCTCTCGATGGTTGAGAGTTCAGATCCACTGTATAACAAGTTGGAGGTGTGATTCCAGCTCCCACAGATGAATGCTGTCTTTGTGTCCTTGGGCAAGACACTTAACCTACCTCACCCCTAGTGTCTGCAAACACTGGTGTATGAATGTGTGTATGAATGTGTGTATGAATGTGTGAGTGTTCATTCTTAGTGCTTTGAGTGCCTTGAATGGGGAAAAGCGCTATATAAAAATGTGACCATTATTTTTCATTATCTTTTTCTGGAAAAGGCAATATTAAACTAAAATGGTTTAATAATAGAAGCGGGTCTGACTTCCTATTCAAAACTGCTGTGCTGAGAGGCTCTGCGGGTGGCATTTCAACATAGGAAGCAGCATGTTTTCATTTATGTGCTTTTATTGTTGAAAAATGGTTATGTGACATTTTTCCCTGGAGTCTGGATTCTTTCATTAGTCCCAGGTAAGAACATTGCACTGAAGAAGCTCTAAAATGAATGTCATGGTAATTTAAGTATGCTTTAGAATATAAAATAAAATAATATCTAGTAATTTATAATGTAAATTTGATTGTCCATTCCCTTGTATTGTGTTTACTATTAGTATTAATTTGCTATTCCTATGCTAAGTTTTTAGTTTTCGCTGATATTTGGACAGTTAAATTATTGCCTGTTCTCCAGGTTTCTTGAATAAAGGATCTTTATTTTGACATCACTTTTATGGTTGAGATGTAGCTACAACAAACCCCATAGGATTGGCTTAAAGGGCCTATATTACATTACTTTTGGTTCTATTTTATAATGTTGTTTCCTAGGATCTAACAATAACCAAAATATTGTGATATTGTATTGTCAAAGATCTCACAATAATATCGTGGATCATCACAACATACATATTGAATTACAAGTCTCTTTGGAGTTATGGTGCAGCAATAGACTACAGAGAGTTGTACAGACTACAAAGGGGGAACTACATAGACCATGATCCTTTGCTCCATTTCAGTGTAGACTACATGAAGAAATAACAGTTCTAAACACTTTTAAGTCTTAGTTCTTTGGATTAAGTCTTGTCAAGAGGGAAAAATAGCATATTAACAGTTGTGTTGCCCTCCACAAAATATCACAATAAATATCAAACCATGAGATGTATATTGTGAGAATATCTTACAGAAAGATTTGGATATTGTTACATTCCTAATCGTGAGCCTCCCCACCATATTGTGAGCTTTCCCATGATATCACAATAAATATCGTATCGTGAGGTTCATACCGTGACCATATCGTATCATGAGACTTGGATATCATTACACCCTTATTGTTTCTTCATCAAAAACTTTTCCGGGGTCATGTTTTCATTCACACATATTTAACACACAAACCAAATTTAGGCTGAGTTCTTCTCTCAAATAAAAAACACCCCGTTCCTCCTTGTGATGTCATGGAAGGCCTGGAATTGCTGATCTCTCAGAACTAAAGGTGAAAGGAGCTGTTAACTTGAAAACTACAGCTTCAAGACATCACAAGTTGGAAACATAGAGAGACTATAAAGACAGATAAAGAGTTACGCAAACATGACCGGTGAATGAAACAAAACACAACTCCAGGTGTGATTTTGAGGAGGCAGCAGCATCATAACACGGCTGACCTTTAAGAAATTTGTATTATTAAGACATTATTGATGGTCATATTGTATTGCCTGGTTCCACTTTCCTGCTTCTTTAAAGTCATTTCCTGCAGCTAGTTGGAGCCCGGTGCTCTGGGAGTGCGTACTGCAGAGCTGTGGCAGAGAAGCAGTCAGGCTCGCCAAAGTTATGAATCCAGTTTAAGTGAAATATGACAAGTAATGAAGTCAAGCCAAATGTCTAGTCAAATGAAGCCATCCATTCTGTCATTTTAGCATTTTTTCATTCCACACGCACAATATTTCTTAATTCACAATTGCTAAGTAGTTAACAGACGCAGACAAGATAAAAAGTTTGCTATGTAAATCCTTGTCACCATGATTGGTTTTCAGTGACAGGACGAGGAAGGGGGGGACGTCAGAGCCTTCAGCGTGCCAAAAAACACAAATAAAAGTAATTAAACTCAGCAACATCATCAATCTCCCAAACAGTCGTGTGGCAGTTTGGTCTCCACTCAGAATTAACACTGGCCAAGATCCAAAGGAAGATGTTCAGTGGACGCAGCTGCAATCAAGGGCTTTCTTTGCCAATCATAACATAAAATAATAACACAGTATTTGGGGTGCAAATGTGTCCAAAAATAACATTCTATTTAATAGTTTGAGCCCCTTAGTCATTCTTTTATTTGGACTGAATAAGGCATTCACATTTGCTTTGGTTTGATCCTGGTGTGGATTTGGTTAGTCCAGGTTAAGTTCGCTTGTAAACATTCATCTACTGTATAATTACCCGTGGTAGTTGTAGTAAATAGTTGTGGGGCAAAAGTGTATAGAGTGGAAGAGGAATGTTCTGACCAGTGATACCGCCACTGTGTCCTTGAGCAAGAGTTCATCCACCTTGCTGGCGTGAATGTGGTTTATAGGAGAGTGATTGGTGGTGGTTGGAGAGGCCATAATAGGCGCACAATGACAGCTACAAATTTTATACTGGCACAGATGGGCTGTACTCACTCTTCACAGGTTCACAGTTCTCAAGTTTTATTCTTGAGTGTAGGTTCTTTCTCTGTGGAGTTTACCTGTTTCTTCCTGTGTCTGGGTTTCCTACAGACTCTTGAACCTGCAAGCCAAAACACAATAGGTAAAATGCTTGAGTTAAGCCAACCAGACTTACCCAGGCTGACACCACCTACTGCCTCCATTCATAGGAATTCATATCAGAATACAAGAACCCTGGAAGTTGTAGACCACGCACCGGCCAATCAGCGAAGAGCTGTGAAGCCATGACTGGATCCCTTTTTGTGGTACAGCACAACGGTAAAGAAAGTGATTGAGATGAATATAGATGAAGTCATACATTTTGTGTTGGCAACGATTCCCGAGATCGAGGATTTAAAGCCAGAACAACGAAGAATGTTTGGTGAATTTTATCAAGAGAAAAGACATTATTTCTTCCTACGGGATTTGGGAAAAGCTTAATTACCAGTTAGCTCCGTAAGCAGCACACTACATAGGTCACAACCAAATAGCAGCGAGTGGTTAAATAAAAAAGTCCCCCCTACCATCGAGCGAATGTATCCTAATGCTGCGAGGTCAGACGGTTTCCACGAAGTGAAACCGGCTGATGAATCAGGCTAAGCCACCTCCCTGTGAGTCCCTGTGCTCTTCTCTGTTCCAGATTGCCCGAGCGACACTGAAGAATCGCAAGAGGACAAATTTCCCTTAAAAAAAGTTTTTGTCAATTTTTTTTTCTCAGTCATGACACAAAATTACAGCCAATGATTACAAAACTTTTTCACTAAACCAAAATGACATGTTTCTTGAGTGCAGTTGTGGTAATATTCAGCACTAAGGTTTTGATGAAAACTTGAAACTTGATAAGACTCTTATGAAACCAAATGAAATTAACTTATAAATACCACACAGGGACTTCAATGATAAACCTTGTACCCAGATCCACAGACACACGACTGTAGACTCCAGCAGAGACATGGCTCACTGCAGCCGAGGCACTTTATGATCAAATTATTGTGCAGCGTTTGATTAGATGAGAGGCGCACATATCAGTCTGGTGTGAAGGGATCAGGCGGAGAGCAGGGAACGTACGCGCCGCTCCCATCCTGAATATTGATGTTTAAGTGCATTAAGAGATGTTCGCAGTGTAATCCAATCGATTAAGCATTTTCATTTGCCCCAGCGCCATACATCACACAGGGCATCCACGTGAAAGGACCAGATCAACATGGAACTGTGATCTGTGGGGGTCTGATCAGGTTCAACTTAATCTACTTTAAATATCATGTGTACAAACATTTCAAAGCTCACTCTACACATCTGTAATAGGAATATGTGTTTGTTTGAAGCTATTTGACTTTGCCCAAGTACAGACACTATGCAGCAAAACTTGAATTTCCCTTGGGATCAATACAGTCTCTTTTTCTCTCTCTCTAATCAGGAAGTGTACATTAGCATGCTTGGCAGTGAAAGTCATCAGGGGAATAATTAAGATGCTTGGAATGTAAAAAGTAAAAAAGGTATAACTCTGAACCACGGTGAACTGTTTAAAGTTTTTCTACCAATGACAGTGAGGTCAAATCAACTTTACCTTGTTTGATGTTGAAAAGTCAATGTCCCTTTTCAAATAAATAAATAAATAAATACATTCAATTAGTTATTTTGTTTTGCTGAACTTACTTTTAGTACAGAACAAAAACCCTGTCACTGCTCCTATCTCATTCTTCAAACTATCTGAACTGCTAATTAGCTTTTACTTTGAGTCATTGTCAAAGTACTGCATATTAAACTAATTATTTTAAAAATATACTCCACCATACTTTTTGAATTTATTTTCAGACTTAAAATGCTTGGAAGGACAGTTAGTTTTCTGCATTTGACCCAACCTTCACCCCATCAATTCAACCCATAAATCTTCAAGACTGGTTAGGTTGCCTGTCAGGAGCACAGACTCATTTCCAAATGATCTTGGTCAAAACCTACCAGGCTGTCCTGATGAGCCAAGACTACTTTTTCCATGCTATATAAAGCCGGGAATGATTGGTGGGCAGGTTAGCCAATCACATACATACATGGTCTATTGTTATACAAAACTAAAAAAAAGAGAAAGAACACAAAAGACTATGATCATTTTCACACTGCCACTACTTAGGTCGACATAAAAGAGCGTCCACTCTGAGAGCAGAGTGTGGTGTTGCATTCTCATTCACAGTTCACGGCCGTTTGAAACAGGTGGTCTTGGAGCAGCTCCAATCACACTCTGGAGTAGGACGAGTGCAGTGTGAATGCGGCCAACCTTCCTGGCCTGCAGGAAAAGAAGGATTACCAGATTTCTGTAGATCTTCTGTATTAGAAAATACATGGGAAACCAATCTGGATTCTAGGCTCGGAGGATTGGTCTACTGTGCATGTTGTGGGTTGATAGCATCATAATATAGCCAGAGTCCAGACTGGCAGTGTTTGAAATAATATATTTAAAATGAATATATTTACTACTGAATATCTTGATTAAAATGTATGTTTATTCTGATGCATGGTCCAATCAGTGTATTATATTCTGAACACATTGAGTTGCATTATATTATAAGATAAAAACACAATAAAGGATTAAAAAAGCTTTTGTTCCACCATTTTGATTAGAGAAAGAAAAATTACCCTCACACTCATTGCTTCAGTAATAGGATTCTGTTCAAAGTTCCATTGTAAACATGTCCAGTAAGCATTGACAAAAAAGACTGATGTGCAATCTGGCAAATTAACATTTCAACTCTAAATGTGTTTAGCAGTTTGTATGTTAAAAAAAAAACAAAAAAAAAACTTCAAAAATCACACCCTTTACAATTTAGTAATTTTGGTCCATTCATAATGTGCATGATAAATTGCCAGAATATATTTCAAATGAAAGTGTACAGCATATTTAGTCTGATTATGCATTTTTGTACTTGTATTTAGTTTTGTCCCCAACACTGCCAACCAGTCAGCCACCACACTACCTTACTCCTATTTTAAAATGAAATTTAAAAAAAGCAATTCCAGGAATAAATCCATGCATGACCTCAGAGATTGTGGTTGTGTTAGGTCAGTTCATTCACTGCCCATAGACATAGAGCATCATTATGGACCATCTCATGTCTGTGATTAAATAAACCTGGTGAATAGTGAAGGTTCTTGTGATAAATCTGACCAGCGGGTGTCACTCGGGTTAATTAAAAGACGCGTCAGCTCCGAATGACGACGATTGATCTGCTGAAAGACGTGTGAATCATATTTTACTCCGTAGCGTTACATGATTTAGATCCACCATTTTGTACAAGATTTATGGAATGTCCTTGACTGCATGCCATTTAAATGCATGTCTGGATTCTTTGAGCATGTCATATTAAAGGGTAACGACAGATAATACTAGTCAAGTTTAAGAAAACAGTTGCACTTTTTAAAAACAAAATTGCATACATTTTCATATTATAAATCAAGTTTTATCCAATATCGAAGTGTAATCCTCCACAGACTTGTAACTGTGATCAAAACGTTTGTTAAAAAATTTGAGGAATAAAGTATACCTAAAACCAAGTAAGGTTAGCACTTCAGATCTACAATATATTTAAAGGGCCCATATTACACTATTTTCTGATCTATGTTGGCATGTTTCCTCATCAAAACTTTTAAACCCCATACACTTTCTATAGGATAATTTTGATGATTTCAGTCCTGGAATTGCCAATCTCTACTGAACAAAAGGTAAAAGGTAGCTGGTAACTTGAAAACTATCGCTACATGACATCACAAGGTGGAAAAAGCACTTTGAGTTTTAGAGGTGTAGCCGGACTAATAATAAAGAGTTATGCCACATTATAACATGGCTTGAAGCTCACTAGAGTTCATTTTGCATAATACAGGACCTTTAAAAGTGTAGCATTTTATATTTAAGCAAGTTGAATTTTTTTATTACAGGCAACTTTTTTTTCCTTTTTAAACTTTCATAACATTATATAAACTCTACTCTGCAGTGAGGTTTTTGTGAAAAGAAGAAGTATAAAATTAATGGTTGCGTCCCACTGAATCCTCTGAAAACTCAAAAAGCAAAACTAAAAAATATGATTGTAGGCTTGCATTATAATTTTATGGGATGGCAGAGTACTTCCTCCTTTTGTCTTCTGAAAGTTTCTCTGTCTGCAGGATATGAAACACCTGTTATTTGCACAAACATTTATTTTCATCAATTGTTTGATTGTTTTAATGACACATTCTAACTTTTTTTCTCAAATACTTCACAAGTACAAACTTAGGTATTCATTTGTGTACTGTAGCTTTTGTTATTTACACATCAGGTAATTTTCAGTTTATTCTAAAGAGAGACAAGAGCCTGAAAATATTATTGAATCTTTGCAGCTGATCTGAGCTGAGCAGAGGTGATTCTAACTGTAGACACTGCTCTGTCTGAAGCCTAGAAATCTTTTTTATGTGTCTGAAGCTCTATTACTCAAGATTTTAATCTGAGCTTGGTTTTTACACAACCTGACCAGAAAGAACTGACTTAGCTGAAACTACAAAAGATGAGATGATTTGTGCTCTTGAACAAGTCCCTCACATAAAATTGCAGTCACAAGCTTTGGCACAGTTTTTCAATTAGTCACGCTCACCTTTTTGTTGAAAATGGAACTCCTAAACTGGACCATGAACGCTCGCATTGATCACAGCCTCCTGAAAATTAGTTTAGTTTAAATTCATTTTGTATTTTTTCTTGAGCTTTCAGACTTAACTTTAAAACTTTTTTGACATTGCTTGCGTATGTGTGCATTGTTTCTCCATGGTAACTTGCTGAAAATTCCACCACAGTGATACATATAAAACACCACCAGCATGAGGTCACTGAAGCATCAATTTACAAGAAGTAACATAGCAACATAGGCATTCATGATTCAGTTGCAATATTTTGCATTTAGATTTTGTGAAAATCTACACAACACACCTATAAAATGGGGATATTGGTAATTAAAGTTGAATTCTCCAGTGATTATGCAATGATGTAGCCAGGCTGGTGCCACCTACTGCCTCCACTCAATTTAATTTATCTTCAACGACTAGGTCAGGAATCTGAATACACTAGACCAGGGGTGTTCACACTTTTTCAGCATGTGAGCTACTTACAAAATTACCAAGTCATAAAGATCTACCTAATACAAAGCCAAGCAAACTGCACTGAAACACTCTGTGCCCCTTTTTTGGACCCTCACCCACAGTTTGAGAACCTCTTCTTTAAGAGAACTTCCTCTGGCACTTAACAAAAAACTGTGGAAAAAGTGAAGGAATTGGGTAAGATTTTTAAACCTGTTTTTTAAAGTTCCAAACTGGAGTTGCATTCTTTTCTGGTGTTGCAGTGATATTTACCAGCCTCTGCACGTTTACCAAACCAAACGCACATCGTGGCAAACACAAATGCATTTGTGCATTTGTGAAGACAAACTTCAGCCAAATGTGGCAGTAGGTCTGTTCTGTAGATCTGCTCTATGCTGTAGACCTGCTTTGTGCCAACACTGTAACACAAATTTAGACTCGTTTTTGCTTCACGTTTGGTCTTGCTCTTCTAATCAGCCGCACTGTGGAAGGGGCTTGTGTTCGCTGTACGCAGGAAGGAGCGAGAGCGTGAAAAGGCGAGGGGCGGCGTGCTGACGTGAGGCAGATGGACAGGTAGGATGTTTAGGAAGTTTAACCTGCCCTGTGATGCACGCTGGTACACGAGGGCACACGCTGTTGCAGACGAGCCGTGTATAGGGAGCTTGTGTATTTGTGATGTGCCGTAGAGTCTCCGCGGGTTTCAAAAGAGCTCACAGGCTGCACTGGGACACCCCACACGCTCCTGCACCCCGCTACAAGTTTATTGCCAATAGCAGCGGCCGTAATGAAATATGATCGCACTTGTCCAGTGTCAGACCTTAAGTGAGAGACAAGACCGAGTCCAAACGCGAGTCCAAGACGAGACACGGCGATCTACCCACATGACCTTGGCGATCGACGTATTGAGCACCCCTGCACTAGACAGTTCGCAAAAACCCCGGAAGTGGGAGTTCGGGCACCAGCCAATCAGCAAAGAGCTATATATTCTGTGTTGGCAACCATTCTGATCGAGGATTTAAAGCTGGAACAAGGAGAGTGTTTGGTGAATTTTATCAAGGGGAAAGACATCATTGCCCTTCTTCATATAGGATTTTAGACCAGTTAGCCCTGTTAGTGGTGCATTACATACGTCACAACCAAATAGTAGCGATTGGTTAAATGAAAAAAAGTATCCACCTACCGTTGAGCGAACAAATTCTAATGCTGCGCGATCAGACAGTTTCCACGAAGTGAAACCAGCTGATGAATCAGTCTAGCAATGATGGGTATAGTAAATGCTCCACTGTGAATAAATAAATGCTCCACTGTGATTTTAAACATTTGGATGATTTCAGTCCTGAGTTGCCAATATCTACTGAACAAAAGAGCTAACTACAGCTTCATGACATCACAAGGTAGAACTGAGTTTTTGGGCTATGGAGATGTAGACAGACTAATAATAATAATAAAGGAAAAGTGTGAATGAAACATGCATGTTTTTGAGGACGTAACAACATTCTAACATGACTTAAAGCTCACAAGAGTCAATCTAACATAATATACGACCTTTAAGTGACATAGTATTTATGTAGTGTCAACATTTCATTTGTTTTAGATGCCTATCAATGGTTTTAGATGTTATGCAAGTCAAAAATCAACAGTTGAAGTATCAATCACCCAGAAATGGTTTACAATCTCAAAGCCGTATTACTTATCTTACCTTCATTTCACTAAACTTAAATAGATTTTAGAATTAGGTTTATGTATTTCCCTGTCTTTATCCTTTTTTTGTGTGAACCGGACAATCTGGGTGAGATTATAAAATTCATAATTGATCTTAAAACATATGTAGCTTTTTCTTTTGAAACCTATGACTATATTTTAAGACAGTTAATCCATTCAGTACATAAATATTTGACTGATGTACCACAGGGATCAGCTTCTTGTTTCCTTTCTGTACTTTAAGGGACTCATCTTCATCTAACTATAGCTGACAAAAGCTTTCCACTACCACCTTCGATGTGACAGCTTGTATCTGCTACACCCTTCACTGCTGTTCAGAGAGCACCCCGGGGTGTCTCTTGTCTCCTCCCTCCTCCCGTTCCCCACCTTATTTTTCTGAAGTAATTACCACGCTACGAACTCCGCCACAACCAGATCGGACAGATGTGATAAAAATAGCTGACAGGGATTTTGACATAATATTCACATTGTCTGATGCTGAAAGAAGGTTATAATGAATCCCAATGAGGCCCACCTGGATAATTATCTCAGTGTCATTCAGATATGTGGGATAAGACATTTGTTTGGCTAATGCTGCCGCCGATTGTCAAGACGGAGTGACTTCTGGACAACCTTGGCTCCGGAGTTTACGATGACTTTGTCTGCAGTGAAAATGCAGAGCTGCAAAGATATCCTTGAATGATAATCAACTGTCTAGTCCAGTGGTTTGTGCGTAGAGCTAGCTGGCCTTTATTTGCAGCATAAAAGCAAAACGGATGCTTCAAACAGATGGCTTCATAGAGTTTATAAGTGAAAGTAAGATCCAAGATGGAGGAGGGGACATTTTTGAAGCTGTCTCATGGCGTCGAGGGACTGGAGAGAAGAAGAAGAATGGCCCAAGAAGCACCTTCATGTGGTTATTTAGCAGAAAAGACAGACTTTGTTCAGCATACAGATTAACTATGCCCTCGAGTGGAGACACTGCACTGAATTTAGCCAGCCATACTTAGCCCAATGTCAGAACACAAATTCCACTGTAGATCATATAACTGTGAAGTATGTGTACAAAAAGGTCAAGAGTACTCATGTCCTGATGAACCTGATATGCCTTTTTTTATCACCCCAGATTTAAGAGTGTCGAATATGTTCATGTAACTCAGGATTCAGAGATAAGATATCGGGGTTCTGACTAATCAGCATTCATGTGTTTTTATCTCGAAAGTATGTCACCATCAATAAAATCACTCAGTCCTCCCATTAACAGAGTTTAAGAGAGCTAACCAATAAGATATGACTTCTCAAAACTAAATATTATTTGTTCATTTTAAATGTTTTAGTCAAAGAGGTCAAATTTGTCAAATGCTTAAACTGACAATTTGATCTGATTTCATTCCTTTGCATAGAGCTGTCATGTCAGTTGCAAAAGTTGGGCACAGAGTTTTGGCCTGAGTTCCTGAGTTGTTTTTTTCTGACTTGTGCCAGTGTTTATGTAGCCAGGCTGGCACCACTCAGTGCCTCCGCTCAGTTTCATTTCTCTCCAGCGACTAGGTCAGGAATCAAAATACAATAGACGGTTCGCAAAAACCCCGGAAGTGCAAGTTCGGGCACCAGTCAATCAGCGAAGAGCCATATATTCAGTGTTGTCAACGATTCCCAAGATCGAGGATTTAAAGCTGGAATAAAGAGAATGTTTGGTGAATTTCATCAAGGGGAAAGACGTTATTGCCCTTCTTCCTACAGGATTTGGGAAAAACTTAATATACCAGTTAGTCCCGTTAGCGATGCATTGCATACGTGACTACCAAATAGCAGTGATTGGTTCAATGGAAAAAGTACCCGCCTACTGTCGAGCGAACGAATACTAACACTGCGAGGTCAGACGGTTTCTATGAAGTGAGACGAAGTGAAACCGGCTGATGAATCAGGATAGTGTTTATGTACATTAGTGTTAGGTAGTTAAGTTAGTTTGTCCTAACAACACTGAAAGATGTGTCAAACGCAGAGGAATAATGTATTTCCCAGTGGGACGACCAAGTATACATTAAAGTTGGAGTACCTGACATTCTTGTACAAACTGACAAGTCAGACTGCTGTGTGCTGTCTGTGTCTAACAATGAAGTATTTTATCGATAGCAAATCCTGGAGAAAGAGCTGTGAAAAGCATTAGAACTGAACTGAATAAAAATGCTCTGCTTCACTTCACTGTATCAAAAAGCCAAAGCTGTGCACACATCCAAAAATGTATGCATGTGAATAATAGTGATATGCTAAAAGGTTTGGAAAGCTAAAAACGAATTTGAAATTGTAGTTTGAAAATATTAATTAAGAAAGTATTAATTGTGGTGGGTGAAAAAAATAGAGGGTTTTCACAACCTTCAGAGGCCAGACTGGAGTTTTGCCATCACAATAATGCAAACAACAACTAGCATACTAACAGCTAGGGATGGGTATGATTAGTCGATTAATCGATAATTGATCATTAAGAATTTCATCGATTATGTTAATTTTAATCGACAAACCAAATGTAGGTTGCTGTGCGTAGCATAGGGTGACCAAACAGGGTTCGTACATGTAGTTCTCTGCATTCGGAAGGAGCGAGACACAAACATTCGGTCAGCCAGCAACGTACCGAAGCACAAATGTGTATTTACCGATGACTTGTAGAAGAAATTCCACGCTTTCCGTTGCGTTCAGGACAAGTGTGAGTCCATGTGCACAGTGTACAAAGCAGCACATATGTTTCGGTGTCCAGTGGGAAAAAGCTTTACCAGGTGAGAGTCGCGCAATGTCGATGACGAGTCCCAACCTCCCGCCCCCCGTACGGTGTCCTGGTTTTGACAAACGCAAATATGGTCACACTAACCTGTATTCCACAGTCATATCTTTTAATCTGACAGAAATTGACCGCATCAGCGACACAAGAGCTGTAGTTTTATCTTCGCTTAGTTTATGCAAATTAGCGATGCGGTTTTAAGTTTCGTTTCTGTGAGAGTTGCGCAAAACTGAATTAAACACATTATAATGTCAAACGGATTGATGTGGCTCTAGAGTGGTTACGGTTTACATGTCGTAAAGTTGAATTTATTTATGCAGATTAGAAGTGCAGATAGTAATAATAATGATGATCATTTTAATATAAAAACATTAATGATTAATCGATAATCAATCGTTAATTCTTCCGTCGATCGATTTAGAAAATTTCATCGAATGCCCTTTCCTACTAACAGCGCACTAGCTATATTTCTGGCTGAGGCAAAGCAAATGTCCTTTATTATATCAGGCACCCTTTAATTTTCAAGATTTACTTTCCACCAGCAGCATCAATGGGAATGCTACCAGGCACCTTCTTGTATCTCATTTTGCAGAGAAAGGCTTTAAGTGTTTAGCGTACTGATTAACAAGCCCCCAGACAAACTGAATTTAGCCTGCTATGTTCAGTCATGCACTTAAAATCCAAGGTTAGAACTCTCCAAATCCCACTTGCAGGTGTTGTGTCCCTACTTTAATTATTCTCTAATGTAAAACCATCTTCCCCCAATTACAGCTAATGTAACAGTCTGAGGCATCGTAGTGTTCAGGACACAGACTGTACATATGAATGGACACAGCTAAACCACTAGCTGCAGTGTTCCAAATAGGAAATGATCATGGGGGTACTTCTCGCTCCATTAACTCTGGCTCCAGTTGACTTTATGTTGAAAAATTGATGCCCCTCTCTCTGTATTTACTGCAGTGAGCTTCGTCATTTTGGTCTTAAAATGCTTCTTTTAACCTGCTCTACATGATCCTGGTGTTATTTTGCTATTTTGTCTGTAAATAAATTTCTATTCCTGCAACAAATTAGCTCCTATAACTGCAGGCCTCATGAGCTTCATTTGACTGGAGGCGAACGCTGTGGACAGTGGTAGAATGTAATGAAGTAGAAGTAGTAAAGTACAGTACTTAAAGATGCACTGTGTAACTTTTTTGGTTGGGGGTCCGTCACTCCTTGTTTCTATGTCATTGCTCTCATGGAATGTTCCACAATATAACATTAAACAGCTCTACATTACATTTATTCAATTACAGGTAGTTTTACTGCTAAAACAATCTAGAAAAACAGGCATTCTGACTGTGGGTGGGGTTGCCTTTCCCCAGATCTGACCTGTAACTTGATCTGTTTGGTCTCAATGAAGATAGAAAGGTTTAATACCACACTGTGAAACATTTCAGACAAAGCAATAACATTTTGACGAACCCTTCACTAAAAAGTTACACAGTGCACCTTTAAGTATATAATTTTTAGGTCAACTTAAGCAGATTTTAAAGTGGATACGTTTTAGTTTTACTTTACTACATTTGAGAGCAGATATCGGTACTATTTACTCCACTACATGTTTTAACAGGATTGAAAAGTAAGTATTTTTTATTATAGTTTGAGATCTGTTGAAAACGCTAAGGGGTTTGTTTTGATCAAGTTCATAATATGAGCTAACAAAAATATACAACGAAAAACAGCAGTTTGAAAATTTTCAGCACAAATCGCTACATGTGAAGCCTTATAAGACTTCAAAATCTGTGCGAAACACTCCCTTAGCCCACTTCTTTATACAGTCTGTGGTTCAGGATCAAAATATAGTTGTTACTTGTCTTACTGTTTACAAAAGGGATGACATAGTGTTTGTCCTCTACACAATGCAATCTTATCAGGAAAGCCACTGGGATCAGATGTGCTTTGTCAGCCATTTCTGCATCTCCACTAGGATCTTTATATAATACACTCTGAAGAGGGACCTCAAACGTTAGACCTGTAATTGACTATTTGATTAGTAATGACAACGGGGAATACACTTTAGTGGCATGATAATAATTAGAGTGCAGAAGCCAGGCATTAAGCAGTAAGGTATCTGTACTTAAAGGTGCACTATGTAACGTTTTGGTTGGGACAGTATGGCATTAAACAGCTTTACTTTACATGTATGAACTTACACATGGTTTTAGAGCTCAAAAATACCTTGAAAAGCCGGCATTCTGACTGTGAGTGGTGTTGCCTCTCCACAAATCTGACCTGTAACTTCACCTGTCTGGTTTGGTCATCGTGAAGATAGAAAGGTTTAATGCCATACTGTGAAACATTCCAAACAAAGCATTAGCATCTCAAAGCAGTAAAGCGTCTCAAAGTTACACGATGCTTTTGTAGTATATTTAAAGTGGATACGTTTTACTTTTATTTCACTACATTTGAGAGCAGGTATTTGTACTTTCTACCCTACTACATGTTTTAACTGGACTGAAAAGTAAAAGCAATTTATTAATCATACAAATAAAAACAGCTAGGTATTCAGCTGTTTCTACTGAACAGAATTCTGCAACAAAATCACAACTTTTGAAGCTTTATTAAATCTCAAAATCTGCGCCAGATACTTTTACTTTTTATTCCTGAAGTACATTTTTAAACAGATACCTTAATACTTTTACTTGAGGAGATTTTTCATGCGATACTTATACTTGAATACCTTTTTTTGCGCCTGTATCTTTTACTTAAGTAACAAAAATGTAGTACTTCTTCCACCACTGGTATTAAGATAAAGCTGTTTCCATAATAGAAATAGAAAAACGAGTGTACAATTGGAATATGTTGTTGTTAATAATGTATTGTGGATAAATTGCTGCTTGTCACATCATGTTACATAGAGCAGAAACAAAATCCATATGATCAAAATATAAGGTGGATTACAGATGCAAGTAGCTCCAGTATTTCATTGAGGAAACAGCCAATCGTTAGGCACAGTCTTTAAAAGGGAATTCAAGACAAGTGCCAAGTCCCCAAGGCTAAGGAGAGCTATTACTGTAATGAATGATATGAAATGTGGATTCTATTTGATTTCTACGGTCAAGAGCTTAAGTGCAACACACTGAGATCAAAGAAATATATTTTTCTTTAGGAATTCAGTGGTAGGTTAACCTGGCCGGTAAGATGAGTTCTTGTGGTATTTGTGATTTTACAGGCTCTCGAGAATTCATCTGGCTCGGCTCCCACTGCCGCGTTACCAGAGATTCAGAGACTGGACAAATCACACAGCAGCAGTGGTTTAGGTGGAAGCTAATGGAGAAGTGCCCAAACAAGCCAAAACAAACATGTCCACGCCAATGGATGAAGACAGAATGTGGATTATTTTGTTATTGAAAAACGTGCAGAGGGAAGGGCTTTGTGCATTTGTGGACAGGAAAGATGTCTGTGCTTTTCTCTCAGTTGAATTTAACAAAGGTTTGATTTCTTGTTTTATTCCGCTGTTGTGACATTTCAGCTTCAAATATTCATCTGAATGCTTTGCCTTTTTCTGACTGTTTTACTGTGAGAGCTGTTCCACACTGATACATTTGTAGAATTACAGAGCTAGTGTAGATCAACCTGGTGTTAGCCAGTTTAGATGGTTGGGTTCAAGTCATCTGATCTGACGAAGGCTTTTTGCTGAAACATCATCTAAACATAAAAAAATAAAGTCTTGGACATTGGTAGCCAGACTGGCATTACTGACGTCATTGACCTTCTTCCTACAGAATTTGGGAAAAACTTAAAACTTATATATATATATATTATATATTTATGTTTTTTGTTTTTTGGTTTTATTTTTTTACAGAAACACAACGACATGACAAAACAGCAAAGGTAGATACAGCATAACGTGCAGATGGGATTGTTGTTGCATCAGTGCAAGTCCAGTTCAAAGTTATGGCAGGTGTGGAAAGCAGAGAGATCACTACAAGAAACTGAGGAAGTGGGTAAAAATAAAATTCTAATTCTGCTGTAATATTGAGTGTTTTGATAGATTTAATGTTAGAAATAGTGTTTAGTGTTTGAAGATAATAATAAATAATAGTAAATAATAATCTTAATATCTAGGCTATTGATTTTTGAGAATTTGGATTTATGGATATGAAACTGAGTGCACAGGTTTACTAAATATTACATTTTATATTGTTTATGATAGAAGCAGGTTATTATGCTTGAGCAGTCCAAATAAATTCTGATGGATGTTTTTTTTTTCCAGGGTAAGTGTTTCTAAACCTAATATACCGGTTAGCCCTGTTAGTGGTGCATTACATACGTCATGACCAAATGGCAGCGACTGGTTAAAAATAGTACCTGCCTACCGTCAAGAGAATGAATCCTAATGCTGCGAGGTCAGACAGTTTTGACGAAGTGAAACCTGCTGATGAATCAGGCTATGACATTGCCAGCTGAGTGTTCTTTGCCTTTTTTTTTTTTTTTTTTTTTTTTTTGGCAGGGGGGTATTTTCTTTTTTCTTTTGGGTTCATGTCATAACATTCTAAACTGTTCATTATTTAAAACTGAGCTGCTGGGCAATCTGAGCCATGTGCCATATCCTTGTGTCTTCATTTAGGTGGGTGATGTTGCTGCCTTTCATGCGAATATGGACAATTAATGGTTGACACTTCTCTGTTTTTGTATCACATCTTAAAATCACGAAAGATGATTCAATGTGAGCTACTTCGTTGAGACATGCGCTTTCCTCAATCCAACTTGAGCACAATACAATTCAAACACCCTAAAGTCCACTCAAAAACAGACTGCTACTTTCTTACTCGTCCCATTCTCATCTCAGCCGTGGAAGATTAAACCGCAGTCATTCTGTCGGTGCTCTGATGCAGCCTGTGCCCTGCCTCTGGGGCGGATCTCTGTCTTGGATGTTAGGCCCAAGAGCACAAAGGCAGGTCTGATGTGACACATGCAGTCCACGGGGTCACCCACTGTACGCCTTAATTTATCTAATCTGTCATGTTCAGCTTGTTAACAACTGCGAGTCCACTTCGCCATTGTCAACATGACCGCAGTCTAGTCCTCCGAGATGCTCTGGATAAAAAGGGTAAGAATAATGAATAATTTATCAGTGTATATTAATTTCATGGTCTGCTGGTATCACGGAGAGTCAGCGGCAAAGAATATTACATAACTGTCTCACTGGTGAACATAAGAGTTAGCATAGCAGCACTCAGTTAACTAAAGACACATTTAAGGCCCCGTCTACACTACACTTATTTGATTTGTTTCCGTTGTGGATGCAGTGTTTGTCCACATTAATCCGATAGAAAATGGCTCCAGAGACAGAACGATCTGGTGCCGTCAGCTCCCACGAATTCATTTGAGTATGGATCTGATTCTGCACTCTGTGGACACCTGAAAACGCTGATACGCTGATGTAGGTCTATGCGCCGTGAAGTAGCTAATTCAGCGCCAAAACTCTAAGAACCTAGAATATGTCCATTACCATGTGGACAGGGAATGCTTTGATTGCGGATACAGAAACAACGTGTCTGGACACAGATCGTTTCCGTTACGGTGATACGCGGATTCGTTTTAGTGTAAATGGGGTCTAAGTTTCTTTCACTCATTTTTACTTACCCCCCACAATGGAAAAATTCTGGACAAAAAAAAAACAAAAATAAAAACAAAAAAAGAAAGGCTTTTATTTCATTCTAAAAGCTTTCCATGAGTTACAAAAATTGAAAAACATGCATCCTTACAATTCAGATCTGTGGAGAGTCTCCCCATTCATAAAAGGAATTATTGTATTTTTGAACAATAGAAACTGTAATTAATAAATGCTGTATGAATATGTTTAATGTCATATCATGGAATATTCCAGGCAAAGCAATAACATCTCCATGGAGACAAGTAGATAGAGGACGTCCACCACAAAAGTTGCACAGTGCACCTTTAATATGAGTACTGGCTTCACCGTTCACTTGTCACTGTGTGTAGAGGCACTGGCAGCAGCTTGCTGTGCTGTAGCAATGGATAGAAAATAAAGAATTGTGCGTCTGAACTGTTACCTGGCAACCATATTGTTAACAAGACCCCAAGCTTGTCTAAATTGCTCAATAGTTATGATTAGACCAAATTGTCAGTTAAGAGATGCATTTAAATGTGTTGCTTGAGTTTTTCTTGCGCATCTTTGCTTAATCAGTCCATTATAATGACATTAACAGCGTGGAATGGATCTTCATGTTTATTTATCAGTTTTAATAGGGACTCCGGCTGTGGTTAGTGCTTCTAATCAAATTCTGATTACATATGTTTAATTAAAAAGTAAAGGGAGCTCATTTATGAAGGGGTGAGATATACAGCATGCTCACCTGTTCCTGTCCCAGTGGGGGGTACGCCGCAGGTTGGTGCTGATATAGGTGTCAAAGCTATCAACAACTTCCTAACTCTAATGACTTAGGATTCTCTCATGAAGTTTAAGTTTTGTTTTTCGATTTGCATGGTTCAATTTCAGTTCTGTCTTCTGCTTTAAAGGCCCATATTACACTATTTCATGAGCTATGTTATAATGTTTTTTCCTCATCACAAACAGAACTGGAGTTGTGCTTTGTTTGATTCACACATGGTTAACACACAAACTCTGCAGATTTAGGTTTAGCTCTAATCTCAAACAGAAAACACTCTGTTCCACCTTGTGATGTCATGTGGTTATACAGGAAGTGCTCCATTGTGTTTTTAAACTCCATATACCTTCATTGAAAACTTTGGATAATTTCAGCCCAGGAATTGTCTTTACTGAACTACAGGTGAAAGTTACCTGTTAACTTGAAAACCACTTCATGAGGTTCCAAGCCACATACACAGCGCGCTAATTGTGCTCCCTCACTATTTCTCCATTTAAAGTGATGAAATACCATATATATGATCTTTTTTCTAGTGCTTTGTCTTCTTATCTTCAAGACAAATAATCTTGCTTAGTGAATTAATCTGACATTAAACGGCGTCTGATCAGAGCCAAGGCGAGGCTAGCCTCTCGCGCTCTGCCTCCGTCTCGCGGGGGCTTGTCTGTGGCCCCTCATTTACTACAGAAATAAGGACTATAAATTTAACTACAATTTAACTGAGACTTTTTACAACTAAAGAAATCATTAGCAAACACATTAACTATAGCCCTAATGTGGAGAAATGATGTGAAGGAAGGCTATGTGAACAACCAACTCAGTAATGACATGATGGAGTTTAGCTCGGTTGGTTAATGGGGGTTCAAGACTTGTGTCAGATTTTTTTAACTTTTTTCCCCTTTTGTGTATAAATCACATAAATCATTAAAGCTGAATGCTTGTATTAGTAAAGGTGATTGCTATGTGTTTGTAAAGAAAATATAAGCAGCTTCATGCCCATTAACATTTTTGAGCCTACTGCACTTTGCCTCACCAGCTGTAAACCTCATCGCATGTCACTGACTGTACGTTCTTTTTTTTTTTTTTTTTTGGTTCAGTTTTGAACCCAGTTCTGTCCTGTTATTGTGTTATTATGTGAATGCTGAACCAAACTAGATTGGCGCACCAAATATTTATTATTTATTATTTCTAAACACTGACTGGCATTTCTGTCTATGTAGTCCTTCGTCTTGCTTCCTTGAGATGGCTAAACTTGAATTTCCTTCAGTATCAATAAAGTACCTATCTGACTATCGATATACCTTGTTGCAACAGTACAGAAACAACTAAATTAATCACTGTTGCAATGAAAGACAAAGTACAATGAATTTTGAAATGACTCTTTAGATCAAATTTGTTTCAAATTTGTCAAATTTGTTAAATTTGTCAAATTTTGTCAAATTTGTCTGTGCCACATTTGTTTACATTTTCCTTATCAACACCTGCACAGACGTGACTGACCAGAAAGAAAGAAGAAGATCAGAGTTGCTAAGAATTCTCACATCAGATGTTACTGCTTGAGGTACCACACTCAAAATCTGATTAGGTCTATTCAGTTTTTTGAGTTATAAGACTGAAAAGTAAACAGTAACATCATTTGTTGTCATTTAAATCATCTTTGAGGTCCAGAATCAGGTTTGTAAACATAGCCAGTATGGCAGCTCTGTGTAAATGATCATGGTCATGTAGTACCTTTCCACCTTTAAGGCACTCAAAGCATCAAAGAACCACTCACCCAATCACCACTGTACACAGACACTGGGAACAAGGTGGGTTAAGTGTCCTGCTCAAAGGCATAACGACAGCTTTCTTCTGTGGAGATCATCTTCCAGTGATGTTTATGATGAGAGCGGGATTCCAAATTTGGACCAGTGGACAAACACTCTGTGAGCGCAATAATCAGATAACTCCAGAAATCAGAGTATGGTCAGATTTTTGGTATGCATTTTAAACATTATCACCGCTGTAAATATTACCAGCGAGAAGCACTTAACCCAACAAAACACAAATGTCACAGCTCCACAGTTCACCACATCAATAACTTTTTTTTTCCCCATAATGCCTGAATCTTTGTCAGAGGAGATGGTGCACTCACTGTGTTCTGACCTTTTGGATTCGGATGATACAGCATCTGCCTGCTCCTTGTCTAAGTCCTGGCTGTGTCCCCTCTGTTCTAACTCCTCTCCTCCTCTCCTCTACACACAGTGAGCAAAACGTAATTAAATTCAAACCAGCACGCTCCCCTCTTTATCTGGCCACCCACTGAGCCACATCTAAATCTTTTTACTGTTATCTTTGATTGCACCAGTCTAATGTTTATCTTATGGATGAAGAATGCTTCCCAGGGGAACTTGAACAATTATAATCCATAGGAGAGTTGTAAGGCACGTTCTTGGCACAGATTCTTAAAAGATTGAGTAAGTGTAATGTATTCAGTACTCGTATGGTGTAGTAACATATGCACACAAATTGCAGCTGCCCTTTTTAGCTTGTCTGGTGATTTCTAGTGCAGGCACTTTAACAGCCATATGAAAGAGAATTAAGTAGTTCAAAATACCGTAGATTGAAGCATTGCACTTTTTGGTAATTTCTTCAAAGTGAGTCTCAAAATGCTGTAGCAGTGGTGTCTGTATACTGTATAATCTATAAGTACTGCCAATATGATGTGAATTTGCAGGTACACAGTGTTACTTTTTTGGTGGAGGGTCCGCTCGCTACTTGTTTCCATGGTGATGTTATTGCTTTGCCCAGAATGTGCCACAATACGGTATTAGACTTGCCTATTTCCATAAAAACAAGCATGTGTCTCCACCAAGCTACAAGTTACAGGCCAAATCTATGAACAGTTGACCCCACTCCAGAGTCCTGCACAGGTCCATTTTTGGAGACCCGCCCCGCGATTATATCAAAGTTAAACCCGCACCCGCCCGGACTCATTAACATTCCACCCGTTACCCGCCCGTGCCCGTGTTAAATCACACACAAATTAAAAGCATTCTAACTCAAGCATCCATCAGAATACAAACTAAACAGTTATGACTTCAAGAATTACAATCACGAAATGAAATGAAACGGTCACGCTTTCTTCATTACAAATACGAACAGACGCGACTCGACTGTCATCACTTCACAGGCATTATTTACTGAGCAGAAGAAACACTGATTGAGATGCCGGACTTTTGTGCCGCACACGCCACAGACTGAACCAGGACTAACCCAGGACTAAACCAGGAGGACTAAACAAGGACTAAATAAGGAGTAAACCAGAACTAAACCAGGACTCGTTGTTGAGACGGGCTCAGAAGTGTGCCAGCATAGACTGTTAGGTGACTGCAGGAGAAAGGACTGGCGCAGAGCTCAGCGCCCCACGGAGGTAAGTGCAGCTGTTGCCTGATCGTGGTTCGCGGACACCCTGTTCAGCGGGCTCGGGGTTCTCTCTCTCTTAAGTCCAAGATTAGTCCTGATTTTGTCCTTTTTAGTCCTGGTTTAGTCCTGGTGTAGTCCTGATTTAGTCCTGACCCGCCCATTTGTAATCACTAACCACACGCATACAAACCCGTAAAACTCCAGAACATTAAAATCTGCCCGTTTTAGCAACTATTTGCTTGTACGCTTTGGGAACCTGTGGGTACCCGACCCCAGTGCAGAACTCTGTCCCACTCACAGAAGAATGCATGTATTACAAGGTATTTTGAGCAATAAAAATAACTTTACTGTGGAATATTCCAGATAAAACAATAACATTATCGCAGAGACAAGCAGGTGACAGACCCTCTCTTGGAAACTTGCACAGTTCAATACACTGATTCAAACAGAAGTGGCTATATTTAGATACATACAAAAAAATCTGAGTATTGTCTGATTTCTGGAGTTATCAGATTATTGAAACGTCGTGTCATCGACATTTATACCTGTTCTGATTTCTTTCTGACTGTTCACATCTGTGCAGGATTTAACAAGGAAGAAAAAAGCAAAACTAATGTGTCAAAGACCAAAATGAAAGAGAAACTGATAAAGATTGAAAGAGTTCTTTTTTTTTTTTCTTTTTTTTTTTTACTGCATTTGGTTTTGGTCTATTTCATGGCTTTGTAAATGTAAAAATGTGACAAACCTCAAAGTGGGTCATGTGCTGATTTCTATATGTATTGAATATACTTGAATATTAATCCCCCCAAACAATGAATACAGTACAGAGGCATAGTGTGTAGGTCTTTTGATTCACAACCAGTCTCAGGTTCAGTTTCCGGATAAGATGTATGGTCTAGTTTTAGTTTCTTGTGAGTATTTCTTGGTTAAATAAATATCTATCTAACTTAGGTGCTGCGTTGTGAAATGGAGGACCACTCTCTAAATCAGTGCACGTGCTTTTTAAATGAGAAACCATATTATGCTAAAGCTGCTATTTCATTAAAAGCCATGATTAATTTTTGTCCTCTCACCCTATGGAAATACATTTAATTACAGTTTTACCATCCAGGTCTGTTCACAAGTTCACAGTATAGCCATAAGCTTTGAGTGTATGAATGCTAATATTACTTTCATGCCATTAACCCCCAGGCCTACCTTAAGAAAAAAAAAAAAATACATACACATTTTTTTAATTTATCTTGAAGCCATGTTAGGACACAGGGCCCTACTTAAAAATGTTAAGAGACAGAATGTGTCACATGCCAAAAACAGAAACTGGCTGTATTTCCTCTATAAAGGATGCAAGGTGATTTTAGTGTGGGCAGGTATTACCAGAATCAGACAGCCCAAAAATAACACCGTTTTAGAGGTATTTTGAGAAAACAGCAAAACTCACACCCTTCTTCTTTAAACCATTTTAGTACACGGGGTCTTACTTAAAAATGTTAAAGAAGAGAAAAAAATTACATGTATTTTTATCTTTAAGCCATGTCTTTATCATAATTTAAAAAGCTGGTTCATTTTCATAGTTTTACGCTTCAAAAAAACCCATGTGTTCAAAAACAAAACTGTTGTATTTCCTCTAAGGATCAAAAGTGATTTTAGTGTGTGCAGGTATTACTGGCCCCAGAGGATTTTTTTGTTTGATCACCTTTTAGTTTTGGGGTTGTTTAGAAAAACTAAAAAAAAAGAAAGAAAGAAAGAAAGAAAGAAACATCACAGTCTTCCTCTTGAAGCCATTTTAGGTCCCATGGGAAATAAATGGAATTTCATAGAGCACCGAGACCTCCTTGTGAAATCTGACTTGTAATTTTTTTTCTAACTTGTGAAATTCAAATCACACCTTTTTATTTTTTTTTTACACATTCATAGCTTTGCATAGCAATAGAAAAACATCTTTTTGATGCAGATTTTTTCCCCAGTGGTCAGGAAAGCAGGAAAGTGCAAATGAATAAAAATGTAGGTGGATCAAATGAAAAATGTTAAAATCAGTAGGTCTAAAATAAGAAGGCAGTACAAATATAATATATATTTTTACAATTTAAAAGCATATTGTGTAGCTTTTCTGTGGAGGGTCTGCCATATGTGTGTGATGTTATTGCTTTGCCAGGGATGTTCCACAGAAAGGCATTAAAAAACTGCATATTGTATTTATTCATTTACTTGTGTTTTTATCTCTCAAAATTACTATAAAACCACACATTATTACTGTGAGAGGGTCCACGTCTCCACAGATCTGGGTCCTCATTTATAAAGTAATGCACCGGAATTCCCCTAAGCTAGTGTGTACTCCTAGTGGCCACAAGAGGTGTGCACCACACAAACTCCAAATTTAGAAGAGCCTCGCTGCCGCAAACACCACGTAATCTGTGCTTCATAGATCCCACCTGCAGCTAGAATCCTCACCATAAAAGGAGCATGTAAAGTAACTCGTGAATGAGATTTCCCTAAACACGAGCTGATAATCAGTGGGTTTGACTGAGACACAGGAGACAGAGAGGGAGGGGGACGTACGCAGCACCACATGGTCACGGCAAAGGCTTAAACAAGGTTTAACAAATAAATACAAAAGTAAAAGTGACAACAACGACTCATCTGTTCATTTAATAATATTTCTAAATATTTAGGCAGCACATCTTTGCAATAAAGCTGAATTGTTTTCTCACTGTTTCAAGAGTTTTATCTCTATATTTTTAAGTCTGCATGTGTGTGGGGACTGGCCCTGTTTATGCACATATACTAATAGATACATGCACACGGGGGTCTGAATGGTCAAAGGAGGGGGCTATGAGCACGTGCGAGAGATTCAGATGCTCTCCCTGGAAGAGCAAAAGGTGCAAGGGAGGGATATGTGGATCAGCAGTCAGGGGACACTTCGCAGATAGAAAATAGTTTTGGCATGTAACACATCAGACACATTTCAGATTCTGTTATTCTAAAAGTCCACACGAAACATCCAAACTCTGCTTACCTGTGAGTGTATGGGCCTGGGTGTTACTTCTGTGAGTGCACAGGGCTGGCTCAGGACAGGCACAGACATTATTGTTGATCATTTGTAAGAGCTCCCCATTACACAAGAAACAGAATATTTTGAGTTTGGGTCAGGTTTGGCCAGTAGTCTGTCTCGTGCAGACTCGGGTCACTCTGGCACTCGGTGAGTAAAGACAAATGTAAAGTGTTGGAGCTGTGTTTAGGCACAGTGCTTCATTAAACCAAAGCCTTGCTCCTGTACTTCGTTCGAGGGAAGAGATTTCTCTCAGGTCCAGTCATTATGTCATTCTCTCTGTGTTGGGTCACAACCACAGACTGTGTTCTATACAAGATCTATGGTCACAAGGTGGATGATACACAGGGAAAGTGGATGCGCTCGTGCACGAGTGCTGTTTCAAATTTATAATATTGTCAAAAATAATGAGTGGAATAAGCAGCCCTTCTCTGTGTTTTGGCTAACCTCTGCTTAAATGCACAAATCTGAATGCAATTATTTTATATCCCTGGATTTTCTGATGATTTCCTGATCAAACACTTCCTCAAGCCCTCCTCACTTCTGCTTCTCTCCACAAGTGTCACCTTTCCCCCATGTCTCCAGACTTTGCGCAGAGTGTACAGCAGAATCCTAGCTGCCGTAGAGATAGGCAAAGCGCTGCACTTAAGAGGAGTTTCATAAATCCCGCTGTTGGCGTAAAAAGCACCTATGCAATGTTTAGTGCGTTAGTGTGCTTTATAAATGAGGCCCCTGGCCTGTAACTCAGCCTGATGATATTTGCTGCTTGACTCCATGGAGATATTGATTTGAAATGTCATACTGTAGAACATTTCAGAAAAAAAAAAAAAGTTAAGCAAGTGGTGGACTTTCACTACACCTTTTTTTAATTTTTTTAAATAAACTTTTAATATTTTCTTTTCTCTGGACAGGGCATAATACATATAGTCAAGATTTAAGTATGAACAATTAGCATCAAAAGGACTATAGAGGTGCAATGGTTCGAGTGATGTGACATATTGTTCATAAAAGGAAACTTGGAAATGTCAGCGGTCTTATTCATGCACTTCCTCTGGGGGGCAGCGTACTTTATATGAGAAATCAATGTTTTGGAGCTCAGTGACCTTTTGGCTGATCAGAGCGCAACTGTGAATGACAAGAGCATTGATTGTTTCACCGCCAGCTTTGTTCCTATGTTAAAGGTGAGAAAGGACTTGTCACAGTGAAGTGGAGACACTTTGTATCACATATGTAGAAAATCCCATTCAAAATCCCATATATGGTGAGGTAGCAATGGAAATAGGTGGCCATTATGCAGTGGCTGACAATAACGAAATGAGAAAAAGGTGAAGGAAGGTAAAAAGAAATTGCTTGACTTCTGTACAAGGGCATATAAGACGAAGATTCAACCAAATGGAAGGAAGGAACAGGAAGAGGTCAACAAAGGAGGCACCCAGCTCTCAAAACTCAAAACTGACATAGCAAAGAATCAGCCTTTTTAGGGATCAATAAACTGGTATAATTAGATGCAGAATGTGTATAGTGATGGAGTGGGTAAAATGTCAGTTTAGTTTAAAAGAAAAAAAAAAAGTTTGGCACCCAGCTGTGAGTTTTTATTCTGTTTTATTCTGAATTTTTACCTATTATGCATATTTTGGTCTGAAGGGAGAAACCAGGGAACCCACACATGACAAACTCCAGCCAGCACCTATAGTTTATACCAGGAGTCTCCAACCTGTGAGCTACAGCTCCCGAGCTGGGAGCCACCAGCAGCTCTCCACCCTGTTATAAGTCGCTCACCAAAATGATTTCTGAATTACGTATTATACTGATTAACTAAAATTTGATTATTTACCACTGTAAATATGTTATTTTGAACTTTGCACACTAATAAATGGATAATGGTTTTATGTGTTAAAGGCATCTCACTGTACAACATCTAAGGCTTGTCCTCTTATATTGACTAAATTTCTTAAGATCGCAGATTCATTGATTGATTGTATTTAACTGACCTTAACTAACAACTGTTCTTGGAGACCTATGTCGCACTATTTAGTTTTGGGTTGATGGGGGAAACCGACGAAACCCATCCAGACACTAAAGAAACTATGTAGCCTGCCTCTTATTACCTCTTAGTTAAAAAGGGTAATACAATCCCAACTGAACGTGGGTTGCCAGATTCTAAACCTGCATATACAGGACACATACAAGTTTCTTTCATTCTCAGTGTACAGATAGCTGCAGAGGCTGCACTAGCACTTCTTAATGATTGGGTGGAGGTGCTGGGGTTTAGGCATAGACTGTATATATGAGTGGACGTAGCTAGTTCACCAGGAGGCTCTTCCGGCTCCTTCTGACCCTGGCTCCAATTGACTTATATTTGGAATTTGTCGCCCCTCTCTTTGTAACTGCTGCTGTGAGCTTCGTCATTTTGATCTTAAAATGTTCCTATTAACCCGCTCTACATGATCCTGATTTTTTTTTTTTTTTCGCTGTTTTGTCCATCAAAAAAATTATATTCATAACATAGAGCCTGGCTCCAGATTCGCTCTTGTAGCCATTAGCATCTTGAGCCTCATTTGAGCGGCCCTGAACACTATGGGTGAAGTCACACTCGCTTTGTCCCTCTTCTTTTATACAGTCTGTGGGTTTAGGTAGTGACCATTCAGATCAGAGAGAGTCCTTTTAGGTTCAAACCAACTGGATTTCAACGCTGAACCCTGCTTTCTGATCGGATAATGATCTTGAGAACCAAAACACCAAATTATAAATTAAACAACATACCCAACGTTTTTGTAATTAATAATAAGTCCGCATTAGAATTGTAATAAGTAATCTGTATTTGATCTGAACATGTTTACCTCGTATCTTTGGACAAACATGGAATTTAAAATCCAAATCTAACACACAATTCCTGTAATGTCCCAGTTTTCCACCATGAGAAACGATTTCATTCAAATGCAAGAAAAAAAAACAGTTTTTTCTTGAAGCAGTGGAGGATTTAGTGCCATAGAAACAGCTTCAGAATAATATTAAAGATGCTTTATGGTTTGGCTGTGGACCATTACTGTAGATGAGATGAATTAAAGCCACAGTGTAACAGGTGCAGCCCAGGCTCCATCTGCGTCCCTTCCTCTTCCTGTTTCTGCCAGCCACGAGTTTGCTGACACGCGCCATAGCTCAAACGTTTGGCTAATCATTTACGGGGCCATGATTTATTGGCCCCTTTTGCTAATAAAGACTGAGTAACAAGCTGTCAATGAAAACTCCACTTTATTTATGTGCAGCGTTATGGGAGCGTTTCCTCTTCACCACATCCTCTCTGTGTCTCAGGGCGTGCACACTTTTCATCAGGAATAACTCTGCTCATTTGCTTTGAGATAAGTGAGATTAGATTTCAATACAGACTCGTAACGGGGTGAGTATAAATAAAGTGCTGCTGGTTTTATTGTGTTAGTTTTAGCTTTGTTCATAACTGACATCAAGACATTTGATTGGCTATGGTTCATCGGGGAAGATCAGAGTTTACCTTTAGAGCTTCTGAATCCTGAGCTTTTTACCAGAATGAGAACGCTACATACATATCAAAGCAGAGTGACTTCTGTTTCACAGCCATGAGTTAATGAACTTTTGCTCTTGAATACAGTTAAAACAGCAAAGGGTTTCTCATGGGATGGGAACTCTACATATGATAATGACAATCACATTCATTTACACAAAGCCAGACTATGATAGAAGTCTTTTCTTCACAATATAAAGAGCCATACATTTCTATCACAACACCACCCACCACAACTCTTGTGTAGAGGTTAGAATGTGAGTTAGGGGTTTGAGCGGCAGCTCTCAGTTGGTTTAAATCCTATATATCAGATAAGTACTTGTTTGTTAATGTAAACCAGAGCTGTGTGCCAGGTCCCGCAGGGTTTGGTACTCGGGCCAATCCTGTTCACACGTTATATTTTAACTTCCCCTAATATGATGATGACAAACAGTTGTATCAGTGAAACCAGATCAGAGTGATAATTGTCCCTGAAAAAACAGAGGCCATTGTTCTAGGAACCAAAGGTCTGTGAGACTCTCTATGTGACCGGACGGTTAGACTGGATATGTCAGTGTAGCCTCCAGCTCTACTGTAAGGAACTTTGGAGTCTTATTTAACCAAGAGCTCTCTTAAACAGCACATACAAACCAAGCCTGTAAAACAGACTTTTTCCACCAGCGTAATATAGTCAAAATTATAAATATCTTGCCTAAGAGTGATGCTGATTACTGTAATTCCCTACTAGTGGTGTGCCCTAAAAAATCTTTTAGCTGGTTCAGAATGCAGCAGTCAGACTCTGCTGTGCCAGTGCTAACTTTAAAGTCATCCTCCTGATGTATAAAACCATAAAGGACATGTCCACATCCTATCTGCAAGATGCTATAGCACCATATTCTCCAAACTGAGTGTCTCAAAGAGTGTTTAAAAGCACAGTAGGAGGGAGAGTGTTCAGCTAGCAACTTTCTGTGTTATGAAACCAGCTCTCTGCCCTTGTTAAAGAGGCCCTCACTGTCTCTACATCAAGACCAGGCTGAAAATGTTCCTCTTTGAATGACGTTATGGCCAGGTCAGTTAGAAGCAGAAATAAAACCTACAGTTTGGGCAACGCTGCCTTAGGATCAATTCTGCTGAGGAAAGTATGGGAACTTGAGCACGGTTCTCTGTTTCCTTCTACTTTCCCTGTCAACAACATTCACTATTCAGTTCACTTGTAGTCTCTTCATTGCTATTCATAAGTTGTTCCCTGTCCCACTCCCCTCTGGGGAGTGCACTTATTTCAGATGCCTGGCAGCTGACCATATGATAATGACTGGACCCTAGATGCCCCTCTTATGCCCTGATCCTGTTCTGTGGACCCAAATCCTTCCCTTGCCTCTCCTGACTGGATGACCCCTGCTCTATCCTGGGCCCCCCTGTCTCTTAGTCTTGAGTGGGCTCTAACAGAGCAGATTTGACCTTTATCTGTCAGTGGACATGAGTAAGTCCTGGACACATCTGCAGCCTGCCCGTCCATGGGTCCATCTCTCCTTCCCTGTGGTTCTCCTAAAAGTTTGTTTTCCCACTGTTTTTCCTTACCAAGAAGGAGCATCTAAGGACAGGAGTGTTCTGGGACGAATGTCCATTTGCTTGTTTTCTGTGAATGTGTCTGTTTGTGACCAATGTGTGTTTCACTGTTGAGTTCTCTTTCTTTTTGTTAAATCAATGATCTTGTAAAATCCTGGGAGGCAACCGCTGTTGTGATTTTGGGCTTTACAAAAAATAAATGGAATGGAATTGTTCTTTGTTCGAACTATTTTTTTTCTATAGTGTGCATTAAGCTAATATTACAATGCTGCAAAATTTACTAGTGAAGGGATGTCAGGAGTATTCTGTTAATTCATTAATTAATGTATTTATTTTTGCAGTTATTCAGGAGAAATAATAAAATGGAGATTTTAGGAGCCAAAAAAGTGGCACCATAACAATACTGGTGATACTTTCCAGAGATAATAAAAGAAACGTAGGTTATGTTTTATATGACCTACATAAGTGCATACATAATATAGAGTATCCTTGTTTCTTTCTTCAGTTTTCAACTTAAAGGCACTGCATCTGATTTTTACTATTAAAAACATGAAAAACAACTGGGTATTCCACACTTACCTTATGCTTTCCTGGGATCCTAATTAACAACAATTAGCATGATAACGTGCACTTTGTTACTGGAGAGTAAAAAAAGCTTTCTAATTAAATGCAGACTATACACAGAGGACTTATTTTGAGCTCAATAGCTGCTTATACAATATATGTGTTGTCAGGCAAGGCTTGCTCAAATACAAGTGAAATGATCTTCTTTCATACTGTCACTATGGATTTGGTAACACTGTACTCCTGATTCCTTTCCTGATGCAACCCTGAGCTGGGATAGACACATTTTGTGACTGGATAAAAATGTGTTAGCATTTTGTAATCCTGCTTTCCATTTGACATAAAACAAAATGTGACATGTTGGGATTTGAACCTGGAAGTTTGTTTTTATTTGATGTCATTTATTTCTGAAAACTTTTTTTTTTTTTTTTACATAAATCAGCGTGTACCTAATTCCACTGGTTCTGTGACATCATCCATAGAGTTTGGCTCCAGTCAAATGAAGCTGACAAAGCTTAGCAGTTACAGGAGTGAGTTTAATATTAGGAACAGAATTTATTTACGGAAAAAACTGTTAAATAAAAACATCAGGATCATGTAGAGGGTTAATCTGAACATTTTAAAACCAAAATGACGAGGCTCACTGCAGCAGTTACAGAAAGAGAGGTGACAATTTTCCAATATAAAGTCAGTTGGTTCCAGAGTTGATGGAGCCAGAAGCACCCCCATGCTCACTTCCTGTTTGAAACACTACAAGCTAGCAAGTTGAGTCCATTTATATATACAGTACAGTCTATAGTCACAACCCACACCCAGTGCCCGCTTCCTCTGCCACACTCTCCCTCTCTCCGTCTCTCTCCGTCCTTCGTGCCATGTGTTTTTTAGGGACACTGAATGTAATTTTCCTTCAATATCCTGTCCTTTTGTCTGTGCCCTAATCTGTCTGGCCCCCCTGTAGTCCACTGGTGTTGCCGCAGCTCCCCTCAGAATGTACAAAGAAGTCGTGGCATATTTTAGCTGACCAGGCTTGGCATCAGTGTACTGTGAATGTCCACTCAGCTCTGCAGGTAGTAATGTGTCTTAGAAAGGACTGAATCTTATTTCTGTCCATGTCAGTCCGGTGCTTATACAGACCGAGATGAGCTGAGACTAAAAATGCAAACTGTAAGAGCAACGTGGATCACAGCATCTGAAGCATGTCTAGACTGGACACAATGACAGCAGGGACTTCTCTTAACTTCAGAAGAGAGGGATCGTTGATTGTGATGATCAAAGAGGCCATTGGTGCAGATTACCAGCCATTTCAGTCAGTCACCCCAGGACAGCTGTGGCTATAGAAGTATGGGGACTGAATAAATAGTATAAAATAAATATGTATTTAACTTGAGATTGGAGAAGTTTGACAGGCTTCAATATAGCTCAGTGTTAATCAACTTACAGCAGTAGACCGGTAATAAAACCAGGTCTCTCTTGAAAAACAAATCGAGCATATCAAAGAAACCTTCTAGTTAAATAAAAGTTAAAAAAAAAAAACTTTGGGATAGTCCTGTCTGTCTGTTCCTGGCAGTTGCTTCCTTATGGTGCTCTTATTAAAATGTTTAGACCAGGAGTCTCCAACCTTCTTTCTCCGGTGAGCTATCTTTAATAAACAAAAATGCCAGAGAGCTACCAGTTTTAGCGGTCGCAAGAAATTTAGTCGATATAAGAAAAAGGGCAAGCCTTAAATGGGGTACCATTAGATTAGATTCTATTTTCAAAATTCAAAACTGACACGCACACATGTTGGGATGTTTGGTATAAATAAAATTATGAAAAGCGCATGTAACATTGTGCATTCTCATGTCAGTCATATTCTGAGGGACTTCTGATGCTGCATTTTTAATTATTTTTTTTGCTTTATTGTCATTAGCAAATATAGTTGTTTGTATTTTGGTTAAACAAATGAAAATGTATGCTCCTCTTTACTGTTGGTAGGGATCAACATAGTATTCAATAGTCAAACATTGTGATAATCCTGTTTTAGTCCTGGTTTAGACCTAATGTAGTCGTGGTTTAGTCTTAGTTTAGTAACGGTTTAGATCTAACTGGTCAAAAATAGGGACACCTGAGACATTTCTTGTATAAAACTGGACAAATCACTGGTTCTGTATAAATCTGCTGGGACAGGGGACACAGGGTTCAAAACCAGGACTGTCCTGGGTAAATAGGGATGTCTGGTCACCCTATGTCACAGGCATATAAAACATAAACCATTATCTATTTATTACTGCACACAGTTAGGCGTCAAAATCATACATTTCCAATAGTTATAGGCATTTAATTAATCAAATCAATCAATCAAACTGTAGTTATTAGCACAAAAGGTATAATTCAGAAATCCCTTGGTAAGCTACTTGGAAGGGAGTGGAGACCTACAGTACTGGTCGGAGCCCCTGGTTTAGGTAGTTTCATCCAATCTGTTTCCCAGTCATTGCAGCTTTATTTAATGTATGGATTAAAATATGTTTTTCATAACTTAAAGATAAAAGTCACACTGAACTAGAATGAGATTTGAACTGCCACAGCCATAAAAAGAAGCCTGCCACAGCTCATAGTTTTTCAACATTAGATTTAAGTGACCACACCAAAGCTTCAAGAACCGAGCACCAATCAGATTCTATTTTTATTTCGTATTTAAATCATTATTTGAAAACTTTAAATAAGTAAAATAAAAAACATTCAAAACATTTACACTATAAAAATGTTAAATAAGAGGCTTTAATTTCGTTGTAGCATGATTTGCCTCAGACCCAAGTTTGCTAAATAAATTCTTTGTGAATAAAGGCATGTGTAGGGTGGTTTTCACGGCACCACATCCTTCACATTTAGTTGCATGCAGATTCGGGTAACTATAAACAGCACAGTAAAATCTTTCTCTCCTCTCCTCACCCATTATCAGGACTAAGTGGGCATTTTAAAGTGGGATTTATATCAAAACAATGCTCTCCTAATGTGCACTATTTTCTCTTTTATGTGTGAAGTGGCAGACTGCTGCTGCTGGAGTTTTGGAATTACACATATCTGAACTAACGGGTGATGAAAAGGGGTGTATACAGAATAAGGCTGTCTTTTATAACACAAATCAAGTCTTGCGGTCGTGGTGTTTACTGTACAAACATATTTCAAGAAAGAAAAGTTTGATTTCAAGGTGTAAAGGGTCTGTCAAGGGTCCATCAATTGCTTGTCTCCATGGAGGTGTTATTGCTTTGTCAGGATTGTTTCACAGTATGGTATTAAACCTATCTATCTCACAGTCAGAATGCCTGAGCTATAAAACCACCTGTAATTTAATAAATGTGAGGTAGAGCTGTTTTATACTTGTTTTTTGATAAAGGTGCACTAAGTAACTTTTCTGGCGATTAGAGCCTTAAATGTCCCATAATACAGCACTTAACTGATCTGTGTAGTGGTGATGCCATTAGACCAAGTTACAGGTCAGATCTTTGGAGAAGCAACCCCGCTCACAAAGAGAATGCATGATTTTTCAAGGTACATAATTAACAATAAAAAGACCTAAATGCAAGATATATGAGTTTAATGTCATACTGTGGAACATTCAAGGTAAAGCAATAACATCAACATGGAGATGGGCAAGTGACTCAACCTGCACCAGAAAAGTTACCGTAAATTCCGGACTATAAGCCGCTACTTTTTTCTCACACTGCGGCTAATAAAACGATGCAGCAAATATATGGACGGATTCTTTGTTTGGCACATTTTCCGTTCGTATATACGGTCTATGGTTTGGCAACAGAGCGGATATGTGCAGCCTGAGTGCAGAAAGTGCCATTGTCTGTGCGGTTAACTCATGGATCTATGGTTAAAATGAAGTTGCTACAACAGCTAGCAATATTGTCAGCGCACTAGTTTATCGCCGAGTGATAAAATAAGTTATGATGCTAAATTAACATTAGTGAGGGGATGCATCTTACCCGCATGCATAAATGACAAGAAGAAACATCTTAAACTTTAGTAGCTGGACATCTACTCATACCTGATTGATAGAGCTAGCCCTGCCCCCCGAGAGAGTCTGAAATCTGCTGACATCCACCAAGACACTGACATGATCCAGACAGGACAGAGGCTCTTTCTGCAGGAGACATGCGCAGTAGAGCATGGGGATGAGCTGAGGAAGATGCTCATTTAATTGTGTTTTGAACAGTTATTTTGGTTTCATACACACACCCTCCTCATGGAAAATACACAAAGAAATGCAGATGATGGAGTTTTCTTGTGGAAGAAGGAAATCGAGCTGCTGCACATGAGCTCGGCGTCAGTGAGTCGATGGTGAGACGTTGGCGACGGTCTGACTCAACGCAAAAAGACGACAAAAGCTTTCAGAGGTGGCCCGAACTTGATAACATTCTTCAAGATGTGGACACCTGCGGCTTATATTCAGGTGCGGCCTATATATGTACAATTTTAAAATTTAGTTAAAATTTAGTTGATGCGGAGTATATTCAGGTGAACTCTGTAGTCCGGAGAATATGTTACATCATGCACCTTTAAATACACAGTCAGTGAATCCAATCTTTAAAGGCTGCTGTGAGCTTTAAGCCATGTTATCTGTCAGAAACCTACCTGGAGCTGTGTTTTGTTTCATTCACACGTTTGAGTAGCAATTTATTATTAGTCTGTCTACATCTCCAAAGATCAAAATGCTCCAAAATGAAGCAATGAATAAACGGCTACCTTTTACCTTTTGTTCAGTAGAGATTGACTGAAATTATCCAAATGATTCTAGTGAAGATGCATGGAGTTTAAAAACACACAATACTTCCTGTATTACCACATGACATACCCAAGGTGGAACAGAGTGTTTTCTGTTTGCGAGAACTTAACCTAAATATGCGTGATTATGTGTTAATTAAACATGTGAGAATGAAACAAAACCCAACTCCAGGTATGTTTTTGATGAAGAAACAATTATAACAGATCAGAAAACAGTGTAATATGGGCCCTTTAAATATGCAGTCAATGAACCCAGTATCTTAAAGAAGGCTATTCCATAATATAAGAAATGCAACTAATTCAATTACATTAACGTAGAAATATATGATTAGATAAAACATGCTATGCTACTTTGCCTTCAGTAATTTTAACAAGCTAAAAACATAGCCATATGAATAAATAAAAACAACATGATTTAAAACTTTTTATATCCCTATTTTGTCTGTCCGATTATTGCAGATCATAGCGTTTCTGGAAAGCGCCCTTCTTGCTACAGTGCATATTCATTAGACCACACAGAGTTTGGTGGGATCATGCTGAGAGCTAACAGTGAAGCTTAGATAACTGCTGCCCGGGTCTCCCTTCCC
Source organism: Boleophthalmus pectinirostris (assembly GCF_026225935.1). NCBI lineage: Eukaryota > Metazoa > Chordata > Actinopteri > Gobiiformes > Gobiidae > Boleophthalmus > Boleophthalmus pectinirostris. The sequence continues at coordinate 14,408,720 of NW_026571190.1, read as the reverse complement.
TATGCCTCCACTAATGAGGTCGAGCCTGATCTCCGCTTTTCCTCGTGGTCCAACTGCCCTCTAATAAGCCGCCATGTTTGTCTATGCTAATCATCTTCCCGCTAATAATCTAATTTCGAGACCTGCTAACAGTTCACTCTTTCAGATAGGCTGTTACATGAGGCATTGGATCTTCTTGATGATATGTGATCTGAATGTGGCACCATGAGGAGAAGGAGAGAGGAGAAGCTATGTACAGGAACAAGACTCAAGTGTCAAAGGTTGTGAGTGCAACTTAAGATGAATATGGTTAGTAAACAGAGATAATGAGTGCAAGATGCGCTATGTAACTTTCTGAGGGAGGTCTGCCACTTGCTTGTTTCCAAGAAGGTGTAATTGCAATACCAGGAATGTTCCACCATGCATGTATTAATTTCATGTTTTGTTCATTTTAACATGTATTAAAGGCCCTACATTATGCAAAATTTACTCTTGTGAGCTTTAAAGCCATGTTAGAATGTGGTTACCTCATCAAAAGCATAATCAGAGTTGTGTTTTGTTTCATTCACACATGTTTGCGTAACACTTTATTATTAGCCTGTCTCCATCTGTAAAGCTCAAAATGCTCTGTGATGTCATGAAGCGGTAGTTTTCCAAGTTAACAACTACCTTTTACCTTTTGTTCAGTAGAGACTGGCAATTCCAGAGCTGAAATGAGCCAAATGATTCTGGTGAAAGTGTAAAGTTAAAAACAAAGTGGAGCACTTCCTGTATTACCATGTGACATCACAATTTCAGTATTTTGCTTGAGAGAAGAACTCTAAATATGAAGATTTTGTGTTTTAAACATGTGTGAATGAAATCAAAACACAACTCCATCTATGTTTTTGATGAGGAAGTAACATATAACACAGATCAAAATATGGTGTAATATGCGCCCTTTAATGCCATATTGTGGAATATTTAAGGCAAAGCAATAAGGCAAGCAGATGACATTCCCTCCACCAAAAAAGTTACATAGTGCCCTTTAACTCTATACTTAATATAGTCTAATGTATTTTTTATTTATAATATACATTTTTCTTAAGTCCAACTGGCACAAGTAGACAACAACAAAACAAAAAAAAAACCAAAACAACTACGCTAAACATTTTTTTATGTTAAAAATAATTATATATTTTATTACATATATTTTAATATACAGTAGGCCTTTAGTCACAGCATGGACAGTACAATGATTTAATAAGCAATTACAACTTGTGTTACTGTTACATTCTTCCTATTTAAGACTGGCACAAATGTGACCTTATCGAGTCACTGCAGTGGCATCACAATAGGGCTGTTCTGCATGTTTGTCTATGCTGGGATGTTACCATGGAAACACAATGCATACATCAGGAAACACAGCCAAAAAAGTTTTAACACCTTCTGAAAATACAACATATTTTATGCATGAGAGACTTGCTTAACAGAACAAATCAGCTCAACCTGTTATATTTTCAGCTAAGTCCATTCAATTCTTTATAGTCAGATTCTGTTAAAACAAAGAGCAGTTTAAAATCTAAAAGAGCTTCAGACACAGCAGTGCATACAGTTAGCATTACACCCCCAGGGAATGTTGGTGACATCAGCTGCAAAGTATCAATAGCTAGAAATGTGTCCGTTGTGTAATTGTGCTTGTGTTTTTCTGCATTAGAGGAGTCGGTGTGTCAAATAATCCACAAATCTGTGTTAAAGACGACATGTTTCAGTCGTGTCATCACTCTGGGGGGACATAAAGTTGTTAAAGAGAGAATTACACCTCAATAATGTGCACATGGACACGGAGGCCAAATGGTGATTTATGTTCCCTCATTCTGTAGAAACAGCCATGCCACATTATTAAAACCTTTCTTAGGACTAATCCCGGGGTTATTGTCAAGTTAAGAGGTGAGAGACTGACACATGCTTTCCTCTCCCTCTCTTTCTGTCTTTAAAGCAAGCGTATGTAAGATTTTTATGTCATATTTAAGATGAGAGGTAAACAAATAAAATCTAATATAGCTTTGACTTAAAACAATTCTAATGCTTATGTATTCTATATTTATTTATGTTATAATTTATGTTTTGTGTGAATTAGCCAATCAGAATGAATGATAACAGAATGAGCCTCACTGTTGCCCACTTCAGTTCAATTCAGTTGGTTTAAACCTAAAAGAACTCTCTTTGATCTGAATCCTCACTATATAACCCCTGGCACCTGCAGCAAATCATTAGACCTTTTGTAGGACCCATAAGAGTGCAGGATACAGTTCCTTTAAAGCTCCTATTTGAACTTAGATTGGCTGACGCAGCTCCGTTGTATTCTCACATAACACCACTCGATGCTATCTATGTTGCTGCAGTCTAACCTGAACCGGCTTTGGCCTGATGGAAACCCAGAGAGCACAATTGAGCCTGAACAAAGTCCAGGTGAGGAGAGGGGCTACAGGTTGAACATCTGCCATCTACGGGTGAAAAAACATTAAATAGACTTACAGGTGGTAGCTCTAAGGGTGAACTATCCAGCTGTTCCGAGTATTTAAATTCACTCTTTACATGTATCTACCATAGACTGTATATATAAATGGATATAAATATTACGATCCAAGCAGGAAGTGAGAATGTGGTGCACTACCGGTTCCATCGACGCCAGCTCCAATGCACTTTGTATTGATAAAACTTGATATAACTCCATAATTGCTGATGTCAGACTTCCCCATTTTGGTCTTAAAACGTTCATATTAAAGGGACAGTCTGGAATTTTGGACATACGACCTAATTTCCTAGTGAGCCAGAGTGTTGTATTTGCAGAGGTCGCTGGTGCTAAGCTAGTGCATGTCAATGGCCATAGCTATCTTGCAGATAAAAACAGTCTTACCCACTCACAAAGCACTCGAAACAAATCTAGTATTATGCCATACTGTCGATGTAAATGTCTGTGTTGATAGAATAATTTTAGAAGTAAAACCGACCTTGCATTTGAAGGATTTATGTCTGAGCAGTAGCAGAGAGTTGTACTTCTTGATAGAAAGCTCGGCAGCGGCGGACTTATTTATGAAGACATAGTCCCTCAACATGTGACGATTCATGCGATGCAAGGTTAGTTTTATTTCAAACATTATTCTATCAACACAGACATTCACATTAAAAATGGTGTAATAATAGATTTGCTTCAGGTGTTTTGTGGAGTGGGTAAGACTTTTTTTAGGTTGTTAGCGGCAGGCTAACTATGGCCATTGACATGCGCTAGCCTAGCACCAGCGACCTCTGTAAATACAAGAAGTGGACGGAATTTTTTTTTTTTTTTTAAGTGTCTCCACACGTCTCCAACACTCTGACTCACTAGGAAATGAGGTCCTATGTCCAAAATTCTAAACTGTCCCTTTAATCCGCTCTATGTGATGCTGATGTTTTTCTTTCACTATTTTGTCTGTAAATCACTTCCTATTACAATTAAGAAACTGGATCCAAATTCGCCCCACAACTTCAAGCCTCAATAAGCTTCATTTGACTGGAGTTGAACACTATGGGTGGTGCCACACTCCCTCATTCCACTTCTTTATACCGTCTATGGTAACTTGGCCTCATGGCATCTCCCGCTTCTCTTGATAGTGTCAGCTTGGTTTAATGCCACACTGTGAAACATTCCAGGAAAAGCAATGACATCACCATGGAGACAAGCAGCAGAAATTTTACATAATGCTCCTTTAGCCACATCAGTATAGCGCGGCAACACAATCAATGTGCAAATGAAACCATAAAAAAGGTCATTCTTCTAAAAGCTCATAAAGCAAAGGTATTAAACACATTTACAGTCATTTACAGGAATCTACTGGTCCATTTATCTGAGCTGTCTGATCTCATGTGTTTACGCTGGTTGTCCTGGAGACATACATGCTTACTGCTGACCTGGAAAGGGCAACTTTAATTTTAATATTGCTGATTTATTTCATTTTTCTATTAATTTTTCGATTTGATATGCACTGGCATCTTTGCATTTTTAATTTATGGCTAATCCTGTAAAATGGTCATTGTTGCGTTGACCTTGGAGTGCTACAGAGGAGCTGGGATGAATAGGAAATACTGACCCAGAGTTCACCTTGTGTGGACCGCTCAATATGAGGCTACACACGGGGATACTGCAGACTTTATATTGTCTTAAAGGGACAGTTCGATGCTGTGTAAAATGTGGGTCTATGGCACTGAATTCTGGTAAACAAATTAATAGGTTTGCTTTGGGAGTGAAGAGAAAGACTATTGAAAATCGTTCCAAGAATTAAATAGAGAACCAGTATAAATGTATTTGCAAAGATTTAAAAAATCCAATTTACACATTCTCCATGGAAATATCACCAACAGGCTGTTACAGGTCAAATTTGTGGAAAGGCTTCCCAGTAAGAATGCATGTTTTTCAAGGTACTTTAAAGGTCCTATATTATACAAAATGGATTGTTGAGAGATTTAAGAGATGTTGTAATGTTTTTATCTCATCAAAAACATACCTGAAGTTTTGTTTCATTCACACATGTTTCAGTACTTCTGGTTTATTAGTTTGTCTTCATCTCCAAAGCTCAGAATGTTTGCTCCACCTTGTGATGTCATGAAGGTATAGTTTTCAAGTTAACATCTATATTTTACCTTTTGTTCAGTAGACATTGGCAATCTTCCAAATGATTCTAGTGAAAGTGTATAAAAGCACAGTCGAAGCACTTCCTGTATTAGCATGACATCACAGGATGCATAAACTGAATTTGTCATTCATTAGAAAACTGATGCCTTCTCCTTCCAGGCCTTCTCCAGCACTTCCTTGAGTCACTGGTACCACCACCACTATGTCTGGTTGGTTTACCATCACCATCCTGTCAGTCTGTATCTTGGCTCGGAATGGAACAAGGAGGAAATGGGCGATAAAGATGCACTATGTAAGACTACGTTTACACTGAAACAAATCCGCGTATCACTGTATCACCATATCACCGTATCGAAAACAATCTGCATCCAGACACGTCGTTTCTGTGTCTGCAGGCCTTCCTTATCCACACAGTTTTGAGCATATTTGTTTGTTTTACAGAAATGAAACTTAAAACTGCATGGCTAATTTGCATAAACTAAGTGCTCAAAAAACAGCTTGCTATTGTGCACTGATGCGGTTCAGTTTCTGTCGGACTAAAGGACACAACTTAGTGGATTATATGTGTTGGTCCTGTGACAGAGGGGTGTTCTGTTAATGGTGAGTCTGTTCTGTGCTTCTGTTGCGCTGGAAATGGTTCATGTTAAACTTTTTAGGTCTGCAGGTCATCGACCACATAGACCATGAATGGACAAATATTCTAGCCTCTTAGCGTTTTGGCAGTGATTTACTTTGCGGCATATAAACCTACATCATCTTATCAGCATATCAGTGTTTTCAGGTGTCCACACGATGCTGGATCAGATCCATACTCAAATGAATTCGTGGGAGCTGGCGGCACCAGATCGTTCCAACTCTGGAGCCGTTTTCAATCGGATTAATGTAGACGAACACTGCATCCGCAACGGAAACGACTCAAATACGTACTAGTGTGGACGGGGCATAACTTTTTAGTTGGGGGTCCATCACCTGCTTGTTATATGGATAGGTCACTGTTCTGTTTGGAATGGTCCACAGAATGACATTGAACAACTCCACTTACATTCTTGGTGGTTTTATAGCTCCAAAACAGGTATTCAAACTGTGAACCGTGTTGCCTCTGACCTGTGACCTTGCCTGGTTTATCTCCATGAAGAAAGAATGGTTTAATGCCATACTATGAAACATTACATACAAACATAACATCTCCGTGAAGAAAAAGCATTTGATGAACCATCCACCAGAAAAGTTACACAATGCACCTTAAATTAATTTGTATCTATTAGAGATTAAAGTTTACCTGCATCATAAAAACGCACATTATGACTGCACGGCTAATTCTTTTCCTAAATGTATCTGTAGTCTGTCAAATCTCAATAACCATGAGGTGTTGGTAGTTCTCACTTGTTCTTGGGTTTAACGTGTGTAACTGCATTACTCTGACACAGATTGCATTGACACGTCTCGAAGTAGTGAGCACTAAAGTGATTTAAAAGCGTTGCTGTAAGCATGTTGGGATCTTATTTTGCAGAGGTAGAACAGGCACATTCAGAAAAGAGCAGGTCATTGAGCTGGTACAAGTAAAGCACCAACTCAGCACAAAATCTAAGAGAAAATAGATCCACATATGTTTTAGATTGTTGTCTGCGTGCGTATTTTTTCTAAATAAGTTTGCTCATGATGACAAAATTGCTGGGAATTGCATATACTAGTACACAACCAGGGAAAAGTTTGGATTCCTCCTCTCGTTCTTTTTTTTTTTCTATATGTTTACTTTTTTTCTTCAAATTACTTTTGCTTTGCAGTAAAATATTTAGTAGTTATTTTTACTAAATAATTCTATATGTCTTCCTTCATATATTTCATGTCTTCTGTATCTAAATATAAAAAGTAGTAAGGAAAATAAACAATACACTGAATGAGACACTGTGTACAGACTTTTGACTGGTCATGCATGTTAGATCAATTTTGTACATTTTAGCATTCATATGACCCTATCTTTGGGAGTACGTGCCATTCCTGAACATGCAGTAATTATTCAATGAAAAAAATATTACCTTTACTTTATTCCATGTGATGTCCTTTTTAGTCACAGTTAGTGGCAACGAAATGCTTGCCAAAGACATGTTTAACTTAAATAGAGAAAAATGACTTGGCAACGATATTTGCCCTGGTCTTGGTGTTAAGGCCACTACACACTGCAGGATTTTTGGTCTTAAATGATTTTTAAATGTGTGACAAAAAGCCAACCTCATGTCCTGTCTAGAGCAAAACTACTTGCTTTGAAACTCTTAAGTGGTTAAAAGATCAGAGCACTGCACTTCTCGGATAGATACAAGTCAAAATTGCATTATTATTATTTGTGAAATGTGGTGCAGTACTTCAGATACATGGTTTTTAATACACAGAAGGCTGACAATAAAGTACACAGGAAGTAGAGTCACTATTACAAATCTGCAGCTTCACCTTGATCCGTGTGGATGTAAACAGACTCATGTGAGGAACTACTCTTGCTTTTTTACTTTTGAAGAATACTTCAAACTGGATTCACAGTTTTGTTTTGTGGACTGGGTGTTCAATGGATAATGAATGAGATGCTGCAGTTTAAATGTGCAACTTTAGAGGTGACTAATAAAATCTTATTATTATTTTTGCTGTTTCCCGAGTTTGTATCTTGCTCCTTCGTCCATCACTCTGTCTGCCCCTGACACTCTTTTTTATTGGCTGTTGATGTTTAGTGGTTACCATATGACAGAACAGCTTAGAGTCACGCTGACACCACGCACATGGGGAGCGCAGTGACTTCAAAATCGCACATGAACACACAAAGTTGGGTCACGCCTCCTTGAACTCAGGGAGAAGCAAATCACAGCCAATATTAGGCAAATTCTCCTGTAGTGTGTGGCAGCCTTTAGTTTTAGTAGAGGCCCCTTTATTTCTGATGGTTTGGTCTGGTTCTAGTCAAACTTTAGTTCCTGATTTAATCCCTTGTTTTCCCCTGCAAACTCTAAAGCGTATCCCTTTTGGAAAAAATAAATGAATACATTCTTGCCAATGTGTCATTCATTTATCAGTATATTAATTTCTCCGAACTGTCTCTTAAAAATGCTGGTCCAAACCAATGAAACAAGCTGCGAGTTTGATGTCTGCCTCTTTTCCCAGTGTGTTCGATGGCATTGCATTAAATTGTGCCTCCGAACAGTTGGTCCCTTTTTATTGATCGTCTTCAAATTGTAATGGCTCCATTCTTGGCCTCTGCCCCTCCACCGAGTGCACTGAAAAGCACCAGTCTCTCCGTATACTCCAGAAAGTACCAAACAAGACAAATAAAAGCTCAAATGGAAAGCTTTAAACCACTTTAATATTTCGACTTTGGATTAGTTTCCAAATCCAGTCGCAGCATATCCGTTAATTTAGAAAATAACAATAGAAACTTTAACTCAAACTGTATACTTTTCAACTGGTTTCAATGTTTTCAGCTGCTAACACATAACATATTTAGATCACCATGTTAACTTTTATTGTTTTGAAAATGCTATATTTGCAGAGATCAAAGCATTAACATGTTTTATAAGTTTCAATTGAATCTTTTATGCTCTGAGTGTCTCATCCCTTTGCTCCCCACGCTATGTCACTCTGGCCTGATTCATCAGCAAGTTTCACTTCGTGGAAACCTTCTTCCCTTGCAGTATTGGGATTTGTTCGCACAAAGGTAGGTGGGTACTTTTTTATTTAACCAATCGCTGCTATTTGTTCGTGACGTATGTAATGCGTCTTTAACGGGGCTAACTGGTATATTAAGCTTCTCCCAAGTCCCGTAGGAAGAAGGGCAATAACATCTTTCCCCTTGATAAAATTCAAGAAACTTTCTCTTTGTTCTGACTTTAACTCCTCGATCCTGGGAATTGTTGCCAACACAGAATGTATGGCTTTGTCTACATCCTTCTTGACTGCTTTGTTTACTGTTGTGCTGTACCACAAAAGGGACCCTGACAGACGCTTGCCTTTGACATCATGGCTTCACAACTCTTTGTTGATTGGCCGGTGTGTGTCTTCAACTTCAGGAGTTCTTGCAAATCGTCTAGTGTATTCCGATTCCTGACCTAGTCACTGGAGAGAAGTGAAATTGAGCGAAGGCAGTAAGTGGCACCAGCCTGGTTCCCCTCACTCCCCCTTCAGAACCTTATCACAACACCATTAGTAGGCACCCCACTAATGAAACTACTGCACAACGCATGTAACTATAAAGATGCTTGTTTCTTATAAGTTTCAATTGTGTACTTTTAGTAACAATTTTCCTTGTCATTGAAGACATGTTATGCATTTGTCTGCTCTCTTATTTTCTATGACACCCATGATTACATTACATTGTCTTGCAGTATCATTCTAAAACTTTTGAATACTAGAATCAAGTCTGCCACATGTATCACAGTTACAATCATTACTGTTCTATAAGATAAAATTGCCATGTCCATATAAAAAAAATAAATATTTTTTTCTTAACAGTATTATACTTTTCTTTTTTAAGTCTGTAGCTTATCAGGTTGGAGAAGGATGTGAGGCTCGCCAGTGTATCAGCAGGTAAAATATGGGTCGCTGAGAGAACAGGGTTGGGAAGCACAACTCTAAATACAATTTTGAGTGGGTAAATGAAAAGAGAAAACTATTAGAACAAAGTTAAAAGCTCTTAACAGTTAATTTAGCACAACATGACTTCTTTAAAGGTGCATTGTGTAACTTTTCTGGTGGAGGGTCCATCAAATGCTTTTCTCCATGGAGATGTTATTGCTTTGTCTGGAAAGTTTCACAGTATGATCTCCATGGAGACCAAACCAGACCAAGTTACAGGTCAGATCTGTAGAGAGGCAACCCTACTCATAGTCAGAATGCTTGTTTTGCTACGTGTTTTTGAGGTCTACACCACATGTGATTGAATAAATGTAAGATAGAGCTGTCATACTGTGGAACATTTCAGACAGAGCAATATCTATATCTACAGAAACGGACCCCCAACCAAAAAGTTACATCGTGCACCTTTAAATTAGAGATAGGCCTATACGGTCATACTCATATTAGTGTTCAAATTGTTTCCGCATTGCAAAAACTAATACTACTTCAATTTAATAGTGGTTCCACATTGTCAGTCCTGCGGTCTTCTCGGCGCGCCCTCTTGTTAGCTCGGTAATAAAAACTCTCCCATCTTGAGGCATTTGTGTTGTGCGGAGGGTAGTGCAGACTCCAGCATTTGTGCAAACACACAGCTCTGTAATTGTGTTCTGAATTATACATGATTTAATTAAATAGATTTTGATTCAGGGCGCACAAAGGGAAATGAGATTGCTAACACGAGATGGCCCGCTGCGCTGCTTCACTGTAAGATTAGCATTGTAAGGCCCTGTTCTCTGGCTCTGCGTCCCATTTCAGCAGACAATAATAGCGGCAATTTCTTTGTCATTTGATAATGAGTGGGAAGCAGAGGAATGTGCTGAATTCTGAGTTTTTGGTACAAATAAGTTGCCCTCGGAAACACGGCAAGAAATGGAGACGAAATGAAATCAGCTTGTTTATGTAAATAAAGGAAATCATTGTGTGACTGTCGTAGTTTAGACCAAGAAATAATTCAGTGGTTGAGCTCGAATCGATTATGTCAGATGCCCTTCCATTCTGCTGATCCACAGGTTGGTGGTGCGATTTCAGCTCCCACAGATGGAGACTGCTGTTGTGTCCTTGGACAAGACACGTACCCACCCCGTGTCTGAGGAATACTTGATGTAAAGGGATTTGCATGCCTTGAAGGTAGAAAAAAAAGTGATCATTTACCATGCCTAAAATATTTTATAATAATACTTATTATTAAATTATTATTATTTGAGGTCTATGTCAAACAATTTTCTTCTGCAGCAATTTAACTAGGGATTCTCAGGCTACGTTTATATGATGACGGTCTGAACAGAAGACGCAAAAGTAGTGTTTCGTCTTCACTTTTTATTCTGTGTTTAGATGAGTGTTTTCAGAAGGAAATCTGTGTGCATATGGTGACCCAAAAGTGTGTGGAATTCGATTGGGAATGCATGCCAGGCAGCTAGGTGGTGACGCTAGGTGGTGATGTATGTGACATAAACGCGTACGCGACGTGGGCAGATCTGACCAGAGTTGCGTCTTGGGCAGTGTAGATGAAAACGTGCAAGTGTATTCAACTTTTCCACTCTGGAGGGTGGGTTCAGATTTTTGTTTTTTTAAGCCCCAAACACAGTCTAAACAAAAGGCACTTCCGATAAAATATTTTGTAGTTTTTACCTGTAATCATTCTCGTGTAAACAGGCCCTCAGACTTTCCTTTCCATGCACATCACCTCCAGCTCCTCTCAGGCCAGTGGACACGGAGATACAGCGGCTCTACTCTGAGCTCTTTGACTGAGCTCCTCATCAGAGCAGAGGAAAGTAGACATATGCTAAATCAACTTTTCAAAACTTTTAAGCATGTTATAGGTGTTTCCCCATCTCGTGTACCCTTTCAAAGTTGGATTTTGAGTGAATTGTGCATGTTTGAGAAATCTTTAATCACTTATTTTCAAAAAGCCATATTGCCGATCATCACCTGTTTTCACCTCTGGCATACACCCACTTGTGTGAACTAACTTTGTTCTCCAATTTTATTTTCTTAATCTGAGATATGTATAGGCTTTGGCAGTGTTGCGTAATCATACAAAAAAAAAAAAAAAATCACGACATCAGCTCCCATTGTGCGCTGCAGTTTTCTAACACAGACTTTTCTCTTTTATAAAGTCATTTTAGATGATTTTGCTAATTGCAAAATGTGCAAATGATACATAATGATCCACAGTTGCCATAGATTATAACTATATAGGAGGCTCAAGCTCAATATATCTTCTTTTACATTTACTACAAACAAAGGATGTATTTAGTCAAACGAACTTTCATTATATCATCTAACAGCCCGCAACAATCACATTGAGACTAAAACCAATGAACAGACAACACCCACAAGCTCCATCAACTCATTTGTTATTCTCCATACTTCTTCGATTTCAACTTTCTATCTCACTTTTCTATAATAGATTTCTGTCAGATTGTTGGCAGAGTTGCTGATGAGTTTAAATCGCTCTATGACCTCTGAGTGGATGAATGGGTGCGTGTCCCTCATTTTCCTGGGGTCCCATCATGCTGCACAGCTGAGACCGTACCTGCTCATAATGCCGTCCCATAATGCACCTCTGCACACACTGTATCCACACGGACAATGGAGCGGCGAGAGGAGATGGGTCAGGACAGATCCGCAGTCTGGTAGAGCTGCCCTCCTCGTCGGCAGCATAAACTCTGGAGCAATCACAGGCCCTGACTGAAGAGTTATTTCAGTATAGGATTTAGTATTTAGTATACTGTGTATGCTGGCATTATTGTTGAAGGTCCTTTTTTTTTTTTTTTTTTTTTTTACACAAAATTGACTCTTGTGAGCTTTTACCATGTTATGTCGTTCTTTCATCAAAAACATACCCACAGTTAGTTAGTTTCATTCACACATGTTTGAGAATTATTAGTCTGTCTACATCTCCAAAGCTCAAAATGCTTTGATCCACTTTGTGATATCATGAAGTGGTAGTTTTCAAGTTACCAGCTACCTTTTACTTATTGTTCAATAGAGATAAGCAATTCCAGACTGAAATTATACAAATGGTCCATCTATAATCTCAAATACTCAAATATAATACTCAAAGTTTACTCAAAGATGCTTTAAACTTTCTGTAACAAATGAAACAATGTAACAATATTGTAACAGTATAATTATAAAGTATACTCAAAATTATATTACTCAATGATGCCTCAGAATTTCTGTAATGAATGGAATATTGAAAGAAATAATGTCTCATTTGTAAAAAAAAATAAATAAATAAATAATTATAGATAAATAACCTATATTAGCAACTTTAACAACAATAAGTCTGCAAAAGTAACGAAAATATCTATAGCCTATCTTTAGTTTGCTTAATCCTCATCTTCTTCTTCATCCTGTTTTTTTTCCTCATCCTCCTTGTTTGTCCATTGATATTTTGCTGTAGAGCTGATCTTTCCCAGCAGTTTTTTGTTGCTTAAGAAATAAGCATGAAAGCGTTTGCAAGACATATCTCTGAAGTTGCATTGCACAAAAAGAATGCCCTTCAATGACTCAACAGAGAGCTGGTTCCTCTCCTTTGTCCACAGGCTCTGCATCAGTGAGAAAACTCTCTCAACATTTGCATTGTGAGAGGGAAGTGCAAAGACAAACTGTGCAATTTTCAGCAATTTTGAGTAACATGCAATGCTTTTGGCCTTCTCAAAGTATTTGGTCCACTTCTGGTGCACCTGCAGGCTCATGAACTCATCATCACCATTGCAGTTTTTTATGAATTTCTTAAGATTGGCAACCTGGTCAAAAACACTTAAAGGTTGTATAGAGGATTTTCCAAGGAACGAGGGGGGAGCGGGTGCGCGGACATTTCGTGCGCGGACGAGAAGTGAGGAGCAGGGAGAAGAGCGGAGCAGGGAGAGAGGAGAGGAGAGAGGAGCGGTGCGCGGAGATTCCGTGCCCGGAGAAGTGAGGAGCAGGGGGAAGAGCGGATTGGGCAGCGGGGAGAGGAGCAGGAAAGGGGTGCAGAGAAGAGTGCACGGAGATTCAGTGCGAATGAACTAGCTACAACACGCAGCAGCAAGTGGACCCTTTCTTTGCATTGAAAATTACGTTTTCAGACATAGGATATCGCTTTCGTGTAAACGTGTAAACCACGTACCGGCGGCACGCAGGCAAGTCAGTTACGCTAGAAACGTAGGGAGATTGATTGACAGCCTGTCAGCTAACAGATAACGAGGCAGTGTTGTTATCTATTGGCAAATGTTTAGCCCCACCACGTCCAGAGTTGATGAATTTTTATTCTCTTTTTTTTGGTCATCATAATTACAAGGCTACTGCACCTTTATAATACTATCATTGACAATTTGAAACAAAAAAAAATCCTCCATACAACCTTTAACATCATCAATTGGCACCCCCTTCTCTCTAAGGTACTTGATGCAGGCCTCCACATCATTCCAGTTTGGTGGCTCACTCATATCCATCCACATAAATGTTGAGAACTCTTCCAAGGGAGTCATCCTCTTCTCCAGATACTCCAGAGATGCACTGTACATTTCAAGCACATCAGCACTGAACTTGTCACAGCCCTCACCAAGTCCATCTTTGCGATTTTCTGCCAGTAGTCCCTTTAAGGGATATGAAATTGTTGCTCTTACGCTCAAGAAGAATGTTGTGGATGCTGTTCAAAATTGTCTTCACCTCCATGATGGAATTATTCTCCTTTTCCATTTGTTGAATGTGGTTGTGGAACACAGACATGAGTGAGTGCATGTGCCACAAGTAGATCTCACTGAATTTGTTGTCAAAAAACTTCTTGATTGCCATGGGTGGCTTTTGCTGAGACATGAAGAATGCCTTTAAAGCAGGATACATCTGAAGCATCCTCTCAATGCCTGGAAACAATGACAACCACCTTGTCTTGCTGTGAGAAAGCATCCTCCTGTACAAAATGTCAACAAAATCACAGTACTCTTTAAAAGACTCAGTGCGCACAGTGTAAATGTGGAAATACTGGTAGATTTTAAACATGATGTTCTCAAGGTCAACATTAATTGCATTGGCCCCATGATGAACACAATTGTTCAATATGTGTGCTGGGCAACCCATGCCAATTAGAGTTTTGTTCTGCAGCAACATCTTCAAATTTGCAAACACATTGTTTCCCCCTTCATCACATTGAATTCCACCAAAATTTGTGTTGCAATTGTCTCCAGTAAATGTGATGCATTTTGAAGATAAATTGTTTTTTGCCAATGTTTCAGTGAGATAATTTGCAATGGTGTTTGCTGTTTCATTAGGTGTGTCTTTCACCTCAATTAATTTTGTTTGCACACCACCCTTCTTCCAATCAAAGTACTGGATTATGATCGGGAATATTTTCACTGCTCCGTGGTTACTCTGTACTAATACCACAGTACTGGATTTCCTTCAGCGTGTCATATGCGACTTCAGCAGAGTGGGGAGCCAAAACACCATTCACAATAGCCTCGGTCTTAGTGCGGGCACAACTCTACTTTTTGGCGGTGTCAGAATCAGGGAATGCCCTTTTTAGCAATCTACTACAGCAATCCATGGACCTGTAATTATAGTGGTGTTTGACAGTATGAAATGCATTCACAACATTCTCGGATTTTCCGGGTCTCACTAAGAACTCCATCATAGACATTACGCTACTCTCACCTTGCAAAGCTTTTTTATGTTTTTCGGTGTCCTGGTGAGCTTTGAGGTCCCTGGCACCTCCACTTGACACCAAAACATATGTGCCTGCTTTGCATACTGTACACAGGGCCTCCCACTTGTCTCGACCGGGACGGAAGGCGGGGAATTTCTTTTCCAAGTCATCGTTAAATGCGCATCTGTGCTTCGGCATTTTGCTTGCGCCTTCTGAATATACATAGCGCTACCACACTGAAGGCGCTCAGGGATGTGTGCACAGTTCCCTAGTGCCGGTGAATTTGAATTTTGATTATTGCTCCTGTACATGATCTTAGTCAAATGAATTAAATCAGCGGTTTTCAATAGGTAAGGCCAAAGAGTCACTGGGGAGGCGCGACACAGGTGGAATAAACCAGAACTAAACCAGGACTGAGTATCGAGACGGGTCCGGAGGTGCGCCCACGTAGACTGTCAGGTGACCCCAGGCAGAAGGACAGGCTTCACAGAACTAAGTGCAGCTGTTGCCCGATCATGCTTTGCGGACACCCGCCTGCAGTCTCAGGGTAGCGAACTGCTCTCCCACGAGTCCGGGCGCAAAACAGTGCAACGTGGGACACATTTTGAAAGCTCATTGCAGGGACTGCACAATGCAGGAGCAGGCGGGATGATAAACTGCAGTCCCACAAACTAAATATGAGTGTAAAGTAAAATATACAAATGATTAATGTATGCCTATCATACTTCATTTGTCTTCATTATTAATAAAATAATTTTAAGCAGCCTAAGCTTGCAGATGTGCTCTAATCTCACACACATTTTAAATAAATCCTTTCCCTTCTCCAAGCTTGATAGAGCTTAAGAAAGAGAACGTCTCCATCTTACGAGATTTGTGGGAGAGGGACAAAATATCGCAGATGCGGGTGGGACCGGGAATGAAAATTACAATTCTTTGAGGGTGGGAGCGGGACTGCACAATGCAGGTGAAGGAGTGGGATTGAAAATTCTGTTTTTACCTACTCTAAGGGGAGGCTCACATTCACCCGATTTGAAAAAGCCCTGAACTAAATCAAGTAAACTAAGATTTAGTATTAGTAACATTGTTAGTAACATTTCATGTAGCAATAGCAAGTTTACACATTTTATTAGGCCTTGGCATATTTTTGAGCAGGTATGTATTCTATTCCTAGTACCCTTTTCCTATACACTCACTTTTCTCTCTCAGCCACACAGTTACAGTTGGAAACCTCCACCCCTCTGTAGTGCTGTGCCTGTTCTCGTATAAGCCGTAAAGGTTATAGGCCTATTCAAATTAGTGGCAAATCTGTTACAAAGTAGATCGACTTAGTGCACTGCTACTGCCTGTATAAGGTTTCATTTGGCTTGCTCTGTGGATTCCTGGAGATTTGACTTATTGTAAAACAAATAGAGCGGCAAGAAAACCACCAGGAGAAGCTAATCCCTGGAACTCTCGCTGCCATTGTTCCGTCACTGCAGCTGTGCCATGCTCTCTCCCCTCCATCCAAAATAATGAGAAGTCCCATGCATAATATACATCCACTGCCAAGATATTCACGTTTTCACAGTACGGTGCTCCAGCTAGTGCCATATACAGTCTAAATTTGGATTGTTGCTTCGAATATATGCTAATGTGATGGTTAGCACTAGCCCATTAGCGGCAATTGCACTGTTTATGTGACCGGCGAAGGAAAGAAGTTGAATCTCGTTGGTGGAAACAGTTATTTTCTCATTAACGTTTCCAATGTGCTTTATCAACCCCACGAAAGCTGGCGGTGGTCCGAAAAATGCAGTGTTCAAAACATCTGCAGAAGGAACTACGCAATTATAGAAGCCATCTGGAACAATAGCGCCAGAGAATAGATATGATTAACACTAACCAAAACAGATGGCAAAGTGTTGGTTTGCTGTTGAGACAAGCACATAATGTAGGGGAGAGGGCCTGTGTACAATTATCAGGGTTGGATTTGGCTTTGGTAAGATTTGTGCTAAGCAGGTGATCAGTGGCATCATGGCTGACTGCACTAAATGAGGGTTAAAACATGATTCAAGCTTCGTTAGCTAAAAACTGAGCTATGGCAATGTTGTGGAATGAGGAAAATTTCACATATTTACACTGGTGGATAATAGGGCTGCGCATATGTTGCAGTCGAACCGCAAATCTAATCGCAATGGCTGTGTGGTTGTCCTTTGCAAAAAATATCATGTTACAGAAAAAAAAAAAAAATGTACCTATACCTCTTAGCCTGATTCATCAGCTGGTTTCACTTTGTGGAAACCATCTAACCTCACAGCAGTAGAATTCATTTGCTCGACGGTAGGTGGGTACTTTTTTTTATTTAACCAATCACTGCTATTTGGTCGTGACATATGTAATGCGCCGCTAATGGGGCTAACTGGTATATTAAGCTTTTCCCAAATCCCGTCCGAAGAAGAACAATAATGTCTTTCCCCTTGATAAAATTCACCAAACATTCTCTTTGTTCCAGCTTTAAATCCTCAGTCTCGGGAATTGTTGCCAACACAGAATGTATGGCTCTTTGCAGATTGGCTGGTGCCCAGACTCGCACTTTCTGGGTTCTTGCAAACCGTCTTGTGTATTCCGATTCTTGACCTAGTCGCTGAGAGAAATGAAATTGAGCAGAGGCAGTAGGTGGCACCAGCCTGGCTATGTACCTCTAGAAACATGTTCTGAAATTCATGTGAATCTTATATTAGTTTATTAGTTTATCAGGTCAGACTTCTCTCAAATGTTCCTGGAGTTAGAAAATAGAATCCTGCCTTAAACATAAATCTATTAGGAGCCACAATACCTCAGTTTTCATTTATTTTTTCCCCCTTTCATCTTATTGATATAAATGAATTGCTGAATCCAGCCAAAAAGACTCAGAGTCACAAGCAATGTACTTCTTATATTTTCAATTCAGGATCTGAATAAAAAGGTTCAGAAAGGTCATCCCGCTATGCTAAAGCAATGCAAAATACAATGGGAAACAGTAAATAAAGCAGTCTATATTCATTTTGTATCAGTTCTTTCCACATGTATTACCACATGACATCACAAGGACAAACAAGTTTCAGTTTGAGAGAAGAACTCTAAATATGTAGTCTAATATAAGTCTAAGTATGCAGGGTCTGTGTTAAACAAAACTCCAGGTATGTTTGTGATGAGGAAACAACATTATTACAGGAACATCCCTCTAAACTTGTACATGTGCCACTGGTGATAATTGGTGGGAAAGGTTTGAGTAGCACTATTCTAATCAAAGCAATCACATTTGGAAACATGCAGGTTGTGGATTCTCCACCAGAAACGTTACACAGAAAGATGTAAATAGAGTACAATAATTACACTATTAAAACACTAAACTTACCCCTAACCCCTTTATTAAGTAGTTACTAAGGCTAGGTTCACACGACAACGCTCGTGGATTTTTTTTTTTTCTTTGCGGGCTGAAAAAAATTTGCATCCACGCACATGCCAGATGAGTAAATATTCACGTCCACACAACAACGGAGCACTGAGTGAAAACAATGTAATGCATCTGCCACACCTGTATGTGGCGCTGTTAACAATGATAATAATATTTAATAATGCAGATCTCATCACCATTTTTTAAAATTGAAGGTCATTTAGATACTTTAAGGTCAGCCTATTTTAGATGTATCCCAGAAATGTAGCCGTTTTGTTTTGCAAAATTTAAACATAAGTCACAGAATGAAACCATATTTTCCACTGAGTCATGTTCTTTAGTTCGACAGAAGCTGAACCGCATCAGCGCACAATAGCGAGCAGTTTTTTGAGCGCTCAGTTTATGCAAATTAGCCATGTGGTTTTAAGTTTTGTTTCTGTAAAACGTAAACAAATATGCACAAAGCTGTGTGGATAGGGAAGGCTTGCGGACACAGAAACAATGTGTCTGGACGCAGATCATTTCTGATACAGTAGATACGCAGATTCGTATGCAATGTGCGTAATCTGTGGTGCGTGTTGTTAGTGTTGACGCTAGCAGAGTGACTCTGTTGATGGGTGATGAGAGCGGCTCTGTAGGCTACACCTGTCCCATTTTGGCAACGCTCTTGCAGAGGCTAGCTCGAGGACTGCAGGCTTTGCTGCCTCAGAGGACTCAGGCGATGACGGGATTGTGATGTCATCGTTTTCCAAAAGCTGCAGTTTGCTTGTCCACACAACAACGCAACGCCGGCGTTCTTTGATTTCTCCACTCTGGAACCCGTTTTCAAAAAAACTCTGTTTTTGCCCACCCAAAACGCCGGCTCCATGTGAACGAAAGACCAAAATGAATACAAACTTCTCCATTTTAACCAAAAAACATCGGTTTATTAATTAAGGTGTAATTATTTTAAAGTGGTCCTGTATTTTTTTTTACATTGGTATCTGCAGGTGATGTTTCACAAATACGCCTTCAGTCCAGGTCCAACATCTGTTCATTGACCTCTGTTTGATAATCCCCATCCAAAAGCACCACTTTGAATTCACTCAGCCAGTCCTCCAGGATCCACTCCCTCAGGGCTCCTACTGCCACTGTCACCCGCCAACAATGAGGCTTTGGTGGGACACTTTCCAGCCCCATAGCCCCCTATCCCAATGCCATAATAATAATGAATCTGGCACAAAGTCTAGGAGGAGTTTGAACAAAGCACTTTCAGAAATTAAAAATATATTCATCAAAGTTATGAATAGTGTTTTGTTGTTTGTTTGCTTGGACCTGCAGTAATTAGTCACTCTATATGCAGTGCAAGGTAACTTTACTATATATCCTTGAGTTTTACTAATGGGCTAACTTTATCTTTATTATTCAGAGAAATAAAAACAAGCTTTACCATATTTTTTCTCATTCTCAGTATATGGAGAGGCCATACCTCATGTGAAATCTCAGAACCTCCAGAATTCACTCACTGCAGTTGCAGAGACTGAATTTGGCTAGAATCTTACATGCAGTAATCTTAAAAGTCCTATATTATGCAGCATTGACTCTTGTTAGCTTTAAGTTATGTTAAAATGTCGTTACCTCATCAAAAAGATTAACCTTAGACAGCAAGATGGATTGTTGCAATATTTGTGAGATCACAAACGCAAAAGAATCCATCTTGGCTCAAGGCCAAGTGCCCAAACAAACCAAAACAAACATGGTGACGCAAACAAGCATATTTCAGCCTATTTTAGAGAAAATACAAACTATTTATTTTGTGAGGAATGTGCAGAAGGTAAGTGCTGTGTGCATTTGCGGACAGGGAAAATGTGCCTTTCTCTCAACTGGATGTACCAAAAGTTAGATTTTTCATCTTGTTCCGCTGTTGTGATGCTTCAACCAGATTCAAATAGCCATCATGACATTCTGTGCTTTCCAAGAGCCATCCCAGATTGATAATGTATAGACCTCAATCCAGAGTGACACACATATCAATCTGGTGTGAGGCAGGTTACTAGAGTTGTGGTTTGTTTCATTCACATATTGCCAGTGCATTTAGTAGAGTGTTTGTTCACTGATCTGAAGATCCAAATCCCACTCTCAACATCAGTGGTAGATCCACTGACCCACAGCTGACGGTGTGATTCCAACTCCAGCAGATGAATGCTGTTGTTGTGTCTTTGGGCAAAATTGGACTAATCCACCATAGATCTCCAAAGCTCAAAGTGCTCTGTTCCACCTTGTGATGCCATGAAGTGGTAGTTTTCAAGTCAACAGCTACCTTTTACCTTTAATTCAAAGGACGTGGGCAATTCGAGAGCTGAAATTATCCAAATGATTCTTGTGAAGGTGTATGGAGTATCTTTGTGAGGAGGAAACATTATAATTATAATTTTTTTAGCGACCTAATCTTTGTATCTAGTTGATTTCCCATTGTCATGTGCTGTCAATAGTGACTGTCTATTGTTTATTCATGTGGTAGTTTTTAATGTCTGATGGAGCACTTTGAGCTTTTACATGTTTTACTTAAGTGTTTTTTGTTTTGTTTTGTTTTGTTTTTTTAACTACATATGACAAATAAACTAACCTAACCTAACATAGATCAATAATATTTTTTAACCAGCAATTGAATTTAACAAATAAAACAACACAAAGAAACAGTATTTTTGGGTGCATTCATTAGATTTTCAGTTATACTCCTTCAAAAAGACGAAGTTAGGAAATTTACATTTACAAGTTACATTCAGGGACGCACGGTCTTTCTGCAGTCCCTTTTGAGAGTAGAGTCCTTTTATGGTGTGCTTCTGTTGAAGATTCAGAACAGGACACAAAACAATGCAGCGTTTCATCTGTATTCAGTCTCCTCCATCACTGAGTAAAACAGGCTGTGGCGTTTACTCTAAGCAGTAAACTCACAGAAAATGGATCCAAACACATTCATTTATCTTAACACTGCAAAAGATATATGTACGCATAGAACATTGAATGAATGGTTATTGCACTTGTTCTGGCTGCTTTTAAGATGATATAATTTGAAATAAAAGGAAAAAAGTTACCGACACTTCTATAGCACTTTTACAACGACTATAATTACTGTTTTACAATGTATGGCTTCATACAGACATGTCTTAATGCAGCTCTACTGTATTATGCAAAATGGACTTTTCAGATCTTTTAACCATGCAATCCCTATTGGCCTATTTTTAAGACACCATATTAAAGATCAATCCCTGTTTTCAGTGGTACACACCCACTGCTCTGTACTTACTTTGTCCTCAGATTTTATTTTTTTTTAATCGGTGATACATGTCAGATTTGACAGTGTTGCATCGTCATTTTGGTACAAATGGAAAATTCTGCTACTCACTAATATGATCAACTGATATCCACTGGGGGTGCTGACAACTTCACAGCTCTTTGATGTGATGATGTTTACATTGATGTAAGCTCCCAATAAACCTTTTTCACAACAGCTGGAATAGCCCCCCTGTAGGTTTGCGAGACTAATGCTTTTCTAGGGCAAAATATATGTAGAAATGTCTTGCATATTTTCCACCAGCTTCATAAATCTGCCCCATCACCAAATCTTCATCCAACAAGGTCCACAAAGGACATATTCTATCCATGAATAATTTATCCACAACTATCAAGGTAAGAAAGACGAAAACTTAAAGGCAAACAACGACTATCGTAGTGAACTATTCCTGAGCATTATGGTCATGAACAGCCATTGTGAAAAATGGACACAAAGGCTTTCTAACGCATAAGTCAGCAAACTTGTTTCTTTTATTAAATCATTTTAGACAAATATTGCGAAAATGTGTAAATTATAACACCATGATCCATGGGTGTTATTGATTATTACTTTATAGCAGACACAAGTACAATGTGTCTTCTTTAAAAATAGGCATATGGCACTATCTATTTACAAAATATATGGATAACTATAAATAAAGTATTTCCATGATTAAAATCTTGAATGACTCTTTACAAAGCATACTCTTCTGTAGAGACACTGCAGTGGAGCCTGTCCCATCATCTATGGGTCTTAGGTAGTATACTATTATAATTCAACAGAGACATATGGAGACAGACCATGTCTCTGGTGAGTAGGTGTATTTTGTCTACATTTATTTTTTAACATGCAGAAAATATTAATTAAGAGCATATTGTATTATTTAGCAGTGGTTCTGGTTAATTTCTCTCTAACTTTTTCTTGGAATATGTAGCAAAACAAAGTAATGGGTTTAGCAATTTGCAAAATCAAGATTAATTGCTCCTTCTCTTAGTCATTATAGAAATATTAGACTTGATGATTATGAAACCCCAATGAATTATGTGGTGAATATAGTTATGCAACAGTGTTTTGCCTCAAATCTGTAAATAAGCAATATATTTTCCTTCATAAATTAAAACCATTCTTATAGACTCAAGACAAAAGAATTCATGTAGTTTTGTCATTTTTGTAAACAATGCATCTTCTCAGTACACACCAAAACATATTCCTGGGGATTTAATGTTATTTCTGCTACAGCTGTGAATAGAGAGGTAGTCAGTGTTTCATCTATCAGCATATTTCAAGAACATCAAAAAGTGCTTACGGTTTACCCAGAATCCCCTTGCTTTCCAAACCTCATGCTTAAAATATTCAGCACAAGAAATGGAGAAAATTATGTCTGGCTATGAAGCTCCAAAGTGAACACTCATACGTTCATTTAAGTGGTTGTATATGTTATCCTGCATGTTCGAGTAATTTATTGATCTCTCCTTGGCTCTATCCAAACCCTCATTGTGGTTTGCAGCCCTATCATAACCAGAGCTCAGGCCACAAACCTACTTCACCCATGTTCCCACACAGCAATTTTCTGTAAATATACAAAAGCATGATACAAAACATTACACTACAACTTCACAAACCTGATGCGATGTGCAGTATTTTTAATAGCGATATGCACTTTGTAATTTGATAGTGCTTTTAAGGGGGAGTGAGTATCAAAAATGAAACTGAAACTTATAAAACATGTTTCCTGGATCAGAATGAGGATACAGAGGCTGCTCAATTAGGTGCTATTAAATGGACAGTCCGAGATTTTTGGCCTCATATGACCTCATTTCCTAGTGAGCCAGAGTGTTGGAGACGTGTGGAGACACTTTTTAAAATATTCCATTCAGACCTTGTATTTGCAGATGTCGCTGGTGCTAGGCTAGTGCATGTCAATGGCCATAGTTAGCCTGCCACTAAAAACAGTCTTACCCACTTCACAAAACACTCAAAACAAATCTAGTATTATGCCAGACTGTTGATGTAAATGTCCATGTTGATAGAATAATGTTTGAAATAAAACTATCCTTGCATTGCATGAATCGTCGCATGTTGAGGGACTATTTTCTCATATATCAGTCCGCCGCTGCCAAGCTTTCTATCAGGAAGTACAAATCGCTGCTGCTGCTGCTCAGACATAAATTCTTCAAATGCAATGTTGGTTTTACTTCTAAAATTATTCTGTCAACACAGACATTCACATCAACAGTCTGGCATTACAACTGTTTTGTTTTGGGTGTTTTGTGGAGTTGATAAGACTGTTTTTAGTAGCAGACTACCTATGGCCATTGACATGTGCTAGCCTAGCACCAGCGACATCTGCAAATATAAGGACTGGATATAATATTTTTAAAAAGTGTCTCTCCAACTCTCCAACATGCTAACTAGGAAATGAGGTCCTATGTCCAAAATTCTGAACTGTCCTTTAAACATAATAACTACTACTACTATTACTACTACAGGTGGGAAAAGTTACTACAACATCAATAGCATAGCCTACATCTCTCCATGCAGAAGCACAACAGTGAATAGATCCTCTTTTGTTGACATAATTCTTCATTTTACATGTCATGATACATGATCACATCATTTCAAAGTGTCATATTAAAACGTGATACCCTTGATTTTTATTGAAGTACATATTTGGCAGTTCTACTCTGCCGTATAAAACGCATTGCTTTTTGTCTTGTAATAAGAGAACCAACATTGGGACATACTGTGAACAAGTGGGAAAATCTGGACCAACTTACTATATTCACAAATCAATACTACTCAAATCACAACATTTCTGCAACCAAGTACTTTTTAAACTCAGATATTCCCTGTTGTAGTGTAGTATAATCTTATGTGCACATTTTGTGGAGTTTGTACGAGTATTTGCTTTCTGTGTGTTAAGACTTTGAGCTTTGGCGCTGCTGGAGGGAGACAGTGCGTTCACTCAAGTACTCAGCATGAATATGGAGGTCCAGCATTAGATGTGCTGTCCCCACTCAACCCTCTCTGTGTGTGCAGTCTGAGGAGAGAAGAGCTGCACAGGACTGCCAGGCTTACAGGGGGTTCATAGACTCTCTAATGCTGTTGAAATGGTTTGGAAAATTAATTAGTACGATAAATAAAGAAAAAGAAAATGCAAAGAAAATACATTTGCTGTGTATTTTTCCAAATGAGAATCTATAAGATAAAGAACAAGGCCTGCTAACTGCTTAAAGTGTGAATGACAGGTTTTTATGATTCTCTAATGTTGACTTAATCTGGTGGGATAATAACACCAATCAAGAAGCAATTTGCCAAGAAAAGTTGTATACAAATATGCAGAAAATTACAGGAAGTAGAGAGTTCCTTTTTAGAGAGGGAGAATTTTGTCCAAAAATTTTGTCACAATTTACACATAAGAAACACATTTCAACAAAATAAAGTGTTTTCTTGTATTTTTATTTCTCTAACCAGGAAGTAAAAACTCACAAATTGGCCAAACTGGGAAAACAATTGTGAAATTTCATCTTAAATCTAAATATAATGATCTCAACTGTGCTTTGGTAAAATTTGTTGTCTAATTTGTCATAGTTTCCTTTTTTTTTTGTCTTTCTGGAATGTACCACAGTATGACACTAAAAGTATCTATCTGCATGGAGCCCCCCTTTCAAACATCCTCACAAAACCAAATAAAAAAGACATGCTTCAAATGTGTGTATTTATAGCATTACCAGTTTTGCTTGAAATTGCAAGGTCTTAACTGTTGTTCCTCTTGTGACCATGAAATTAAATGAAAATAAATGAAAGGTAAGAGGACAGAAGAATTGCCAATGATCAGTAAAAAGTTGTCCTTCAAAACAATGAGTTACCAAAGGTTCAGCGGTTAAGTTCAGTTCAGCTCATTCAAACTGATACTTTTTGAAAATGCTCCTGTTGTCTTCTGTAAATTAGTTTAGTCATTTGTCAGCAAAATAGAAGGCTGATATATCTGTAGAATGTAGAAATAGTTCATCTGTAAAATGTAATTCATCATTTGTGGACAGTTAGACCAACAGTCTCGCCCATTTTGAAGTCCACTCTGGTTTCCAAAGTACATTTTTCCAATTTTCAAAAAGTTTTAATAATACAGCTTTTCTCAGTTGCTTTTAAATATTTTCTGAACAAAAACTTTCAAAAGTACTTGTTCAGTCTTCAAATCCCTCAGTTATTTTTGTAAATCTTTAGGACATTTTCTAGTTTGTTTTTCCAAAGATTAAATGCTTTGGTGCATTGTGTACAAAGATCTATTGGTCTGAGTGTTCAATATTCTTTACAGTAACTCTCAGTTATTTTGGACTGACCATTCAAAACATTTATGTATTACCTAGTCAGGCTGGCGCCACCTAGTGCCTCCCCTCAATTTCATTTCTCTCCAGCAACTAAGTCAGGACTCAAAATACAATAGACAGTTTGCAAAAACCCAAGAAGCGCAAGTTCAGGCCAATCAGTGAAGAGTCATACATTCTGTGTTGTCAACGATTCCTGAGATCGAGGATTTAAAGCCAGAATAAAGAGAATGTTTGGTGAATTTTATCAAGGGGAAAGACGTTATTGTCCTTCTTCCTACGGGATTTGGGTAAAGCTTAATACACCAGTTAGCCCCGTTAGCGACGCATTACATACATCACGACCAAAAGCAGCGATTGATTGGTTAAATGATAAAAAGGAACTGCCTACAGTCGAGTGAACGAATTCTTACACTGTGAGGTCAGACAGTTTCTATGAAGTGAAACCGGCTGATGAATCAGGCTATTGTTTGGCACTATAGCCACCAAACTAATTAAGTCAATTATCAATGGTATTTTCCAAATGTATAGGCTAAAAGAGATGTGCAAAAATGTGGAGAAGGCTTATCCTACAGTGAGGTACTCCTGCTCAGTGTGTGGGGATTAAGGGTCCTGGGCGATAGTAATAATGTAAATTACTCATTTGTGAAGCAAATTAGTCTGATCATTTGAGAATGAAACTGGTGAAATGGTGTCAGTTAGTGATATTGTAAACTGTGACACAAATAGTTTTGCCTTTGATACATATTATATTTGCTCTGTGCATAATCTGAAAACACAGTGAAGCATTTTGACTCCATTCCATAAACGCTGCACAGAGACCCAACCGACATGTTTAATGAAAGAAACACTTTTTGTGAAATGAACTAAAGATTTTGAGCAGGTTTCTTGATTTTGCAATAGATATAGTGGGTTTCTATGTTTGTATGAATTATTTTGAGAAATGCAATAAAGCTTTGAAAAAATCACTTCTGATTAACAAATTCCATCAAAGTAACTGAGAACTTTTATCCTTTTCAGTCTCAGTTTTTCAGTGCAAATGACTAATCTTTTATGCTTTCTCTATTGCACCCCATACAATTCCCTCTCAATCAAAGAGTCTGAAGCAGAGGATAAGTTCAGCGCCAAGAATCCTCACTGTAGAATAAGCCCACTGTGCATATTTGTCTGCATCAGTCTGAATATTATGCACTATGATGAAGTTTATGCATTTATGTATGTTTTTGTCTGTGTATTTCTCATATAGTAAAAGAGTTTGGAAAATGCCAGTGATAATTGGTTTAGGCTTTTGGTTGACATGGTTCCAAACAATGAGTTGAGTGGTCTGTCCAAATACAGTAGATGAGAGCATTTTGAACAGTCTGACAAAAGCAAATGGAGCTTGAGTGAAAACACAAATTTAAGCCTGGAATATTTACCTGCACCTCTTCTTCAACCAATCAATGCTCAGTTTCTCACATTTAAACCTCTTACTCAGCTGCTCATTCAGTTTGCCACACCCCTCCTCCGCCCCATCATCCTCCCCTTACTGCCATCTTTGTCTCCTGGACCCCTCTCGACCACCTCCAGTGTCCAGGCTCCAGGGGCAAAACATCTCCTAAACACTCCCCAGCCCAGCACACACTTCATTAATCTCACAATGAATGAGAACTTACTTATGGAGAGAGTGGACGGTCTCATAGTGCCACAGAATTCAGCAATAACAAATGAACTGAATAAATAAATTGCAGCAACTTATATAAGCATGTTTTCAGTTGTTTTTTACAAATTAAAGCAGCATTCATTAAGTTTCTTTACTCTGTGTGAGGTTTTTAGTTATACATTATGGAGTGGAGCAAATGCTGTGCAGTAGAATCTCTTTGGCTCTGCTTTCTCCTTCACATGTAACAAATGACTTAAATTGTGTGTAATTTTCCCCATCTGTTACGGGAGATAAACACATTGCTAGCTTATAGTTTGGCTAACTGAGCCTCTTTTTTGGTGGTGGTTTCATTTGTATGCATTTATCCAAGAACAAGACAAAATACACATGAATATATTTTATTATAATTACAGAGTTTCCTTTTGCTTGCCTGAGTTCTTACTCTGCAACTAGGCATTTAGTGTGGTATTACATGCATTTATCTAGCATTGATTTAATAACAAGTATTTTATTGCACAAAACCTGTAATAACAGCTCACTGAACACAAGCATGTGACATACCCTCCACCAGAAAAGTTACACAGTGCATCTTTAATTACAACCCAAGAATCCTTTGATATTAGAAGTGCTCTTTGGTGGAAGGTCGACGACCTACATTTCTCAATGCTCCATGCATTAATGGGAACAGATCATGTTGTATGTTATAATGTTGTTTCCTCATCAAATATACCTAGAATTGTGTTTTGTTTCATTCACACATGTTTAACACACAAACGCTGCATATTTAGTCCGTGTTCTTCTCTCAAACAGAAAACACTCTGTTCCACCTTGTGATGTCATGTGGTAATACAGGAAGTGCTCGACTGTGTTTTTAAATTCCATACACTTTCACTAGAATCATTTGGATACTTTCAGCCATAGAATTGCCTGTCTCTACTAAACAAAAAGGTAAAAGGTACCTGTTAACATGCACACTACCACTTCATGACATCACAAGGTGGAACAGAGCATTTTGAGCTTTGGGGATGTAGACAGGCGAATAATAAAGGGTTACTCAAAACATTAATCAGTGAAACAAAACACAAATTTGTATCTGTTTTTCAGGAGGTAACAGCATTCAGGGCTGGACTGGCAATATATATGTTCTGGGAAAGTCCAGAATGGCTGTGCAGTCTACCAGCCATCAGCTGTACTAACAGTAGAGGGCGCTAATACGATAATTTGCCCATCTGTCAAGCATAAATTGCATAGGCCTTAAAGGCGGCAAAGAAGAGTGGGTTACCCGTTGGTTTCAACACATTTCAAAGATGTCAAACAGAAAATGTAAGGAGAAAAGTGGATGGGAAAAGGTTAAAGACAAAAAAAAAAAAAACAAAAAAAAGACTATGAAATTAACTGATTTAGGTGTTTTTGTTTGATAAATAATCAGAAGTCGTCAATCTTTGTGTTTTCTTCAGTTATTTCATTAATGATTTATTGAAATT
The DNA here is from genome assembly GCF_026225935.1 of Boleophthalmus pectinirostris. Taxonomy (NCBI): domain Eukaryota; kingdom Metazoa; phylum Chordata; class Actinopteri; order Gobiiformes; family Gobiidae; genus Boleophthalmus; species Boleophthalmus pectinirostris. The sequence goes on along the minus strand of NW_026571190.1, from coordinate 14,379,635 downwards.
TGTAATTATTATGTAGGCCTATTTGTGGTGGAAATGTCCAGGGCTGTTTTTGGTCCCAGTCTATTCCTGACAGCATTCTAACATGCCTTAAGAGTCAAGAGTCAATATCAGGTAATGTGGGACCTTTAAACTTCTTGAAACTGTCTCCATGAAGCCAAGGAGGTGACCCGACCACGCCAAATTACTTGTCCAATCGGTGGAGCGGCAACCCCACTCACAGTAAGAATGCATATTTTCCAAGACAATATGTAAATCTTTTCATGCTGAATACATGTTTAATGCCATACTGTGAAACATTCTAGGCAAAGCAATAACATCTCCAAAAGGCACGCCCACCAGAGAAGTTCTAAAGTGCACCTCTCACAAGCATACACAGCAATCAAAACTAGAGGTGAAATACAGCAGATCTAATATCCATAATACAAAAAATGATGTTTATATCAATTGGCACTCACACGGATACAGATCTTAACACGCTTCCCTCTCCACTTGTGTTTCTTTGATGCTGTGTTAGCGTGTTCGTGTGCACTGACAGGTTAGCATTAACGAAAGACCCACAGACGCTGAATTACTGCAGGGAGCCCCGTAGTGACTTATTCTCCTCTCAGAGATGATTACTATGCAGCAAATTTGAATTACGATCTCCAAATCGCGCTGGAATATTGAGTAGTTTATGAAAGCCATAGACGGGCTGAATGAGCGGAGAATGCACAACGTAACTGTGACAAGTATTGAGAGGGTGATTTCCAACAAGCACTGAGTATAAGCTGAGTTTAATACAGCCAAGATAATTTGGTTCACAGCACAAAAGTTTAATGAACTGCTTTGCCCTGAGTTCAACTGAAAGTGTACGTTTGCATGTCAATTGATACAAGCTGAAGACAGATAATGTTAAAGGTCCCGTATTACTTTATTTTCTGTTCTGTTATGATATTACCAGTGGCGATGATGTACATTTATGTAATATTTAAAGAATAATAATGCCAAACTTTCTCAAATTTTAATGTTAAATTGTTTTATAAATTTCAATGATTGGATTACAGACTATTATGGACCAATTACCACTGAACGTCACATACCTGGGGTTATGTTTTGTTTCATTCACACATATTTAACACACAACCTGCATATTTAGGATGAGTTCTTCTCTCAAACAGAAAACCACCTGTTCCACCTTGTGATGGCATGTGATAATACAGGAAGTGCTCCATACATCTTCACTGGAATCGTTTAGATAATTTCAGCCCTGGAAATCTCTACTGAATTAAAGGTAAAAGGTAGCTGTTAACCTGAAAACTACCACTTCATGACAACAAGGTGGAACAGAGCTTGTTGATCTGAAGATGTAGACAGAGTAATAATAAACACGTGTGGATGAAACAAAGCACAACTCCAGGTCTGCTCTTGAGGAGGTAACAACATTCTAACATGGATAACACCTCACAAGAGTCAATTTTGCATAATATAGGACTTTAAAATACCGATGTAGTTTAGACAGCAGAAGACAGGAACTTTTGAATTTTGGAATCTAGAGAGATGTTATAGAACAGAGGTCATCAAACTAAGGCCCACGGGCCGACTCCAGCCTGCCATGCCCCTTTGACCAGCCCCCCAGCCCCTCTGCCCCCACCACTTGAACTGGCCCTATGAGGCAATGCTCAAAAGTTGTCATGGCCTTTACTTTTTGGGAAATAATGACACTTCTGCATCTTGTATTTTGTTGATTGTTTCAAGTAAAAAATGATATTCATATGAAGTATTTATATAATATTTAAATAATTATATGACATATTTACATTTGCCACCAAATTTGCCACAGAATTTTCATCACCTGACAAGCTCAAGATCAAACAGTGAGAGTCACTGCACGCACAGAGTTCTGTAGTGCAGTTAAAGGACAGCAACGTGGCGAGTGTTACAGTATAAAAAGTTTACAGAGAGTGCCAAGTTTTCAAAGAACAGTGGACGTCCAGTTATTTTTTTATTCAGTGTAAGAACCGAGCAGTTTGTCTGATATGTAAAGAAAGTGTGGTGGTTTTCAAAGAATATAATTTGCATTTTCAGGATCATACAAGAATATTGTGTAGAATATGTAGAATATTGTGTAGAATATTGTGAATATTGAATATTGTAGAATTTTGCGTAAGGGCATCTGACATAAAAAGTTTCATAGTCACTGTGTAACTTTTAAAAAGAGGAAAGGAAGAGACTTTGTTTTGTCTGAGTCAAAAATAAGGTTACTTCTTTCTATACCACTTTTCATTGATAATCCCCCATGTATTTCTGGACCCACACACGATTTATTCCACTTTCCTTTCTTTTATTTCCCTGTCAGCAGCAGAGTGTGTGGGCTCTCTCTCTCTCTCTCTCTCTCTCTCTCAATCTATTTCTCTTTTCTCCTCAATAACACTTTATCCTTCTTTCTTTCTTCCTCTCCTCTCTCGCTCTTCCTCCGTTCTCTCTTTTCTTCTCAATCACTCTTGGTCATTTTTCCCCTCTGTCTCTCTCTTTCCTCTTCTCTGCCTATTTTCTTGTTTTTTTCTTCTTCTTTGTCTGCTTCTCTCTCACTTCCATCTCTCTTCCCTAACATCTCTTTTTTAATCTCTTTCTCTCCCTCCCCTCACTCTCCCTCTCCTCTCTCTCTCACCTCCATTTCTCTCCTGTAACCCCTCTTTCTTGATCTCTTTCTCTCCCTCTTCTCTTCTATCTTTCTGTCCCCCCCTCTTCTTTCTCTTTCTCTTCCTCTCTCTCTCTATAACTCTTCTTTTTCTCTCTCTGTCTCTCCCCAGCTTGCACGTTGGGTTGGTTTTGTTGACACCACCTCTGAGGAGCTCCCTGCCCTGGTTCTGTAGCTGCAGCAGAGCTAAGTGAAGCCCCTCCACAGTTATTTTGGGAGGACAGGTTTGGTTGTATATAGCGCAGAGTTGGCAGATATTTCCAGACTTCATAAATGAGCTGCTCCGAAGGCCACGGGGGACCAAAGGGCAGGAGATACTCTTCACCAATTGGACAAAGAGAAGACTGAACAAACTTAGTGCTCACATTGACTTGCACTGTGTTTTTAATAAGACCAGACCCACGTCCAGGAATAGACCGGACACTGCTGGAGCATGGTACACTCAGGGCCTCAGTTATCATACCATGTTCCAAAGTTATAAAAACAGTCTGTGCATTTTGAGCGTGTGTTGAGAAGTGCACATATTATTTCTGCCGCAAAACTGTCTAAAGGTTTGCATGCTTCTGTTTCTATACGCTATTGAAATGTGATGCAAAAGCAGTGTTGGGAAGGTTACTTTTAAAATGTAATCCCCTACAGATTACAGATTACACACCCCAAAATGTAGTTTGTAACGTAATCCATTAAATTACTTAAAGTGAGTAACGTAATCTGATTACTTTGGATTACTTGATATTGTCATGTTTTTTTAAACGACATGAATGTAGCAACCACATCCTGAAAATTCTTGTTTGTTGTCTTCAAATTGTCTGAGCCCAAGTCTCCATGAATAAGCAACTGTTTGCTGTAGAGAAACAAAGACCACGATATCTTAATATAAGAGGTTTTGTCTGTTAAAAGACAGTAACAAGATCAGCCTTTCCTTCACCATATTAAAAAATATTATTGATAGAGAAATTATTTTTTATATGAGATCACCTTAAATTATGTCAACCTACTGTTAGGTGTCATGTTGTTTAGACCTGGTTTAGTCCTGGTTTAGTCCTGATTTTTAGACCTGTTTAACTCCTGATTTTAGACCTGGTCTAGACCAGGTCTAGACCAGGTCTTTAGTTCTGGTTTAGTCCTAGTTTAAACCTGGTTCAGTCCTGCTTTAGTCCTGGTTTAGTCCTGGGTTAGTCCTGGTTTAGTCCTGGTGTTAGTTCTGGTTTAGAGGCGCACAGGAGGAAGCGCAGTTTATGCAAGAAAACACAGGTCCACACGCGGCGCACGAGACGTTGCGGTGTCCGCGCTGTAACTACGGAAGGAGACGTGGTCCGCGGGTTCTCAGGTTGATGACGATGATGAAAGGTGTGTGTTGTGTGTGTTTGTGTGTGTTTGTGTGTGTTTGCGTCCCCTCATGTCGCAGGTCATTATAGGACAGTAGTGCAGATATTATGAGTCTATGCAGGTTGTTTTCACCAGTGCCAGTAGCTCCTGTTTCACATTTAAGTTGTAGGCGATTTTATATTTGTTTTTTTTTTATATATATATCTCACATCGGGAGAAGAATTTCCAAGACACAAATGTGTTTTTACCAATGCACTGCTGCTTCCACTGTGTGACTGACACCGCCAACTTTAACATGACGTTTACATCGCTCTTATTGCGCGCGTTCTGTTTGGGTTTCCTGCAATGAGTGAAATTACCGAAATAAAAAATAAATAAATGTGAGGTAGCACAAAATGTGAAAACAGGAAAATACCGCCTTGTAATCCACTTATTTCAGCAAAGTAACTGTAATCCAATTACCACTCATTGAAACAGTAACTGTAACGGAATACAGTTACTCATAATTTGTACTCTGATTACGTAACATGTAATCCGTTACTCCCCAACACTGTGCAAAAGTGCCCTACTCTGAACATTTTTCTTAATGTTTGGATTGAGGAGCACCTGATGGAGACCTGTTAAAACTTACAACAGTATGTGATGACAGTACACTACGGTCTCCACTTTGGACATGGGACGCACGAAAGTCAAGTTTGAAGGACCGCTGGTGCAAACAACATGTTATTATCTTATCTGTCCTTCTTGGTTCTTTTTAAACAGTTCAAATCACTATCAAAAGCCTTATTGGTGCACAAATAGCAGCATCTGTCCTTGTGCAAAACGTTTCTCACCGAGATTCTAAAAAGACGCAGTGCAGTTTTGCTGAGTGACTGAATATGCAATACTGGGCAGTTTTGTCAACTGTGAGAGAAAACTGCATGATAATATAGCAGTTTGAATAGACAGGTGCAAACTTTTTACAAAGCTTCTGTGTGTGTCTTTTGTCACGATCTGAAATCCTACGTTTACCTCCAGAGTGAAAAGGACAATGCTGTTCAAAGTTTTCACAAGTTCTTCTCTGATAATGTCTGTTTTAATTCAAACTCAAAAATCTTCAGTAGTAATGGCAAATCTTCATTTGCACAACGACTGGAGCAGAGGCACTCAAACCTTTGCACTTTTGCTCCACTTTTAGACACATTGTTTCTGTGTCCGCAATCCTTTCTTATCCACATATGTGTTTACGTTTTACAGCTGGTGGCACCAGATTTCCAGCAGATTAGTGTGGACGAACATTGCATCCACAACGAAAACGACTCAAATATGTACTAGTGTGGACGAGGCCTTAGAGTCATGTCAACTGTTTTGCATGTGAACAACCACTTGATTTTACATAACTGAATGAAGTTGGCTGAAGAAAGTGAGTCCATTGGTCATGAAGAATGTCCTAAACAAAAGCTCGTATGACACCTTTTACAACAGCAGATGGCGCTAGTCCTAAACTGCACTAAATGTTTGTTTAGTTTACTTTAGTTTATTCTTTATTTGTCAGGGACCAAGTACAAATTCATTCATCTTCATTAATTAAGGTTATGGTACACTTTATTGTCCTCATAGGTAAATTTGTCCTCTGCATCTGACACGTCCTTCAATGCTGCTGGGACGACGTGTCAGGAGCAGTGGGCATCACAGTGCCTTGCCAACCTATCTCCACATCTTGAGCTATAGGCTTGTTAGCTGGAGGATTTTACCTACCTAATTTTCATTTATAATCACACACACACAACAGTATTGCATTATAAGTACATTTATTTCATTTTGAGTAGTTTTGTATTACATTAAACACATTTTAGAAAACAAAAGTCCTTGTAGCTAGAACTGCAACAATTTACAACAAGAATCATATTTGTTAAAACTCTTACTGTTTGCTGATATTAGATATTTGAACAATTTTTTTCAGTCTACTGTGCCAGGAGACTGAACCAAGGAGTGTTTGTGAACAAAAGATAACTGTTTTATGACCACTATTGCTCTGCCTTTTCTGCACAAAAACAGTAATTTAATATCTTTGTTCTATTAAAACCAAACTTGAACAGTGAAAAGTGGCAATTAGCATGATTTGTGTTGCCACTTTGGGGAAGAGACTGCCAATATCTCAGCTGGAGTTTGACACAACTGTTGATCAATACCCGTGAGTCAGTAATTACTTTGCCAGGTGCTGACATTTACAGATTTTTAGTGTTTTCTCTTTTTGCATGTGTCAAAGCTACAATATCTTCAACAACGACGACAGTGAACTTTCTTCATCTGTGTAAAGTTTCAATACAATTCGATACAAGTTCATATAAACAACTATTACATTATGTTCACGTTTGAGCACAGTACACTTCATAGGAATATACCCAGAACCCTTGGCTGAACTATGGCTAAACTAAGACTATAGGACCAAAAAAGGTCTACAGGAGGACCTAACCAGGATCAAATCAGGACTCAACCACAATAAGGGTGCCTATTGCTAGAGAGCTGCTCTTTTATAGCAATTCCAGCCCTTGAAAGCGAAATAACTAGTATTATAAATGAATAAAATATATGAACTAGCTCAACAATTGCACACTTAACTCTCAAGTCTTATTCATTCATTTAAAAAACCCTTCTTAATAATCTTTTTTTAAAATATCTTTTGTTTTGAACCTGGTTTGTGATGTTTTGAGCCCAGTGAGGTGACAGATGGTCGTGTGGACAGTAAATAAAGAAAATGTCAGAGCTGCAGCTGTGTCCTAATTCGCTCAGTGCCGTTACCTTGGTGATTTGTATTTGTTTTTGTTAATCTATAGATGATCTTATTTATATCCTAGTGTCATTTTGAAGAAATATACACGTTTGTCATATGTATGTAAGGAAAAACGTGTGCTATGTAACTTTATAGAGGAGAACCTGCAACCGGATTGTTCATGGAGACAACTTATCTATCCCTATGGAGACAACCAGGCCACATTACACGTCAGATCTGTGGTAAGTATGCCTGCACCACTGTACAGTTGTAACTCGCTATATCATGGTCCACCTTTCGCGGTCTCGCTGTTGCTGAAACCAGGACTTAAGAGAAAGAACCACGAGCCTGCGCTGCAGGATGTCCGTGAAGTGTGATTGGGCTACGGCCGCTCGATTCGTGAGGTGCGGAGCTGAGCCGGTCCTTTCTCCTGCGGTCACCTTCAAGCCTGTCCTGAGAGTGAGTCCTGTTTTAGTTCTGGTTTAGTCCTGGTTCAGTTCTGGGTTAGTCCTGGTTTACTGCCATTTTAGTCCTGTTTTAATCCTATTTCAGTCCTGGTTTAGTCCTCCTCTTCAGCCCTGGAATCAGTCCTAGGTTAGTCCTGGGTTAGTCCTGGTTTAGTCTTGGTTCAATCCGTGGTGTATGCAGCACAAAAATTTGATATAATCTCGTGTTAATGGGTGGGTGCGGTGCTGTACTGTGCGGGTGCAGGTCTCCAAAAATTGACCCGTGCAGGACATTGCACTGTAGGACTCCATTTCGGAATCAATTAATCTTTGGTTCATTACATAAAGAAGAAGGAAAATAACAAAAGGACAACAGCAGCAATAAGTTTTAAGAAGGATGCAAAAAGAGTTAACAGTCCTGTCTGAGAAAAGTGTAAAAAGTGTGTGGTGATGGGTTTTACAACCTTAAAACAGATATAATAACTGTAAAATTTAAAGCTGACTACTTTCATTTTCATTTCACCTATCGCGGGTTTATTTTTAGAACGTAACCTTCACGATAAACGAGGGACCAGTGTACTGTTATTCCTGTAGACTGACACATATGCATGTGCTTTTATATTTTAGTTTATTTGCAAAGGTGTATTACTCCCACAAATAATACACATGTTGTATTTATCATTGCCCCAAATGAGAATAAATTATCATCTTTTTTGATATAGTACTTCATATGTACCCAATAGATATTAAGATATATTTTTCTAATGTCCAAGGCCACCACAGTAAAGTTTCAGGTGTGGGCTGGAGTTTTACCCAGCATGCACCTGTTCAGATGACAGGGCTCATAACTCACTTCAGGTCACAGCGATGTACACTGGAGACAGAGAGGCTGCAATGTGCTCTCATATTAATTATTTCTTGATTAGAGTCTAATAAAAAGTGTCCTGAGACGTGGGCGTTTTATTTACATGTTATTACTTTGGGACGGCTGGGCTGCCACACAGCTGAACACAGGCTGCACTGAAAAAGACCAAGTTACATCTACTCAAAGTTAACAGGGTGAATAGGTCAGAATCATTAAAGGTGCACTGTGGAACTTTTTTGATGAACAGTCTGTCATATTTCTAGCCTCTGATGGGTTGCATTGATGTTATTGTTTTGCCTGGAATGAGTATGGCATTAAACATATCTTTCTCTACGCAGACAAACAGGACAGTGACTCCACCAGTTCAAGTTACAGGTCAGATCTGTGGAGAGGCAAGTTCAGGTAAAGTAATTTCATCCCCAAGGAGATGTATTCCCTCAATCAGGAAAGTTATGCAGTACTGTCAGTGTAAAATTGACAGTAAACAGTTGATTTATTAGATTCTGACTTTTGGTATTTCCTAACCTAGCTTGTACAGCATGAACTTGTACACATTTTACAATCAAATAAAATATTTCTTTCATTTCTGTAAACCAGATATTAGAGTTATGCTTAACAAGTTGGAGACAATGACAATGAAATAATAAACTGGAATAAAACTGGAATTAATAAAAGTATTCATGGGTTTCAGAATGATGAAAAATTGTGAGCGTTGCCGTAGCAATGAATAATTTTAAAACAAACTATTTTATCTTTTGAATGGGAAAAAGTCCTCAAAATTTCACCCTGCAAAAACAATCTTTACTTAGCTATCAAACTGAATACTAAGTTGTTTATGAACATTAAGATTAGTCTATACACAGCCTGAACCTGGGTTTCACATTATTGATACTTTGCAGTGACATCACACTGGGGGTGTTCTACAGGTATGTCTCTGGTGAAATGTTCGGTTAACATGGTGGCACAATGCACACATTTGCAAAAACTGCTTTAATATAGTGTGAAATCTCAAAAAAAGGGACTTAAACAAGACATTTTCATGAGCCTCTGTTGTATTTCCAACCAAATCAGCTTCAGATTGTGTTCAAATAAAGCTCAAATTTAGTCTAACTTAGACTACATTTACACTGAAACAAACCTGTGTATCACCGTATCACTGTATCGGAAACGATCTGTGTCCAGACACATCGTTTCTATGTCCGCAAGCCTTCCTTATTCACACAGTTTTGAGCATATTTGTTTACGTTTTACAGAAACAAAACTTAAAACTGCATGGCTTATTTGCATAAACTAAGCGTTCAAAAAACAGCTTGCTGTTGTGTGCTGTTGTGGTTCAGTTTCTGTCAGACTAGACGACATGACTCAGTGGATTATATGTGTTGTTTCTGTGACAGAGGGGTGTTCTGCTGATGGTGAGTCTGTCCTGTTCTATCGCATTGGAGATGGTTCATGTTAAACTTTATAGATAATACGTCTGCAGGTCATATGCATAGACCGTATATATGAATGGACATATATTCTAGCCTCTTAGTGTTTTGGCGGTGAATTAATTTGCGGCGCATAGACCTACATCAGTGTTTTCAGGCGTCCACACAGTGCCAGATCAGATCTGTACTCAAATGAATTCATGGGAGACCAGATCATTCCGTCTCTGGAGCCGTTTTCAACTGGGCTAGTGTGAACGAACACTGCATCCACAACGACTTGAATATGTACTAGTGTGGGCGGAGCCTTAAATAACAGACCATCTTCTCTTAGCCATCTTACAATTTTAGGTTCAACTGCAACGTATCAATAGGATTTAAGAGATTATAACCAACAAATGTAATCAATAATTTAAAACAATTTTTGTGAAACTGCATTGTGTAACTTTTCTGGTGGCAGGTCTGTCACTTGCTTGTTTCTATGAATATGTCATTGCTGTGCCTGGAATGTTCCACAGTATGGCATTAAACAGCTCTACCTTACACTTTCTTATTCAATTACAGGTGGTCAAACATACTGAGAAAAACAAGCATTTAGACTGTGAGTGTGGCTACCTCTCCACAGATCTGACCCGTAACTTGGTCTTATTTTTTCTCCCTAATGACTGAAAGTTTCAAAACCACACTGTGAAACATTCCAGACAAAGCAATAACATTTCCATGGAGAAAAACACTGGACAGACCCCAGAAAAGTTGCACAATGCACCTTTAGTCTCTATAACATAATAATCAGTAACATTGCTTGGTTTTACAGCGCGCAGTGGCTAGCCTCGGTGCACAGGTGTATAGTAACAGACTTCTCTCTGCGGACCTTGGTGTTATTCTTGAAGACTGTGGATTAATTGAACATCGCATGGAGAGAGCAGTGGTGTGGAGTCAGCAGGAGAGGGAGGAGGGAGGACGGGGGGCATCTCATACACTAAGATATCTCATACACAGGTTATCTGACCACCTACGCGCTGCCCGGGTCAAGCGCCACCCCCACCCAGTCCCACCAGAGAGGAACCGACGGCCAAAGTAATATGAGAAGTGCTGAGGTGCAAGAGATCTATCTGGTCATATACTGTCTAATGGGTGTTTATATAGAGCAGGGAGGAGCAAAGTATATGGACTCATATTAGAGTGATATAGACTTGGGATTAGCTTGAGGCAGGTTTGTTGTAAAAGTTTATCTATTTTTATCAGTGTATGTGCCTTTATTAAAATGTAGTTGCTTCACTAAGTCATTTGGGTTGGGGTTTGTGTCTGATGCCCTCCCAGGAACACTACATATACTGGTATGTGTTGGACAAATCAAAGTAAGTTGTTGATATAAGAAGGTTTATAGGATGGGTACAATGTGGGTAAGATCAACCTAAAATGATAAATGTTTAAAGGTGCACTGTGTAACTTTTTCTGGTTAAGGGTCCACAATCCATGTATCATTTGTTCATTCATTTTTCAAAATAAAACAAAAATAAGAAAATGCAAAAACAACAATTTTCTTCATTATTTGTCTCCAAAACCAAAATGAAAAAATGGATAAAGTTGTTTTTTTTTTTTTTGTTTGTTTTTTTCAGTTTTCGATTTTGTGTTTAAATGAAAAATGGAAAAAAAAAAAACAGATAATGGCCATTTCCCGTTTCCGTGACTTCAACTGCAATGCCACACTAAACCAGGTCTACCAGGACTAAACCAGTCTCAGGCCCGGTCTCAGTCCTGGTCTGATCCCAATCTCAGTCCAGGTTTGGTCCAGGTTTCAGTCCCGGTCTCAGACTCGAACCTGAGTTCCGGTCTGGTCCCGTTCTGGTTTCGGTCTCAGTCCTGATCACCTGACAGTCTACACGAGTGCACTTCTGGGCCTGTCCCGACACTTCTGGTTCAGTCCTGGTTTAGGACTGAGCCCAGGACCAGACGAGGACTGAGACCGGGACCAGACTGGGACCAGACCAGGACTGAGACTGGGACCAAACCAGGATTTTTTATTTTTTTTTTCCATTATTTATTTAAACACAAAATTGAAAACTGAAAAAACAAATGGTCATCCATTTTTTTTTTTTTTTTTTTTATTTTGTTTTTTGGAGACAAATAATGAAGAAAATAGTTGTTTTTTCATTTTCTTATTTTTGGTTTTATTTTGAAAAACAAATGAACGAATGATACACAGATTGTCCTCCTCTTGCTTGACTCCATGTTGTTTTTTCCTGAAATGTTCTACAGTATGGCATTTAATTTAACTCCAAGGAGACAAACAGGCCACATCACCAGGCCAAGTTCGAGGTCAGATCTAAAGAGAAGTGGACTTGCTCACAGTAAGAATACATGTTTTTGCAGCTTTAAGAAATAAGAATACCTGTAATTGAATAAATCCTCTCTTTGTTATTATATTATATTGTGATGTGTGAGCTACTGTGTCAAAATCATTTCCCTTGTGGATCAATAAAGGTTGCCTAAGTCTAAGATATATATGTTTAATGCCATACTGTGGAACATTCTAGGAAAAGCAACATGGAGACAAGCAGATGGTGGACCCTCCACCAGAAAAGTAACACGGACCGCCTTTAATGGATATTTTGGCAATTTTTCATCTTTTTCAATTGCAATCTAATTATTTGGAAAATGTGTTTTACTTTAGTTGTTGTTTTGATAAATTTGTTTCCATTTTGTATTTTGTTAAAAATGTCAGTCAATAAATGATAACTCCTGCAATTAAATGCTCTTTTGTTGCACCCACTTTACTATTCATCTAGTCTTGACTGACATAGCTTACAAATAGAAACATTCAGTTGTCAATGTAGCACAATAATATTTCAAAGTAACATTTTTGCTGTTGAATCTCTTCTTGTGTACCCTGGAGTAAAGGTGTGTTAAAGTGTGTTACCGTGGTGATGAGAGAGCAAATCGCCTTTGACAAAACACGTTCAGGGATGACAGATTTACGTAATGAGCTTGAGTTGAGGAAATTACTCACCTTAAAGTCCCCAGCACCTCCAGCGCACGATAACTCCGCGAAAGGTGAAGGTTTGGCTTGTCTCTGATATTACACACTAAATTAATTAAACCGCCCCTGAATGGCCTGCCTAATTGCCAATTAAACATATTAAATACCACAATTCAAAAGTGAAAATGTCGACTTTGGAGGAGACCTATGCATCATCCTGCACAACCAAGTGCATACAAATGATTCAAACAGGTCTTTCACAGTAGATTTACCAGATTGTTTTTGTATTATTCTATAAGGTTAAGGGGCACTTTCTCCCTGTAGGTAAATTTGTCCTCCTCATTTGACCCATCCTTCAGTGTCACTGGGGCAACCTGTGGGTGCTGTGCTCAGAGACCTATCTCCGCATCTCGAGCTAATCTTGGTCAGGACTGGAGGATTTCACCTATGTTGCTTGTTTTGGGTTTATGCGGATGTGGACGGCCATGCAATCTCCTCACAGAAAACTATGGCCATATAGTATTTATAGCCCCATTAAATAAGACATATTATGTTTTTGTCTGATATATACAGATACTGTATGACAGCAGTGGATCTTTATGTTAGAATTTTTACATTTTAAATCACAATATTCATCTAACATTACTTAATAAAAGAGACAAGTCTGCTTACATTTCAGCTTTAGAAAACTACAGTGACCAATGTGAGCTGACGCTGCCGTAAACATCATCACAACAAAGAGTCGGCACCTCCGATGGATCATGCAAGCTCATGCAGATTTTTTTTTTAAAATCTGTACCAAAATGGCGATGCTGTCAAACCCTTAATGTTTCACTGATTTAAAAACATTTAATTAGGGAAGTAAGAACAGTGGGCATGTACTGGAAACTGAAAATGGGAGTTGATTGGCAATATGCTGTCTTCATATAAAGAGATTAAAGATTGTTCAAACACGCACAAATCACTCCAAATACATGGTTACAAAACACGGTTACCATTATTATGACCATTATTTACCAAAAACAGCTCCTAATGCTATCAGCCAAACAGTTACAAATGTGCTTACTTGTTACTCATTACTGTCCTAAACACTAGTTATAAGACTGTAAGTATAGGCTGTACATATACTGTGGTGGATTCAGTCGCATTACTTCCTTGTGTTATGCATTCTGAGGACTGTTGAGCACCAGAAAGAATATTTTGACTCATTTCTTGAATGATCCTCTTTTTTTTTTTTAATCCACAAATAGTTCAGTGTGCAGCGTTCCCACACTGTCAAAATGTTTCCCTGACTTTTCCATAACCTAAAGTGAATTTCCCATGACTTTATGGCACCTACATGTGTAGAATTAATCATACTTTTAGGGCTAAATATGAAATGTTCACCCTTTCCACTCACCTTATGGTTTGGTATTATCGTTTAACATTGAAAATACTGTCAGTGTTGGCGCGTATGTTCATAAATAATCATAATAGCCTAATGATAACTTGTTGCGTGAAAAAGATACTAAAATTCTATGACTTTTCTAAAACTTTCATTGAATAAAATGGCTTTTCTAGGCCTGGAAAATGACATCTTCAATTTCCATGACTTTTCCAGGATTTCCATGACCATGGGAACCCTGAATGTGATTAAAGCAGAATGTCCTCACTGATATTGAGTAGTTTATACTTTTATTTTAACCATGGATAAAAAAAATGGCAAGCTTTTCACAACATGACTGACAGCATTTCTCAACAAAAAGTTGAACTCAACATGGACCGCGATAAATGATCCACTTTCACTGAGGCATCCTATGGTACACAGAACTCTGGGACTGAAGCCACAACAAAGCACCACGGTATCTGTGCTAGCGCCTGTGCTCTGCCCGCTGCTGTCACATCCATGCTAAGTATCCTGCTATGACAAACACATTTCAGCAGGCAGCACTCCACAGGCGGACATTTTGTGATTTGTGAAAACATTAAGGGGGCCCTGAAGCTGCAGGACAACAAATGATCTGGATGGACTAACTTACTGTGGTGCAGTCACGGGCTTGCCAAACATGTTTCACACACAACTGTTCACTTTATAACAGTATAGGGAGTCCTCACAACACACTGGAAATTAATAATAAAATTTTTTTAGGAAGCGAAATGTATTTTTACGGACAAAACAGCAAAATAAAAACACCAGAATCATGTAGTTTGGGTTAATACGAACATTTTAAGACCAAAATGACGAGGCTCACTGCAGCAGTTACAGAGAGAGAGGTAACAATTTTTCAGCGTAAAGTCAACTGGAAACAGAGTTGATGGAGCCAGAAAAGCCCCCATGAACAATTCCTATTTGGAACGTGGCAGCTAGTGGGTTAGCTATGTCCATATATATATACAGTCTGTGGTTGTAATACTATATTTCAAGATTAGTTTAGGGTTCTTATGCTAAATGTTATATTATACATGTTATGCATTTTATTATGTGTTTATAGTAGGGATGGGCATGATTAGTTGATTAATCGATAATTGATCATTAAGAATTTCATCGATTACATTCATTTTAATTGACAAACCGAATGTAGCTTGCTGTGCGTAGCGTGACCAAACAGGAGTCCGTACATGTAGCTTTCTGCATTCAGAAGGAGCGAGCAAACACAAACATTCGGTCAATCTGCAGCGTACCGAAGCGCAAATGCGTATTTAACGATGACTTGTACAAGAAATTCCACGCTTTCCGTTGCGTTCGGGACAAGTGGGAGGCCATGTGCACAGTGTCCAAAGCAGGAACATACTTTTCAGTGTCCAGTGGGAAGAAGCTTTGCCAGGTGAGAGTCGCGCAATGTCGATGACGAGTCCCCACCTCCCACCCCCCGTACGGTGTCCTGGTTTTGACAAACGCAAATATGGTCACACTAACCTGTATTCCACTGAGTCGTGTCGCATCAGCGCACAAGAGCTGTTTTTTTCTTCGCATAATTTATGCAAATTAGCCATGCGGTTTTAAGTTTCGTTTCTGTGAGAGTTGCGCAAAGCTGCATTAAACACAATCTCCAGTGGGCTGATGTGGCTCTAGAGTTGTTACGGTTTATATGTCGTAAAGTTGAATTTATTTATGCAGATTAGTAGTGCGGATAGTAATAATAATGATGATAGATTTAATATAAAAACATTAATGATTAATCGATAATCGATCGTTAATTCTCCCAACGATGGATTAAGAAAATTAAATCGAATGCTCATCCTTAGTTTATAGTCACACCGTCACACTAGCCTTGTTTGGATCATGTCAGTGCTCAAATTTCCTCCACTTCATATGGATTTTTAATGATTTTCATATCAAAATTTTGCCATACATTTTAGATATACCATGTGTAATACTCAAGGTAATCCAATATTCCCAGGCCAACAATCTTCAGGTACAATGAAGACCTCCTTCATACTGTATGTTAGCTCTTTTGATTTTATTTGGTTACATACATGGACTATTGCACATTGACAGTGTGGGTTTCTCTATGTTTCACAATCTCTAGGTCACTAGCCACACTATAATATAGATGGAAGTGACCAAATTCAGTCTCTTTATATTCTAGCCCTGTTGTGTGTCTCGCCTCTATGGTGTCACACTTTTCTTGACTTGAGAAAAAAGATGGATGAGTTTAAATAAAACAAACTAGTGGAGCCTGTCTGCAGTTGACAGAGGCCCACAGAGGGAGAGAGCCCAACCTGAATCTGGGCCAATGAAACTTCAGTCCTCCCTGTTGGAAAGTCATGTCTGGGTTTACGTAAAAAGATATAAAATCCAAACACCATAAGCCTTTAAAAGTGTAGTTTGAAAGTGAACACACTCCAGGGCTGGGCCGTATCATATTGCTGCTGATATGTGATATATAGTCTCTAGGCTATATAGACGCTTGTGCACTGCAGATCAGATGAGGGGAGACAGACGGAGATGGCTAATTGTTACAACTGAAGCCTGGAGTGACTTAAAAACTTTGATAATCAAAGAGAGAAGTTGAGGAGGAGTAAAAAGTTGCAGTTTGACAGTATGGACTGAAACATAATAAATTGAATATAGCCTGTGTCTTGTCAAATCCCATTTCGAATTTGAAAGAAATACCGACACAATGTGAAAAAGACACTGCATCTGTATGCCTAGGCTTCTAATTATTCACTCCAATGAGTTTCTAAGTGCATTTCATATCATTCAGAGGAAAGTTTCAACAAGTTTCAACAATTAGTGTGACAGCAGCACATCTCCTGGTTCTCAGACAACAAAATACTTTATAATATAATGCACACACTACACACATGGTCTCACGTTTACCCCAAGAGCATCTTTTACAATATATATGTGCTAAGGCAAAAGTAATTTGGTTCAGCTACATGGAAGAAAACTGGAAAGAGCCATTTTAAACTTGCAGCATCTCTGTGGCTCCTTTTCTCCAGTGGGCCTATAGCAGACCCAGGGAGAGGATCAGAGGACTGAAAGCCAGC
This sequence comes from Boleophthalmus pectinirostris, assembly GCF_026225935.1. Lineage (NCBI taxonomy): Eukaryota > Metazoa > Chordata > Actinopteri > Gobiiformes > Gobiidae > Boleophthalmus > Boleophthalmus pectinirostris. The sequence continues at coordinate 14,362,689 of NW_026571190.1, read as the reverse complement.
GCCCCTCTGCTCTGATGTATATTCAGTACTACAGGAAAAGGTGACGATCCTATTGAAAATGTGTCAAGTGGCATTCAATCACGGGGCAGTGGGGAGCGCGGGGCCAGATCAGCGCTGGGGCCGTATCCCACAATCCTCTGGTGCAGTGCCCTTTTAACAGAGAAACCTGCTGTGTCATCCAAATGCACATCCACAGTAGAGGACGAATCAGACATTTAGAAGAGTGCTCCACTGTTCGGCTCAAAGAGGAGATTGTATTTCTGAACTCAAGCATGCCATGAACATATTATTGCTGTGCCTGATATCTTCTAGTATTTAGGGATGTAACAATAACCCGAATATTGTGATATCGTATCGTCAAAAGTCCCACAATAGTATCGTGGGCTGTCACAATATATCAAATTACCAAATTAAGTTCCTTTTCTTAAATATATTGTTTTATAGTAGCAACAGCTTATAAACATAGGGAACTACATATCCCATGATTCATTTGAGTGCAAACAACATGAAAAAATATGTTTTTTACTTGAATTCTTGTGATTATGATGGAAATAATTCACACCAAAATCTTGTCAAGGTATTTTAAAAGCAAAAAAGTGTCCTATCTACAAATATATTAGCCTCTCCAAAATATTGCAATAAATATCGTACCATGAGAAGCATATCGTGATAATATCGTACAAAGAGATTTGTCTATCGTTACATCCCTACTAGTTAACTACAGTTAATAGTCAAGGTCAATTAAATACAATTAATCAATGAACCTGTCCAGGTTGCTGGTGCTAGTGGCTAGACACTTCACCCACATTGCCTAGTATGAAAGTGGTGTGAGCGTGATGGCGGTGGTTGGAGGGACTGTTGGCGCCGATTGGCATGGCAGCCGCGCCTCTGTCAGTCTGCCCCAGGGCAACTGTGGCTACAACAGTAGCTTACCATCACCAGGTATAGAGTGAATGAATAATATATGTTGAATGTAATGCTCTGTAAAGCGTCTTTGTCACAAAAATGTCTGTGAAAAGCGCTATATAAATGGGGACTTACTTACTTACTTATTAATATTGCAATTGATCAGGAGAACCTCAGGGCCTGTTTACACGAAGAACGCTTGCAGGTAAAAATGACAAAATATTGTATCGGAAGTTCCTTCCTGCATATAACTGAAAGGTTTTCATTCCGCACTCTTCTCTCCAATTTATGTCTCTCTTTTTTAATTTTAATCTTCATGATTATTTATGTTTTGATTTGTTTTTATTATGATTTTAATGTATTTCTTATTCTGTAAAGCACTTTGAATTACTTTGTGTATGAATTGTGCTATACAAATAAACTTGCCTTGCCTCGCCTTGCGTTTAGATGGTGACGGCTTTTTTGGGGCTTAAAAACGCAAAAATTTTAAACCCCACTCCAGAGTGGAAAAGTTGAATATGCTCCGCCGTAACATTTCCATCTACACTGCCCAAGATGCAAAACTCTGGTCAGATCTGCTCACGTCGCATACACGTTTACGTCACATACACGTTTACGTCACATACACGTTTACGTCACATACACGTTTACGTCACATACATCACCACCTAGCGTATACCACCTAGTCGCCTGGCATGCAAACCCAACTGAATTCCACACACTTCTGTGTCGCTGTATGCACACAGATTTCCTCCCGAAAACAGTAATTTAAATGTGGAATAAAAAGTGAAGACGCGACGCCACTTTTGCGTCTTCTATTCAGACCATCATCATATAAACGTAGCCTCAATGAGATTAAAAATCAAAGAGTAGAAGAGTGTCCTGACTATCAAACATATTAATCTCCTCTTAAAGAAGCTGATGACTCCACCAGGCCAAATTACATGTTAGATCTGACAATCTTAGCCAGAGTAAGAATGCATGATTTTCAATATTTTAAAGCAATAAAAATGCCTTGGTGTGGAACAGTCCAAGCAAAGGAGTTAATGGTCCTGCACCAGAAAAGTTACAAAGAGCACAGTTAATTGGTTAATTAAAGGGAATTTCAGGCAGTGGCTCAGTGGTTAGTGTGTGCATCCACAGTCCGCCAACCAGCATGTTCCTCCAACCAGTGCATGTGCATGATGCCATTGTGTTCTTGGGAAAGACACTGCACTCACCTTCTTTGATTCCAACTGGACAGACTGACTATCTGTTTTGTTTTGTTTTTTCCCTTTGTGTTTTGCCCAAGGACACAACAACTGTAGATCTATGCACTACCGCTGAACAATCGCAATACAGCCTTGCACCAGATGAACCAGATATTTAGAGTTTCAATTTAGTATAAACTAGAAAAGCACTCAGAGAGCGCAGACCTCCGTCAAGGACTACCCCCATTTTTTATATAAACTGCGATAAAATCAGTCTTCTGGATCAGATCCAGATCAGCCTTTGGAATATGAAAGATGATCCCATTGTCCATCCCTGAGTCAAATTTCATGGGGTTTGGTCAATAATTAACCGAGATATTGAGAAACAAAATTTTTGGCCCCATTTACCACAATGTTAACTAAAATTTCAAAGTGATCCAGAATCCAGGATTTCTTCCGGATCACCCCCAAAATGAAATCAGTTCTTCCTTTTCACATTTCCAACAAATCCTGAAAATTTCATCAAAATCGGTCCATAAGTTTTTGAGTTATGTTGCTAACAGACAAACAAACAAACAAACAAACAAACAGACAAACGCCGGCAAAAACATAACCTCCTTGGCGGAGGTAAATATTTTCTGGTTTTTGACCTTTGATTTCAGATTGTGTACATTTTTGGTTAATTTACCCTCTCACGATACATCTGCTCAAGTCAGTTATACAAGGTACACTGTGTAAACAAAACAGGATTGTGACCCAAAATTCAATTATTCACCAATAATTCAAATTATAGTTATATCTGTACTACTTTAGATTTTTTGCACTACATGTATTCTTATACTATGTATCTTTTTATACTATGCATTTTAATACTATGTATTTTTTTATGTATTGGTTGTTGGGATTTGTACTATTTATATCTTGTATTATATTGGAACTTAAATAGCTTGTCACTAAAATCTGTTCAGCCTACATGTCCCATCATGCACCAGGGAACTGTGGGCCAGCCCACTATGAACATGTGACCTATACCTATTACTTTAAATTTGCACTGTGATATCCATCTCAAGTTTGCCCTGATGAAGGCAGAAGGGCCGAAACGCGTTGGCGTGATTTTAACTTTATCTGCCATGTGGTATTAAAGGCTTTTAATTATTTTGTACTTTTTGAGTGCCTCAGTTTTTTTCCTACTTTGTAAATGATACAAACCTTCATCACCATATTGCAGTCCTCTTATTTTTAAGTGGAATAAATGTTTACATAATTGCGGAATAAATTAATTCAGTTTTAAAATCGGAATAAACCACCCACTTAATTTAGATTAAACTTTCTGAATAATCATTAGGAATTAAGTGTTTAATTCTGCTTTTAAAAGACCATCTAATATGTATTATTGTATTATTATTTTATTAATATTCTTATTTATTATCCGATGAATTCTTTTGAATGTGAATTAAAGCTGTCATGTAAACGGGACATACTGTTGTGTCCGTGTCGGTAACAGCATCTAGATCATATTTAAAGTCTGTGTGTGTATTAGATCCATACACTGTGTGCGGCACTCATGACTGTACAGAACGCGCCAAGACGCCAGCGTGCTTACGGCAGTGCGCTCTTGCGTGCTGTTGTTATTTTTGCTCCTACGTGCATCTTTCAAACATTGCAACCTTGCAAACTTTGGTGCGCTCTTAAACCTGCTCTGAACTTTTCTATGGACAACAGCCTCATCTTTGGGATATTTCTACACCGACAGCTTCTGGCCGTCCCCTAACTCGGACTCCAGGACTCTCGGGAGGAAAAAGCACAGGTTTGTGATATATTTGACTCAGTACAAATGTCAGTAACGAGCATTACAAAGCTTTTTAAACCGGGATTGAAATGGCGGCTTTTTCGTTTTTTTTCATACAAATTCACTAAAATCACCGCGATATCAGCTGCAATGAAACGCCGGAGGTGCACCTGCGTAGGTTTAGTCCTGGTTTAGTCCTGGTTTAGACCTGGTTTAGTCCTGGTTCAGTCCTGGTTCAGTCCTGGTTTAGTCCTGGTGTAGTCCTGGTGTAGTCCTGGTTTAGACCTGGTGTAGTTCTGGTGTAGTCCTGGTTTAGACCTGGTTTAGACCTGGTTTAGACCTGGTTTAGACCTGGTTTGGTCCTGGGTTGGTCCTGGTTCAGTCCTGGTTCAATCCTGGTTTAGACCTGGTTTAGACCTGGTTTAGACCTGGTTTAGACCTGGTTTAGACCTGGTTTAGTCCTGGTTTAGTCCTGGTTTAGACCTGGTTTATTCCTGGTTTAGTCCTGGTGTAGTCCTGGTTTAGACCTGGTTTAGACCTGGTTTAGTCCTGGTTTAGACCTGGTTTAGTCCTGTATTAGTCCTGGTTTAGTCCTGGTTTAGACTGGTTTAGTCCTGGTTTAGACCTGGTTTAGTCCTGGTTTAGTCCTGGTTTAGACCTGGTTTAGTCCTAGTTTAGACCTGGTTTGGTACTGGTTTAGTCCTGGTTTATTCTGGGTTTAGTCCTGGTTCAGTCCATTTATGGTACAAAAGTTGGGCATCTTGGCACAGTTATAGACACGTACTACAGACTAACTTGTTCACATTAACTCAGGTCATAGTTTTGATATTAGGACATTCATTAATTGTAACACCACTTATGTAGTGTACAGACTTGAATGCCCATGTGGTCGTTTTTACATAGGCCGTGCTGAACACAAACAGGCTATAAGGACCTGTAACCCCCTGTATCCTATGGCCATACATTACAAAGAAGCCAACCATGGCAGCTGTAAAAGCCTGAAAATCTGTGCTATTGAACATATTCAAGAAACAATAAGAGGAGGAGATAGACTGAAAAAATTATTACAGAGAGTCCTAAACTTGAAACGATCCAATCACAGTCGCCAATTTGTATCACATGTCTCTCAAAACATCTCTTGAAAATTCTTGAAACATTCAGAACAAACTATATAACTTATTTTTTTTATATTGTTTTTATGTTATTTTTTAGGAGAAAAGAGCATGCGTCTCTCTCTGATTAGATAATCCGCCTGTCAATCGCACTCTCTGAAATCACGAAAATAGAAAAAGCTCCAGATCCACTCGTCTTTGTGAAGTTTTGTCAAAGTGTGTGCTTCTGACTGGCCAGGTAAGCAACCACCAACAATGGATACCAAAAAAAATACATACTATTAACTTGCTTTTTTCACTATTATTCACTCTTTTGCAAAACCAGGACAAGCAGGGACACTCTGACAAATACCATTCGAAAAGCCACTCCAGCAAAGTACTAGAAAAGTGTTGTCTTTTTGTGCGTGGTTTGTATTCAAATTTTGCTTTTTTTCATGATAAATCTATTACTGAAAATAAACACACAAGATGGAGTGAAAATGTTACTCTTATGCACTGTGTCCCGTCTGTTGTTTGTTGGGTAAACATCATGGTTTAGTTTCTCTTTCAAAGACAACACAGAACAGAGGTTGCTATGGTGTCACTGGCTGTATCCAACCTATTAAATAAAACTTTGTGAAAGACAGAAAGTATTTTGAAAGTTCACTGTGTCATTTTTTTCGATGAGGGGGTCTGCAACTCTCCTGTCTCCATGGATACGTTATGTTATACCACAGTATGACCGCAGTATGATATTAAATCTCCCTTACATTTATTTAATTACACGTATTTTCATTGCGATCAGGATTTTTTAATGCGGCAGTTAGTTTGATGTTGATGATTATGGTCACTTGGAATTGAGTATAAAAATGTACAACTTTTGTTAATCATATAATTGGCTTTTATAAGTATATGAAATGTAAAAAAAAGAGAGACTAACCTGAAAGTAATTGTGTTATAGAAAATGTGTACTCTGTATTTTAATGAGATTATTTTAAGAAGAACAGCTATAGGTTGACTAGATCCACACGAAATAATCGGACGTGTAACTTGATGTGCTGGCTTCACTGGCTCGTCTCCTTGAGGGTAGGTCAGTTTAACTTTGTGACATTCTAGGCAAAGCAATAACATTTCCAGGTTGATAAGCATGTGGCAGGTCCTCCCCCAGAAATATTACAAAGATATAGAAGAAAAACAAGGCTACTGAGTCCAAAGTAGAGTGAATAAAGATGAATCATCATGGTATCACTTTATTATAACCACACTGATATTAGAGTTAATAAGCCTCAATCAATCCTAATAAACTATTTGTTCATTGTTCAGAGGAAATACTAACGGTTAATCTCCCTTTTTTGCTTTCTCAGTATATAAGATTTTACTTGGAATTAAGTCCAATCTGCACCTAAAGATGTTTTATTAATACATTTTATCAACTGGCATAGATTTTTATGGGAAAGACTGTGAAATTATCATTTTTAGTCAGATTTTCATGGTTTGGGTGGTCCTTTGACTTATACTCCAGTACAATTTACATATTAGAATTTTCACACTGACAGCCGTGAGAGGGCGCTCTAGGCTCATGTGCCAGTATCTGCTCCTCCTATTATTCCTGTACCACTGTCACTTGGCTCTACTGCGTCTGTCTCCTGCAGAAAGAGCTGCTGTCCTGTCCGTATCATGTCAGTCGATTGCACCATTACTTCTGTACCACTGAAAATTTTAACTTAACGCTGCTGATGTCTTTTTATACTTTTTTATACTATGAATGAAATAAATAAATAAACAAATATTTTACAGATTACAAGCTGCAAGTAGCCAAATATGCAGCCATAAACAATAATCGAGCAGCAGAAAGAAAGTTTGGAGTAAGCGAGAAACTTGTGACACTGGGAGAGTGCACCAAGCAACTTTCCTGGAAGTTTGGATGGATCGACAAAGCCTGGACTTCAGAGACAACAGAAACCATCCTGTTGGGATTCAGAAAGGCCAGAATAATTCAAACTGGAACTGATGCTGAGTCTGATGACAGCTACACAGAAGAGGAAGCTGGTGTAGTCCTGGTTTAGACCTGGTTTAGACCTGGTTTAGTCCTAGTTTAGACCTGGTTTGGTACTGGTTAAGTCCTGGTTTAGACCTGGTTTAGTCCTGGTTTAGTCCTAGTTTAGACGTGGTTTGGTACTGGTTAAGTCCTGGTTTAGACCTGGTTTAGTCCTGGTTTAGTCCTAGTTTAGACCTGGTTTGGTACTGGTTTAGTCCTGGTTTAGTCTGGGTTTAGTCCTGGTTTAGTCCTGGTTCAGTCCATATATGGTACAAAAGTTGGGCATCTTGGCACAGTTATTTTGGTGAGAGGAAGTAAAAAGTACTACAGTAGTCGTGTCATGTTTTACATTTTAAATGCAGTAATATTGTAATGTAAAGAATTACAACAAATCTTAAATACACATTACAGTTTTGAAGTCACTTGCCCAACAGTTTTTTCTACACAGAAGAGGAAGTGGCGTTCTGTTTACCTCCAGAGGTCGTGGAGTTGCTAAAAAGTGACACTGAGGAAAAAGAATTCAATGGATTTAATGATTTGGAGAGAGATGGAGAGTTTGGTAAACTTGTTGTGTTGTTTATACTATAGTTATCTGAATAACTGTTCATATGTGATGTTAACAGCCTGTTGTTTTCTGTTCTATTGTTATTATAACTTGCCTTTCAAGATGAAATGTTAATTCCTGGTCTCCCTGGCAGGACTTATATATATTTTTTTCGTCTTCATTATGCGTTTTTTGGTTAGTGTGTCTTACACGCCAGAGTGACTTGTAGTCAGAAAAATACAGTATCTAGTTTACTCAAATACTAAATCAGATACCCCAAATCTCCTCTGTAAATATTTTTTGTATCTAACAAAATGAAGCAAGAAATTTAAACTTTGCCCTTTTTGATTTATATATCCTAAATATGGTAAGTTTTGTTTATATGTATGTTTATATGAAAACATTAACTGATGAAGAACATTTACATTACATTTAACAGAATACTTATTTTCTTACATTTATTTAAGACTTTTTCACATACTCTCCTGATGTGTCTGATCTTAAAATTATCTTTTTATTAATACTATGTAAAGGCCAATAAGTGTAATTTTAAAGTGTTATCCAAACCTGTAGTGTTGAAAAATTGCCTAAGTAAAAGTGATAAGAAGTGTTTGCAGGTGAGACAGGTGAAGTGAGTCCACCTGACGACTGCATTACTCCTGTCTGTCAGATTGAACTGCAGCGAGGAGCTCAGTGATCACAGATATGATTTATGTCGCAGGAAGAGCGTCCAAATGGCTTCCTGGCTGCAATCCCTGGCTCCAGATCCACAAGTGACTCTTAATTTCACCATTTTGTTCAACGCTGAGGTGTTTGAAATCTACTGCCTGCTCTATTATCAACGCTGATATAGTTTTTAATAGCTGAGTCTTTGGATTTTGAAGAGACAATAAGGATCTGTGAACCAAGGTTATGAAATCTCTACACGTTTAAATGGTCTGACCTCATCAAAGTGGTTTCTAAGATGTAACATATCTGCTAAGTGCAAAAATATATTGTATTTGGGTGCATACTGTTATGAATGTAATACGAATTAATTGAAGCAGGTCATATCAGTTGCAGCAAAGCACAAATACTTAAAATAGAATGATATGTTTAATTCACGGACGATTTCTTGAATTAGTTTTAACCTTGTATAAATATTTGATCAGTAGTCTCCTATCCCAGTGTTTTTCATACTGTGGTACATGTATCAATAGTTATGGAAGCCCTGAGCGACAAGTTTAAACAAAATTGTTGAATCATTTGGGCTCCATTTTCCAAGACTTTTTTTTTTGCACCAACAGCTCATTTTTTTCACTTTCTCTGATACTGTGGTAAATAGTGGTGCCTCTTAATTTAATACTTTATTTAAGGTTCTCATTTTAGATTATATTTATGCCTGATATAGTCCTGGTTTAGTTCCGGTGGTGTAAATTTTCTTAGGTGGTACTTGGTGGGGAAATTTTATGTAAAAAGAAGACTTCAACAAAATACTATATAATGAAACTCAAATCCACATTAATTGCACAAATCATTGCGTTAAGGGATTTTCAAACCAGTGCTGCTGCAGCACTTTGAAAATAAAAAAAGAAAAATGATGAATACAGAAATAGGCCTTGGATGAAAGTAAAGAGAATGATCCTTGAATGGGTGCATATTTCTGCTGGTTTTAATTAACCTTCAGCTGAAGTTTCATTCAAGTACATTAATTAATTATTTGTTTTGTATTTAGTTATGCCATGATAGACTGTTCGTGGTAAGTGCTTATTGTAATAACTTTCAAAACCACTTGGCCTCATGTGCCTGGTTATCTTTGTGGAGTTCATCAATTGCTCACTGAAAGCTTTATTCTTTGTTACACTTTGTAATACACTTTTGTTAATAAGTTAATAATAATAATAATAATAATAATAATAATAATGGAAGTAAATTAAAGCATATGCTTACACTGGTCGTTATTCATTCACTCCATAATCAGTGGTAGTATACTCCCAGAGTCACTACAGATTGTTTGGAAAGCAGAGCAACCGATGGTTGATAAGCTCTGCTGATATTATTGGGACAATATATGAGGCTGATACTGATCATTTCTACCCAAATAATATTATTTGCAATGGCAACAACTTTTTGAAATGCTTCAATGATGTTATAGCCAAGATGCTACAAAGTGCGAATATTGACACAATATACTGGCCTGTTTCTAGTAGTCACAGCTGCCCTGGGACAGACTGACAGAAGCAAGTCTGCCAATCTGCACCATCAGCCACCACCAGCCATTCACACACATACTAGGCAGAGTGAGTGAAGTGTCCAAGCAAGAATCAGTCTGAGCCACTGTTGCCTTTTTACTACTAGCATCACTATTAAATATGAATGTTAAATGTTCTTTCACACAAATATTTAGGTTTAGGATTTAAAATATTATGCATTTCTCATATTTACTACTCAGCTTACACAAACTTTGTGGTTACAACAAGCCAAGATCTACAGGTATATTAAAGCCAATAAAAATGCTTTTTAATTAGATTTTGCATCTTGTGAGCTTTAAGTCATGTTAGAATGTTGTTTCCTCATTAAAAGCATACGTGGAATTATGTTGTGTTTCATTCACACCTTTCAGTAGTCCTTTATTTTTAGTCTGTCTACATCTATCTTGTGATGTCATGAAGTGGTTATTTTCAAGTTAACATTTCCTTTTACCTTTTGTTCAGTAGAGATTGGAAATTCCAGGGCTGAAATTATCCAAATGATTCTAACAAAGTTGTATGGAGTTTAAAAACACTCTTCCTGTATTACCACATGACATCACAAGGTGAAACAGAGTGTTTTCTGTTTGAGAGAAGAACTCAACCTTTAATTCCCAATGTGATCACAATTTTAATCTAACACTAGATTGGATGCAAATTGTGTAAATACCCATAATCCCTGTGGAAACTGAACATTAGAACTTCCTTAAGTGACAATACACTTCTTTTCTTCCTATCATTTTTCTTACATCTGTTCATGACTCTTTTCTCATTTTCAGTTCCTCTGCAGCTCACTTAAACAGCTGAGTGAACTTACTCTAAGGTATTTTCTTTTCAAACCAATATTTTTACACCGACCAACATCAATGCAGAGACTTGACAAAGACTTGTTACTGCTGAAGCCCACACAGTTTTGTGTCACTTCTCTCTTGTGACAGTGATGAATGGGTGAAGTCAGTTCGCAGTGACCCAGTGCTACTTTTTAGTATATTTCTACACATTTTCTCAGAAGCTCTCATCGCTCTGATTATCTCCTGTTCATCTCGGTCACATTTAGGTTGAACTCTCCAGGCTTTACTGAGAACAAATCAAGGATTTTTAAAAACACATGTTCAGGTTTCTTGTCATTTATTGCAGAATGTATGCACTAGAGAACAGACAAAATTGAAATAGCATATTACATTTTTAAAGCTGCGTGAACATTAGGCCACAAAAGTGAGTAATGGAAAGGTTTGAAATAATGAAACACAATTACATGATGACATATTGTAAGTATAAAGTTACATTTATTTTATTAAAAGTAGTTTTATTGCTGTGAACATACCTATGAAAAACATACTTTGGGTCGCAGGGTCGCGGGGTCGTCTTTCCACAAATCTGACCACAATCTGAATTTGCCTGGTGGCATCACTTGCTTATCTCCATGGACAGGCATGTCAGAGACAGTGTAATCTTTCATGAGTGGTTCAGTGTAGAGCAGGTTTCATTAGTGGTCATCTGGACTGTTTTTGTGACCAAGACATTTCGACTTCCATCCAGAAGCCAGGAGCCAATGGAGGAGTTTTAATGTGAAACTGCCGTGCCCTTGTTCACAGCTAACATGATTATGGGTTGTTAGGTCCCCAGTGTGTGTTGGCTGCCTCTCCTTCAGCATTGCTGAGTAGTTGATTAGCTAACAGATTAGCTAGGTTAGGATAAATTCCCAGCGGTTCAAGCCAGTTCCATCAATTGAATATGGCTTCTGGATGGGAGCTGAAACATCTTAATAGAAAAAAAAAAACTAAAAAACTGTGCAGACGTCCACAGAAGAAACTTTCTCTACACTGACAGGCAAAGTAGTAAGGTTTCCATGGGGACAAGCAAATGCTGGACTCTTGTTAAGAAAGAGGTAAATAATAATAATAATAATAACTAGAAAAGCACTCAGAGAGCACAGACCTCCGCCAAGGACTACCCCCATTTTTTATATAAATTGCGATAAAGTCAGTCTTCTGGATCAGATCTGGATCAGCCTTTGGAATATGAAAGAGGATCCCATTGTCCATCCCTGAGTCAAATTTCATGGGGTTTGGTCAATAATTAACCGAGATATTGAGAAAAAAATGTTTGGCCCCATTTACCACAATGTTAACTAAAATTTCAAAGTGATCCAGAATCCAGGATTTCTTCTGGATCACCCCAAAATGAAATAAATTCTTCTTCCTTTTCACATTTCCAACAAATCCTGAAAATTTCATCAAAATCGGTCCATAACTTTTTGAGTTATGTTGCTAACAGACAAACAAACAAACAAACAAACAACAGACAAACGCCGGCAAAAACATAACCTCCTTGGCGGAGGTAAATATAGAAGAAAATACTCAATTTTCAGTATTGTGGAATAGAAGTACAGGTACCTGCTCTCAGTTATAGTGAAGTCCAAATAAATAGTATCCACTTTAAAATGTACTTAAATGTGCACTGTGTATTTTTTCTGGTGTATGGTGCACCACTGGCTTGTCTCCATGGAGATGTTATTGTTTTGTTTGGAATGTCCCAGTGTGGCATTATATGTACCCATCTTACATTTACTGAATAACATGGTTTTTAATGGCCTAAAAACTTGCATTCTTACATGTAACTTGCAGTGTCTCTGTAGAGATAAATAAGTACTATAGTACCATACTGTGGAATATTCCAGGCAATATCTCCATGAAGAGAAGTATCTGCCAGACCCTTCACCTGAAAAGTTACACACTGCACCTTTAAGTAAAGTACAGATACCTAAAAAGTTCACTTAAGTACAGTAGTTTACTACTTTTACTTGGTTATGTTCCACCACTGAACATCAGGGACTAAGTTGGCACCACTAATTGTTAATACTGAAGGTTCAAAATTGAGAACAAGTCCTTTATATTTAAATTCTGCCTTTGGACTTGTCTGCTCCCTCCTCTGTTGTCTGTGTCTGATTTGAATAGGTCCCTGCACGGTGCATTAGCCAGTCCTGAAAAGCACACAGCAGCTTTGGACCCTATCAGGATCATCTTCTGTTCAGATCTGCTCCGATACCACAGCCCCACTGACAGAGTAACGTCCCCTGCACAAAACCAGACAAGACAACTCCTGACAACACAGCTCAGATAGTAGACAGGAAAAATGAACAGTCGGGTTTTAGTGATAAACCCCAAAGTGCTCACCTCCAGTTATCTTCTAGTATGTCCTTGTTCAAAAAACTTTACCTCACCTGAATAAAGAGAGGCAGAGAAGTGCCCTAGAGTGGAGCAAAGCAGCAGTGTTGGATTAATAGTCATTTTTGTGTTGCTTCTAAAGGTCCACTCTTATAATAGGGATTTAATCCTGTATGTATGTAATAATGTATTCTTTACATATGCAAACAGTCCACACTTTGGCTACTCCACCCAGTGTTCTTGTCTTGATATTTAGTTGTTCTCTATGGTGTTGGGAATAATTTAACTATAAATCTATAGATTTAACTGTAGAAGCTGAGCAGGGCAGGGCCTGGTTAGTACTTGCATGGAAGAACACATAGGGGAACCATTGGCTAAAACTGTGTTTGTGTCTTTAGGCAAGACACATAACCCACATTGCCAAGTATGACTGTGATGTGTCTGTAAGTAATGGTGGTGGTTGGAGGGGCTGATGTATAGCACACTGTCCGCTTCTGTCAATCTTCAACAGCTTAACACCACTGAGTGTGGAATGAATGAATAATGCTCTGTAAAGCATCTTTAAGTGTTCAATATAAATCTGATGATCTTATTATGATGATTATTATAAAAAAATCAAAACACTCGAAATTCATGATATCATTGTGAATCCCAAATCCTGTCCAAGTTGTCCCTAAAACACCATCACTCGTGTTTTTCTGCATCTCAAATTTCAATAGTAGTTTAAATCTAAACAAGAATATTCTATAAAAACACAACTTCTTGACCTTGTATCATCCCAAGCCTGACAGCCACCTGCATGCAGCCATTGCTCAGACAATTCAACATGACTATTCATCAGCTTAATTGAAATAACTTGACTATTATATCTCACAAAGCTTATCCATATTTCTATCGTCCTTACTTCATAGTGACATGTAAGTACAATGTCAGCCTCTCCATTGTTGCATTATGAATACACATAATCTCTATCGGCCCTTTCATTGGAGGGTTATCTGAGTTGAACGTTGCTTTCTTGGAACAGACTAAATTAATTGATAGTGCTTTGGTTGGCTGCTCATATTTAAATGTTTGATTGTACATCTGTTATAACACGCACACAAAGACAAAAACTATTGGGCCGTCGGTAATGCAAAAATAAATAAGTCATTATCACTACTTCTTCAGATGACTATGATAATGAGATTACATTTGCCTTCTTGTTTCGAGATGATTGAGAAGATAGCCGAGCATAGATGTCAAATGAGGCCGTGCACAGAGCTGATTTGAATGGTGAAATATTGTCCAAATGACCGCAGTCCATAGTCGATGAAGGGCAATATAACTTTCTCTGCTAAATATACTGAGGGAGTGGAAAAATTATGCACGGAGAATTGTCTGTGAGAAATTTATGATCAAGATGCACTCTTCGTAGGCTCGCTGACACTGTTATTCAGTAATATGTAGATGAAGACATAAAACGATATATTAGTGTGAGGCGCTCCGGAGACAAAGGGCCACAGCACTGAAATACTGTTCAAACAAATCAATTAGAATATTAGTCTGAGGTGATTACAGAAATTTAACTGTCGACAAAAGAAGTATACTGAACAAGTACTTAAGTAAAAGTACTCAAATTGGGATTTAATTGCGGTAAATTCTGGACTATTGAGTGCACCTGAATATAATCCACATCATTTTAAAATTGTTCATATAATAGGCCGCACCTGAATATAAGCCGCAGGTGTCGACATCTTCAAGAACACTTTCAAGTTCGGGCCATCTGTTTTTATTCCCGTCTTTTTGCATTGAGTCAGTTCATCTTGCCGCTGTCGCCAAAGTCTCACCATCGATTCATTGATGCCGAGTTCACGTGCAGCAGCTCGATTTCCTTCTTCCACAGCCACATCAATTGTCTTTAACTTAAAAGCTGCATCATCTGCATTTTTTGTGTATTTTCCATAAGGAGGGTGTGTGCATGAAGCACAAAATAGCTGTGTCTCGGTGGATTTCAGCAGATTTCAGACTCTCCCGGGGGCTAGGCTAGTTGTAGAGAGATCAGGTATGAGTGGATGTTCGGCTACTGAAGTTTGAGACGTTTCTTCTCATCATTTACGCACCTACCTGCATTTGACGCATACAGGTAAGACATATCACACTCATAAATTGAGTGCGTTGACAACATTGCTAGCTAATGTTTTAACTTCATGTTAACCCTAGATCCATGTGTTACCTGCACTGACAGCGACACTTTCTGCACTCAGGCTGTGTGTGCATCTGCTGTGATGCCAAACCACACACCGTACATATGAATGCACAATGTGCCAAACAAATAACCTGTCCATAACTGCATTGTTGTATAACAATTTTGTATAAATTATAGACTGTTATGTACCAAATATGTATGATTTATTATGTTTGACTTAGAAAACAGTACAAACAAATGTCAAACAAAAGTGATGAGGAATAAAAAATTAGTATGTTTAGTTTTAGGAAATGGGAAATAGGAAAACAAACAGCACAAATAAAAATAACAGTGAGAAGCACACACACCACAGTGAGGAGCACACACACAACAGTGAGGAGCACACACACCACAGTGAGAAGCACACACACACAACAGTGAGGAGCACACACACACAACAGTGAGAAGCACACACACAACAGTGAGGAGCACACACACACACAGTGAGAAGCACACACACACAACAGTGAGGAGCACACACACACAACAGTGAGAAGCACACACACACAACAGTGAGGAGCACACACGCACAACAGTGAGGAGCACACACCACAGTGAGGAGCACACACACCACAGTGAGGAGCACACACACCACAGTGAGGAGCACACACACACACACACAACAGTGACGGGCACACACACCACAGTGAGGAGCACACACACACACAGTGAGGAGCACACACACAACAGTGAGGAGCACACACACACAACAGTGAGGAGCACACACACACCACAGTGACGAGCACACACACACCACAGTGAGGAGCACACACACACACACAGTGAGGAGCACACACACAACAGTGAGGAGCACACACACACAACAGTGAGGAGCACACACGCACAACAGTGAGGAGCACACACACACAGTGAGGAGCACACACACAACAGTGAGGAGCACACACACCACAGTGAGCAGCACACACACACAGTGAGGAGCACACACACCACAGTGAGGAGCACACACACAACAGTGAGGAGCACACACACCACAGTGAGGAGCACACACACAACAGTGAGGAGCACACACACACAACAGTGAGGAGCACACACACACACAACAGTGAGGAGCACACACACACAACAGTGAGGAGCACACACACACAACAGTGAGGAGCACACACACACAACAGTGAGGAGCACACACACAACAGTGAGGCACACACACACAACAGTGAGGAGCACACACACAACAGTGAGGAGCACACACACACAGTGAGGAGCACACACACCACAGTGAGGAGCACACACACACCACAGTGAGGAGCACACACACACACCACAGTGACGAGCACACACACAACAGTGAGGCTGGTTCATTTGACACTTGAGGAAAACAGTACATGACATTAGAGCTCAGCCTGCCCGTCCTCTATGTGCAGCACCACAGACTGTATTTGGAATGCAGTGGCTAGTGTGTTAGCTATGTCCATATATATACAAACTGCAGCATGTGGGCCTTGGTTTCAGTGGACTTACATTGGAATATTGTCACCCCTGATATGACTGTACAGAGTCTCGTCTTTCGTTAAAAAAAAAAAACTCATGTTCCTAATATAGAGCCTAGCTCCAAATTGGCCCCTGTAACCGTTAGCATGGAGAGCTTCATTTAAGTGGAGCTGAACACTGGTGACGTCACACTCCCTTAGTCCACTTCTTTACACAGTGCACATAGTGGGTGTGTCAGTGACTTGTGTTATGTAATGACTTCATCCTGAGATCCAAAATTCGATGGTTTGATTGCCACACCTGCCTGCGTGTCATTGAGCAAGACACCTCTACCTTCCATACACACATTAGAGTGTAAATTGTCGATAAATGTTATGTTTAACTATATTTTTCTTTGTCATGAAATAGTGAGTATTTTGGTGTAAGTGAGTATTTTGGTGTACAGAACAGTAGGCCACAGGACTGTTGTTCAGACACAACAGCAGTGATTCTTTCATAATCTCTTTAACATTTTATAAAGCGCTCACAGACTACACAGGCAGAACAGCCTGTTCAAGAGCTCTTTCATTTTTCACTTAAGCCCTGAATCCCACTGGTCACAACAGTGACCGCTACAAAAACACATTTTAGACTTTTAAGACTTACTCACTGGGAACCAGCTTGTCCCAGTCCCAGGCTGCTTTTTAAAGAGTTTATTGTTTACAACAAGAAAATATATTTTATTTGTAAATACAGTTTTTTGGTTATAGTTTTTTGGGTTACAATAAATCATACTGACAGACTAAATGGTCTTTCTCTATCCCCCAGTATTCTCCAATATTGCAATACAAAGACTTTGAGATTTTATTTAATCTCTCGTCTCTCATCTATGTACGGTGATTTGACCATTTTTTTATGCCAGATGCCCTTTCTGTTACATCCAAGTGCATTACATATCCATGTCTCCTGTACTTGTTGGAGTGCTGACCCTTTATTGATAATAGATAAAATAGCTTCACATTCACATTGTTCTCAGTGAGTGTCCTTCTGGTGAGAGTTAGTATTTAGGACAGCACTGGCTCAGTCAATAGAGCTTTCTCCCACCAGTCTGCAGTTCAATATCAGCTTTGATCAATGCATGCTGTTGTTGTGTCCTTGAGCAATTGCATTTAGTGTTTGGTGAGTGATCAGTGCTGGTTGGAGCAAAGGGAGGGTAGGGGTCGGTGGGGTTAATGCTCTACCTGGAATGTTGTACTAAGTGGCATTTACAGGTCCTTACCCTATGTTAATGTCCTAGACAAAGTATAATAAAGGTATGCATACCGTTACCATAACTGGACTTAGAGGCTAATCTTCATCGTATAATTCAGATAATAGGACTGAGTGATTTGAAGGCAATGGGTTGTGGCACTACATGGATACACTTCTAAAGCTTTTACAGGGAAAACCTCTCTCTCCTCTTCCTCCATAAAAGACTCAGATTCATCGGTTGTGTCTGTCAAACTAAATCACCGACCAGCTGCCCAATCTTATCTTGGCTTTCCTATATCATCCACACAAGCAGAGGGAGAGTGCCAAGTAAAAATATTTCTTCTTGAGTATTTAAAAAAAAAAAAATCCCCAAATGCTAACTTCAAACTCTGCACCTACTACTGATATTGAATTAGTTCATTGTATTGTCTATTGGCTTCAAACGATTCATACTATGATTTAAAAGATATTATGTCAGATGCCCTTCCTGACACAACCAGATACAAGAAAGCAGGTAGTGCGAGTGAAGTGACTTGCCTATAAATACAACACATTTCTGGGTGAGGTTTGCCTTATGTCACTGAATATTTGTTCCATCTCTAGATGTTAAAGGGCCTGTATTACGCAATTTTCTGATATATGTTATCAGGTTGTTTCCTCATCACAAACATACCTGGAGTTGTGTTTTGTTTCATTCACACATCTTTAACATACAGGCATATTTAAACTGAGTTCTTCTCACACACAGAAAACACTGTTCCACCTTGCGATGTCATGTGGTAAAACAGGAAGTGCTCCATTTTGTTTTTAAACTGGATACATCTTCACTGGAATCAATTGGAAGATTTCAGCCCTGGAATTGCCAATCTCAATACAAAAGGAAAACAGTATCTGGTAACTTGAAAACCACTTGATGGCATCACAAGGTGGAACATAGCATTTTGAGCATTGGAGATATAGACAGACTAATAATAAAGGATTACTCAAACATGTGTGAATGAAACAAAAAAACAGCTCAGGTGTGTTTTTAGGAGGTAACTGCATTACTACATTACATAGTTTAAGCTCACAAGAGTCAGTTTTGGCATAATATATGGCCTTTAACAAATCAGTAAGTAAAGAATGCATTCATTTTATGCTTTACTAGATGTTCAGAGTTACAATTTTTGTGCATTATTCATTCATTCTTCTCCCCATGTTGGCCACAGCTGCCCTGGGGTAGACAAAAGCAAGGCTGCAGATTACCTCCTCTGACCACCACCAATCACTCACACACCACATTCACACCAGGCAAGGTGCGTGAAATGTCTTGCCTAAGGATACAAAACAGTATGTAGTAGAGCCACTGCTGCCCCACTGGGAATTCCCACAGTAGTCTCCCATTCAAGTACTAACCAGGCCCAACCCTGTTTAACGTCTGAGAGCAGACGATGCCAAGTGGTCTTATTTTATGTTTATAGTACTTTTTACCCTCTTCAGATAGTAAAATCATGTTGTTTTCTATTTGTCATGAAGCAGTAGTTTGCAAGTTAACTGCTACTCTTTACCATTTGTTCAGTAGAGAGCACCTGGAAACAAACCTGATCAGGACCAGGCTAACTGTCAAGATTATTTTAGCTCTGTCTCCAAGAACATCTAAAGAAACAGTTCAGTTAAAAGTTTCAGCCTGTGCACTCAAACACCTTTCTCTGTCTGGTACAGTTTAAGAAGTGACTTTTATCATCACATGTCACTTGAGACTTTTACAGTCCATATGCACCTACGCACGAGACACCTGTGTATGTGAACACTGCACTCATCACAAAGGCATAAACCATAAAAGCCTATGGCCATTATTTCATTAAAATGATCTTGCACATGAGGCTGTTGTGAGGGTCAGTGTAGCTTTTACGCACACACAGGCACTGGTTTAGACTGTGAGGATGAACTGGTTTTCAGTCTTCAGTCCCTCGTCTCTCGCTCCCTGTCAAACTGGGAACACCTCAGGCGTACATTTTAATCATTTCTTGTTAGGCTATATGTGAAGAGGTTTGTTACAGCTTTACTTTTACGCACAGTGGAACTTAAGCGCCGGACATACTACCATGCATCAGGAAGGGGTGAAGCAACTTCATTCCCCGGGTGTATGAACAAGGCTCTGCACTCCACAGCCTCCTCTCTGTCCACGGAGCGACTGGGCGAAGAGGGGGAGCGAACAGGAAAGGAGGGTGAAGTTGTGTCTTTCCTCTCCCTCCTCAGATCAGAATGACCCTTAAAATTTCCGAGGCCCAAATCAAACTCTGTGGGAGAGCGCTGTGGCTCCTCTCATTTAATCAGATCATAAGAAACATCAAATTTTTTGCCCATTTTCCATGATGTCGTTGCTCCATTGATCTGGCCTTCCCAGTGTCACTGCGAGTGCTCAAAGCACAGCTTAAACTTCAGGCCTGAGTTAGCTTTGGCCAGACAAGTTGAGGCATAAACTGGAAATGGAGCTAGTATCAGCTCAGGATTTCAGGATGAGCCTGGATTTGTTAAGGCACTTTGATGGAATAGCCCCCGCTTGCCCAGTAGATAGATGTTTAAAACCAACTGTGGAACATTCCAAGCAAAGCAATAACAACAAGGTGCCAATGTGACCGCGGCATTATTTTTTCAGTACATTTTGTACTCAAATAGTTTATACTTCAAATAGTAAAAGCATGTTGTTTTCTATCCCTCTCTCTCTCAGCAGAGCCAGTCTCTCTCCGTCAGACCAAACACAGCACAATGAAACTATTACCAGCTCAAACAGGAGTAAACAAGGCTCACTGGCGCTCTGACATTGTTGCAGATTCACATTGTGCAGTGAAGTGCCGTGGGGGCTCGTCTGACCTAAAAATCAGGACTTGTTGGATACCAGTCTCTTCAAAGGCATGGCGTCTGGGGAACCAATTTGCGAGCTCCACAGGGCAGCTTTGTTTAAACTTTTCATTGTGTAAAGAACGCAACGTATTTTTAGACAGATTATTATAGTCTCGTCTTAGCTCGTATTTTCAGTTTTGTGATAGAGATACAATGAGCCAGACTGCACACGAGCATCAACTGACAGGAGAAGAGTAAAGGTACCAAGGTTTTTTGTGTTTTAGACTGGAAAGAAGACTTAGTTTAACAGGTCTATATTACACTATTTTGTGTTGCCATGTAATAATACAGGAAGTGCTCCACTGTGTTTTTAAACTCCATACACCTTCACTAGATTGGATTATTGGATCATTTTAGCCCAGTTGCCAAAGTCTAGCGAACAAAAGGTAAAAAGCGGTTAACTTGAAAACTAATGCTTTATGACATCACAAGGTGGAACAGATCATTTTGAGTATTGTAGAGCACAATCAGACGATGATCTGTATCAAAACAAATATGGCTACTTACTTAGAAAAAGAAACATCACAAAGGACTGAAAGAACATTGCAGTGAAATTGTGAGAGAAATTCGATTCTGTTCAGAATTATAAATGGCCTATAAATGAAATTATAGATGAGCTCCTTTATTTCACTAGCCTGATTCATCAGACGATTTCACTTCATAGAAACCGTGTGACCTCGCAGTGTTAGAATTTGTTCACTCGACAGTAGGCGGGTACTTTTTTTCATTTAGCCAAACGCTGCTATTTGGTCATGATGTATGTAATGCACCGCTAACCGCTGGTATATTAAGCTTGTCCCAAATCCCGTAGGAAGAAATGCAATAACATCTTTCCCCTTCATAAAATTCACCAGACATTCTCTTTGTCTCTTTGTCCGGCTTTAAATCCTCGATCTCAGGAATCGTTAACACAGAATGTATGACTCTCCGCTGATTGGCTGGTGCCTGGAGTCGCACTTCCAGGATTTTTGCAAACCGTCTAGTGTATTCCGATTCCTGATTCCTAGTCACTGGAGAGAAATGAAATTGCGCAGAGGCACTAAGTGGCGCCAGCCTGACTATCATTTCACATGGAAAAAATAAACAACGTATTTTTATTCATTAGCCCATTTTAAATTCTTGAATGAGTAGCTTGTTTCCTTCTTCAAATAGCATTTAGTCAGCCATCTCATACATGAAATCAATATATATTCCCATAAAGCTTTATAATCTTCAAAGTCAAACAGGAAGTGGCAGTGAAAATATGATTGCTGTGAACCATAGCAGAGAGGTGATAAACTCTGGGTAGGTGTGTTAGTGGAGGTTGGTATTGATGGGTGGATATTGACATGTGGAGATATAACGAGCTCCTCTGGGCTCCGAAGGGTTAAGCCCACTGTGAGTGACGCCCTTTTGACATTTATTATTACAGTCATGCCCACATGGACAGTCCCACATAAGCCTCTGTGTGTGCCAGCTCACTTGTTAAGAAGGGTAGAACAGGAAAAGTGCACATTCAACTGTTTTCAAGTCACTACCTCTAAAACTACCTTACCAATTGCAGGTTTTGTGACTTTTGAAGGTCACATTAAAACAGATGTATTTTCTGCATAAATAAATATCCAATGGGTGTATTTATTTTTTTATTTAAAACCTGCAAACTTAAAGAAGACATTGTGCTTGAGTCTGCTATATACAGTAGTTAATCTATGACAACAATGAATTATTATGTTATAATTTAGAGATTTTACATTGCAATATTGATTTAAAACGCCTTGATAAAAGAAGCAAGTCTGCTGAATTCCAGTTTAGATAACTGCAGTGCCAAATGGGAGCTGATGTCACCATAAACATCATCACAACAAAAAGCGTATGGATACTGTATGTTTTGGACTATGAATTGCACTTTTTTTCATGGTTTGGATGGTCTGGTGTGACTTATATATTAAAAATTTCACAATGACATCCACGAGAGGGCACTCTAGGCTTGTATGTCAGTATCTGCTAGTCCTATTACTTCTGTACCACTGTCACTTGGCACCCTACTGTGCATGTCTCCAGCAGAAAGAGCCACTGTCCTGCTGCAAGTAGTGAAATATGCGGCCAAAGACAAAAAAAAAGAAAGTTTGGAGTGAGCAAGAAACTTGTGAGTGACTGGAGAAAAGTGAGGATAAAGAACACCGCTTCATGGTAACTGGACAGGTGCACCATGTAACTTTCCTGGAAATCACTGGATGGAACGACAAAGCCTGGACTTCAGTGACAACAGAAACCAACCTGTCGGGATTCAGAAAGGCCGGAATAATTCTAACTGGAACTGATGCTGAGTTTGATGACAGCTACACAGAAGAGGAAGCGACATTCCATTTGCCTCTGGAGGTCGCAGAGTTGCTCAGAAGTGTCATGGAGGATGAAGAATTAAATGGCTTTAGTGACCTGAAGTGCGATGGAGAGTTTGGTAAACTTGTTATGTTCTGTTGTTTATGCTTATCTGTTAATATGTTACATAAACAGCCAGTTGTTCTCTGTTCTATTGTTATTACTATAACTTTCAAGATGAAAATGTTGGTTCCTTGTCTCTGATTTGATCAAATAAATTTCCCCCAAAAAGTGCAACTTATAGTCCAGTGCGACTTATATATGCTTTTTTCTTCTTCATTGCGCATTTTTTGGCTGGTGCGACTTATACTCCGGAGCGAATTATAGTCTGAAAAATATAGTAATAAGAAGCTTTTTTTTCATTAGTGCCAAAATGGGTACACAGTGCTTCTGATCCTATGCGTGCTACTTATTTAGAAAATAAAATTGGAAAACAAAGTACAGATCAGTGGGCGTATATCAATGGTGGTGATCAGAGAAATGACTTCTTGAGTACAGGAGCATAAAGATGACTCAAACATGAATAAATCACGCTAATTACAACTTTGGGCAGGTAAATGAGAAGGGGAAAGAACATAATAAATCCACCAAAGCCTTATCTTAAAGTACAGGATGTCCACTGCTTGGTTTCAGATGATATCACAACATTCAGGCGATAATTAAAACAGATGAGGGCGCAGCTAAAATGCCAAAATTAATATTGCCACAATTCAGATTTCAGTTGTTGGAGAGTTATGAGGTAGTGTAGGTATAATTAGAAATCATCAGGTTCAACATTTGAGAAATTAGCTATTGAACATTCCATAGAATACAAAACTGAAACCATCAAAATCTGTGCATTTGTTCATTCATTTTTCACAATAAAAACAAAAACAAGAAAACAAAACTATATATATATATATATATATATATATATATATTATATTTATTTTATTTTTATTTTTTTCCTTCATTATTTGTCTCCAAAACTAAAATTAATAAACAGATAATGATTCTTTTTTTTTTTTTTTTTTTTTCAGTTTTCGATTTTGTGTTTAAATGAATAATGGAAAAAACGGAAAACTGTCACTTCTCGTTTCCTTGACTTAAACTGCAATACCGGACTTTCATGCTGTATACGGACTGAACCAGGACTAAATCAGTCTCAGTCCTGGTCTCAGTCCTGGTCTCAGTCCTGGTCTCAGTCCTGGTCTCAGTCCTGGTCTCAGTCCTGGTCTCAGTCCTGGTCTCAGTCCTGGTCTCAGTCCTGGTCTCAGTCCTGGTCTCAGTCCTGGTCACAGTCCTGGTCACCTGACAGTCTACACTGGTGCACCTCCAGATCCTTCCTGATACTCAGTCCTGGTTCAGTCCTGGTTCAGTTCAGTCCTGGTTCAGTCCTGGTTCAGTCCAGCATCGCACTTTAAGTCACAGAAATGGGAAATAGTCGTTATCCATTTTTTCCATTATTCATTTAAACCCAAAATCGAAAACTGAAATAAATCAAATAATTTCATTTTGGGTTTAGAGAGACAAATAATGAACAAAATAGTTGTTTTTTCCATTTTCTTATTTTTGGTTTCATTGTGAAAATCGAATGAATGAATGAATGATACACAGATTCACCAATACTTCTTTTCTCGCTTCAGTATAAAGTATAACAACTTTGAATTTAGCAGCTAATGTTTTTAACCTTATTTCCACTACTCTGTCCTCCACATGCCAGACGAGTGTTAGTTTCTGACGAGTTTTGAATGTATAGAAAAAAATTGCAGTATTTGTTTTCTCTACTGCATATATCTTAGTTCTCAACTTGAATCAATCCAGCATCCAAAGTAGACTTTAAAAGGCCACATAAGGCACCTATAATGTAATTCCAGCCTATAATAATTTTATGAAGAGCTAGAATTTATTATTTATTTTTTCCACAGGGAGCTTTTAAAGGGGTTTTGAGTCCAAAGACGAATATTCAAATGTGTAAACAAAAGTAAACTTATTTTTTTGTATATACTGGTAACTTTTTAATTAAAGAAAAAGCATGGCCACATTTAACACCTATAACATTTTAAGACTGTGCATTATCATTTAAATATGTTTACATTTATAGCATCTGTGTCACAAAAGTATCAGCAGGCAGGAGTAAAGTCTATGGCCCACAGAAGAGCATTATAAATCAGTGTTTTGTGTTTATATGAACACTAAACCTGTCCGAGTCACAAATGTACTGTGCTTGTGTTATTTATGCATCTGAGCTACAGCAGGTCAGCCAGCCCCATTCACTTAAACTGAATTCAATCAGCTATGAGGAAATAGAATACTAATATAATATTAAAAGGAATGCTGCCCACATTTTGATGATTCACTACATCAAAAACAAGAAGGGCCAAGCAGACCTCTGATCACTGCCAAAAGTAATGTCCAAGTTCAAATTAATAATTACATGGTTTTTGATTGAAGCAGATTTGACTTGAATTTTTCTAAGGAGCATGGTGTTTTCTCTGAATTCAAGTATCAAGGTGCAGTATAAACTTTTAGTCATGGTTTTCAGAACGTTGAATGTGATGATAACACCACATGGGGGCAAGAGACATTTTGTTGAAACACATTGTGCGTTGCCATGAAATTTCCAAAAGGTAAATTCACAAATGTTTAACCTGATCATTTTTTACAGTATGAGTGACTAGATCCAATAACTCAATGTACTACAACAGGCTTTTTAACAGTATTTATTTTAGCGTTCGTCACTTACATGCCATTGCTTTTCCTGGTGTTTTCCACAGCATC
Source organism: Boleophthalmus pectinirostris (assembly GCF_026225935.1). Taxonomy (NCBI): domain Eukaryota; kingdom Metazoa; phylum Chordata; class Actinopteri; order Gobiiformes; family Gobiidae; genus Boleophthalmus; species Boleophthalmus pectinirostris. The sequence goes on along the minus strand of NW_026571190.1, from coordinate 14,336,832 downwards.
TTCTACAGTAAGATATCGCTATGGAGACAAGAGGTCAAAATCTCATCAACAGAGACAAAGATGGACATTTACTGAATGGCTTCACGCTGTCATGGCTCTATAGAAGAAGTAGTAAGACTACGTGGTATTATTATATATACTCACATTATTTTGTCTGAAAAGTTTCATTCTATTGGTTAAAAAAAAAATGTATACAATTTTATGGCAAGGTAGCTGATCATGTGGTCTCATGGCAAAAACCATAAAGGTCAGAGGTGAACCAGGTGACTTCCTCTTCCTGAGCAATCCTAACACATGGCTATTTCTGAGTCTTAACAGTCTAGATCAGAGGTATATGTTAACAATTACTGGTCGGACCCAAATACGCAGAGAAAAAAGAGGTTCCAGAGGAGGCAGGACAGGTCCAGGTTGGCTGCAAATGGGCAGTACGAGGAGATGGAGGCTGACCAGAGGCTTACGGAAACAGGTGGAGATGGGATGAGGCTGGCTCCAAAAGGAAGTGCTGGGGTAGGACAAAAAGAAACTGGTAAGTATCAAAAGAGTTTTCTTAAATCTCTAAAAACATACAAAAAGCCTAAGTTGTTCACCACAAGAATGATGGAACATTCTGGCACTGGAGAGCAGGTCATCAGGTCTTTTATGGCAGGAGATGATTGCTTGATGAGGATCAGGAGTGGAGCTCAGCAGGTGTGTAATTGGGGACCCGCCCAGGAAACGCCAAACAAGGTAAGGAGAGAGGGGAAGAGGGAGCAGGGAAAGGAGGGGTAGGAGGGACAGGATGAAACCCTCACAGTATGCTTTTAACTTTTATCTTATTGTTAAAGTTTGATTGATGTATTTTATGTTAACAGGCTCAGTGCTGGTTGCTGTTTTTTGAGTTTTATTTTGAGTTAATATTGTCAATCTGTCATAGCTCTGCAGTGGGTGTGGGCTGGAGGTGGCTTGGTGTGGAGGGGGCTCACTTTAGAGGGTGACCTTATTTATTAGTTATTGTTGGTGGTGGCACTTGTAATTGGGTGTTTTCAGTTGTGGTAATGGTTTTCTTTGCATTAATCTTGTTTTTGTTTTGTTTTTTCACTTATAGCATGTCTCCTTCACCCCAGCTTTACGGTGGAGCTGCCCCTGCATTGGCATCTTCACCTGTTTCATATAACGCAACCTTAACGTTTTGTTTTGTAAATAAAAGCTGCTGTATGACTGTTAAACCCACACACTGACTGGTTCACTTTGTTATTAGCTCCTTGCCCCTTGGACGCCTACTTGGAACAACCCATACATATATTAGTATGTATGGTTGTAGTGGCCCCCGCCTATCACAGCCTCTGATTACATGTGAAAAACCGAGCCATTTGTAATGGTCGTCAAATCACGTCTTCAGTGATACAGCGGAGGTGTCAAAAGACGTCATTAAGGAAACAAGGGAGGGTCGTCTTCATGTAGTCTTCATGGGGGAAAGAGTTAAAGCTACGTGTGGATCCTGCAAGTGACACAAAACACAACATTACAGTGGACCAATAATAAATTATATTGTTTAAATGTGCTATATTACAGAAAATTGATTCTTGTGAACTTTAAGCCAACAGGCCTCATCAAAAACATACCCAGAGTTGTGTTTTGTTTCATTCACCCATGTTAAACCAAGATAAACATTTTTTTCAATATCTCCAAAGATCGAGATGCTTTGTCCCACCTTGTGATGTCATGAAGTGGTATTTTTCAAGTTGACAGCTTTTACCTTGTTTAGTAGACATTGGCAATCCTAGGGCTGAAATGATTGTGAAAGTGGAGATGTAAGGAGTTTAAAAACACAGTGGAGCACTTTCTTATTACCACATGACATCACAAGGTGGAACAGTGAGAGTGTTTTCAGTCTGGGAGAAGAACTCAGCCTGAAAATGCAAGGTGTGAATAAAACAAAACACAACTCTGGATATGTTTGAGAAGAGGAAATAACATTATAACATCATTAGAAAATAGCATAAAATGGGCCCTTTAATGCATGACTTCACAATATATAACACTTGTAGAATCTCAATGAACCCGCTCCACCACACTGCTCCTTAAACACATGTGATGGCCAATGATATTTCAATCAATTCAGACGCTTATCTCCCTAACAGCAAATCATAATGCTGTATTACCGTGGCTTTTCATGCTCCATTATTAAAACAGGATTTCAGGCGCTTTGGAGCAGTTCGCCCCGCAGCAACAAATGAACCAGAGAATTGCCAATTGATTTTATATTGAGCAGAGAAAACAAGAGCCCGCTGAGCTAAAACAGGCCGGTAGATGTACACGACAACTCTATCTATTGTGGTTAGCTTGTGTTAGCATAGTGCAGCAAAGGAGAAGTGGTACGAGGCTGAGTTTTGTAGTGGTATTGGTCTCGGAGGGAGAATAGCTGAATTACGAGTCCCCAGGTCCCAATGCGCTTACTGTTTATGACGTACAGTAAAAGCTGGCACCACAAAAGCATATGTACTTTTGATCACGCACGGCCAGGCATACGATATGAGAGAGGGGGATTTATACACTTTGAATGGAGACAGGAATAAACCATAGATTAAAGGGTCCATATTAGACTTTTTTCTGATCTATGTTATAATGTTGTTTCCTCGTCACAAACAGACCTGGAGTTGTGTTTTGTTTCATTCACACATGTTTAACACACAAATCCTGCACATTTAGGCTGAGATCTGGAATTGCCAATCTCTGCCAAATAAAAGTTCAAAGGGAGCATATTAATATGAAAAATGTTTCATGACATCACCATGTGGAACAGAGCACTTTGAGCTTTGGAGATGTAGGCAAACTAATAAAAAAAAAAAAGGATAGGAGCTTTAATTTATGTCAACAATAGAGGAAAGTAACTCACAGCTTAAAAAATAGCAGCAAAAGGAGAAACTAAATTTGTCAAAAGTTAATTTTGGTTGAATAAATTTGGCAACTCATCCAAGCTGCTTCTTCAGTTCTGGTCAAAATGCTGGTGGACACTTCCTTATATCTGTCTGCAGGGAAGAGCTAACTACACTGAAACTACTCTGAAACTAACACATACACTTCTTTACAGTTTCTGTTAGTTAGCTCAGCCTATTGATCTTGCACTGAATGTGGAGTCATATTAGCATAATCATTCAGGCCCCTGATGGGTGCTTTCACACTGCTTGGCCTGAAATGGCTGTCCCTGTTGTTTTGTTTGTTTAGATTTAGGTTTGAGGATGGAGTTGTAAAATAGGAGACAGATGGTGTTTTAGTCCTCTATTTCTGTTTAAGGAATGTATTCGACCAAAATAATACTTTTGTCCAGTTGACAACTTGAATTTATTCTTTTGCCAAAGATTCTACCTGTACCGAGGGATTGTACTCTTAAAAAATAGCTGTTGAATAAAAATGCTTATTTGAAGTTCTATGGTGAGCTAGTCTATTTGTGATACAGATGAAAAATCATTCCATATGGCTGTTTACTAAGGCATACTAAGACATAAATTATACATTATATTACATGGTCCTGGAGAGAACTAGCCAGACTGGCTCCACCTAGTGCCTCCACTCAATTTAATTTCTCTCCAGCGACTAGGTCAGAAATCCAAATACACTCGACGGTTCGCAAAAACCCCCTGGAAGTGCAAGTTCTGGCACCAGCCAATCAGCGAAGAGCCATACATTCTGTATTGGCAACGATTCCTGAGATGGAGGATTTAAAGCCTGAAATAAAGAGCATGTCTGGTGAATTTTATCAAGTTGAAAGACGTTATTGCCCTTCTTGCTACGGGATTTGGGAAAAACTTAATATACCAGTTAACTCCGTTAGCAGCGCATTACATACGCCATGACCAAATAGCAGCAATTGGTTAAATTTTTAAAAAGTACCTGCCTACCTTTGAGTGAGGTCAGAAGGAAGTGAAACCAGCTGATGAATCAGGCAGGAGAGAACATGAAAAAAAAAAAAAAAAAAGAAAATTAGTAGTAGCAATTTCTCTCAGTGCCCTGCCAGAGGATACAACAACAGTATGTTCTTGGATGGGATTTGTATTTTTGTACCAACAACTCCTCCAGTATTTAGATAAACCATAATTCCATATGCAACTATCACTTAAAATTTGCACTGGAGACAAAATATTCAACTCCAAATAATCTTTTTTTGAGTTTTGGACCTTGTTATAATGGTTTTCCCTCATTATTAGCTTTCTAAAAGTTGCATTTCAATTGATCATGCATGTATGAGTAATCTTGTTTTATCTTGCTTTCAAGGTTTCAAATCTTTTTAGTTTTAAAAGGTAAGTGAGATCAAATAGTGACGGGCTCCGGCGCACACCACAGCTCCTAAAGGCGTCACATCTAGAAAGTAAAAAGGAAAGTAGCCCTGACACTAAACTCACAACATAGCTCTATAGCCCAATACACACTTTTTAAGGATTGACAGCTACCACAATTTGCTAATGGGGACAGTTACTTAAAGGTGTACTATGTAACTTTTTGGTTGGGGGTCCATCATCTGCTTGTTTTTATGAACCTGTCATTGATTGCATGGAATATTCTGCAGTATGACATGAAACAGTTCTACCTTACATTTATTCAATTACAGGTGGTTTTACTGCTCAAAAATACCTAGAAAAAGAAGCATTCTGACACTGAGATTGGTTTGGTTTGGTCTCCATGAAGATAGAAAGGTTGTGAAACATTCCAGACAAAACAATAACATTTCCACAGAGAAAAGCAATTGACACAGCTTCCACCAGAAAAGTTACACAATGCACCTTTATAGTCGCAAGGCCCGTTCGAAGGCCAAACTTTCACACAGACATTTCCGAAACCCTTTTGTGGCCAGGATGTGTTTCTGCTAGTGTGTACAGAACTAAACTGAAGTTACCCTGCACCCTAGCGCATGAAAAAATGAAAAACTGAAGTGCTTCGTACATTTTGGGGCAGAGTTGAAACAGACCATTGAAGAAGTTTGTGTAGAAAGCACCTGTTTAGTGCAGAGAGGCGCCAGTGGAGAGGAGCACACAGCCCATAAATGGGTCAACATTCAAAAGAAAATATGTTTGTAAAGTTTGGCAAAAGCAAGTGTTTGGAGACACTCTAAAAAGCCAAAAAAGTGTTATATTTATTTATACAGGTGTGGCATGGTAGAGAATGGTCATTAAAAGTATATTTTTAAAACCCAAAAAACAGAGGTACCTGCAGCTAGAGGTGGGGACTTGTAAGGTGTGACATGGGCTTGAGTCAGACTTGAGTCACTATTTTTAGGACTTGAGACTTGACTTGATGAAATGGACTAAGACTTGAGACTTGACTTGGACTTGAAGGTTAGTTACTTGGGACTTGACTAGGAAATGAGGCCTGTGACTTAAGAAGACTGAGAAGCTCTTTTAAATCTGAATTCTTTCTGTTCTGACTGTAATGATTCACACTAATATCTTGTCAAAACATTTAAAAAGGAAAAATGTATATTTCAACAACTCTAATATACTCCATAAATATTCATATATAAATATACTGTAATTTTTTTAAGTACAATTTAGTTTAAAATTCAAATAAATTGGTTTGGTTAACTGGTTAATTTCAGTTTTAATCCTAGTTTGGACCCAAGTTTGTCCTATTTGAATTCTTTTATAGAACTTTTTTTTGTGATCACTGAAATGTCAAATATTTGGAGAGATTGAGAATCAGTCACTGAAATAAAATAAAATATTCTAACTCGTACCTGTCTGAAACTAACCTTTTTTATCTGTAAAATTATTAAAAGATAAGAACGCGTGCCCTTCACATCGCTGTCTTTTGGGAGCTGTATCACTTAAAAACCTCATAAGTCTTCAGACTTTTATAAACTATGTCAGGGTTGTATAACATTAGTTTTACACAAAATGGTGCTAAAGAACTAGTTAAATATCAAATAAATCCATCTTCAAAATATGTTTATTGTAAGTCTATATACATGTCAGAACGGCACATTGTCAATCATTTTGTGTGTGTGTTTAGCATGACTTGTACATCTGCCAAATAAACTTCATAAGCTAAAATGATCCCACCAGTGCAGCTTTTATGGAGACTATTGCAGTAAATCTGTTTCACTGTTGGTCGCTGGCTACACGTTTGAGACATGCATGGGGAGCAGAGCATGTCGTGAAAACATTTATAGTATTGTAAAAACAGCAACATAACAAAAACAAGTTATCTGGTGTGAGTTTTCTAAATGAGGAGGCACAGTGGTAGAGTGGTTAGCTTCTGGTGGTTTTTACAGTTTTTCCAACTTCTATTACAAAAAAAAAAAAAAGTTTCTGTAAGGTTTGTAACATATACTTTTTTGCTATTGGCCAAAAGTGCTGCAGCCTATTAACCACTTTGAGCAAACCAAACACATAAAAAAATAAATAAATAAAATTAAAAAAAAACTGGAAAAATTTACAAAATCACTACATTTCAGTCTGTAATTGTTCTAAAACTCTCTGCAAAATACTTTTACTTTTTACTCTTTCAATTCATTTTTAAACAGGTACCTAAATACCTTTACTTTAGATTTTCATTTAGATTTTTTCATGTGATACTTTTACTTGCGTAATCTTTTGCCCCGGTATACTTTTACATAAGTAACACAATTTATTTAATCCACCACTGATTTTAATGTAATATTGCTTATTTATTATTGTTCTTTCCTCCTTTAATCACTGGCCCTTTAGGGACAAATTGCGTTCTGGCATGTGTTTCTCTCATATGAATGACAAATAAAGAACCTTGAACCTTGAACCTTGAATTTGGCACGCCGGGGCATGTTTGTCATTGCAACAGGCACCAGAACTACAAAAAAAATCATAAATATGAATCACAAAATAAATCTACATTTAATTACAATTCAAGGGCCTGACTTTGATCCATAAGTCAGGAACATTTTTCAGTTAGTCCAAACTGTTAGCCCTACTCAGTCCTTACACATAGAAACAACTGCCTGAGATAGTCCCATGTGGTTGTTTACATTCAGTTCTTCAGTCTATGCCTCAAGCTTTTTGGTCACTGTTGATAATGCGCTGTGACCAAAAAATGTGAGGGATGGTCAGGTAGTTTCCTGTGATTTTTAGCAAACGATGTACATGATTGGATGAAAAGAGTTAACCTTGCTGGTATTTTCTATATCAGTTAGTACGCAATAAAATGGTTTGTTAAATGCATAGTAGTTTACATTTTATTTAGCTGCTGCTGCTATATGGTGCATCATGTGTATTATCTCACCATATTAAGTCAAAATGAGACAGTACGGCACCACTCCCACCTGTTAAACCGTGATTACATCAAAGATAAATCTGCACCCTCCTGGACCCATTAACATTCCACCCGTGACCCACCTGTGCACGTGATAAATTGGGGTCAGCCATTAGTATGACAGTCCTGTAGTCCAGGACTAAACCAGGACTAAGCCAGGACTGAACCTACGCCGTGTCATTAGTGGATTATAAATATATACACGCTGCAACCCTCAGAGTTGATCGTCAGAACTACAGCAGGACTACACAAGGACTCAACCAGGTCTAAACCAGGACATAACCAGGACTGAACCAGTGTCATCACCATAAATATATGTACATACCACAACTACCGAGCCAATCACCAGGATTACAGCAGGACTGGACCAGGTCTAAACCAGGTCTAAACCAGGACTGAACTAGAACTTAACCAGGACTAAATCAGGACTAAACCAGGTCTAAACCCAGACTAAACCAGGAGCGCAGGCGGCAAGCCGATCACCTCCACTGATGGTTTTATGTAATAAATACACTTAAGTCTCTCTCAGCCTGGTCTGTCGTTTCAGGAAAAGACCGGGAAATGGCATTTGTTTCCAGGGCAAGAGACGTCCTGGACACGTGTCAAGTACTTTTCTCCTGTTCACCTGACCTGCCTGTGTGTAATCACTGCCTGCCGGTAAAATTCCAGAACATTAAAATCTGCCCGTTTCAGGCAATATTTAAGCTGCAGGACTCTAATCACTATAGGAGTGAATTTGAAGCCATGTCCATATTAGGAATAGGGGATTATTTACAGACAAAATAGCAAAATAAAAACACCATGATTATGTAGAGTGGGTTAATATGATCATTTTAAGACCAAAATGATGAGGCTTACTGCTGTAGTAACAGAGAGAGGAAAGACAATTTTCCAATATAAAATCAACTGGAAGTAGAGTTGATGGAGCAGGAAGGACCCCCATGAATACTTCCGAGTTGGAACATGGCGGCTAGCGGGATAGCTATGTCATTCAAACGCAGTACCACCCCCGTTGACTGCATAACATCTCTGTACTCACGCTATATTCATAGGCTTTTCCCAAAAACACAGACTTATCCATGTGTAGCCCCCATCTATCCCCCTGAACCATCCCAACAAAATAGATTAGTAATGAATCCGCCAGAACACAAACAGACTGCCACAGAATGAGTCATTGTGCAGTGTGCGTTTTGTTGATGTCTTGATATTTTGACTGATTTTTGCCTCTTTCGCCCCTCTTACAATAGCTGGCTCTTTTGTGCTTGGAGCCAGAGAGAGAGGTAGGTAATTGTCTTGGAAGTGTGTATGGGCCCGTGGCTAAACAGGCTCCATCAGCCAGACCCACTGAACAATGTGGTGGGGGACAATTGTTGTTCCATTCCTCATTCCCACATCTCAACAAAGAAATCTTCTCACAGCTCCAGAAAAAGGCGGAATTATCGGCTGTTTATCCATGTGACTGTGCCTCAATGCAAAATGCTTTTAGCTGAATTCGCTCTGAGCCCATAGAGAAAATGGATTAACTTTTCTGGCAACGCATTAAGACATCATCCAAGCTTTGTTATTGAGGAGCTAAATGAATATTGGCACGCATGCATTCGTACTTGTAGAGCAAATGCTCCCATAGGTCTGTCAGTCTAAGCAACTTGTCGACACTGAATTCATTAGTGCTGGCTATTTAGATGAATTGGTGCAAAAAGAACAGAAATGAATGAAAGCAAACAGACCTCACACTAAGTTCTGTTCTGTGATTCTACAATTGGTGATCATTATAATTTTAAATGAAGGGTTTGGGAGTGTGTTACCTTTTGAAATCTTGACTTTCTTTTTAAGAGAAATATTTCCCCAAAAATGTTATGTTGAAATTGCTATCATAAGTCCTCTTGACAATCAACTGTACTTGTGATATTGAATAATTCTACTACAATTTTTAAATAATACAAGAAAAATACCTCACTCTGTGCTGACTATGACTGAGAAGTGGACGAGCTTCATGTTTTCCGAAACAGAAGCTTGCATGAAGTTGTTATAGCCTATAACTGTTATACCTGTTTGTTATGTTGCAGAAAGAAATGGAACTAGTCAGTTGCTAATAAATTCAAATATTGCATGAATCTATGGCCCTGAACTTAGTAGCTATTTTAGTGAATCTCAGTATTCTTTTCTTGAAGACACACTAAGTAACTTGTGGTCAGTAGTCCACCACCTTAACCAGGCTCACACCAGACTGATGTGTATCACTTTAAACTGAGTTACACATTTAGTCTGCAAAGGCTCTCACTGAAAGTAATCAGGGGAAAACAGAACATCTTGACGAATATTTTAATCTGATTGGTGGAAGAGTCACAACAGCAGAACAAGACAAAAACTCAAACTTTTGTTACATCCAGGTGAGAGAAAAGCACAGACATTTTTCCTGTCCACAAATGCTCAAAGCTCTTACCTTCTGCACATTTTTCATAAACAAAATTGTCTGTATTTTCACTAAAATTGTCTGAAGTGGGTCTGTCTGCGATGGCATCTCCATATTTATTTTGGTTGGTTTGGGCCTTTGGCTGCAGCACAAACCTCAGAGCTGCTCTGTCATTGGTCCACTCGCTGCTGGGCCAATTTGAACCTTACAGCAGGAGAATCTCAAGATGGATTCTCGTGAGTTTGTGAACTCACAAATATTGCAAGAATCCATCTTGCTTTCGCAAAGTTACCGCCACCTGCTTTCTCCATGGACATGTGCTACGATTGCTAGTATGATTTTAAAATAATTTCTATGGAGACAAGCAGATGACATAGCAAGGCCAAGTTACTGGTCACATCTGTAAAGTAGTGATGCTATAGTATCAGTATTTTTGAGCAATAAAAAACTGTAGTTGAATAAATTCTAGATAGATTTAATGCCATACACTGAAACATTGTTGGCAAATCCAGATCATGCACCTCCACCATAAAAGTTGTATGGTACACCTTTAACAGTCTGTATCTGGAGTAAAAATGTACAATAAAATTCATTCAAAACCCATAGCTGTTGGTGAATGATGGTCTAATTCTTTGGCCTGTGTTTCTTTCTGCACAAAGCTTGACTGATTCAATACATCAGTGTAGAACATTTAACATGCTAAATGAGCTCCTGCTCAGGCTCAGCTGTCCTCCCTCCTCCTCATGGGGCTCGTCTTAAGTGTTTGTACAATGCACAGGGCCTGAACCGGTAAGCGCTCCACAGGAAAGATCCATTTTGTGTCCAACGATTCCCTGGAGTCTTAGCAGAGGGAGGGAGAGGGGGAGAAGGGGGAGCAGACAGAACGCGAGGGCAGACAGGAGGAGAGGAAGAGACTTTGACTTTTAACAATACATTTATTTTATGTCACTTGTCACTTAAAACTGTGCAAAAACAACAGCAAAAAAGACATACAAAAAGAGAGGACAAAAACAAAAGGAGAGGAAGAGAAGGCAGAGAGAGAAAGGAGAAAGATAAGAGGACAGAATAGTGAAAGAGAAGGGGAGAGAAAGCGAAGGGGAAAGAGAGAGTGGGGTAGAAAGGAGGAGAGAAATAGAGTGGGAGAGACAGAGGAGAAACAGAGAAGAGCAGAGGAAGAGAAGGGGAGAGAAAGGATGAAAGGAGTGGAAAAGAAGATGAGAGAAAAGGTAGAGGAAAGTGAAAGAGAAGAATGAAAGAGAAGGGAAAAGAAAAAGGAGAGGAAAAAGAAGAGGAAAGAGATGAGGAGAGAAAGAGTGGGAGACAGAATCAAAGAACGACACAGGTCCCAAGTGAGAGGAAGCCAGAGCACATCAGGATAAAGTGCTTTTGTATGGAAAAAGTTAACTGGCTTTGAAATAATTTTTAGATGTTTGGAAGAGTCAAAATGAGCAGTTTTGGTCACAGGCGTGCAAGCGTGTACTTTTATAATAATTATCGCATCCTCATTTCATCAGGGACCATGGACGTCTGCAGCATCCCCCACAGACTCCATCACCTTGCCAAGATGTTGCCCTTCCCAAGAGTTTTATATATTTTTTTTTATAATAATAATAATAATAATAATAATAATAATCTGATACTGATTATTTGGATTTGTCTTTCCCAAGATAAATAATTACAGTTTGCAATTTGAGCGCACTGAAAATCTGAATCAAAATCTGAATTTGTAGGTGAACATATTATCTTTTTAGGATTTTATTTTATTTTATTTTATTTTTGCATTTTTGTACTTGTGTTTTTTATTATTATTATTATTATTATTATTATTATTATTATTATTATTATTATCATAATTGTTATTATTATCATCATCATTGTTGTAATTATTATTTGGTTTTGCATTAAAAAAACAAAATCTTATGTAATTAATATAGGCTGCATAAACAATCAATTTTGTTCATGAGCAGTTTTATGTAACAGGTTGCTGAAAAAAATTACAGAATAATTATGATCAGCATTTTGATTTCACAACAAGTTCTCAGTTATACTTTGGCTCATCACTACATAAAACATCCACATAAAAAAAAATAGGCACAAAGAACATAGAAAAAACTGATTCATCAGCCGGTTTTACTTTCTAGAAACTTCGTTAGAATTTGTTCGCTCAATGGTAGGTGGGTACTTTTTATCATTTAATCAACTGTCACGTATGTAATGCGCCGCTAAGGGCAATAACGTCTTTCTCCTTGATGAAATTCACCAAACATTCTCTTTATTCCGGCTTTAAATCCTCAATCTCAGGAATTGTTGACAACACTGAATGTATGGCTCTCTGATTGGCTGGTTCCTGGACTCGCACTTCTGGGGTCTTGCAAACCATCTATTGTATTCTGATTCCTGACCTAGTCGCTGGAGAGAAATTAATTTGAGTGGAGACACTAGGTGGCGCAAGTCTGGCTAAGAAAAAACATTTGTAGTCTGTGTAGTTTAAAGCACTATGTAACTTTTTTGGAGGAGGATCTGCGAACTGCTTGTTTCAAATATTGTGTTGCTTTGCCTGGAAGTTTCAAACGTATCACTGTCCAAATTACAGGTATGATCAGGTATATATAATGCTTTTCTGTTAATGGCTTTTTAGCATAAAAATACAAGTAACTGAAAATATGGATGCATATGTTTATTGGCATGCATACATTTCAGAGTCCATATTACACTACTTTCAATTATATGTTAGAATGTTGTTTCCTCATCACAAACATACCTGGAGTTGTGTTTTGTTTCATTCACACAAATCCTGCATTTAGGCTGAGTTCTCTCAAACAGAAAACACTTTGATCCACCTGGTCATGTCATGTAATAACACAGGAAGTGCTCCACTCTGTTTTTAAACTCCATAAACCTTCACTAGAATCATTTGGATGATTTCAGGTCTGGAATTGCCATCTCTGCTGAACTAAAGATAAAAAGTAGCTGTTAACATCAAAACTACCGCTTCATGACATCACAAGGTGGAACAGAGCCATTTGAGCTTTGGAGATGTAGACTGCATCGCCAACATGTGAATGAAACAAAACACAACTCCAGGTTTGTTTTTGAGGAGGTAACAACATTATAACACGGCTTAAAGCTCACAAGAGTCAATTTTGCATAATAAAAGACCTTTAAGTACATTATAAAACATCAAATCATTTCTGAGACTCCAATGTATCAATTCCTGCTCTATTTACACTGTCCATGGCCCAGGAGAGATTTTTTATTTTTTATTTTTTTAAATAGACTTTGCTGCTCAGCTCAAACTGCAGATTCAAAGGGTGGGAGGGGTCTGACAATTTATTCTTAACTTTATTTTGTCTCCTCTCTGTATAGCTGATTCAGGGCTTTCTGTAGTCTAAGCTTTCCTTCAAAGAATCATAAAATACTGTAGAATACAATAACAAACACATATCCTTTAAAAGTGCACTACGTAACTTTTCTGGTGGGGGTCGCCCCTAGACAAATCTGAGATGTAACTTGGCCCTGAGGTATCACCTGCTTGTTTCCATGAAGACAAGTTTAAAGGTCCTATATTATGCAAAATGTACTATTACAAATGTTGATACCTCATCAAAAACATATCTGTATTTGCATTTTGTTTGTTTGTTTGTTTCACCCATTTGTGTAACCCTTTGTTATTAGTCTTTACATCTACACCAAAAAAGATTCACAGTGTAGCTTCAGTGTGTTAATCTATATTATCCAAAAGAAAGTGTCCATGAGGCAGTATCTGATACACTTCTCACACAGCACATCGCCCCCTGGTGGTTTCTTAAGTCAGTGTTATTTCTGGGTTTCGTGCAGGATTTCATCAGTCCCATCGTTTTCTGCTGATACTTTGCATTTTTCACATTCCTCTTTTAGCTTTCGGTCTGTGATGTAATTTTGACTCCAGGATTGTCAGAGGAATTTCTTTTCGGTTTCATTTAAACTTAATCTTATCATCTTATGCGAGGTACATCTATCGGTCATCATCAAGACTTTTAAGAAGAGGGTATCTATGGGTTACATATATATGAAACATAGGACTGTTGCAACGGCCATTAAAAATTCAAAACTAAATATTATATCTTTTGAAGCAAAGACATTCATAAATGTGAAACTCTCTCTCTGCCCGTTGCTCCAACTCGATCACTTGGATAACTCAGAGTTAAGGCAAATCAAACACTCTTCACATACAAATGAATGCTGAATCTCCATATTAATGTATATAACATGTTTATATAATGATATTTATGTCATTTATCTGGTCTCCTCTCCAGTAACATGTAAAAGAGGAGGTTTAGTGGTCAGTAGATGACAAGTTCAGACATCTCATCTGAAAGTTGATTGGCCATTATGCTGAGTTCCATGTAACATAATGTGTTCTCAGAGACTCAGTGTCCCAGTGGTCAAGTTGGAAAAACAACCAGTACAATACTGTACATGTGCAGTAATGATTTAAGATACCAATTAATACCAGTAACATGCTCAAATCAGCCAAAAAGCAGATTGTTAACATGTTAATGTAGTAATCTGGACATTGTTAATACAATTGTCAGTTTTAAATCACTGTTTGAGAGTGACTTTCTGCTTTAGTTGATCTAGATGCATCCATTAGCATAACAGAGCGTGCACAGCACATTTATAACTGCAGAGGCTCAGTGGCTGCAAGAGCAGGTTCACAGAAACGATCAATATTTAACTTAACTTAACTTTAACTTTGACTTAACTTATAATGCATACATAGTTTAGAATGATTCAGGCTTAGTAATTACGTAGGGTATGTATTAAATAGTTATTTTGGCTGAATCATTCTAATAAACTATTGATTTGTTCATTATGAATTAAGTATTTCCTCATGCTTTCATGTTTTTGAAACTAGACTACTTAGACACGAAGTATATTTGCCATTGCTGTAAACTGGGTGGTGGTCTATAATAGCTCTGTAAGTTTCTGATTTACCACAATCCATTTCAAAACAGATATTGATCAAATGTAATATAAAAATTGGTTCATCCTTATAAGATAAACGAGGGTAATCCCTGATTAAGGACAATGTTTTGTTGTTTTTTTGTTGTTGTTTTTTTTAAATCAAGACATATTTTAACTCTGAAGGTTCTAGTTTTTGAAGCAAGTTTTTCTACTTTGGCCTTGCTCACTGGCTAGCTCTTTCATGTTGTTCTGTCCCTACCTTTGCCTCACAGCTGCTAAGTATCAGGTTTGACTGGCTGTTTGTAGTTTCCTCCAAGGTCTGAGAAAGTTGCTGTAAATGGAAGGTAAGTTTTTTCTCAACCAATTTCTCTCTCAATTTCAAAGATTGCCTCCTTTGTTCAACCAACCCTAGTCCATTAAATGAGTTTTAAGATGACGTTAAAACCTTTGCTACAAGAAAAATGAATAAATATTTTACACAGCAGTGTTACAGTTACTGGTTTGTTATTTCCCCCACAGAGGTCAGGTGAGGAGGTTTCACAGCTTCTTTGGCTTCGGTCCATTTAACTCCATGAGAGGTTTGTGGAGTTCATGTTAAATCCTCAATATACGCATTAGGAACGGCCTTTTTCCTGGAATATATGGTTTTATTTCTGTGGAAAGCTACATTAAGTTTTATACTCCCAACAGATGCTATTTATATCAAGTGCACAGCAAAGACTCAGACCAGAGGCTGTGTGTGTTTGTGCGTCAATGTAGCTGCTACCTCACATTGTACTGGAATATCCTCGGCCCTTAGTTTTTACATTAAGTCAAATTTGAGATCATTTGATTTGTGATTTTATTTAGTTGTGTGAGGAAATCTAAAAAATATAAGAATGTGCATGAATTGTCTTTTCATTTGAGATAATTTGAGGCACAATTGTTACCTGTCATATATTGGTTAATAGTAGAGTTATATTATGGTACAGTTTACATCATGTTTGTGTCTAACTGAAAAGAAGTCCAACAAGAGGCAATACAAAGGTTTTAGAGTGAACAAAAATTTGGATAGAAATTTGCCATAGCAATTAACTATTAAACCTGTTCATGTTCCGAGGGGGCTGATAAGGGCCCTTGTACTTTTTCTTAATTAATTTCTGTTTGTCCAGCTTCTGATAAAAGAGAACTCTCAATCTTATGGAAATGTGAAACTTTCATGGAAAATTCAAACTCAAAATAAAAAAAAATATAAAAGGAATTCTGCATAAACTTGTTTGCCTCATTACAAGTCCCCAAGTCTCATGTTTAGTACTAGAACTTTACTTTGACATGGGAATTGTCAAGACCCAACAAATACTCAATCTGCTGTATCTGCTGTCTCTCAGTTCATCTCCAGGGACACCAGCTATGCCTAATCTTATATTTACCCCCCCAAAATCTGACTTTCCTTCCAGAGCCTCAGCTTCACAAAGAGTCCAGCCATTTGTTTGTGCTTCAAAGGGTTCAGAAAAAAAGATTTAGTTTGAACTGAGAGTCATCTTAGAAAAATAGAACAAAACATTATGGGTTAAAAGCAAAATAGTATATTTTTCATGGATTTTAGGCAAAGGACTCCTTCCTAATTTGAAGTTTTTTGTGAACTTTTCCCCATTTAGAGGATATAATATTTTGACTTACTCCCTCAAAATGGCACTGTTAACTGGAAATTCAAACAAACCCATGAATGTTATTTTCCAAGATGGATGCATGTTATTTAACCAGGCTGGCGCCACCTAGTTTCTCCTCTCAATTTCATTTCTCTCTAGCAACTAGGTCAGGAATCAGAATACAATAGACAGTTCGCAAAGACCCTGCAAGTGCATGTTCGGGCACCAGTCAATCAGTGAAGAGTGATATATTCAGTGTTGTGAACGATTCCCGAGATCGAGGATTTAAAGCCGGAATAAAGAGAATGTTTGTTGAATTTCTTCAAGGGGAAAGACATTATTGTCCTTCTTCCTACGGGATTTGGGAAAAGCTTGATATACCAGTTAGTCCCGTTAGTGGCGCATTACATACGTCATGACCAAATAGCAGCAATTGGTTAAATGATAAAAAGTACCCGCCTACCGTCGAACGAGCAAAATCTAAGGCTGAAAGGTCAGACGGTTTGTATGAAGTGAAACAAAGTAAAACCGGCTGATGAATCAGGCTACATGTTATTCACTGTGAACAGCCAAAGTGATTATATTAGTTAGATTAGTTAGAATTTCAGTTGAATAGTCTCAAGGGTGCAGGTTTGCATAGGGACGGTGGTGACATGTCACAACCAATATTTGGGGAAGACAAAATAGTCCCTACCAATATTTGTCATTTTATTTTAATTAACAAAAATATAAATTTATTCGGATATTTTTCCAAACTCAATAGTATTAATTGAACACATTTTAGTTCACATTCTGTTTATTACACGTGATATGACGACAGGGTTACCCATGCTGCTATTTGGCTGCAACAGTGTGATTAGTGGTGCCAGGTAGATGGTGACCCAAAGATGGCAGATTGAGCAGGCGTGAGTGAAGAAGCTGTACACCAAACTTTAAAAAACATTTCAAAAGGAACTTACTTGGCTTCATCTTCAATTAAACTTGCCTTATAATGATGTCGCAGCGGAAAAAGAAGGACTGCCACCGCAAGTGCACCTCCCAAACGGAGCCCTACTCATGTGCTGTTGAATGCTAGACTCTATTGACAATATTCCATGGAAAAATGTACAGACAATAACTCACAAATATCTCATCACCAGCAAGCAAAGAGAAATCCAGTAAAGAATCATCTTAGAAGGGCAATGGAAGCAAATTGTACATTCTGCGAAATGAAAAATTAAACCATGGTTAGCTGATAATGTCCCCACCAAAGTTGAGACCAAACCTACGCCCTTGAATGGTCCATGTGCATATGGCAGGTTTTCAAGTTTTTGTAGTTATTGCTTACTTTGATATTTGGAGTTCATTTTCAACAGTATGCCACATCTGCTGCCCATGTTCAACCAGAAAGTAAAATTTTATGTAGACCTATCCTTCTCTCCAAAACTAAAAGTACAGACACTTTGAAATTGAACATTTTTAGCTTCTTATCTCCATCACTTTATGCTAAAAGAAGGACTCTGTGTGGCTCTTTTCTGCTTGTATCTGACAGCAGCAGACTCTGAAGGATGGGGCAGCCACACCCTTAATTGGAGCGGGGTTCTCTCGTGGCCAATTTGAGTCCTGCCCTGTAGAGTGCGCTAGTGAGGGCTGTCCACAGTGGTGCAGGTGGGAAAGCCCTGTCAGAAGAACCTCACAGCCCATAGAGGCGCTCATGACGGATGTTTAATTACTCACACGTCAATACTTCTGCCGGAGATACCTTTGAGACAGAGATAAACGCTGTGCATACTATCACAGACTTTATGGGTTTAAGGTGAAGTACTATTTAATTGATATGTGTGCAAATTTCTGTGTATTTTTATATGGTTGGAAAGTATAGAGGATGTACTCACTCACAAGGTTCAACTCTTGTGGATTTTCTTGTTGGACAATTTCTATAAACATGTCAAAACAAGGGCAACTGCAAAAATCTGCTGTACAAATACAATTAGTGAAAGTATATTTACTTAGTTAGCCAGTTAATTGGTTGGTTCCATTCCATTAATCTTATATAGCACGTTTCCAGACACACAAATCAGCTTTACAAGTCCATGCATTATTCATTCACTCCACACTTGATGGTGAGCTACTTCTGTATCCACAGCTCCAATCAACACCAATCACTCACACTCACACACACCATTCATAGGCAAGGTTGGTCAAGTGTTTGCATCCTTGTACCTCAGTGCAAACCAAGTCCAACTACACTTAGCTTCTGGGATCATATGAGATCAGAAATCCTCAAGGTGGTGACCATTAATCAGAGTAAACGAACATATAGTTATCGAACTATATTACATATTATTTTAAGCGACCCAAACCAACAGTAGAGCTCCCCCTATAGTCCACTACACAGTATCATTAAACACATCTGTGACAGACTGAAGTGCCCTCTATGTATTAGCTCTGGCCTGTAGCGTTTCCATGGAGCAGTTAAACAAGATGGCTATCAGCGGTGAGACGAATGCTCTGCCCCGGGACCAGAGTTTGTGCTGAAGCTCATTGAGAGGCAGTGTGTGTATCCACTAATCAGCTCAGACCTACTGCTACGTGTGTGTGTGTGCTTGTGAATGTGTGTGTGTGTGTGTGTGTGTGTGCCTGGTACCGTGGCAACAGGTAACAGGTCCCATATGAATTACTCTATAAGGAGGAAGTGGCTGCAAAATTGTGGACAACTTTCTTAAATAGGCCACAAGAATTACTATATCGAGTTATAGTTCAATAGAGTGTAACAAATGGTCTGTTCGTTACTATAGGAAAATTCATACATGCACTTACATTCACTTTGCATTTTATATATATTTACATTGCATCTTTATAGCACGCAGCACTTACAAGATACACTAATTTGCACATAATAAAAATATTGCACTCGTTTGTATTGTTTTAAAAATATTTACTGAAAACTTTTAGCAGGTGTCACGTGGTCCATACGGCCACTTCCTGTTATGGCGGCCGCCGGTCTGCGGAGACACATCAAAACATTACAATTGGAATCGTGCAATATATGTGCCGTGTTTAAAATTAGTCGTGTCTTGTGTGTGTTCATGTGTGTGTCGTGTAGATATTTTAGAGTGTGAGAGTAAACCCGAACATTGAAAGCAATTAAATAGATTAAGTGTGTATACTCAAAGTTTTAGAAACAGTCCTGCTAATTATGGCAAGCTGCTGTAACGTGTTCTTCTTTTTGAGTCATTTAACTAATAATAAAAAACATACATGAGGTAGAACTTAGTAGACTTAAGTCGTTAAAAAATAATATGTAATGTGTGTATAATGTTCTATGTGTGTACTATAATGTGTCATGTATGTAAGTATTATGTATTATTAAACTATATACATATTATATCAAATTTATTAGACTAGTAATTCCGACTTTCACATGGGGAACCTGGGTTTAAATCCTCCTCCTTCCTGGAGTGTGTATAATCTAATATATGTATTATGTGTCTATATGTATAATATCATGTGTTTATGGTATAATATACGTATACTATAATATGTATAATTTAGGGACCTGGGTTCAAATGCCCCTCCTATGGTGTGTATAATGTGCTTATACCATAATGTGTGTAGATAATACTGGATTGCATGTACAATGTATGTACAAAAATCATGGATTAACTGTAACTGAATTAAATTATTCCAGTGGTTTGGAAACTCTAGCTGCAAATATTTGAGTTAAATGAGCACTTTTAATTCAGCTGTTTTCAAGATGCACAAGTAGCAAACCATCCAACCTTTTAAGTTCTGAAATACAGTATTGTGACTTAACCCTCTCCAGGCAGGTGTTGCAGATTTGCAACAGCTCAATTCTAATTACCTACTTACTCTAAATCCATATTTTATGAGCTTTTTTTACTTGGAAGCCTTTTCTCCCATCCATGTTGATAAACGTGGGCGATGCAGACTGTGCAAGAATGACTACACACAAACGGCCTGCCAGAAGTGCAAAATACTTTTTTTGTTTACAAAGGATAAAAAAGTCAGGATTGTATATTACTACCCCATATTATAATTTTCCCCAAATATCAGATTTTTCCTGATACTAAAAATTTATTTGAGCCTGAGAGGGTTAAAATTATTGAGGCAGTTGATTGCTTCAACTATTTTGAGTTCTGGTAATTTACTCAGGTTTGCAGTGTGTGTATGTGTGTTATTTGTCAGTGCTTTTACTTGCCCGTGTCTTGTGTCCAGGTGTCTGGCTAAAAGATTCCCCGGGAGACCAGACAACCTTTAAGAGTTCCAGGCCAACTCATGACGTCAGATGCTGTGTTTTTTTAAGAGTTAGTTTTAAGGTTTTATCTTTTGTATTTGGGTTTTTGTGGTTTATTTCGTTATGGGTATTTTACTGGAAGATTTTATCTTAGTATTACACAGCTCTGTTTAATTTTACATCCCTTTGGAGTAAGGCGCCTCATCGTTCCATTCTGTACTTTGCTGCTGGAGAGACCTGTTGCTTCTTTTCCTCCTTGCATCTTTTTGTTTGTTTTCTTGTGTCAGTGGCATAAATTTAATTCAGTATTACTGTTTATTGTCTATATTTTTAGCAATATATATCACAACTCAAAATGTGTACTTATCAATATATAGTAGCCCCACTCCCTCATTCATGATGATAAAATGAATGCATAGATATAGTATCTCTGTGTGATGGTCTAGACAAAACAAAAAAAAAGTGAATATTGTGTGCTGCGGTGTTTCGGGAACTGCCAGTACACTACAGTGAGTTTTCAATTTATATTAATATTTTCCATTTTTTAGGCATTTAAAATAGTAAATGTATTTAAATAGATTCATGTATGTTTGACTGATTCTGTATTGTCCAACATTTGAGGCTTGAATGTTTGGAACATTTCACCCACCCACTTTCTTATACTAACTTTTATTTTTTTAAAAAAAACTTAGACTTTCGGTCATATGTTCAAAAAGTATTTCAACATTTAAAAAGTGCAAATAAAAATCCACTGCATGCTTTTTTTTTTTTTAACAGGAAGGTACTATTACATATAATTTAAAGGGCCCATATTACGTTATTTTCTGATCTATGTTATAATGTTGTTTCCTCATCAAAAACAAACCTAGAGTTGTGTTTTGTTTCATTCACGCATGTTTAACACAAAAACCTACATTTTTAGGGTGTTCTTCTCTCAAACAGAAAACACTCTGTTCCACCTTGTGATGTCATGTGATAATACAGGAAGTGCTCCACTGTGTTTTTAAACCCCATGCACGTTCACTAGAATCATTTGGATAATTTCAGCCCTGGAATTGCCCATCTCTACTGAACTAAAGGTAAAAGGTAGCTGTTAAAAACTTCCACTTCATGACATCATAAGGTAGAACAGATCATTTTGAAGATGCAGACAGACTAATAATAAAGAGCTATCAAAAATATTTGAATGTTTTTGAGAAGGTAACAATGTTCTAAAATGTCTTGAAGCTCACAAGAGTCATTTTTGTGTAATATTGGACCTTTATGATACATTTTGTGGGTTACAATTAACAAAAGGAATTTCCAAGTATTAGAAAAAGCATAAAAACATATCGTTTAGAGAATTCCAGATGCACAGTAGCTGAGAATGTGCTGCTTAGTCTGCGTGACGTATAAGTGGATAAGTACACCTATTGTTGGAGGACACTTTGAACATAAAGTGAATGAGCCTGTGCGTAACAATAGTACAATGCATGGCTCTCTTCTGCCTCATTGAAAACACGACTGATGAAAAGGCAGAAATATCATGAGCAGGTCTGAAATGGGCACGCAGGATTTCACAGGCAATTAGCTGCGTAGCCTCCAAAACTGGACTTTTCTCCACTAACTCACACAGTCACTCAGAACAAATTAAATCCTCTTGTAGCTATGCAACTGTGAAATTAATACTAAAAACCCTCTTGAAAAGTCCATTAAAGTGTCCGCAGAGATCCGTGGGTTTGTCCGCTGGGAGAGTGCTGTGGAGGTAATGTTTGGAGCGGGCTCAGGTGAACTTAAAAAGGACAATTGATGTTTAGTCCTAGCTTATATTGTGCGAGGAGAAAAGGCTGCCTCTGGAGTAACTCGTTTGTCCAGGAGTTTCAGGGTGATGAAAATCTAGTATCGTTGTCGTAGCAATTAACAATTCGAAACACAATATTACCTTTTCTGAATGGGCTAAAGTCTTTGGAATGTCACCTTTAAATTGGAAAAAGCCATGCACATGTGGTCAGTCAGTATTTCAGGCAATTCAGAACTCCATTTTTTATTATCACTTGTACAAAGATATTTTTTAAGAAGCAGTTTTATTTTTCAGCCAATATTGAGAATCATTTTACAGGAGTTTCCTGGCCACAAAGGACCGCTATTGTGCATGTGGGAGACTTTAACATGCACAAATACTGCTAGTTTTAGTAGTAGTAGTAGTAGTAGTAGTAGTAGTAGTAGTAGTAGTAGTAGTAGTAGTAGTAGTAGTAGTAGTAGTAGTAGTAGTAGTAGTAGTAGTAGTAGTAGTAGTAGTAGTAGTAGTAGTAGTAGTGTATATATCTAGCATCAACCAAAGCTGTGATGAAACCACCAACTTTGTTGAATTCATAGACATACACTCTGCGTCTGCCACAGTGTTAGAGCAAAGAGATCAAACTAAAATTTAAATTGTATTAAAAGTCACACTTGTGCAGTCAGTACGTCTAAACCTGGAACTAAACCAAGACTAGACGAGAACTTAGTAGTAGCAGTAGTAATAGTATTAGTAGTATATGGCTTAGTTTTTTAAATCCAGCATGACACATAACAGATATATTATGCTGATGATAACCATAAATATAGCCGCAAGCAGCAATGATCAGCTCTCACATGTGCCAATGCTGTGCCTTGCCCCGCAAATGCAAATTTTCTCAGAAATCAGAGTTCATATGAGCAAATGGGATCCATGTGTATAGATGCAATATATAAGACTTGGGTCAGCAATTTTGATTACCCCACCCTTTGAGATAATGCGTACCACATTTCACCTTCTTTAGGTGAATGCCCTAGGAGGATTTTTTAAAAGTACATTTAAAGAAAATGCTTTGCCAAGTTTAATGCAATATTGGTGACCCCTGGTGAAGCAGACAGTGTTGGAGTAATAATATTTTTTACTTGTCTTGTCATGATCTGCTTTTGTGTCAAATTTCATGATTCTACATGGAATTTGTGGGGGCACTGTTCCTATATCCTAACAGTGTTTTTCTTATGTGGGGGCACTGATGCACCACTTGATTGATTTTTGGAAACTGTAAATAGCCAAAAGTTAGAAAAGCGAGAGTTTTCACCACTGTTCACTAGGTGAAAAATGGGGGAAGAAGAAAAAGTCTCTGATATGAAAACAATGTTTCTGTTTTTTCTTAAACTATACATTTTGGGAAAGCTCTGGTGCTGCCCTGGTCCTTCACCAGCTTCTAGCATTCGGGCCAAATACTTTATGAGGCATAGTAGCTTAACTAATATATCACCCTTTGCTGATAGTTTTCTTTATTTGTCTTTTTTGACCACAATTTTCAGATTTTGTCATGTATCTAGCTGTTTTGTAGGTTTAATTAATAAACAAAATCAAATTGTTTCTGTTTGTTGATGAGTAGCTTGGTTCTTTTTAAGCATGATTTTTGGAGAAGAGCTAAGACCTTGGATGAATGATTTGGAATTGTTTTTTGCCCGTTTTTGAAGTCCATCATGTTTATGTTCATAAAATGAATATACTGCATGTGTATTCTCACTTTTAATCGACCCTTTCAACTGTGTCATCAGAATGTTCAAAATTCCAGAATAGAGATCCTGGAGGCAAAATAAAATGTCTGTTAGCTGTGAATAATACAAAGTCTAGCCTCAAAAGTATCTGTGCAGTAAAATTAAAGACTTGAGATTTTGGTTTCAGCAAAAATACAAGGTGTCATAATCTTAAATAAACAAATGTAAAATGTCTTCAAACCAGGCTCTGATATCATTCACATGTACGTGGGTGGTTGTCATTTTTCAAAACATCTTGATTTTCTGTGATATTAATTGTGATGAATTCCAATTTCACCATTGAAATTGCATTTTGTTCCATTGCACCTTTGCCTCCTGCTGCCACCATGGAAAGAGCAAACACACCACTTCTTTATACAGTCTATAGTTAGCACAAAATTTTGAAGGATTTTGCTAAGAAATTTAAAACTTAAAGGGTCTCTGAATAAAGCCTAAGCCTTACCGCCATAGTACAAAACCCGTAGTCTGCACATCCTTTGAAAGCGAACTCTTTTCCTCTGACATTTGCGCTAACAGGGCGCGGACACTTGTAGCTGCTGATGACTGACATTTGATTGGCTGCGCTCTCATTTTGTATCTGCGGTTAAACTTCTGTTGGACTTTAAATACCACATCAAAACTCTTGGACCATGTGCCCTTTCCACCCTTCACCTCGTCTCCTCTGCTCATTAAAATCCCTCCACTCTTCCTCCCTATTACTGTCCTAGCACAGGCCCCAAACTTTCCCAACTTTGGCTTTTCTTGTCACTTGGTTTTTTGATCCTCGCCTGATTCGCGCTCTTTGGAGACTCCGGTAACACTTTTAATTCTTCTTGATCTCTTTTAGCTGTCTGCGGCGTGCTCAGTTGGTTGCTTAGTGCCTCCAGGACTCACACTTATTCAGACTTAAAACACTTGTCAGATTTTGGGATCTTGTAATGTAATATTTGTGACGCATGGGTGTGAATCGCTTTTTGGGAAATGCTTTTTTGAATATTTGGAAACAAAGAATATGGTTCATTTGTTGTATTGTAACTTTTCTAGTGGTCTACTTGTCTCTATATTAATGTTATAGTCTTTGAGTGTTCCACAATTTGACAATAAATATATCTTGCATTTATTAATTACGGTTTTGCTAAAAAAAAAAAAATGCCTTGAAAAACCGTACATTCTTAAGTATGAGCAAGGTCACCTCTCTGTCATCTCCATAGAGATTGATTAGTTTAATGCTACGCTGTGGAACACTCCGGGCAAAACAATAACATATCCTTGGAGACAAGCATTTGTTTAACTCTCCTCCAAACGTTAGTGCACCGCTAATGTCCGCTTTCACTTATGTCCCATTGTACAGATGTAATTTAGATTTTTTTTTTTTTTTTTACTAATGGGGTCAAAGCTTTGGCAATGGAGAAATGTAAGACCAGCATAGACTCTGCAGGCAAGGTGGTTTTGCCCCAAAACAAAACAACTATATAAATCTACAGAGAGGAGGGATCAAACCACCAACCTTGTTTGGTTCATGGGCAATCACCACAGCTAAACCTGGAACTAAACCAAGACTAGACGAGAACTAAATCAAGACTAGACCAAAACTAAAGTAAAACTAGAGAAGGACCAAACTGGGAGGTGTGAATGCACCCTAAGGTGAAAAAAAAACAAAACAAAAAAAACTAGTAATTACATCCAATAGAAAGAAAAACACAGACATCTCCTCCGTCCACAAATGCACAAATCACTTACTTTCTACACATTACCACAAACAAACCAGTCATGATTTTCTTTAAAATATCCTCAAGTACATTTGTTAATGTTTATTTTGGTTAACTTGGGCGTTTCACCCTTGACTCCTGCACAAACCTCGGTGCTGCTCTGTCATTGGTCCATTCGCTGCTGGGCCAATTTGATCCTTACAGCACCACTATCTCAAGATGGATTCTTGTGAAGGTGTTTGTGAACTCACAAATATCACA
Organism: Boleophthalmus pectinirostris; assembly: GCF_026225935.1. Lineage (NCBI taxonomy): Eukaryota > Metazoa > Chordata > Actinopteri > Gobiiformes > Gobiidae > Boleophthalmus > Boleophthalmus pectinirostris. The sequence goes on along the minus strand of NW_026571190.1, from coordinate 14,310,858 downwards.
ACAATCCATCTTGCTGTGCTCTGAACATGCATACTCTGAGCTGGCTTGCATCTCCACAAGTGTGACTTGACTGGCCGGGAAGAGGAGCTCCTCATGTACTTGTTTCCATAGAAATGTTGTTCCTGTGTCTTCCACATTAGGGCATTAAATGTACCTTTTTGTCTGGAGAATGTTTCAAAGTAAGTATGCTTTTAACTTTCTATTTCCATGGAATCCTGCAGTTGACATGTCACCTACAGGAAGTTACATACTGTACCTTTAAATGTGGTGCATAGACATACAGTGCACACCCTCAGTACAAAGGTGGTTTTGATCTCTGTTACACTGTCAGTCTCTTTATGTTTAAATTTTCCCTCTGATCACACTACACTGCTCGCCATGACACAAATCTCCAACGAAGTCTCTCTCACAAGTGTAAAATATCCTATCATGCGTCTGGAGTACAAGTTTAAGACCAAATTTACCGCCTGTCCGATAGCATAGACCTCTGCTTCGGACTTGAAAACAGAGAGTGCTTTTCTGACTAACTAAGCGCTTGATGCGATATGACTTTTTTTGGATAGCGACAAATAGGTGGTTGAACCTCCATTGTGTCAAAAGACCTGGGGCTAAACTGTTCAAAGTATTAAGGAGATGTATTTTTGAATGGGACCGGGAAAAGGTTAATGAATTCACCACTGTATGCTGCAGCTCTGTTACAGTGGGCACAGCAAGGGCCCATCTACATGTGAGATATGAGTGCAGGAGAGGAACAGAGCAGCACTGCCCCCCGGAGGCACAACAGAGGAACACGTCACAGTGAGATTTAGGGGAATTGTATTTACGGCAGTTGTTTATTGAATGGGTTTTGTGCAGAGGTATGTAGTACTCAGCGACACTTATTCAAATAACTTAAAAAAAAAATTACTTTTCATTACTTTTCTAGCAACATACTTTTACTACTACTTGAGTAATTAAAAGGTATACTGTGAGTAAATCTACAAGTTACAAAAGCTTTATGTTGACAATATGAAATGATTTGAACATTTATGTGTTGTGCATCGGTCCTTCAGATATGATGTCAGATATGATATCAGATTGTGTTTATTGTGTTTTGTTCTCCCAATTATATAAATAGATGTTACGTCCCGACAGATATTCTTTAAGTTACTTTTATCGAGTAGTCATTTTTCCAAATACTTTTTTACTCTTACTTTCTGCTGTCAGTCCTGTGAAGCAGATACAAATTCACCCAAAGCTGTGGAGGGTGAAAAGAAAGTCTTGGAGCTTATATTTTCAAGTTTCTGTTGTTTTTCTGTTTTACCATATGTCATGACGGGGGGCATCTTTCATATTTCTGCTGTAGAAATGTATCCAAACCAATGACCAGAAAGTCCCCCCCTCCCCCTTCCTCCTCCTCTGTATCAAAGACTGCATATTCAAACGAGGGCTGGTGCTTTGTCAGGTGGAAGGAAATCTCATCTATTTGATTGAGACATTATTTGCATGGTGTACACTGTGCCTATTACCTCTATGATTAAAACTATCCCTGGAAAGTCATTCGAATGGAAAGCTTGCAGAGCGTGAAGCGTATTATTGCACTGATTGGTGCAGATGATTTCAGCCATCCGTGTAAGTAAAAGTGAAAAATAACTAACTAAATGTTTATGGTGGTGATTTTGGATAATGAATGTTCCTTAAGCCATGTTAGAGAAGAATTACTATCTCATTCTGATGAACAATGAAGTTTATAAGTCATTATCTATTTGTTTCTAAGGGGTTTAGGAGTTTGGTTTATTTTACTGTGCAGAAGTTTAAAGGAATGGTAAGTTGCCTGCAGTCTGTTTTTTTTTTAAAACGAACTATAATCACAATTGAACTCACAATTGCCAGTTCTCATTCTGTCATTCTCAGTATATGGACAGGCCATGTCTCAGGTAGAGCTCAGAACTTCCAGAATCCACTCAAAGGCTAGCCAGGCTGGCACCGCCTAGTGCCTCCGCTCAGTTTAATTTCTCTCCAGCGACTAGGTCATGAATCGGAATACACTAGATGGTTTTGCAAGAACCCAAGTTGTAGACCACACGCACCAACCAATCAGCAAAGAGCTGTGAAGCCAAGACCTCAAACTCAAGCATCGGTCTATGTCCCTTTTCTGGAACAACACAACACTAAACAAAGCAGTTGAGATGGATGTAGACAAAGTCATACATTCTGTGTTGGCAAAGATTCCCAAAATCGAGGATTTAAAACCGGAACTAAGAGAATGTTTGGTGAATTTTATCAAGGGGAAAGACGTTATTGCCCTTCTTCCTACGGGGTTTGGCGCATTACATACGTCACGACTAAATAGAAGCGACTGGTTAAATTTAAAAAAGTGCTACGCCTACCATCGAGCAAACGAATCCTAATGCTGTGAAGTCAGATGGTTTCCACGAAGTGAAACCGGCTGATGAATCAGGCTACTCAAAGGCTGCACTAGCACTGATTCAATGATTGGCTGTAGGTGCTGGGGATTGGGTAGTGACCATTCAGACCACAGAGAGGCATTTTAGGTTTAAACCTAAAAAGTGGCAACATAGATCAGAGACTCATGTGAGGCTATTTTTTCTAGAGAACCAAAACACCAAATTATACTGTAAATTATAACCTTGGCCATCATGTGCAAGATTTTTGTATTTGAGAATCAAGATCAATTTTCAGACAATTTGCTGAATGTCAATCTTTCAGTACTCCCATCTCACACTAAATACTTTCTAATTTACAGATAATGATCTTTCCTCTAAATTAAACTATTGTATTTATATTTGATGCATTTTCCTAAGTCATATACCTTCTGTGTTCACTGAGGCTTGTTTTAAAGTGCACAGATGGCACAGGAGGGCAGCTAAAGTTACCACGGTGACCATACTTAAAATGACAAGCGTGACATGTGCAGTGCTGCACCCGGAGAAGGCCAGATGCGGTCAGCTCTGAGAAGATATCTTTTATTTACACAGAGTCCACAATGACACTCCCACAAACACATTTCTCTATATAGAGCACCTGATCTACAACCCTAGCTCATATGCTAATACCTTTATAAAAAATAACCAAAATATCATGTTATTATACCATAAAAAGGCACAAAATAATACCACGTTGAATCAGTATATCAATGCAATATGTCGAATCATAAACCTCTTTGTTTACATGAATTATTTGTTACAACAATAGGTAAAAAAAGGGAACTACATAGACCATGATCCTTTGCTCATAAACACTCTGTCCATTTTCAACTCACTTTTGAATCGGCACATAATCTGAGAGTGTAATCTATCAGTGCATTTGAGTGCATTTTGGCCTTCTGGTCATTTTTAAGCACAGTATTCTGAATTTAAACAAAACGATTTCACAATATATTCCTGGTTTTACTCTTGAGTTGGTTAAATATAAGGACACATTTCTTGTATAAAACTGGGACAAATCACTGGTTTTGGTTTAATGTAATGAGGCAGGGGACAGGGCTCAAAACTGAGACTGTCTTGGGTAAATAAGGATGTCCAGTCACCCTAGTCTAGTCACTAATAGAAATGATCACATTCAAAATTTGTGAATTCACCTTTTACCTTTTGGGTATTTCATCAACACTCAATCTATAATCAATAGGGAAACTGTCTCTTGCCCCTCATCTGGGAATATGACATCGTCACATTCTACAATCTGAACACCACCAGTTCTGAAGTTGTGGTACTTGCTAGTGAGTTTGAAGCTTAAAACATGAAATAATTAGTATTTTGTGGATGTGGCTGTTGAGCTATATAAAAGTACACCCATTTATCAAAGCAGACACTTTTTCATTTTATTCACTTGAGTGTCCTGCTCCAGACCGCCTCCAGCCCAGTCACTTCAGGACGGCCGGCGGCAGGCTGACTTTAACTGTGTCCAAGGGGCTGTTTATCTGCCCACAGGCTAAGTGTGATACTGCACTTCAAAATGTGGACTTGTATATTGAGAGCTGGGCCGATACATGACTGGATAAAAGCAAAGCCCAAATTCTTAAATCTTGTCATCTGTCTGTCTTTGTAAGTCAATCATCTTAGCCAAAAAAATTACTTAAAAGCATGTTTGTTCGTTTGTTGTTGTTTGTTGTCATTTGAGATGTTTCTATTGTACTGAAAAACATGGGAGCTGGCTGTGAGCTGTGAATGGGCTTGCATCTCCATAAACCTGACCTGACCTAGAAGGAGACAACCTCCAGGTCGAGTAAAAAAGTAGTTTCCAATAATCAATTTGGCCAATAATGAATGCTGTTGTAATTTTAACTTTTTACAAACTAAAAATTGTCACTTTCACAAATTTACACAGATAAAAAAGTGAAATTAAAAACTGAGGTGCTGAGGAGCTTTTTTTATTCCTTGTAGAGATTTTTTTTTTTTTTTTTTTTAATGCATTTTTGACTATAATTCTTTTTCTTCAGATCAGTTTATTAATTTATGTATTTAGATATCATTATTATTATTAATTATTATTTCTTATTACTTTTTTTTTTTTTTTTTACTTTTTTTTTTTTTTTCTCTTGGGGCCCCCTGGTGACTTGCGGGGCCCTCTGCATTCACGTGGCCTGTTTACATCTGGAAACAGCCCTGCTCATAAAAACTATTCTCCTGCCTGTGCGCATTATGTAAAGGACTTGTCTCACCAGCCACAGTTTGACATGCTAGTGTGAAAGTTCTGTTCCTGCCACGCTTACACGCTAGTCCTAAAATAAAACCACGAGCAGCGACTGACACATGAGCGCTCTTTCATTGTCAACGACGTCAGATTTTGTGTTGAACTTTTTCCCTTTTTCTGCACTGCTACGCTGGCAATATGTTTTTACTTTTATATTCTGTATCGAGCCATGTGTCCACGCTCGCCGTCCGCCTCCGCTACCACAGTGAAAGAGCTAACATAAAAGCAGCGCTCCGACTGTGCTTTATAAATATTGCACCGTATAAACATGTTTGCTCAATTTACACTTTTGCCTTTGTCTGACAGCCCCATCAACATCAATGCCTGGGTGGTTTCCATCCACATAAATAAAATATTACAATGAACAATGCTTGCCGCTCTCCGAAAAGTTTTCTCCATCTGATGCCGGACTACAGAGGCGCCAATATATATACGAATCCTGCAAGACTTTGATTTCGACCAGAGCGCTAGTGAAAGAAACAGTGTCTTTCTTCACAGCTATATATAAACATCAAAGTGGTAATATCATGGAAATAAAATGCAGAGTTTGAGAATGGAGCTTTTTCTTGTTGCAGATCGGTTAATATTTAAACATAGCGTTACAAAAAGCCTGACAAATGATTACGGCGGTGGTGCGGACATGAGAAGGCCTGCCAGGATTGAGTGCGTTGAATGTACAGATGGAGTGGTGGAGTGGTTAGCTTTGAGGGCCGTTCTGACAGAACAGAGCAGAGAGAGAGATGGAGGAAGTGGCTCAAAGCAGGAGGGACAGGAGGACAGAAGCAGCATGTTCATGGATAGATAAAAAGGGAGAATTAAAGCTTTGACAGAGGTGCGTTAATGTATTCAGGTACAAAGTATTGGAAGATAAAAGTGTTTCTCATTGCAAAATTATTTTATGCAGACATGTTATGAACCAGGATTAGCAAAGTACTGCATAGACATAAGACAGTGGCACACATGCTAGACAAAGAGCTGACGTAACATAACTTAGAGTTTGTCCATTTTTAATCTTCTCTAATTTCTCAATTCTTTTTACACATGTGCAAAACCTTAACAATTAACACCGTACGTAGCAACAGTAGCTCAGTTGGTAGAGTGTTTATCCACTGATCTGAAGGCTGGTGATTTAAACGCTGCTCTCAACATAAACATCACTGGTTGGGCGGTCAGATCCACTGACCCACAGGTTAGTGGTGAGATTCCAGCTCCCGCAGATGAATGCTGTCATTGTGTCTTTGAGAAAGACTCTTAACCCTCCTTGCCCCTAGTGTCTGCGTACACTGGTGTGTGAATGGGTGAGTGGTTCCTTGATATAAAGTGCTTTGAGTGCCTTGAAAGTAGAAAAGCGTTGTATACAAATGTGATCATTTACCATTTTAAACAAAAGAAAAAAACATGACAGTGAAGCCAAACTAATCCTCATGCCAGGACCCTGCTTCACAGTGCTTTTTACAGGTTCAACAAAACTTCTTAAATTCATTGTACACCTGGTGGTAAGATACTTCTCCAGCTACAGCTGCCCTGGGGAAGACAGACAGAAACAAGGCTTGTCTGAGCACTTCTGATCACTCACTAACACATTGCATTCATACTACATAGGTCTTGCCAAACGACAAAAAACTTTTGTGTAAAAGGGATACAAAAGGCAACTTTCAGGTCAATAGAGGAATTACTGAGAGATAAAAGACTTTTTTTTACAGTTTGCACACTGACAACCCAAAACCCAGCAGTTGTTCAAGCTTATTAGTGTTATAGCCTGCTATGCTAAATTTCAGAACATTTCACTGATTTGCCTCCGGCACATTTTTAATATAATACATTCTCCACTTTACAGTTTTTCTTTTCATGTTCTGCTTTCAGGATGTTGGCTGGAGTTGGCACACACAGAGGAAGTGGACCAGTACTGTATGACAATTACAATGCTACATGCAGAGGTGTGAGGTGGAGCTATTACTCTTATTATTATGTGAGAAGTGTTACATGCTATTGGCCCCAAGGACAGACAGGAACTCAAAGACCTTCTGTGTTCATTTCAACATCTCCATCCACATAGAATAAAATCTGATATGTTTCCCTGAGTGCGGTGGGTTATGGAGCCCTGGGCAGGAAAAGGAAGTAGCTATTACCATATTTAGAAATGTGTCAAATGTTTTAGTTGTACTAGCCTGGAGAGTCAGTACCCCCTATGTTTAAGAGGAGGGGTGGTCTGTGGTCTGTGGTCTATCCAGTTCATAGTAAATTTAGTTTCCCAGAAGTTTTGTTTCAGTGCTTTCCAAATGTATAAATAGTTTCTCCCACCACATTTGTTTTGTTACAGAATACTTTTAGAATGTTTATCATTTTATTGTATGTTTGTTACGGACCATAAATCTAGCTAGGATGGAGTCACTCAAGCAGGGTAGTTAGTAAATGTTATTTCTTTCGTTAAAAAAACATTTAATGGCACTACATTACGCAAAATCGTCTCTTAAGAGCTTTTAGCCAAGTTATCATGTTGTTATCTCATCAGAAACATACCTGGAGTTGTGTTTTGTTTCACACACACGGCTGAGTAACACTTTATTATTAGTCTGTCTACAACTCTAAAGCTCAAAATGCTCTGTTCCACCTTGTGATGTCATAAAGCAGTAGTTTTCAAGTTAACAGCAACCTTTACCTTCAGTTCAGTAGAGACTAGAAATTCCAGGGCTGAAATTATACAAATGATTCTTGTGAAGGTGTGTGGAGTTCAAAAACGCAATGGTGCACTTCCTGTATTACCACATGACATCACAAGGTGTAACATAATGTTTTCTGTCTGAGAGAAGAGCTCCGTCTAAATATGCAGGGTTTGTGTGTTAAAATGTGTGAATGAAACAAAACTCCTGGTATGTTTTTGAGGATCAAACAGCATTATAACATAGATGTGAAAAATAGCATAATATAGGCCCTTTAAAATAATTTCATAAAAATTTTAATGCAGTGCATCTTTTAACATATGAGGGAGAGTGGTACACCGCTGCTGATAATAAGTTGTTTAAATAAAAAATTAATTAATTAAATTAAAAAAAAAAAAAAAACATACATTGAAACTACAGAAAACGTCAATAGTCAAAGAAACCTTACACTGCCCCCTATTGCTAGAGACAGGTAACACAAGGTACATAAAAAGTTGATCCTGAGTAAACACATTGTATTGGAATGTGATTTTGCTATTTATATTATTCATAGTACAATTACAATGTGTTCTAATCTAATCTTGAATTAATATCTCGTGGGCCTTCGTCCAGAAAATTTACACTCAGAAGTGAGGAAAATTCATGAGTTATTTTGAGAAGCTTGCCAATCTTATGCTAAACTGTTAACTTGAAAACTATCACTGAATGACATCACAAGGTGGATCTGAGCATTTTGAGCTTTGGAGGTGTAGACAGACTAATAAAAGGGTCACTCAAACATGTGTGAATGAAACAAAACACTACTCCATATGTTTTTGATGAGATAACATTATAATATTGCTTAAAGCTAACAAGAATCCATTTTGTGTAATATAGAACCTTTGCGTTATTATTACATGAGTACAGGCATGTATAGCATTAGTATATCTATTTTTGTATCATGCAAATTCAACTATCCAAATCCATGTGCTCCAACATGTATTATTATCCTAATATCAGAGTTGTTATTCAGTTAACACTACAGACAATACAATACAATACAACCAGTACAGCCCTGTGCCTCTCTCCTGTAGATTAAGTACTCTTGTTTATTAGTGTGTACTGTGTTGTGTGCATGTTCAAATGGCCTGCTACTCCACAGCCAGAGAGCCTATGAGCTCGCCGGTCTATCCAGGATCTCCTCTTTCTTTCCCACAATCCCCTGCTCCGATCTGGGCTTCGGGTCTGCGCTGATTTCCCCGGAGGACCAGAGCAGCCGCAGCAAAACTTTATCTGCGGAGCCAAAGTTAATGGGGAAAATCAAGACGCGTCAGAGCAATGATCACTGTCAGGGAGAGGGAGGAGGGGAGGGCGATCGATCTGGAGGAGCAGGCCAGATTGAGTATTATGGGACCTGAATGTAATAGGCCTAAGAATGAAACTGTGACATAGTAGATACAGAGGGAAATGAGCTCATTGTTATGTACCGGTATGTCCTTTTGTGCATTTTTTAAAACGATTATTTAATGTTATTATTTTATTACAATTTATATTATTTTATTATTTATTGTTGCACCACATTGTCAAAGCAAACTGACACAGTGGTTAATGTATAAGTATATAGCACAAAATCACAGTTGCCTTGCAGCATGGATGATTTTAGTCCCTTAATTATTCATACTGAAAATTACATTTGTAAATTGCAATTTGCATATACATTGCTGACCAATGTAAAGTTAGAAAATCAAACAGTCACCAGTTAATAACCACTAAACCAGTCTAAATCAGGTTCAATATCAGGACTTAACCAGAACTATATTAGGACTGATCCAGGACTGAACCAGGACATAACCAGGTCTAAAACAGGACTGACAGGCTGTAGATAATTATTCTTGTTTTTTTTTTGTTTTTGTTTTTTTAGATTTTTATCATGTTATAACTTGCATAAGAAACATGCCTGAAAAGTTTTTAGTTGTGATCCACACATGTTTGAGTAATTTAGTCATCTCTCCTGAGCCCTATTCAAACTCTCATTACAGTTTGCTGTAATATTCTGTCTAATGCTCAGCCCACAAGCCTACATCACCCATGCTCCCACACGACAATTCTCCATAAATATACAAAAGCATGATACAAAACAATACACTGCAACTTCCCAAACCTGATGCAATGTGCCATGATTTCATTAACAGGATGCACACTGATTGTGTTGTGTTAGAGCTCTGAAGAGGGCAGACTAAACCTTGTAAGCAAATGGAGGAGGAACTCAAAAACAAAAGTGAAACGTCTGAAATATATTAATACATTGAGTTTGGTGAATTTGGCATTTTCAAAGCAATAAAAGATCTAAATATGTTATGTATTAGAAGTTAAAATCCTATAGAAGTAAAAGTTATTATTAAGTTAGTGAACTAGTACTCTTTACAGTGACTACATACAGTATAGGCATGTATAATTTATATTTATATTTTTGTAATGTGGTAATTCCACTGTAACAACACACAGCTTCTGGTTATTTGTTTAACTGTCTTGTTGAAAAGATAATATGTGCTTGCATGTATATAAGTATGCAGAGCTGTATTTAATCTATAACACTCTATAACAACACACTGTCAAGCCATTCTGTTTAGTCAGGCTTCCATTTTTGTGTGCATAAATTCTTGCCTGAGTAATTGTGATTATTTTTAAAACTTGTAAACAGTTTGAAACTATCCAGATGTGGCCATAGATTTTCAGCAGATGTTTCTAAATCCCAGTGCTAATACAGCCCTATGTCCAGAGTGCAGTCCAGTTTATGATCTCATATAAACTCATGGAAAGTCTTATTCCCGGAGGACACTTCATTCCCCTATCTCCCCCCAATGTCAGTGGTACCACAGCCTCAACAGTGTGGGTGGATATTTTGCACACTGTGGAGACTAAGGTCTGTGTTGTGCTTTTCAGATTCTAAAATGTGATGAGGTCACACTTTCAGAGGAGGGCCAAGAGCCATTTATTTCCTATTGATTACAATGCACTTTCCTATGAAATATGACAGGATTGAACAACAAGGAGCAGTTAAAACAGTGTAACACATTGCTTTGAGTGGTTTAATCCTCTTAGACCATGGTCCCACCTAAACTCACTGGTTCACTTTTAAATCTGATAAGTTAGGTTTCTCATGGACCTTCAGAGCATTTATTTATCATTTATTTGAAGCTAGTCCCTCCTAACAGTAACTCATTTGTTACCCCATTGCTTACAGTGTAGAGATATAGAACTGGACAACCTGTGCAGTTATACAAAAATACTGCACAGCAGTTAGAATTCTCATTAATCTTATATGCTATCAACAAAATGTTGAACCTAATGATTTGTATTATTGACTACACCCAAGAACTCATTGTATCACAGCATAAATCTGCATTTTACTTGACATTATTCACAATATGAATTTCAGTGGTTTGTTGTTAAGATTTGGGTTAAGGGTAAAGTTAGGGTAAAGTTTAGGATCAGTCTCTAGGAAATTAACATAATGAAATGAATATAGTGATTGGTGACTGTGCACTATAAGCAGTTATATCTTCAGAAATGTTCTACAACCTTTGAGTATGACTCTTACCCTAACCTTAAACCCAAACGTAACCCCACCTTGGCCCCTGATATTCCCAGCGGTCTCACCATCCATGTTCTAATCAGGCCCAACTCTGCTTAGCTTCAGAGATCAGACAATGTCAGGCATCTCAAGGCAGTACGGTGACCAAAACTAAACCAGGTCGAAACCAAAACTAAACAGGTCAAAACCAGGACTAAGTCAGGAATAAACAAGGACTGAACCACGAATAAACCAGGACTGAACCAGACTAAACCAGGACTAAACCAGGTAAACAAAGACAGAATAAGGTCAAAACCAGGTCTAAACTAGGACTGAACCAGGACTAAACCAGGACTGAACTTGGTCTAAACCAGGTCTAAACAAGGACTAAACCAGGACTAATCCAGGTCTAAACTATGACTGAATTAGATCAAACCCAGGGTTGTACCAGGACTAAACCGGGAATAAAGCAGGTCTAAAGCAGGTCTACACCACTTTCAAAGTACCAACACTCTAATTTATTCCAAAGTATAGTCTCTCTTTCTCTCTCTATGCCTGTTTCTCTGTGGAACTTTAAATCCACATTGTCCCCTCCTGACAGCAGTAGCCGTGGTGGTGGTGGAGGTATTTTACTGTCCCCCGGCCTGTGCAGCTGCTCCTCACAGCTGGAACCATATTTCTAATGGACAGTGTTTCATTGTGATCATGCAAAACTCCTCGGTCTCTCCACACAAGAAAACAACCGGTCTGAAAACAATCTTCTCACTGTTTCTCTCTACAAAGTCACTCCGGACCGAGCAGAGCAGCTGTGGTGTGGTGCAATTTGATTTAGTTCTGGTGTAGGCTAAATGTGAGGCTGTGCGAATTAACTCACAAAAGTCATTAAAATTGATTGGGATTAAAAGAGGCAGCTGCAAACGATTCTTACGGTTATTTTATAACCAAAAACAGTGACATAAAAATGAAAACAACTTTGACACACTCTCAGATGTGACGTTATTTACTGTCATTAATTGGCAGAAATTTATGTTGATCTAAATTTAATTTTATCAGACACTGAGCTTCACCCCGGCAGACCTCTAGCAGACAAGCTGTTGACATGGCTTTGGTCGGACGTTTTTATTTTTTTAGTTGAAAATGGATGAGAAAAAATATTGTAACCCCACCCACAAACAATTTTCTAATCAAAATGTAATTGTTGTAAGGTGCACTATGCAACTTTTCTGAATGGAAAGGGGTCCGCCACATGCTTGTCTCCACAGATGTTATTGCTTTAGCAGGAATGTTTCACCCTATAGCATTTGCGTGTATTTATTCAATTCCAGATGTTTTTATTGCTTAAGATATGCTCTTAACATTAACCTGGTAGCATAAGATAAATATTCCATGTTATGGCACTGAACTTGAGTATGTCCCTGGAGACAAGCTGGTAACCAGAAAGTTACATAGTGCACCTTTAAATGAAATGGATGGGTTTCACTCAACTTGATTTGAATGTGTATGTGTGTAGCTATCTTTGTTTTCTCAGATTTGGGGCAGTCCATCACATCAGGTACCGATACTGCTTCCTGAGTATTCTACTTACTTGAGTTTAACATTGCTGAAAAAATACAATGCATACAATATGTAGACATAAAACACTTGAAAGTGAGTTGTCTCAAAACCAGTTTTATTAAAAAGAATGCCTGGGTAAAAAAATAAAATGGACATATTCAATTGCATGACATTAAGACAATCGTGTGGGCAAATACTGCAGACCAGCTGCGACTTGGTCTAAGGACGTAGTGTAACTTTCCCTGCTTATGGATTACAGATTACAGTAACAAGTACAATCAAAATCAAAACAAATCTATTCATAAAAAAAATCTATGTATTAAAAAGAGTGGTTAGAGCTGGTCTGAAAAGTAAAAAATTTACTGAAATACATTGTTTCCACTGGCTCGCTATTGAAAACATTTTATCATAACATTTTATCAAAAAAACTTATTTACAGTGTTGCTTTTGCTTAAACCGTATAAAATATTTGACAATAAATAGCTCTGATAAATAACTATATTCCTTAATGTTACAGTGCATTTCATCGTGTAGCCTTCACACACAGACTGGCTGCTTTTTAAACATATCTTTCTCTGTTTTTACTGCTCCAGATGTTAATCATTGTCCTCCAACAAGCCTCCCTTTGGTCCTTTCCCCAAGCGGCTCTTATCCAGACCTCTTCCCCCAACTTCAGGACTCTCTTCCGGATTCATCAACCCCAAAACGGGCCCCTCATCCTGGATCATTTTTCTCCCATCACCCCCTGTGCAGTCACTTCTCTGTCCTCTTCTTTCGCTCAATGCACTCATGTTTACGGCTTTCATTTCTGTTTTTACTGAAAAGAAAAAAGAGAAAGAGAGAGAAAGTGAGGGTTAGGCCAGGGATTCATAATCGGAAACATCTGGAATTTGGACAGGAGTGATTTCAGTGTTAAAATGTGAGTTATGTGTTTACTGAAAATTGATAGTGGTTTTGGGTCGGCTTTTAAACAGATTTTTGGCCCAATTTTCTGCAAATATTTTTCAATCCAGAAGCAAATTTAAAAGCCTGTAAGTGTTTTGCAATGTAGATCCAGCAATTCTTAAATGCCAAGGAAAAATACCACGAAAGATTTGCTCAAGAGGGCTGCAGTCAATTAGCAAGCAGTTAGCATAACACATCGTTATAGAAGCAATAACAACTAAACCATTTATTATGTTTACTTTTTGCTCAGATTTTATGTATTATGGGGTAACTGACAAATCAGCCATAAAACGATTAAATTTATGGTGATTGTATTGCTGGATTTTGCTTGAAGAAGCTGTTTTTGAAATAATGCAAGTCCATATTTAAATCTGTGAACTAAATATTTCAAATGTGCAGAATTGTTTAGTTTTAAGAAAGTTGCATGTAACATTTTGAATAAAGTATGAAATGACTTACTTTTCCCAACATTTGAAGAAAGCTTTGGCCAACCTTCCAGCTGGGTCAAGGCAACGTTTAATAGTTGAGTTGTAACCGGTAGCGACTGTAACACTAAAAACAATGCAAAAAGAATTCATCAAAACTATGTTCAAAAACTACGGCATTCATAAAAAATTTGCACAGAAATGTTAACTTGTCTTGCATTGGTTTACTTACACAAGCTCAGTTTTATCACAGCCCGATCGTTTCTCTATCACTTCAAAATCTGTTATGTTGCTTGCATATTTTATAGTTTCTGGACAAGTGCAACGGATTTGGATATTCTGGGCTACAAAAACAAAATAGCAAAGTGTTATTTTAAATACTATGGCATCCTTATAAAGTTCACAAAAGTACCATAAAGAGTTTAAAACTTACCATCATAGATCTGAACCCAAACACCAGCCAGTGCAACCAAGAAAAATGCAAGTCCTCTCATTGGAACATACATGTTTGACAAGATCACAGGCTGTTGGACAGAGGAGGATATTGTTCTTCTTACACTAGTGAGAGTGGAGTGATGCTATGCTACGAGCTGCATCCCCTTTTTATACAGGCAGGGCTGGGTTTTCCCAGATTCACGGCTGTTTCCCGTCAAGCCAAACCTGCGCAGAGGGAGCATTCTTTGGAATTTCCACATTCAGGAGGTATGCCAGTGAAGGAGCGAGTTCACACACTGCAAAATTTGAATATGTAGTGTGGCTTAAAATGTCTTGAATTCAGAATATTTATCTAATCTATTTTGATGCATTGAAAAAGTTGGGGTAGCACTTTTAAGTAGTCTTAATAAAGCATTGAATTTAATGTATAATGTATAATTGTTTATTATGATGTGATGTCATGAAGTGGTTATTTTCAAGTTAACAGCTTCTTTTTAACTTTAGTTCAATAAAGATTGTCAGTTCCTGGGCTGAACTCAAGCAAATGATTCTAGCGAAAGTGTATGGAGTTTAAAAACACATTGGAGCACTTCCTGTATTACCACATGACATCACAAGGTGGAACAGAGTGCTTTCTGTTTGAGATCAGAACTCAAGCTAAATATGCAGGGTTTGTGTGTGAAACATGTGGTAATGAAACAAAACAGAACTCCAGGTCTGTTTGTGATGAGGAAACAACATTATAACAGAGATCAGAAAATAGTGTAATATGGGCCTTTTAACCTCTTAATTATTAACACTTTATTTTTATGCCTGACTTTATTTTTATCATAGTTTATAGATTCTTATTATTCACAATTTATGTTGCACCATATCTCCAAAGCAAGTTCCTAGGTTATTTAATTTTCTATTTTATTTATTAAATTTTCTGTCTATTTATTTGATAGGAACAGTGCATCTTAATGGACAGATATAAGGCTGGGTTACAAAAGGGCAAAAGAATAGAATATATTTTGTACACTCCACACATTGCACAGTTCCCATCATTCCACAGTCCAGAATATTGCACAATCTTCATTATTTCACAGTCAATGCGGGCCACACAATCAAGATTTGTGCATAATATACCCACCCCCTTCATATCATGTCATATCATATCATGCCAATACATGTAAGTATGACTCCATGAAAAATGATTTAAAACTGCAATGCCACTATAAATGAGTACTACTATATGACTATAGTGGCCTTTTCTCATTCTGAAAAAAGAATTATCTAGGTTCATCAAGTAAATACATCTTAGTCAAAATTGCTCAATATTATGAAGTAATTGTAACTCTAATAAATCTCAGTAACCTCCCTGTGGGAGTAGATCAGTGAGAGTTTAAAGACAGCAGTAGCTTCCTGACTGGGTGAGCTGGCCGCAGGGAAAGTGTAAACAACATGATTCATGATGAGAACAGTCCAAACATGTTCAGGAAGAGACACTGACACTGAACTCCAGGAACATGTGAGCCAGCAGTGCACAGGGGACCGTCAAATAAGATAAGATACACTATTATCTCACAGAGCAGAAATTGACTTGGCTTGGAAGCTCTTACTACAAAATACAGTAATGATATTAGGGTTGAAACATAAGATCAGTATTCAAAATCAGAATTATTTTATTTTCATTAAAGACATGCAGCTGACCAGTAGAAGAAATAGAGCAATAGAAAAAATAAATAAATAAGAAGAACATTAAAATCAGAAAAGCAAACATGTGATGGATATATGGATACATTTTACAACATAATAATGAATAAATTGAATTCTGTTCTACATTATACAAAACTGACTCTGTTGTGAACTTTAAAACATGTTATAATGTTATTACCTCATCAAAAACATATCTGGGGTTGTGTTTTGTTTCGTTCACACATGTTTGAGTGACACTTTACCCAAAGCTCAAAATTCTTTCTTTTGAAATGAATAGCTGCCTTTTACGTTTAGTTCAGTAGACACTGGCGATTCCAGGACTGAAATCATCCAAATGATTCCAGTGAAGGTGTATGGAGTTTAAAAATTCAGCGGAGCACTTCCTGTATTACAAAATTACATCACAAAGCAGAGAGAAGAGCTCAGTGTAAATGTGCAGGATTTATGTGTTAAACATGTGTAAATGAAACAAAACACATCTGGTGATATTTAAAATGATGATTATCTTTGTATTTATCACAATTATCAATATTACTCTTTTGTTCATTCTGGTTGTAAGTCTGTGTGATCACCCCAGTCACATTAACACAACAGTTTATGTGTATGGCTCAAAGACACGTCATAATTATCAACCTTTGGTCTATAGGAGAGACTTTTTTTTCACTTAGACTCTTGAAAAGGAGTGTTACATTTAAGATATGGGCTCAGTCGTAGACTGTATATATAAATGGACAATGATTACCCGATAGTCACCACTTTCCAAAGTGGAAGTGAGCATGGGCGCGCTTTTGGCTCCAATTCACTTTGCATTGAGAAAACATCACCCGTCTCCCCATAGCTGCTGCTGTGAGCCTCATCATTTTGGTTTGAAAATGTTCGTATTAACCCGCTCTACGTGATCTCGGTGTTTTTATTTCTGTATGTCTATAAATTAATTCTTATTCATAATATGGAACTTGACTCCAAATTCACTCCTCTAACTGCTGGCCTTGTGAGCTTCATTTGACTGGAGCCGAACACTATGGGTGACGTCACACTACTTTAGTCCACTTCTTTATAGGCTCAGTAATATAAGATTATAAAGTTTTTACAGATATTTTCCTACAATAAGTACAAACTTGCAATGTCATATCAGTGACATGAAATTCTGATGAACAGCAAGGTGGAGCAGATTTCCTTGAAGTTATTATCAGGCCCTTTGATTCATGTCTAATAATTTTTACTTAATAATTTAAACCTGAATGACAGCTTTAGCTAACCTTGATTAACCTTTGCTGTGTGTGTTCGATAATAAGTATTTTTCAGGCCAAATTTTTAAACGTGCTATAACAGCCAATAAAAACACGTGAGTAATATGTAATCATTGCTCAGTACACTTCTGATGCGAGATCATTGGCTATTTGACAATTCACAGCCACCATGATGGCACCAAAGCTTTTATCTTTTATGGTATACTAGGGACTTTCCAATAGTGAAAGTAGAGCAGCTTCATGTTTTGACTTGTTGATGATAATATGATGATAATTTCATACAGGTTGAATAAAAAAAAGTTTCTGAAATGCTTAAAAGGCCTATATTGAACTATTTTCTGGTTTTCTAATGTTATAATGTTGTCTACTCCTCAAACACATATTTATTGTGTTTTGGTTTCATTCACACATGTTCTTCTCTCAAACTGAAAACACTCTGTTCCACCTTGTGATGTCATATGGTAATACAGGAAGTGCTCAACTCAGTTTTTAAACTGCATACACCTTCACTAGAATCATTTGGATGATTTAGCCCTGTTATTGCCAATCTCTACTGCACTAAAGGTAAAAGGTAGGTGTTATTTTAAACTACACCACTGAATGACATCATGGAACAGAGCAGTTTGAGCTTTTGGAGAAACAGACTGATAATAAAGGATTACTCAAACAAGCATGAATGAAACAAAACACAACTCCGGGTATGTTTTTAATTAGTGAACAACATTATAACATGGCTAAAAGCTCACAAGAATCCATTTTGTGTAATATAGAACCTTTAACATTACACGTATCTATCTCCATGGAGACGAGCAGGTTACGCCATAAGTGCAAGATATATTTTATGGCATAGTGTGGAACATTTCAAACAAGGCAAAAGAGATAATCCTCTACCAGAAAACTTAGTTTATCTTTAAAAAATTGCGAAATTGCGTTGTGAAATACTTTGATTTTGTAATAATTATCTTAACTACCCATGACTCAAGTCATTTATCAGAACATGGTTCATTTACCTGTATTTTTCACCATAATAGCTCTAATTTGATGTGAGTACATGGAAAAATGTTCAAACTCACTTTCTTTTTTGTTGTTGATTCAGTGTAATTGGCCAGCATTCCTCTGTACTTGTTAACTCTTTACGGGTAACCACAAAAACGCGATGACACAGGAGGAGAGTCACTTTGAACCAGAGACCATGGAACTAGGCCACGAGACACACTTGTTTGTCTACTTCATGTGAATAATGTGAGGAGAATGGTCGGAACCAGTGATGAGTAAACCACAAATTCCTGTAATTACCACAGTGGAATGCCACAGTGACCATGTGCAAATAAACAGTTAGTAAGGCATAAATGAAAAGAAAATTATGTTAAGTATAATGGGTTTTTATCATAAACAAAATATATGTTATTCATAGTCTGCATATCTTAAAAATTACAGTCAAAATATGTTAAAGGTGCACTATGTAACTTCTGGTGAAGGGTCTGGCACCTGCTTGTCTTCATGGAAATGTTATTGCTTTGTCTAGAATGTCCCACAGTGTGGCATTAAATGTATCTATTTCCATCAATACAAATCCCCAATGCCTCCAGGCCAAGTTACAGGTCATATCTGTGGAGAGGTGAGCTCACTGTCTGTGGGAATGCAAATATTTTTGAGCAGTAAAACACCTGTAAATGAATAAATACATCATAGAGTTTATCAAGATTAATGTCACACTGTGAAACCTTTCAAGAAAAGCAATAATATCGTAATGGAAACAATCTTGTGGCAGACCCCTTACCAGAAAAGTTGCACCTTTAATTCAATATATTGTTCACTTCCAACTTGGACTTAAGAGGAATAAATTAAGAGGTTTTGGAAATGCACTGACTCTGGTGTAGTACTCAACATTTTGGCAACCATATATTCTCTACTGCCTGGTTCTTTCTCTTTCTAACCTCAGTTTAATAACAAAATCATTCATAAAAAAACATGTAATCTGATAACTTCTTAAAAGCTCTACCTAATACCTGATTTTCCCATGTATTAGAGCAAAACATGTCTTGCCGCAGAACAGATGTATTATATAAGCAGCTCTTGAGGTAAAACATGATTCTTATAAAGTCATTGTGGTGAATAATAATGCATGAGGTTAGTTTCTGTTTTCCATGTTTTTAAAGGAACTGCAAATCTCTACTGAACTTATAAAACTAATAAAAGGTAGTTGTTAACTTGAAAACTACCCCTTCGTGACATCACAAGGTAGAACAGAGCATTTTGAGATTTGGAAATGCAGACAGATTAATAATAAAGGGTTACTCAAACATGTGAATGAAACAAAACACAACTCCACATATATTTTTTAGGAGGTAACATGGCTGAAACCTCACAAGAATCAGTTTTGTATAATAAAGAACCTTTAATACAGTAAAAAGTAGAGGTAGTGCACAAAAAGCAACTAGCACATAATAATGAGGTGATGAGTTCAATAGACAGCCTGTATTCACTGTTACATGTCAGGTCTTGCATATCTTTCTCTTAAACGTGGGAGAGTTACACTTTCTCAGACTTTAACAACACATCTCAGTCACAGGATGAAGAGCTGTCATTGAGGGATTGTAGTGATGAAGTAGTTTGGACATGTGTTGAAAACTGTTAAGAGTGCGTTAACACAACATGATAAGAGACAACACTGAGAACTAAACAGATTATTATCTCAAACAGGCTTTTTATGCGGGAATGGCTCTAGCCCGACCTCATCTGAGCTCAGAAGCTAAGCAGGGTTGGGCCTGGTTAGCACTTGGATGGTGGACTGTAGGGTTTACCGGGTGCCACAGTGGGGTAGCTATGGCTCTAGTACATATACGTCTGTTGTGTCCTTAGGCAAGACACTTCACCCACCTTGCCAAGTATGAATGTGGTGGACAGTATCTCAGTTGGTAGAGTGTTTGTCCACTGATCCGAAGTTTGACAGTTCGAATCCCACTCTCGGCATAAACATCATTGGTGAAGCGGTCAGATCCACTGACCCACAGGTTGGTGCCCAACTCCCGCAGGTGAGTCATTCACTTTGTGTCTGCCTACACTGGTGTAAGAATGTGTGGGTGAGTGGTTTCTTGATGTGAAGAGCTTTGAGTGCCTTGAAGGTGGAAAATTGCTTTATAAAAATGTGACCATTTGCCCACATTAAGAAGTCTCAAAGTGCACCTTTAGATTTCAGAATGAAGTTATTCTGTGTTCAACTTAACACTAACTCACCTGTTTAAGGTTTATAGCATTTTTTTGTAACTACAGCTGCCCTGGATCTAGCTGACCAAAGCGACTGCCAATCTGCACCAACAGTGTCTCTACTGTACAATTATTTGTTAACTTAGATCAACAACAACAACAACAACAACAACAAACTTTATTTATAGAGCGCTTTTCTTACTAAAATGCAACACAAAGATTACACTTTATTATCTCAAGATCGTTGCCTCAGCCTGATCAGGACTACTTTACCTGGAAGATTTTACCTATTACTGGGTTTCAGATGACATCACAACATTCTATAGGTTAATATTATTTAATGCAGGTAAAATAATATTATTTAATGCAGGTTATTTAATGCAGGGTAATATTATTTAATGCAGGGCAGTTGAAATTATGTTTGTTAAAATGCAGATTTTTGTTGTAATACGGTGAATTCTTGGGTCTAGTCACTAATAGTGACTGATCAAATTCAACATTTGTGAATATCATTTGTGAATGTGAATTTGTTCATTTGGATTTAGATAAAATATTGTGTTATCCATGTAATCTGGGAGACTCATCACATTGTAGAATTTGAAGACCACCAATAGTGCATGTTTTGGGTTGATGGGGGAAACCAGAAAACCCACTCAGCCTTCGAGGGATGACCACTCTTCCTGACTAAACCAAAGTACAAATAATATAATATGCCATAAACAACATACAAGTGGTAATAAGCTATAACTGCCAACCATCGCACATTGCACAATCCCATTAAAACCTTTATTGTCTTCTTGGCAACACAATCATGACTATATAACATCGTCATGACACAGTGAAGTAAAGACTACCTTGCCAAAGCTGTACCAAGACATTAAAAAGAAATAATTAAAATATGTTTGGAGTCATGGAAAGTTGAGCAATACCGACTGAGCAGATCACAAATATCTCACTAAACATGTCATTGCTGTGGGATCAATAAAGTTGATCTGTTCTCATTAAAGACACGGACATTCTTGACTCACACTGTTGTATTTCACGTCAATGACAAAACACAATACAAGTCCAACTCTAATTTACTCCAGACTGCAGGTTTATGGGTGGTTTTATTCCAAACCCAATACAATAGAATACAATAGTCTGATCCCATTATCATCATTGCATCTCCAATTTCTAGCATCTGTTCAGCCTTAGCAGTTCACAATGACGTGGGGTGAGTTACTTGAATTGAAAACTACTTGTAAACACTTTCATTTTGGTCCTTGAAGCATTTGTTGAACCTCTTCTGCTTATTATATTATGGGCTTTTGTAAGTGACTATAAGTCTCAAGTGATGGTATTTTGAGTGGTGTAGAATCACAGTCAGTGACCCTCAAGCCTCAAGTTAGATGTTCTATCCCAGCCTTAACCAGTGCATGCTGTTGTTTTGTCATTGAGCAACACTCTCCGCCCACCTTGCCTTTGTATGAATGTGGTGTTTGAGTGACGGGTGATAAGGTGGAGTAAAGTTGACACAGTTTGCCTGCACGCTCCCTTTAAAATAGTTTTTAATCATCTTTAGAGGTGCATGAGGGTTAGCCACTTGCAAGTCTGCATGCTTTTTTCAGTAATTTTCCACAATATGGTATTAAACATATCTTGCATTTATTAAGTTAGGTGTGACTCAAAAATAACTCCACAGATTTGACCTGTGACTTGACCTGGAGACGTCCCCTGCTATTCCCCATGGAACAGATAAGCAAAGCAATAACATGGAGACAAGCAAGTAATGGACTCTCAAAGAAGTTACAAATGGTGCACCTTTAACCCCTTTATATCTTGGCCTATTCTTCCTAAAATAAAGAATAAAGGCCGGCACAGTCTGCAGGATTTTTCAGTCTTAAATGATTTTTAAAAGTGCAACAAAAAGTGCACACCACAGACATGAGGAGATTCTTCTATAGTAAAGAAAGACTCCTGTGGGATATGGCTGCAGATCACAGGCTACACAGTAAAACACTCACTTTGAGGCTCTTAAGTGTTCTAAAGATCAGAGCACTGTACTTCTAGTTTAGATGCAAGTCAAAACTGTGTTTTTATTATTAATATTCTTTAAATGTTTTGCAATATTTCAGATACATGATTTTCAAAGCACAGAAGGTTGGTGAGAAAGTACACAGGAAGCAGAGTCACTATCACAAATCTGCAGCTTCACACTGATTGGCACATTGCGTGGATGTAAACCATATACAGTCTATGAAAAACATAAACAGCCACTGGTGAGGAGCTACTCTTGCCTTTTTACTTTTAAAGAATGCTTCAGTATCGCTGTTTTGTGAACTGGGGTCATTATTTGTGGAGGACAAATTATATCATATTATATTATATTATATTATATTATATTATACAATAATGTGGATGAGATGCTGCACTTTAAATTTATTGTACAACTTTTTGACAGGTTAGAACTAATTATTTTCTCAATTTTCTGAGTTTGTATCTTTCACCTCTTCACAAATTCTCATAACTCTCAGTTTAAACAAAATCTGTTTCTAAACCCTTTGGAACTCAGACAAATAGCTGGACTCTTTGTGAACCCAAGGCTCTAGAGTTTTGGCCTCTGCTGTCCTTTAACTGTATCTGTATTCTAATTTGAATTAGGAACAAGCTCTGCACAAAGGAAAGTCAGATTTCAAATTCTGCTTAAATTTAGTTATCATAACAATATAGCTGATGTCCCTGGGGATGGCCTGAGCAGATTCAGCTTTTTTAGGGTCTTGACAATTCCTGTGTCAAAACTAAAGCAGATCTCGTTGAACATGAAAATGAGGGACTTAATGAGACAAAAAAGTCTAACCCAAACTGGTCCAGATTCTTCACAGAAAGGTTGATTTGACTGAAAATAAGTGGGATACAGATTCCCATTTTCACATGTCCATGAGACTGAGAGTTCCCTTCTATCAGAAGCTGGACGAACAGAAATTAATTATGAAAAAGGGTCCTTATCACCTACCCTCGGAACACGAACAAGGCCCTTATTTTCTGGCCCTGGAATTGCCAATCTCTTCTGAACTAAAGGTAAAAGGTAACTGTTAACTTGAAAACTATCGCTTCATGACATCACAAGGTGGAAGAGAGCATTTTGAGCTAACATTGAGATAACATTCTACTTTACTCAACATTCTGGGTTTTGCACAATATATGACCTTTAAATTCTTTCATATTGATTTCTTGTGAATTTTACTTTCAGAACCAGATGTGACCACCCACTGTTGAGTTCCAGACACTGACACAGACAAAGAGTTTATCTATTCACCCAAGGACTTACGATCGTCTTAATTCTATCTGCCAGATGACACTTCTGGCGCTGATCATCACGATAAAAATGTCCTTCTTTTTCTTCTTCAGCAATATATCATATGACATGCATCAGGCTCTTAGTAACAGCTCAACCATATAAAAAGTAAACACACACATATTAAGTTAGAAGCACTCTTTTATATCTTTTGGAGATCAGGTTTTTACTACATTTCACTGCTGGACAACGTTTTACTATTAACAAGTTATGCCACATTCACAGTTCATTCAAATGTTTTTGCTGGATAAATACACATCTGCTGAGGATGTGGTCAAACTGCACTTACTCAAGAGATTTTAAGGTTAAAGGTTCTGCATTACACAAAATTGACTCTTGTGAGCTGTTATAGTGTTATTATCTCCTCAAAAACATGCCCGGAGTTGAGTTTTGTTTCACATACAGCATGTTTGAGTAAACCTGCATTATTAGTCTGTCTATATCTCCCAAGTTCAGAATGCTCTGTTCCACCTTGTGATGTCATGAAGCTGTAGTTTTCAAGTTAACAGCTACCTTTTACGTTTTGTTCAGTAGAGATTGATAATTCCAAGTCTGAAATTATCCAAATTACTTTCTTGAAGGTATGGAGGTATGGAGTTTAAAAACACAGTGGAGCACTTCCTGTATTACCACATGACATCACAAAGTGGAGTGTTTTCAGTTTGAGAGAAGAACTCGCCTAAATATGTAGGGCTTAGGCCAAAACAACATAAATCAGAAAATAGCATAATATGCGCCCATTAAATCCAAAATAATGATGGTTATACATGAAAAAAAAAAAAACTAATCGTGTATATTTTTCTTTCATTTTCATATTCTTGCATAATCACGTCTGTATTTCTGCAGTGAACCACAGCTCGGGGCTGAGTTCATATCAACACAACAGCTCTCTGTGCAAAACATTCAAACATTACTAATGGACCATCACTGTTGTAGTTTCAGAAACATGAGAATTCTTCCTGTTCCCTCTGTAACACATGGCACGTTTGGACAAGAGTTTGGCCAAGAGTCAGCAATAAAACTTTCCTTTTTCTCCCTTTTTGCATGATTTAAAGTGCACATATTATGCTGTTTTCTGATTTATGTTTTTTATTTCCTCATCACAAACATACATGGAGTTGTGTTTTGTTTCATTCACACACATTAAACACACAAACCCTGCACATTTAGGGTGAGTTCTTCTCTTGATGTCACGGGGTAATACAGGAATTACTCCATACACCTTCACTAGAATTATTTGGATGATTTCAGCATATTGCCAATCTCTATTAAACAAATGGTAAATTGCATCTGTTAATTTCAAAACTACTTATTGGCGACATCACAAGGTGAAACAGATCATTTTGATCTTTGGAGATATAGACAGACTAATAATTCAGGAGTACTCAAACGTGTGAATAAAACAAAACACAACTCCAGGTATGCTTTTGACGAGGTCACAACATTGACTTAAAGCTCACAAGAATTTGTTTTGTGGAATGTAGGACCTTTAAATGTGCTTTTTTTATGCTTGTTGTGTGGGCAAGCATTCGGGGGCCCCCTGCAGTGCCCCTGAGGCCTCCCAGGGGACCATGTACCGCACTTTGGAAATCACTGGATTAGAGGATAAATTTCTTCTTTAAATTCTAAATATTCTTATGTGCATGTGGAAATATGGAAACACTAAACCATACACACAACCCTTTGGCATTCGTCACCAATTACATCAAAATGAAGTAGTGTCACCAAAAAGTAGTTATTTGAAAACCAGTGATAGTATGAGCAACTGACAAATCACGACTAGAGTAAATATACACATTAGCAATATGTATGCTGAGTAATAAGTATACTGTAAGCACATGCAACACACATATTTTCAACACAGAGGAATGTGGATGATCGTAAAGGCTCACCTAACCCTAACCCTAACAGATGGGCTACTTCGTGACATCACACAGGACACAGGTGCAGGTTTCTGGCTGCAGGGGTTTGAAGTGGGGATATCTGTTCGACCCTAACCCCCCGTGTTTTTTACTGTATTTATATCATCTAAAACATATGCCTTGAGCTGTTTCCTAAAAGAACCCTGGTTTAACTAAATATGAAACATGCACACCTGGATTATAGTTACTGTCTCTTGTAAAAAGCCTTTAAGACAGGACAAAGTATTGCTTATTGGGTATAGACCAGAGAAGTCTTTCCCAAAGTGTGTAGAGTCGTGGCCCCCTTCTTTATTCAAAGGTCGTCCTCAATAACAATGCATACTCAGAACAATAATGTCTGTGGGCTTAATACTAATTTAATGCCATATATGGACATTATAGGCAAAGTAATAACATCTCCATGGAGACAAGAGTTTAAGCTTCTTTTTTTTTTTTAGATAGACAGAATGGCCTGTATTACAAACAATAAGCAGACTAGTTATTACTCTAACTGGACATTTCAAACATTCAGGCAACAATGCTCAAATATTTACAAATGTTTAAACTTTGTCTTGTTCTGTTCTTGATCTGTCAGAGCATGAGATAAAACAACTGGATCTGATTTGAACTGTCTTAAAACGTGAAAAAATAACTAGTCATTCCTTACTTACTTTATGCATTCCAAGCATCCTAAATATTCACCACAATGAGTTCATAAGAGCTTTTCACCACTTTCATAGACCAAAGCGGATGTTTGCCATCACAGTAAAGTTAGCAACAACTAGCATGTTAACTGCACATTTTCTGCTTGTCAGAAAATAGAACACGTTATAATGAGATGCAGAGAGTACACAGTGGACTTATTTTGACCTCAAGAGCTGCTTATACAATATATCTCTATTGAGTCAAGACAAATTTTGCTCAAATATATCGGAAATAGGTCTTTTATGGTTGTACTGCACTGAACAATTCATAAAATACCAGCCCTGCAACTTGCAAGTCATGTTCCAGTGCAAACCTGGTAAGCCCAAACCAAAAATCCCACATTTTTGGCACTGTTTGCAACTCTAGTGGGATGACATCTAGATATGGCTCTGACTTTCATTTCTTTGCCAGTGGAAACATTTGTTTGGACTACATTGAATTTTTCCATCACAATACCAGAAATGTTAACCACACAAACTGAGATGTTATCATATAGTGGATCTATTGTGTAAAATTGACTTTTGGGGGCTTTTCACCATGCTGTTGTTTTCCTTTCTCATTTAGACTCTGGAAGTTGTACTGGGAGTAATTCATGCAGGTTTGTGTAATCTTTATTCTCCTGTATTCAAGACGTAATTTCTCCAATCAACCCCCTTTTTCACTGCCACCATTACACGCCCACTGCTGTGCACTTACTTTGTTGCCCAATTTTATTTTTTTAATGATCGATACGCTTGGGGTTCGGCATCATCGCAAAGTAATTTTGGTACAACTAAAAAAAAAACATCATAGCGTGATCTGCAGCTATCCATAGGAAGTGCCAACAGCTGCAGGGCTCTTTGTTGTTCATTTACTAATTTATTGCTATTTTATCATTTTATAGTTTTGATTTTATTTGATTTTATATTGGTTTTATTGTTTTAAGACTGGTATGATTAAATTGTTCGCAATTATACCTTTTGTTGTTTTCTTTTTATGATCTGTGTTCAGCCCTTTGGAGACTGCTCTGTTTGGAAAAAGTGCTATATAAATAAAGTGGATTTGGATTTGGGTTTGAGATTATGTTTTCGGTGACGTCAGCTCCCATTGGGCACTGCAGTTGATTAAAATGGAACTCAGTGGGATTTGTTTCTTGTTTTTAGATGAATATTAGATTCAAAATGTCCAAATTATAACATGATGATCCACGGGTGACATACATTTTAAATATACACCAGATTCAAGCACAATAGGTTTTCTTTAAAGGTGCTCTATGTGACTTTTTTGTAGCAATTTAGCAGGAGCAATCCAGGCAGAGCAATAACAATCTCCATGGAGACAAGCCATAACTAACCCTTCAGCAGAAAAGTTACACAGTGCACCTTTAATATGAAGTTAATATTAAAGTGCGTTGTGGGAAATGTGTTTAGTATTACAGATTACATAAGGCTTTTGCAAATGTTAATCTTTCAAATACACACAGTTTTAATAATGTCTTGATAAATGTAGATTTGTTTGACCTGAGTTTACACAATCCTTCCACATATCGAGGGCCTTCTGTTTATCCAACTCAGCGTTCCTGGAGGAATTACAGACCACAGCCAAATCTGTTTTATATCAGCTGCAGCGCACACAGACCTGAGTCCACTGCACTTCACTTTAATGAGATGTTAGTAGAGGACTTCACCGTGGACACACTTGTATGTTTGTGTAATATTTTTATGGGAAGTGTCTGTTTTCTATTTCAGTGTATTTAGTTGGAGTAATCAGTGAACAATACCTTGTCAGCAACTTTGGTTTGTTCACTTGTGTCCTGGTTTGATCCTAGTGTCAATATTGATGTACTGATGATTGTCTGTGGTATAAAGCAGAACTTTTTATCAATTAGCTGAACAAAAATAAATAAATGTGCATTTCGTATAGGCAGTTATCTTTGAACCGCTTCACTATACAAACGTTACACTACATTAAAATGATTTTTGTGCACTTTTGCCATGAACTCTTTGCCCGTGCATGAAGGTGATGTGAGGGAGTGATCGTAAAAAGACCAAGAGAGTAAGAACTGATACAAAACTTTCATGCCAAGAGTTATACAATAAAATGTATACAAGCCAGATTAGATATCATATAAATAGTATCTTTTTGAATACACATGTGAATACACAGTCCTCCATTTGTGTTATAGAAATCTTCACTCAGCAACTTGAGGTGTTATTTTAATGTTAGACACAGTATCTGTGTATAATATATATTTCTGGAGGTGTCATGTCATCCTAGCCTGATTCATCGTAGTGTTCGTTCGCTCAAAGGTAGGCGGGTACTTTTTATCATTTAACCAATCGATGCCATTTGGTTGTGATGTTTATAATACACCACTAACGGGGCTAACTGGTATATTAAGCTTTTCACAAATCCTGTAGGAAGAAGGGCAATAACGTCTTTCCACTTGATAAAATTCACCAAACATTCTCTTTGTTCCAGCTTTAAATCCTCGATCTTGGGAATCGTTGCCAGCACAGAATGTATGGCTCTTCGCTGATTGGCTGGTGCTCGAACTTGCACTTCTGGGGTTTTTGCGGATCCTCTAGTGTATTTTGATTCCTGATCTAGTCGCTGGAGAGAAATTAAATTGTCATCCCATTATTCCACAGAAATAGTAAAACCATACTTTGGAACATTCTCCATGAAGATAGATACATCTTATATTTTATGTCAGTCTGTGGAAGATTATTCATTCATGCATTTATTTATTTCAGGGACAGTACATCTTAATCAACATTTCAATGTAAATTTCCAGAGGACTCATTTTTATCTGTATAATTACAGCCAAAGGAACATTTCTGTAGAAACAGGCAGAGAGGACAAAAGGTCTAATAAGAGTCAGGTCTGTGGAGATGCAAGCCTGCTCAGCGTAACACTACATGCTTTTTTGCAGGTTTTCCAGTGTAATAAACACACACACACACACAAAAAAAAAGCTTTTAATTTACTCTATTTTTGTATAAAAGTTACATATTGTGCACAAAGTAATTACTCTTAATACTTGGCAGGCCATATTTTTCCTTCTTTCCAATGTAAAATCGGACTCAAATCTAACCGTAAAAACATTTGGCTGAGTTACACTTCCCACAAATGATGTACAAGTACGAGTTAGTTACAGCTCATATTTTAGTTTTATCTCACCAGACTCTAAATATACGGAGCATAGGTCACCGTCTGTCTTATGCATTTTTCCAGAGAACAGTATATGACGATTTGTGTGTTGCTCAATACAACTGCAGTTTAGGACCACATTTGGACAACACTTCCAGGCTTGTTCTCTCAAAGTCTCTCCAAGGAGCCGCTCAGATCCGTCCCTCTCTCTCCTCGTGCACATCCCTCTCTTCCTCCCTCCCCCTTCGCATTTTTGTTGGACTGAATTTCATTGCAGTCTGCCAAGTCCCGGCTGGAGACCATTTCCACATATTAGCTGCGTTTAGGGGAAAGAGAAACTTAAGAAGTTGCTGCAAAAAAACATGCTGAAAAGAGCCTGAGAGGATAATACGGTTTAGAGATGCAAAACATGTCAACAGATCATGCATTAAGACGCCACCAAAACAGATTTTTTTATTTCTTCAAGGGGGTGCAAAATGCGGCAGGCCACCTGTCGACAGGGACTACCTTCCATTGGTTACCTGCCATTTTAAAATTCTGTTGGTCTATTACTTGACATGCCCAGTCGAGCTCTGAGATGTGTGGACCAGCTGCTCCTCCAGACTGAGCACCAGAGGAGACAGGGCTTTCTCCATGGCAGCTCCCAAACTTTGAATCATCTTGAGTTTAACCATCAGAGCTGCTGAGAGACTAGAGCACTGTAAAAGTCTGCTCAATAGGGATGTAACAAAAAAACAATATATCATGATATTGTACTGCCAAAAGTCTCACAATAATATCATAGGCCATCATAATATATCGAAATTACAAGTTTTCTTGCATAGTTTTAATGCAGCAATACATACCAGACCAGGGATGGGCAAACTTTTTGACTCGTGGGCCACAAAGAGTTCAAAAATTTGATGGATGGGTCAGACCAGGAGCAGATGGATGGAGTTTTTTTGTAATCCACCTCAGAAGAGAAAAAAATAACATGGGATATGTAGAAAATGTATTCCATGTTATTGAAATATCCCATAATTGAAAATCATTACAACAAGCATTATAACAAAATACCTGTCTTTCAAGTCCCACGATATTTACTATTTATTGAAATGACTTTTAAAACACTGAAAATTATTATTATTATTATGTAGGGATCTAACGATATCTAAGTCTCATGATACGATATTGTCAACCTCACAGTACGATATTTGTTGCGATATCATGGGAAAGCTCACGATATGGTGGGTTGGCTCACGATTAGGGATGTAACAATATCCAGTCTCTCAGTATGATATTTTCACGATATACATCTCACTGTATGATATTTATTATGATATTTTATGGAGGCTAAACAGCTAAAACTGTTAATATTCTACTTTTTCCTCTTAAAATTCCTTGATAAGACTTAATCCAAAGAACTAAGACTTAAAAGTGCTTAGAACTGTTATTTCTTCTTGTAGTCTACATTGAAATGGAGCAAAGGATCATGGCCTATGTAGTTCCCTCTGTCTTTTTTTAGCTAGTGCTGCACCAGAACTTTTAATTTAAGCAAAGAGACTTGTAATTCGATATATTATTATTATTATTATTGTATGCACTTTAACAATACGGTATCACAATATTTCAGTTCTTGTTACACCCCTATCATTATTATTATTATCATTATTAAAGTTAAGGCAGACCGGATTAAAAAGATTAAAGGGCCGCGTATGGTCCCCGGGCCGCCCCTTGACATAGACCATGATCCTTTATTCTGTTTCGGTGCAGATTACATGAAGAGATTTTAGGTTTTTGGATTATGACAGGACCAAAAGCTTTTTAAAAAGAAAAAGTTGCATATTCACCATTTTGTTTGTCTCCACAAAATATTGTAATAAATATCATACTGCGGGATGCATATCGTGAAAGTTTTGTACTGAGAGATTTAGGTATTATTACATCTTTACTGCTCAAGACAAGATCTGTTTATACAAGTGTTAGTTTAAATGCATTTTAATCTAAATTTTTAATCTAATCTTAATATAATCTAGTTTTGCTTGTTGTTTATTTGTGTCCCGTGTATTGGGGTTTATTGTTGTCAGATGTGGTAGTAGTTTTTAAATGTCCTACAAATAAACTTGACTTACACTTATTTTCATTCAAACATTTTTAAATACATTTATAAAGTGCTTTTTACATACATTCTCCACATACAATGTCACTATTTTAAGGATGATAGATTGGAACTTTACAACAGTTACATACAGACATACATTCAGCATATATGACTATCACTCATGTCTTTTCAATACAGTATTCACATGACTCTCTTTAAGTTTAAATATATATTTTCCACAAATTTTTATCAAAATTACTAGTACTTTTGTTGCCTGTAATGTAATGCCTGCTGAAAACTACATTTGTTAATATGTAAAGAATCTAAATCAGATGGGGTTACAGAGCCAGTATTCCTGAATCAAATGCAGTATTTTCACAATAAATATCTAACAGAAATTTCACAATTTTGTAACTTTGACAAATGTATAGTAATATAATTAAACTAATCAACATGAAAAGTCTGCTTATTGGCAATAACTGTACAGCCCAATGTCAATTTAACACTAAAAGAAGCCAAAAGAATACACAAATAAACATCGCAATAGTTCAACCATTTTTCACAATCCACTCCACTCTTATACAAAAATAAAACATCTGTAGCAGCAATAATTCCCTTGTATTATTTTTAAAGGCACATTACTTCAATTTGTCTGAAAATACTGCAGGATAACTTGAAAACTGAGCATAGTTACAAACTCCAAACAATCAAAATCTGACCACAACGTTTATCCAGCAATAGCTTCAAATTTGGTCTTTGTGAAACTTGCTCAGATTATTGCATAAGAATAAGAAAGAAAGAAAGAAAGAGTCAACCTTTCTAACTAACTACTACTATCATCATAAAACTGTATAGTCATTTTGGTAGACATAAGAAAAATAATTCTTAATTCTAATGTAGATCCGGTAACACTACACTAAAACATGAACAAAAACTTGATTCGTAATGAACTGTTAAGTTTTAAGTTTATAATAGTTCAGGCTTAGTAACTGCTTACGCATTCACACGACATTATTAATGCCCTAACTCCTAATCTTCTCAATTAAGTAGTTACTAAGCCTGAGTTATTTAAAAGGACTATATTAGGCTATTTTCATATCTTTGTTATAACGTTATCTCATCACAAACATACCTAGAGTTGTGTTTTGTTTCATTCGCACATGTTTAACCCACAAACTATGCATATTTAGGCTGCGTTCTTCTCTCAGACAGAACAGAAAACACTCTGTTCCACCTTATAATGTCATGTGGTAAGACTAAATACAGTTTTACTGGAATCACTTGGATAATTTCAGCCCTGGAATTGTAAATCTCCACTGAACTAAAGAATAAACTAAAGATAAAAGGTAGCTGTAAACTTGAAAACTACCTCTAAATGACATCACAAGGTACAACAGAGTATTTGATCTGACTAATATTAAAGGATTATTCGAACACGTGTGAATGAAACAAAGCTCTAGATATGTTTTTGACGATGTAACAACATTATAACACGGCTTAAAGCTCCCAAGAGTCAATTTTGTGTAATATGAGACCTTCAACTATTCGTTCTTTATCGATTAAGTCTTGGTTCATACTTTATTAAGGCTAATTTAGTTGTAGTTTGTAAAGTGATACTGTTGATCCTTGTACTTTCTAACATTATATTAGTGCATCATACTTTAAAAGTTCACAGCCCTGCGAAGACTGAGTGTGCTGCCAGGCTATCCATGACATTCTGGTTGAAATATCTGGACGCCCTCCCGGTGACCGTGAGGGACACGTCGGTCACTTCTATGGGGGTACTGGCTGCGGCGCTGGTCCTGGGGCAGTGGAAGAGAAGAGGGGACACCGCTCTCGCTGCCCTGTGGTGGTGGCCTCGGAGCGGGCCGTGGAGGGGGTAGTAGGGCTGAGGGGGCTGGGACAGTTCTCTGATGGAGTCCTTGTATTCGTCCATGCCAAAGATGGGACTGTCCAGGTCTTCTTCGTCATCTAAGTCCAGTTCTTGGATTTCACTGATGGTCGGGAGGCGGTCCACACACGAGAGGAGATAGCGGGGCCTCATCCTGTAGAGTAAGGGTTAAAATCATTTAATTTGCTTTACAGAACAATAATCAAATCACATACAAATAAGTCATTAAAGGTCCTATATTACGCAAAATTGACTCTTGTGAGCTTTAAGTCATGTTATGATGTTGTTACCTCATCAGAATCATAACTGGAGTTGTGTTTTGTTTCATTATGATTTCATGAAGTGGTTTTCAAGTTAACAGCTACCTTTTACCTTTTTTTCAGTAGAGACATCATTATTTGGAACAGAGTATTTTCATTCTGAGAGAAGAACACAGTCAAAATATGCAGGGTTTTTTTGTGTTAAACATGTGTGAATGCAACAAAATTCAACTCCAGGTACGTTTGTGATGAGGACACAACATTATAACATAGATTAGACAACAGCGTAATATGCACACTTTAAATTCCTTTTTCCAGGTTTGGATATTTGTATGTTGGGATAACGATTTCGACTCATTAGAACTACTTATTTTACATCATAATCTGACAAATGAACAATAATCAAATACATCAAATCATCTTTACCTGGCCCCTCGTGTCCAGTTCTTGTAGTTTCTCTTACCTCCTCCGCTCTGCTCCCGTCTCAGTCCTTCACGTGTTAATAAGACTGGTGGAGTATTGGTGTCACTGTGTCCACAGATAAGTAGAAGGACCCAGACTGGGCCCGTTATAGCCCACGGGACACCTCAGGTTAAGCTCTTAAGAGATCAGAGCAAAGTAGGTGCTTCAATGGAAAGTTGAACAGTGAGAACTTGCCAAAGTGATTAGAGAAAGTATGGCAAACAAAACAACAACAAATACAAGTAAATACACAAAGCTGATGAAAGGAAAATGACTTAGCGGATCAAGGATTTAAAATTGTTTACAAGTACAAAAAATATTTAGTTTTCCAAGAGCACCATTTTCAAGGGTTTAAAGTTGTACTGACACAGGTCCAGTACTGGAACATGACAAAGCAAAAGTAAAGTACTGTACTGGTATACGTTTAGGTATATGTACTTTTAAAATGGATACTTATACTTTTACTTCTCTGTATTGGAGAACTGGTATCTGTACTTTCTATTCCACAACATTTTGAATAGACTGAAAAGTGAAAGTATTTTATTCTAACTTGAGACCTGCTGAAAAGCCTGCAGGGTTTATTTGGGCAAATGAAAATATGCAGATAAAAACTGCTAGAAAACAATATCGATTCAGTAGTTTCTCTTGAACAAAATTCAGCACAAACTGTATCAAAGTTGCTACATTTGAAGCTTCATTAGAACTCAATATGTGCCTGAAATACTTTTATTTTTACTCTTTAAGTACAAGTAAAGTACAAGTAAGGTATTTTAATAATTTTACTTTGGAGAAGCAGATTTTTGTATGTGATACTTTTACATTTACTTGAGTTTTTTTTTTTTTTTTTCTCCAGTATTTGTACTTAAGTGACAATATTGAGTACTTCTTCCACAATTGCGCAGGTCTAACAAAAATAATACACCCCAAAAAGGTTTATTTGGTCTTTTAGTTTTCATCTAACAACCACATGTCCAGGTAAAGCACTTTGTTTGTTTACCTAGACATGTATCGACTAATCAGTTGGCAAGAGTCACAGCAACAGCCAGTGATTCTTCTGGTGATGAGTGGCATGTTGTCTACCATGTGAACCTCTTATTTGAAAGAGAACTGACGTATTGTAAACCTTAGGAAATATTACAACAGAAATGGGGCCACCTTGGAGTTAAGACGTTACACAAGAATGAGTTCATTTCAGTGGAAAAATTTCAGTGGCAACAAAGTGCTCACTGAGAACTTTTAAATACACTTTAACTAGGGATTCACCGATGTTGGTATTAATAATACCAAATATACTGGCGCCAATCCAGGAAAATTAGCTGAATCGGTTCCATGATATCAGTTAAGTTGATATCTTCGTTGTGCCTTTAATTGGATGTAGAAGACTATTTACTGGCTGATTTTGGCCTAGAATGTCTTATAATATTTGGACTTTTAGTTGTACAGCTGTTGAGTTAAGCTGTTTAGTAGTAGGCTGATTCATCAGTCAGTTTCACTTCATGGAAACCGTATGACATTGCAGCTTTAGAATTTGTTTGCTCGACGGTAGGCAGGTACTTTTAAAATTTAACCAATCGCTGCTATTTGGTTGTGATGTATGTAATGCGCTGCTAACGGGACTAACTGTTATATTAATCTTTTCCCAAATCCCCAGGAAGAAGGGCAATAATGTCTTTCCCCTTGATAAAATTCACCAAACATTCTCTGTTCCAGCTTTAAATCCTTGATCTCGAGAATTGTTGCCAACACAGAATATATGACTCTTTGCTGATTGGCTGGTGCCTGAACTCGCACTTCCGAGGTTCTTGCAAACTGTCCAGTGTATTCTGATTCCTGACCTAGTTGCTGGAGAGAAATGAAATTGAGCAAAGGCACTAGGTGGTGCCAGTCTGGCTAGTTTAGTAGTGATGTGAAGGAGGAATAACAGTTATTTAACACAATTGTATCAAGTCATTGTATCTAAAAGCCATAGTACAGAACAGAAATAACTGGTTCACTGCATCCTTAATTTTAACCAAATAAAGATAAAAATGACTGAAGGTTTTTAAATCGAGAGTATTTACAAATAAAAGTGTGTTATTGTATCTTAAATTCTTTTTTGACATTTTGTCTTAATAATGAAAATACATTATTAATCATGTTAATAATGTACTTTTATATGTGTCTTAGGCCATTTAGTGATTATGATGATCAAAATATGACTACGATTATTTTTACAGTCAACTAGTCAGAATTTGTCTTGTCTCTATTCATGGGTTTCAGAATGATTAAAAATGTGGACCGTTGTTATATATAACAAAAGCAATGTAAAACTAAATAACATACTGTATCTTGAATGAGAAATATTCTCAAAATGTTGAATATAACAAGAAACTAAACTTCATGAACACAGAGCAGTCCTAAGCAATCTGGGAATTGAATCTACAACTTTTTTACTCTAAACCACTACACAGTACAACATGGCCAACTTTTACCCCATTCTGAGCATGCATTGTAATACTTTTTACTTTTAGTTGCTTTTCAATCCTCTAGAAGTAGGCTAGGCTCATTTGTGGCACAGAATTGCTGAGCAACCTCACAGCCTCATTGTTAATTGCAACGTTACTTAATGAGCTAATAAGCTATTTGTGGCTCTTTCCAGGTCCACACTGCTAACATTAGACTGGTCAGAGATTAAGGCCAGGGCTGAGAATAGAACAGAGCTGGTGCTTCAAGTCTAGCTCACACGGTACAAAACGAGAAGATTAATCTGATTTAGGGCGTCAGATAACAGTCCACCAAATTCCCAAGGTTTTAAACATTTTACATTGAGTGCGTGAATATACATGCACTTCAGTGTCCTGGTTATGATTGGGTTTTTGAGTATCCTGGTTATGTGAGTGTCCATGGAAACACAGTATCCTGATTTCAGTATCCTGGATATGCCAGTATCCTAGTTTTGAGAATCTAAGATCCTCTCACTGGGTTTTTCCAAGATTATCCAGGATACGGTGGCATGTGGAGGCAGTATCCTGATTTCTCTAAACTGGTGCTGTACTGAGCATGATGAACTAAAGGAACAAAAACAGTAGGAGCAATTACTTTAACAAAAAGACTCAACCTTCTATCAGGACTTTTTATACAATATTATTTTATACTTACAATGAAGCAGTATACTGGTTAATACAGTGACCTTTTAGCACCAGACTCACCTCTGTGTCACTCTGTGTTGCTTTTACTGAAGCTGTGACAGTGCTCCACAGTTTAATGTTCTTACTTGAATGTATCTATTCTATTCTATTTTGTTGTTATAAACCTGTTAAAAAGCTTCAAGTTAGCTAAGTTGCTGCATGTTTAGCTTCTTAGCCATATCCATATCTGTACCATAATTACCATAGCAATCATATTTTTAACCATAAAAACTATGAATTAATGCAAGATAGATACTTTAATGTCTAACTGTAAAGCTTCCAGGCAAAACAATAACATCTCTATGGAGACAAGCAGAGATGTGCACCAGAAAATGTACTCAAGTAAAATTATCTTTGGCTCTATGTTTGCCAGAATTCACTGGTAAAAAACCTCCCACTGTGTTTCCTTGAGGAGCTAACACCGTCCAGTTTTGCTTCTGTTTTTCAAAATTCCACATGAAAGTATGTAAACAGTCTGTATAATGCACACTTGATGGCTATCACAAAGACAGAAAAGTACCCAGAAATTGTACATCAGTGTATTGTTAGTTAGAAGTGGATAAAGTAATAACTCAACAAAAAACTATTTGGGGAAACTACTTAAACTATACTTTCTTTCTCAACATTTTTATAATTTTATGTTAATGTAATTGCAAGGATAAATCTTTTTTTTTTTAATCTAAATATACACAATATTAAGAATAACTATCATACCTGGAGGACCAGTCTAAAGTAAAGTATTGTCAAAGTAAAAAGTGAAGTATGTTACTACTAAAACTTTTACTCAAGTAAGAGTTCTATACACTGTGAACAATATTACTCAAGTATGGTGTCTGAAAACTATACACTGAGAAGTAAAATTTTCTTCAAAAGTAATTACATTAGAGATTCAACCTGAGTTTGTGGAGGAATTGAGATGAAGCTTGTTTTGGTGCGAAAGTGAATACCACAACTATTTTTAAAATCAAAAAGAGAACTATCTGAAAAAAGACATAATTTTAAATCTAATCTATTTCCTATTCATTTTGAATTTCTGGCTCTGGGTAAAGGGATGGTAAAATGTGCTGGATCACTGGAATTTGGTATAATTTTCAGATCAAAACTGAATTTTACAAATATAAATGCCTTCCTCAAAACAATTCATACAAACATAAAAAACCCATTATATCTATTGCAAAATCAACAAACTTGCTCAAAATCTTAAGGGTACTGAGTAGTGTTTCTCTCATTTAAGTGAGTTGGATCTCTATGAAGCCTTTATGGAATCGACAGCAAAATGCATCACTGAGTTCACAGGTTATTACAAAATATGAGGCCCATGTTAGAAATGTGCAAGACAGGACAGTTTGTGCAACATTGACAACAGTTTACAATATCATTTACTGACACCATTTTACTCTTTTCACTCTCAACTGATCAAAGCAAATGACTCATCTGTGATACATTCCCTTTTGCAACACTCCTTATGTACCAGTGGCTACATGAAACTGCCCCTGCCCACCTCACCCCACACACCACCTCAACCACCTCATGTTGCCTGTGCTCCTCCATCTCCTCCACACAATTCTCTCTCAGTCAAATAGTCAGAAGCAGTAGATAAGGTTAGGGATACAATGCTGTAGGATGAGCTCACTGCACACATTTGTCTTTTTGCAGATGTATATAAGTTTAGAAAATGCTGTAGATAACCACTGACCATTTTCATGGCCATGGTTCCAAACAATGAGGTAATACTGAAATGTTGTGAATGGTCTGTCCAAATACTCATAGATGAGAGCCACTATAAGCCATTTTAAACAGTCTGACAAAATCAAATGACAGTGTATGGAACAGAAGACTATTGTACAAAATCATTTGAAACAGTGCACCAAAGCATTTGCTCTTTGGAAAAACAAACAAGAAAATGGCCTAAAGATGTACAAAAGTAACTCAAGGATTTGAAGGTTGTACAAGTACTTATGAAATTCTCAGTTCTGATCAGTGTGCCAAAAATGTGCCAAAACAGCAATGAAAAAATTTAATAGACTTTGCTTTTGTCACGGGGTGGTTGTGACGGTGCAATGCCCCCTACTGATTAAAGGTCAGTATTACACCTTATTTTGAACAAACTGTGTACTTATTGGCTCAAGTAAATTTGCTAATTATTCACAGTCACAAACTTGCACCACAAGTAATTTAAAACTATTTCAAAGCATGAATTTGTTGAGTAATTTTATATCAGCATGGGTGTAATTATTTTAACAATCTCATGGTTTTTAAAGACCGTGTCTACTTCTGTAAACAATCTAGTTGAAATTTTAAAAATGACTTTGTGTCAAAAACAGATGCCCTTCCATACCCAAATCATTTCAAATCTATATCACATAAGATTATAATTCTTAAGATTCTTATGCTGTGGTTTGGTTTCGGGTGTTGGGTGGAGTACCTTTAATATGCACCTTTAATATTCCACAATATGGCATTAAATGTTTGTTTAAACGAGGGACTCCTTTCCACAGACCTGACCAGTAACTTGACCTGATGATGTCAGCTGCTTGTTTGTATGGAGATAGGTGTGTCAAATGGGTAGATGGCCTGTTAGGAATGATTAAAAGCACTTTGCATAGCATTTATGAAAAGTGCCTTAAGTTTGTTTGATTGATTGGTTGGTTGGTTGCTTAATGCCATACTGTGTAACATTCTGACCAAAGTCACACATTCACATGGAGATGCACTATATAACATTTCTATTCACATAAACGCACAAATGAAACTTGATTTGGTTAGACAAGAGAATGATTGGTCTGTTTTATATCAAAAGTTGAACTCTTACTTTGAGTTATTCACAGATGGAGGAGCCACCAGCAGAGAGGAACAGGGAACAAGATTTCCCTCAAGACAATGAAACCAGCTATGTCAGAATGTTATGTAACTGAGAAACAATAGAAACCTGACTGTGAACTGCTATAAATGAATTTCACATGTCTTCAAATTTTCTCTATGGAGGACAATAAAGTGTACCATAACCTTAGTCTTATTTGGATAGCAACTATTACATAAAAAGGGAGACATTGTCATATATGTACATATACATATTTATTTGAAGTCATAAAACAATGTAACAGAAAAAAAGAGAAAAGTAAAACCTATTAATAGTTAAATAAAATATTATCACTATATATGTCTATAAATAAAATCGACAAACTTTTGACGGTTTTAAACTGTTGCATTTCCAAAACAGAATCTGCCTTTGCAAAAACAAATAGTGATATGTGCCAGTGACAATCAATGGAAAAAGCCCAGTGTCCTGATAGGAGTTATGACAAAATTGCCAAGTAGTTTACATAATGGTTAAAATAAATACAGAAATTCAAACAAAAAATTAAATCATACATACACCCCCATATTGTATTATTCCTATAGTTTACTTCGGCTCAAAATACCCAACCATAACTGTTTTGCCATCGTCTTTGCGTTTAAAAGTTGTACTGTAGCTTTGTTGATGGAAGGTCCGTCACCTGCTTGTCTCCATGGATGTTATGGGCTTACCTGGAATGTTCCACAGTCTGGCATTAAACGTACAGGTTAGATTCGCTGAGGCGAGCTCACTCACAGTAAGAATGGGTATTTTGGAACAATCAAAAACACTTGAAACTGAATAAGTGCAAGATGAATTAATGCCATACTGTGGGACATTTCAGGCAAAGTAATAACATCTCAATGGAAATAAGCATGTGGAAAACGTTAAATTGCATTCTTATTTTGACCAAAGGAACACATTCAGCATCCTTCAAACATTATGCAAATGATCACTCAACACACACAACAACAAATGCAATGAAACATCCTACATTGTCACACTACGGCAGCCTGTGAGAGCCAAAAAGAGCTTTACAATCCTAATAATATTTACGGTCTCAATGATAACTACTTATCTTAATCACATTATCATTCTTATATAAAGGCTGATTGTTTCTATAGCCCTCATAAAGTCTCTATAATGAAATAAGTAGACTATATTTTCACAAGACGACATTGATTTTGTCATTATGTTTAAATGAGCTTTGGCATCAGGAGAAAAGAATCCCAGAGAGGCACACCGTGGAGTGGGCTCAGTTACTGTTATCATAAACTATTCAGAATATAGGTTTAGTTTGGCAATAAATACAATTCATACACAGCAAAAATAATTATTGGATAACAACATTAGTTAACCTGATTCAACCTTGGTTTGAGTAGTTGTTGTTTTATACATTGTACTGTTTCAATCATTTTTGCTTTAATAAATGCACAAATTTCTGCAAGCGAATTTTGGAATATTTTCTTCCTTCATTTGCAGATATTTTACTTTATTTGGGTTTAGATTATAACACTCCACTAAAATATGAAAAAAATAACTAGTGAAAAATGGTGTAAGCGCAGTCTTGCATTTCATTGATCAAACACTACAATTCATGGAGTACTTCTGAATTTTTCCCTTATCATGTTACACAAACTTGAGGCAGTTTTAATATTAATCCCATTATAACTCCCAAACCTCAATTCACTAAACTAGAGACTATAGAAAATAAAGCCAAAACACTTTAGATCCATGCATTCACATTTTGTAATCAGATATCAATGTACAAAATGGTTATTCATCTTCATCGTGTTCAGAAAGTCTTATAGCACAAGATTTTAGAAAAACTCACCAATATTAAGCAACAAGGAAACGTTATCCTGTATAATTATTGATTAATGTTAAAGGAAACTTGTATACCTGAGATTTGTATTTATTTACGAATTACGAAGAATTAGTAATCATTATGGTTTCCTGAATTGTCAAAAAAAAAAAAAAAAAAAGAACTGAAAACTGAATTTGAATATTAAAAATATATTGACTTTTCTGAATAGGTAAGAAAATAACACAGTCACAATTTTGAATATCAACAGTTTCATTTGAGCAAGCCTTGTTACTTGCCTTACTCCAATAATTGTATTCCTGTATGGATTGAATGAATAATGCTCTGTAAAGAGTGCAAAAAAGGGCTGTATAAAACTGATGCATTATTATTATTATTTATACACATTTATTACAGTATCCAAAATGGACTCTTGTGAGCTTTAAGTCATGTTAGAATGTTCTTACCTCATCAAAAACATACCCAAAGTTGTGTTCTGTTTCATGTGACATCACAAGTTGGAACAGAGTGTTTTCTGTTTGAGCACTTAGCCTAAAAATGCAGGGTTTGTGTGAATGAAACAAAACACAACTCTGGGTATGTGTTTGACATGGGAACTGAGATCAGATAATAGCGTAATGTGGTCTCTTTAATATTGGGAGTTAGTTCAAATGCTCTTGTGACTAAATTTGGCACTTAAATGAGCCAGCTTATGTCTCAAAGTGCCCCCAAAACTGTAAATATATTCAAAGCCATGTTCCAACACCTGGCGCTCATCTGCGGTGCCCTTTCTGCTTCTTGTTGCGGGCGGGCGCTTTGATTGGTTGACTGGCGCATCCGTTCTCCAGTGGCGTGGGGGCAGGACAAGTGGGAGGAGAGACAGGAGAGAACAGGTCTGGTTCTCCGTACATGTTTGATTTGAACGGACCGCCTGCGGAAAATTGAGGGCTACAGGAAAGATGAAATACAAGCAAGACTTTAGTTTTAACGTCCTATGATATTTTATTACAGTCAATATCAAAGAATAAAGCTCCAATATCTGATATTTATTAAGTACTGAGGCAATATTCTTTCATAGTCCTTTAAATACTGGGAACTGAATAAGGAACTCTGAGTACTAAAATAGACAAGATGCACATGACAATTACAAAACAAACCAGATTAACTTATTGTCCAAATTGGCCAGTGTTTATAAATAAATGTGATCTAACTACTAATGATTTCTTGGTTAAATGATCTCATTGTTATTGAAACCAGGGGTGGGCGATATGCCAAAAAAATCATATCACAAATTTCTCAGGGCCATGTCCTGATTTTTATTCTATCATGATTCCTGTTTTCTTAGTATCTTTCATATAGTATTTAAAAAGGTAACTAAAACCATCTGCTGTTTCTGCAAGTTTACTTTTCAGTATGACTGGTTAATCCACCTGTCACTGAGTCAGAGCATGATGGAGGCTGGCCAATAGGAGGAGTAGTTGGGGGAAAGTGTCATGACCAAAGAGCTGTATTAAACAGTTATAGCGATTTTTACCAAAAGTGCAAATCCTAACA
Organism: Boleophthalmus pectinirostris; assembly: GCF_026225935.1. Classification (NCBI taxonomy): domain Eukaryota; kingdom Metazoa; phylum Chordata; class Actinopteri; order Gobiiformes; family Gobiidae; genus Boleophthalmus; species Boleophthalmus pectinirostris. The sequence goes on along the minus strand of NW_026571190.1, from coordinate 14,267,310 downwards.
GAGATGATGATTTGATTTTTATCGCTGTATCACCTATTCCTACGTGAAACTGTAAAGCGCATGCTGTATAGTGGAACTGTAGTGTGTATGTATGTATGTATGTATGTGTATGTATGTATGTATGTGTGTACCTTATGGGTGTGCGTGGGCTGCTGTTACATCGGCGCATCGTTCGAGGTTTTGGTTCAAATGAGAATCCCTCCTTCAGACTCTCCAACACAGAAGGAGCCACATACGTGAAGCCCTGAGGTACAAGTACCAAAAATACACTTAGGTCATAGTGCAGACACACTGAGGTATCTTTAAAGGTTAATTTATTATGCATTGCAGTTGTACAACACTGTGGTAAATGCTATGGAGCTTAACAGTCCCCCCACTTCAAAAATCGCTGTGGGTTCAGAGGTATTTTTCCCATAGACTTTTCCAAAATAAACAGATGTGGCTAACTGGCTATGTGGTGCGGTAAGATTGATAACACAGTTGTTTTCAGTCCAACAGACATTTAAAACTTTTAAATCTGTTAAATGTTTTCATTGGTTAGCAGTAGGGATGGGCATTCGATGAAATTTTCTTAATCGATCGTCAGAAGAATTAACGATCGATTATCGATTAATCATTAACGTTTTTATATTAAAATGATCATCATTATTATTACTATCTGTACTACTAATCTGCATTAATAAATTCAACTTTACGACATATAAACCGTAACGATTCTAGAGCCACATCAATCCGTTTGACATTATAATGTGTTTAATTCAGTTTTCCTCTCTCACTCTCACAGAAACAAAACTTAAAACCGCATCGCTAATTTGCATAAACTCAGCGAAGATAAAACTACAGCTCTTGTGTCGCTGATGCGGTCAATTTCTGTTGGATTAAAAGACATGACTCAGTGGAATACAGGTTAGTGTGACCATATTTGCATTTGTCAAAACCAGGACACCGTACGGGGGGTGGGAGGTGGGGACTCTTCATCAACATCGCGTGACTCTCACCTGGCAAAACTTTTTCCCACTGGACACCGAAACGTGCTGCTTTGTACACTGTGCACATGGACTCACACTTGTCCCGAACGCAACGGAAAGCGTGGACTTTCTTGTACAAGTCATCGTTACGCATTTGTGCTTCGGTACGTTACAGACTGACCGACTGTTTGTGTCTCGCTCCTTCTGAGTGCAGAGAGCTACATGTACGGACCCCTGTTGGGTCACACTACGCACAGCAACCTACATTCGGTTTGTATCGATTAATCGACTAATCATGCCCTTCCCTAGTTAGCGATTTGTAAAAGTTTCAGAAACAAATTTGAGATTAGTTTCCATCTATATAATTAGCCCTGAGCAACCTAAAACTCTTCTATTTTAGTCTATGGGAAATGTACTTTCAGAACCAAGTGGTGAGCGATTATTGTTGAGCTCCATTGAGAAGAACACAATATTTAGTTTACTATAAAAAGTCTGTTATTTGATACTGACAGCGAAGGCGAGCTCAGCGCTGTGGCTCAGAGTGGTGTCGTCTGGACTGTCCACTGGAGTCTGTCGAGTGAACCTGGTGTCGAACTGACTCACGTCCTCCTCTGAGTGCTGCAAAACAACATACACACAGTTATTTATATAACAGTGTAAAAGGTGGGCTATCTGGATGTGTCAGCCCTTTTTACCATATTCCTTCTTCTTAATTTAATAAAGATAAAAATCCAAATAAGAGGGAGCTTTCTACCATATTAAAATGCCTGAAGAGGGTTTAGACGTCAACAATGCATGTTAGAGTAATTTAGCGATCACTTCAAACCCTTTCATTTCTTTTTCATATTTATTCAAACCCTCCTTATGGTTTGCAGAACAATTATGTCCAATGCTCACCTCACAAGTCACCCACGCTCCCACATGGACATTTTTCATAAATACACAAAAGCATGACACAAAGCAATACACTACTACAAATGTGATGAGATGTGTAGTAGTTTCATTAGCGTAATGTACACTGATTGTAATGTGATAGCACTCTGAAGAGGGAGTGACGAGAGGGACGACTCAGAAATATGTTAATACATTGCTTTCGGCAAATATAGCATTAACAAAAATAAAAGGTAACACGGTGATCCAAATATGTTATGCATTAGTAGTTCATACCCCATAGAAGTGTAATAATCCCTCTTTAAATATTTTTTTCTCTTAGTCTCACCAGTTGTGGCTTGTAGGGGGGCTCCACTCTCTTGCTGAGCAGGTCGTCCCAGTTGATGTGTTTGAAGAAAGGATGTTTCTAAACACAGAGGAAGCTCTCATTAAAATTCTCTCTTATCTCCAAGAACCCTGTCTCGCCATCGCCCCCTGTGTCCGCCTCTTTTCACTACAAAAAGACTTTCAGACATGTCCTGAGGAGGAGGTCAGCAGGAGAATTACTGTGTCCTCGGCTGTTTTCACTGCTGAGGTCAATCATGGACTATATCTGTACAATATATAAGGAGTTCTAATTGCAAAGACTGGTATTTTGCTTTTTTTATATTCAAAAACTTAATGGCTTTGCATTATTACATTTTATAGGTAATATTAGTGAAGTTTAATTTGGTCAAGAAGGAAGTTTTACAACACCAACATAAATTTGGCTTTTGAAAACACTGCAATGCAAAGGGTAACTTACAAGTCAGAAATTACTTTTTTTCAATGACTCATATCTAGTTTTGCAAATGGTCTAATCTTATATTAAAGTGATTGTTAAATCAGCAATCAACTCCATTACTGTCATTGTGTCTTTGGGCAAGACATTTCACTCATCTTGCTTTAGTATAAAAGTAGTGTAAATGAGTGAGGTAATTGGAGAGGCCAGTGACACAGATTGACAGTCCGTTCTTGGCCCCAGGGCGGGTGTGGTTCAAATTAATAATGCAATGTTATATATATTATATGCATTATACTGTGTGATAAATGTCAATATATGTAATAATAAGTAATATAATATAACATAATATAATAAGTATTAGTTAATATAAATTGAAACAACAGATATGGAATAAACACATGTGAATATACTATAACTCAATAAAAATGAAAGAGGAGCATTAGAGTGAATAATATGAGGTTATCAGATCACTGTTAACGTGAAAGAAAAATAGAGATAAAGCAAGTATTTGAGTTTAGCTGATGTAATTTACCTGAATATCAGCACAATCTGCTTTACTGGAGCCAAGCCTCTGGGCCGGACTCTTCTTCAAAAGCTGAAAATCAAAGCAAAGTCTATTTTAATGTAAGTGAAAATATGCCTCTTATAAAAAAAAAATAAACGCTTACATTCTTGAGACGAAAGACTTTAAAATGTAATAATGAAGGGAGTTAATCTGCTTTGGTGAGGGCTTTTTAGTAATGTACAGATATTTTTAGCTCAGAAGCAGGACAAAATAAGAACAAAAGTACATGAAACTGCAGCACAAGTTTAACACTGGGTAGACAATGATAAATGATAGATGAATACAAACTTGTCTTCCACGTACATTAATTATTGAATTGAATAGATTTCTACACACAACTTTCTGTTGTAAATGGGTGTTATGTCAGGTTAAAGGATTCTTCAGTTTTAAAACTAAATTTGAATGGTTGCAATTTAACCAATGGCTATGGTGCAAGAATTCAGGTATTTATGAAATCTTCAACAAACAATTTAATATTGTATCTCTGTGCGGTATTATTGTACACAAAATTAGCTCAGTAGTTTAAACTAGACATAGACAGTTGGCCAATATATTGGGCCAACTTTGTTTGACTTTGACTTGTTTGCACTTTTTAGCGCATCACCTATTGGCCTTCAATCTTCTGCTCTGGCCAATATTTTGTTTGACCAAACCAGCCGCCTAATTAAGCAAATCCAATAAACATTCGGTATCAGCATCAGCCATGAAAAAAAAAAAATAAATTGGTCGTTTAAACCTCAGCAAAAAATGTGAGACAATCAATTCTTACTTCAGTCATCTCTGTTTTGTTAAAAGTGCACTATGTATGTTTTCTGGTGGGGATCTGTCACCTGTAATCATTTTGCTTGGAATGTTCCACAACATGGCATTAGGTGTATTACAGCTCAAATATATCTTGAAAAACATACTTTCTTGCTATAACTAGGTAATGTCTTCACAGATCTGGCCTGTAACTTGATGATAAGATTACACCAACCAGAAAAGGCAATAACATCTCCATGCAAACAAGCAGGTTTGAGACCACCCACCAGAAAAGGTTACATGGTGCATCCTTAATTGTCCTGGAAGAGTTTACAATGTGCACTGTGAACTCAGTCTAGATTTGTATTTTAAAACAGAATTAAGTAAAAATGCCTATGTAAGTCCGTGTCGTGGTTAAATAATACAGATTTTAGGGGTGTGTGAAGTGTTGATCGTCTTCACCTACTCTCTGGGCAGAAAACCAGCCCTGCATTATAATATATGGCGGACCCAAGTCTAAGTTCTCACTGGAAACCCTGGTTATTTTTTAAATATAAATTTATATTATTTTTATTTTTTAAAAATCCTGATAAAAAAATGCCTTTGAGTCTGCTCCCAGACAGTGTACTCTCATAAAGGAGCTGCAGGGGGAGCTCTGATGCAGAAAGTTCCTTACAGACCTGGATAAAATTGTTGGTACCCTTCTAGCAATGAAAGAAAAATTAAAAATCATTACTGAAATAACCTGAAACTGATCAAAGCAATAACAAATAATGTACTGTACTTTTGTCTAACAAAAATCAAACATTGCTTTTCACCTGTGGCTCAACAGAATCATTTGAAAAAACAAAATAATAAAACTGGCCTGGACAAAAATGATGGTACCCTGAACTTAATATTTTGTTACAAAACCTTTTGAGATAATCACTGCAATCAAATGATTTCTGTAACTGTCAATGAGACTTCTGCTTTGGTCAACAGGTATTTTGACCCTCTTCTCGTGAGCAAACTTCTAGTTGTCTCAGGTTTGAAGGGTGCCTTCTCCAGACAGCAAGTTTCAGGTCCTTTCACAGATGTTCAGTAAAATTGAGATCTGGGCTCACAGACCACTGCAGAACAGTCCAATGTTTTGTTCTTAGCCATTCTTTGGTGTTTTTAGGTGTGTGTTTCGGGGCATTATCCTATTGGAAGACCCATGACCTATGACTGAGACCAAGCTTTCTGACACTAGGCAGCACACTTCATTCCAAAATACTTTGCAAGTCTTGAGATTTCGTTGTATCTTGCACAGATTCAAGACACCCTTGATGTACCTTGCCCTTCAAAAATCACATTTCATTTGTTTAGAGGTTGTTCTGGGCCCCATTCATATGATCCATCTCTTGAATTTGTCAAAAATTTTCCTCTTGCAACCACATCCGGGGAGGTTGGCTACTGCCCTGTGAATTTTAAACTTCTGAACAACATGTGCAACTGTAATCACAGGAACATCAAGTTGCTTAAAGATGGTCTTATTTTTTTATCTTTAATTTGTTTGTCTATCGTTTTCTTTCTAGTCTCCTGACACAGATCTCTTCTTCGCTTTCCCTGGTGTTGTATCCATCATGTCACCAAACAGCACAATGACACATGTCACCCTTTAAACAGGCAGACTGACTGAGTTTGAAAACACCTGTGATGCAGATTAGAGGACATATGTCCCAATTATCCAATTATTTATAATCTTTTCTAAAGGTATCGTCCAGGCCAGTTTTATTAGTTTGTTTTTTAAAATCATTCTTTTGAACAACAATTCAAAAACAGTGTTTGATTTTCACTGGATATTTTTCAGGATTTTTTAAATCTATTATTACTTTTCTCAGTTTCAAATTAGTTCAGTGACCATTGTTGATTTTTCTTTCATAACCAGAGGGATACCAACAATTTTGTCCATGTCACAAAGTAATTTGACAGCCAATTTGTAATTAGATATTTGCGCAAAGTCATCAGCCCTTGTGTTGTGCAATGTACCTTTTTGATGAGGTCCCGTGCGTCGATGGTCAGATAAGGGGGCAGGTTGATCTTACACTTCAGGATCTTATCTATGGTTTTCTTCCTGTTTTCAGCTGTGAAAGGAGGCTGTACAAAGATTAGAAAAATATAATTTAATACATTTTGACAAGGGTGACAAAACTATATTATAACTTTGATGTTGACCTGTATTTACGATCAACACATTCATATCCATTTCAAATAGGTTGCCTTCACGTGCTATCACAATATTCTAGTTTAAACTGAGCTGGAGGACAATTTTCTCTGGTGAAATCTGACGTTTAACTGTCAAACTGCAGATTTGCTGACTTGGTTTAAGGTTAATATTTCTCTGGCCCTATCTGAAAGAATCAAAACGGGCACAAAGTTCAATGTGTTCCCAGTCAGCTTAAATGAACAACAGTGCTTTTTTTTTTTTTTTTTTTACATTTCTGTTGGGTGCTTGGGTCAGAAAGTGGTGCCATTATTCAACACCAAAAACTGTTTCCAATTGAAGGAACTTTATGCCATAAAATTTATAGGGCAAGTTTATAGCCTATAGCCTATCTCTAATAAATAACGATAGGGTTCAACATCTGTGGTCATAGGTTTGGAGGTTTCTTTAAAAACTAGTGAATTTAACATGGGTCCCTGTCCTCCAATTGAAATAATGACACCATAAAATTGTCGAACGTGAAAGAAACATATTGTCATTTTGTTAGGAATTTACAATACAGCACACTGGTTCTGCATAAACATAAATACACAAATATCCATGTCTCATCTTACCGATCCAGTCATCATGTCGTACATCAAGGCGCCCAGGCTCCACCAGTCCACAGCTCTGTTGTGGCCCGACCTGGTCAAGATCTCTGGAGCCCTGTGGAAAGGGTAAACACAAGTTTATATTTACAAACAACATGAGATAACAGAGATAAAAGATTAATCAGGCAGACACTGTATATTTAACAAGAGTAAACATTGCATAAATATAAGGCTGTGTAATTAATTGAATTTGAGTGGAAATATTCACTAATTTCAGAGAAAAATATTGGGTCTTTTTAATCTAAATCTATAGCCAATCCTCTGTCAGTAAAAGAATGAGGAGTAGACTTGGGTTAGGAGGAAAAAAAATATGTTCATGTGATGGACCTTTGCGTGTGAGATTCATGTAAATACGATGTTTTGTGCACTGTTACCCACATGTACTCGATGGTCCCACAGAAGGTGTGAGTGACACTGCCATCGTGAATGGACTCTTTACAGAGGCCGAAGTCAGTCAGCTTTATGTGCCCTTTCACAAAAAAAAACAACTGACATTTGTACATACATTATGTTTTTCCAAATGATACACTAAGCTTTTACACATGCCTTGATCATACTTGCAGATAAAGAGTCTACTTGCATACAGAGTAATACTTATGTTTCATAGTTTTTGTTCTTAATTTATTGGCATTATTTTTTAGGTTTAAATTAAACATGTTACAGAGTGAAAACAGAATATAAATGGTCACAGGTTTTCAGGAAACGGTGTGCAACAGCCACAGCTATATAATCCCCACTCTTTTTGAGCCCTTCAAGCCTTACCTACCCACTTGATAATGGCAAAGTCACAGCTGTCAGCTTTTAATGTTGATTTCAAGGTCAAAATTTGTCCTGTTTATGTACATTTTTCAGAATCAATGCTCAAAAAGTATCCAATTTAATACTAGTTTTAGTATTGGCTATTAATTTTGCCATCAGTTATTAATATATTAATTGAATTAGTAATTACTAGTATTGCTTATTTATTGAGTATCCTTTTTTTAGATAACCTTAATAGTCATGTTTACCTTGGTGGTTGAGCATGATGTTTTCAGGTTTCAGGTCGCGGTAGATTATCCCATTGGAGTGAAGGTGACCCAGAGCCAGCGTGATTTCTCCAAGATAAAAACTATATAAACACAACACAAACACCAGTGGCATTCATGAATAAATGTTTTCATTATAAGCAAAGGATCAAATTGTTATTCATCTCTGTCAAAATAAACCAGTATGACTTTAAAAAGCCTTTTACTCACCAAGCCGTGTCCTCCATGAAGATGCCCTCCTTCTCCAGCTGCATGAATAGTTCACCACCTGAGACATACAAGAGAAATATTAAGCTTAAAATGTTATAAATTACTACACCACCAAAAACACTGCTTTGGAAAACTAAGGACAAAAGCAATGTGTGTGCTAATCTGATCAGCTCAGTTGCTAACTTACTCAAATATACTGGACATATACCATCTTTTGTACATGAATCTTGCTACGTTTTTGAGGTTAGACACATGCATGACGAACAACCTTTGTAAACCCAATGTATTCATTTTGCTTTACCAATCAAACACTCCAGGATGAGGTAGAGCTTTCCTCCAGTCTGAAAAGCATAAAGTAAATCCACAATAAACGGATGCCTCACGGTCTCCAGAATCTCTCGCTCTGCTCGAGTGTGGGCTGTGTCTTTAGCATTGCAGACAATCTTTGCCTAGAAAAGAACAGTTGAAAATTAGCAAAAAATAATGATTCATGAATTGTGTTAAGTTGTGCATCATTTGGCTGTTTGACACACCTTTTTCAGGACTTTCATAGCAAATATTTTTCCAGTCTGGGGGCCTTGAACTTTGCGCACTTGAAATACCTGGGAAAGAGTTAATTAATTAGTATGGTGAATGTATGTAATTTGTATAGTACACTTTATAATGTTTTTCATTATATGATGTTCTCAACTTTTCTAAATAAATAGGACATTTTCTTTGTAAAAATGGCCAAATATAAGCAAGATGTAAATCTGAAAATTTTATGAAGCAGTGTCTTGCACCATTTTGTTTGCACATTAGATACAAATTTATTTATAAAGTGGATATTTGTTCTTTATGGATGCAGTTAATTAGTTCAGTTAATTAAATGAAATAATTCAAAATCTTCAGGTGCAGATTTAGTTTATGGTTACACATGTTGTTTCCATTTGAAAGTTTGTATGTCAAGATAAGAAACAAAAAAGTGGGAAAAACGTTATCCCATTGGTGTTTCATCTTATATTATGTTGTTGTTCGGTTGTGTTAACAAAATGGAAACGTGGAATAGAATCATGCAGTTACTGAGGGACAAACCTTGCCATATGCCCCTTTTCCCAGCACCCTGAGCAGCTCAAAGCAGTCAGGGCCAACTCTCTCACTGTCTCTGTTAACACTCTCACTGGTCAGCTCCACTTCCTCTGTCTGGACACTGAGAAGCAACAACAACAATTTATATACAATTTGTATTATAGTTTATAACTGTTATATATATTTTGTTAGATAAGACTCACTTTTCTGGTTCTGGCACTGTGAAGTCACATACTTCATCCTATTAGTTCAAACAAAAAAATAATAACATTACAAATTTTCTTCTTCCCATCGTGCAAAGTACCACATAAACATCTTTGGTTTATTTTATTTTTAGGCCTATTTTTGTTTTTTCCCATAGCCTGACTGTTTTGAAGTAAATGCTAAAGACATCCTTTCACTGCATGCAGTTACCTGTATTTTTTTCCCCACATTGTTCTGTTTGAAATACATTAGGTCATCTCAATAGAAAATTACACTTAAAGAATAATAAGTAAAGACTGAAAATTGCGTTTACTTAATCAACTCAATAAGACTATACATAAGAATACATTTTATAAACTAATAAATGTATGCAAACCTCTGCATCACTGATATCTTCAGTCTCCAGGTCAATGTCAAAGACTCCAGCCATTCTGAAACAATACAATACAAATTATACACATTATTCAGTATCATATTCAATTCAGAATTTCTGCTTTGTGTGTACAAGTACAGCTAATTAAATTACTGGTTAAGTTAAGACTATGAGTGAACTAATGAACTAATGGGTGTATTGTAGAAATTTTTCAAAGAAAAATGATTCATACCCAGTTTGGGCAGTCCACACCCAGAGCCATTATTGGACACACAAAATAACTCATGTGTGACATTACAGGGAGTACCATCAACACAACAGAATGTAAAACTATTTAGAACTCAAGTGACATGTCCTCCCTCAAATAACCAGACCTCTAACAACAAGTGTTTCACTCTCAATACACAGACACAGATCCTTTGGCTGACACCTCATACACAAAGTATTTGTCCCTTTTGTTCGTTTTAACATTACAATTTATCTAAACATTTACCCAAGTTTGGGTATCAAGGTTAGCATGCTGTCTCAGGTAGCAGGAAAATTAACACATTTTACCTAATCAATAAAAGTACAGGCAATGAATGGACATGCTACGTTAGCACACAAGTTTGCCTTTATATATAGTTAAACTCCTTATGCTGACACGATTCTTAATGCCTAAAACACCATGACACAAAATGATGTTAGCTTTAGCACGAAGCTAACGCCACTGCGGGTTGACACACAGCTGATTTGACAGGAAACGTGCTACAATGCTAATGCTAACAACAACATGCTCCACCTGCGAACGAAGTCAAGTTGCTCCTTTAGCCAGCGTCAGGTCGAGAAATGAAGAGGGTTTTTTTCATACACACGTGATGGGAGGTGTCATCGCTCTGGTTAAGATAATAATCCAGTTATTAAAAGGGAAATGTGCCCTCCTCATGCTATCTGTGTGCAGCAGAAGCGTGCACCAGGCTGGGTTTGGGCTTTTGTTGTGGCTCAATGAGAGGAGCGCTTTAAAGCCACACGTGATCATCCGCAGTCCTGGTTCGACCCTTGACACCTCCTCCATTGAGTTTATCTTTGTTTTGCAGATATATTGTTTCTATCAGGGCTCTTTTGGGGAAAACTAGACTGCTACACATTAGTTTTGCTTTATCTTAGATCCTACTACATTTAGCTTAGACTGTAGAAAGCACAGGCAATATGTTGTTACGGCCCAAAAACTGGACTGGATGTGACTCAATAGCCTATTAAGTGTAAAAAAAAAAATAAAATAAAAAAAAATATATATATATATATATATATATGTGTGTGTGTGTGTGTGTGTATATATAATTATATATTATTATATATCATTTATTAAACCCATTATTTCACTACAAATTATTTAGTAGTTCAATCTTGGGATTTAATTTATTCTTACATTTTTATTTTATTTATTTTTTCATTTGTTTGTTTGACCAGGAGCCAATAGAAAATGCAGTGAATGATCTTTATTAGTTGTCAGTCTGAATTGAACTAAATCTCCAGATCTTCAGCCATATATTGGTCTGGCCCTAGCTAGAATGCATTAAGTATAAGCCTACTGTGCATATTTAGAAAACATATCATGACTTCAGATCATGAGCTTAAGTATGAGAGAATCAGTGTCAAAGTGTTTGTTCAAAGCAGGTTTATAATAATAGCCAAGAGGTAGAAAGCTGATGTGGCATTACAGCCTGTAGTCAACTGAGAGGTCGCCATGCTCTGGACCTGCTTCATTTGTTGACAAAACAAAAAGAGCTGAAAAGCCCTGTACAAATAATTGTCTACATTTCCCATGTTATTTTAGCAAGCTGCAAAAACCTTTTCTAGCTTGGATAACTCTGATGATTTACACCATCAAGCAAATAATAACTGATTAAAAAATACTAGCAGGTGACAGACAGGTTGAAAATATATAGATAAATTATTTAGATGAAATTATTTAGATAAAATGTCAAAATTTTGATTAGCCTAGATGAATGACAAGAACATGGCCAAACATAGGCGTGGTACAGTTATAGGCTGATAACAGTTGGGACCTTTTCTAAATCACGGATAGCCCTTGCCACCTTCAGTAGTAATACCGATAATAATAATACTGAGGCTTGGTTCATGGTCTATTTGATATTTTGTTGAAAAGAGCATTAAGCTATTTAAAGAGTATCATGTCTGGTTTCACAGTTGATTTACTTCTAATATGTGTAGGTGGTGAAAGAGGAAAGAAGTCTCAAAAAGAGGTAACAGGTAACGATGTTGAGTTTTCACACAGAAGAAGTGAAATTTATTTTAGTGCGTGAGGTAGTGTGTTTCATTTCAACCAAAACCAAAGCTCTTCTGTGGTTTACCAACTCTAACAATGGTTCTTTTTGGTGAGTTGCTGTTTTTAATCTGGAAGTAATTATAATGTAAAATAGTGTAAAATTTTAAACAATATATTTTGATATGTATAAATCACAATCTAAGCTAGCCATGCTATATTTGGTTCTTTTTTTTTTCTTTTACTGTTGTTTAAGTATTTGAATTAAGTATTTGGAACCATTACCAAGTCATTTCTCCAGTCATGTCCAAATGCAAATGCATATCCCAAATTTGAGAAATCTGTGTAATTTATAACTTTAATTTTTCATTATTTTTTCAGGCTTAATTACCGCTATAGCACTTGTCCATATACAGCAGGTACAGACAATAGAGGTTCAGCATGTACATCTTGGAGGCACAGTCTCTTTGGTCTGTAATCTGACATCTTTTTACAACGTGGCCTGGTTCAAAGAAAACCCGTACAGACCCCCAACTTTAGTGGTCTTCATCAACCTCAGAAAAGGAGACATGGTTTATGGTTAATGTTTCACTATTTCACTTTACACTTTCTATCAATAGGGTTGAGCATATTATGGATATGAATTTGACTAATTATTGCAATATTGTGATTATTATTTTTTTAATTCTAGAAAATAAATGAATAAATAAATAAATTGTGTAGGGCAAACATTACTTTTATATTGCAAACTATTAAGACTAAAATTGTGTTTCATAAATAATTTTGGCTGCACTGTGGCAACAAATAATTATTAGCTCTTTTCTTCTGCTACAATTATACATTTTAGCCCCATTTTCAACATTTTTGAAAATGTTGTTATTACTATTTTGCAAATATTGTTATTCCTGATGATACCTAATAACTATGTTCGTCAACATCTTTTTTGGTGAAATATAACTGTGTGGAATGAATTATGTTCTTGCTTTTTTAGGTTACCAGGCTGAGCCCCGTTTTACAGCGGAGTTTGTGCACCGCACTCTTACCATCACTGATATCACTGAGAATGACCTGGGCTTGTATTTCTGTGCGGTCTGTTTGAACACAGAGTTGCTGATAGGATCGGGAATCATAATTCAAGGTATGGTCATGAATTCAATTGGCAAATAGTTTAGGTTTACGATAGCCTCAGAAAGTGGTGCCATTATTCAACACCAAACACATGATGTCAGGAAAGGACTTTAAGACATGAGCTTAATGTTACAGATTTGTGCAGCCTATTACATAACAAATAATATGGTTCAATGTTTGTGACTTTCTTTCAAAAACAGTAAATCTGCTATAGAGTTATATAGGCCCCTGCTGAACATCTGGGATTATTAAAAAGTAAATAAATAAATATGAATGTGATATAGATGAAAAAAAATAAAAAGAAAAATGTTTGTCTGGATTCCTCTATTCATATTAGACAAAGGTTTTACTAAACGTACAAATAATTTATTATTTTATGAGGAGAAATTATATTAAAATTTTGATACATGCTAAGATATTTGATTTGATTGCTATATATGTATTTATTTAAGAATGCAACTGGTAGTACAACTTTGCCTAACTGCTCAAAATCTAATTGTGTAGTTGTTGAATAATCCCTGGACTCTTCACAGTACATTCAAAACATGACAAGATCTCTCTAATAAATTGTATGATTACCATATTTCATGCAGGTCCTTTCCACTTTGGCTTCTATCACTGGTACTGCTCAGCTGTGGGTGGTGGATTGCTGTTTATGGTGGTTTCTGTTTGTGTGGTTCACTGCAAAACCAAAGATCACAGAAAAAATCCGCTCATTGAAGAACAAAAGGATCAAAACAACAGTGACATATATGCAGTTCCTCACCAGCAGACCCAGGCAATTCTACATGTCCACATTTAAGAGAATATTGTGTAAAATCTTGATATCGCAAAACTCTGACAAAGTCTTTTTGCTTGTGTGTACTCCTTTGTAAACTATTATATGTTTTGAAATACCACTGGATTATTTTAATTTCAACATGTTTTTTTCAACATGCTTTTTTAGTTGTGTGTATATGCTGATTGTTGTTATAATATGCTATCACCTGTGAAGTGCTTGAAACAATGTCTCAGTCAACATGTGTCTTAGAAACGGGGTATTAGTCTATGCTCAAAATTAAATGGAAACAGATTTCTGAAAACCTGACGAGTTTTCTTTTTTTTTTTATAATTATACACATTAGACTGTGCCTTGAAAGAACTGCATGTAGCCTGCACTCTTATTGTTTTAAAAAGACACTACAATCACAACAGAACCTCAGAGTTGCCAGTGCCCACAGTACACATATGTATACTACTAGACTAGACTACACATACTACTATGCATCCTAGACTACACATACTATTGTGTAGTCTGTAGTTCATTGTGCGGTCTATAGTTGCCCTTGTACCTGAGGACACAGACAGAATTAGAAATGTTCAAATGGAATTCTTTTAACCTGTTGATAGATCCTTATCAGCCTGTATTTAGAGTGCAATACGTCTTCAGCAGCAAACGCACAAAAAAAACTATCGCCCGAACAGGGACTTGAACCCTGGACCCTCAGATTAAAAGTCTGATGCTCTACCGACTGAGCTATCCGGGCTCTATTTCGCATCAGCATGACGTAAGTTAATATTCTGTGCTAAACCAGGTCGCGTGAGTTACCCTTTTAAGCGGGATATGTATACATTCCGCACTCTTCTTTCCAATTTATGTCTCTCTTTTTAATTTTAATCTTCATGTTTAATTTATGTTTTGATTAGTTTTTATTATGATTTTAATATATTTCTTATTCTGTAAAGCACTTTGAATTACTTTGTGTACGAATTGTGCTATACAAATAAACTTGCCTTGCCTTGCCTACACACGATACACAGAAAATCGTTTTCTATCCACAACATTTGCACAAGCGAAAGTGAGTATCTATGCTGGCACAAACCTCACGTGTTAAATTTGTAAGCGCGAAGCCAAATTGTAGTAAATTATTTAGTTTAATTAGAAAAAACATGTGCGTAAAGTTAGCAAACATAGTCAAATTAATATTATTAGCGGGGTAGCTTGCTTAAGTAGCGAGTTCGCGACTGATCAAATGTTTATAACACGTCACGCGTTGATTACAAGGTTGTTGTAAAATAAATGTGTTTCTATCGCTTGTTACTCAACAAATGATCTACATAAGTCCGCAAATAACAAAAATGTTTATACGACCTGAAGTTCTGGGAAAGTAATGTTTAGAAAGCTAACCTCGTGTTTAAAAAGTAGCGTCGTGATAAATCCAAACCGTGGTTCAAAGTCACGTGCTATCGAATGGCGCGTTTTTGCGGTAAATAAAATATAAACGACTCAGTGTGCGCCTTTGATGTGTAATAAAATGTAGAAATGCCAATGTCGAACTTAAAATTGTGGGGAAAATGAAAAGTTATCCAGGCCCCAGCGAGATTTGAACTCGCGACCCCTGGTTTACAAGACCAGTGCTCTAACCCCTGAGCTATGGAGCCTTGGACGACGGAACTGACGTCATATTGGCCTAAATAGATATTTCCAGAGATGGTTTCAGCATTTTGAGAAATGTTTGTTATTGTTGTGTGTCTAGATGTGATTTATAACGTCTGATTTAATAGTAAAAACATATATTATGCAAGTACAGATCAATTAAATTCTACCAGCTATGACTAAATTAAATATTGGCTTTCGAATTTCCAATCAACTTTATTATTCTAACCTATTCAAACATTTAAATTTTGTATAACTGTTTCTGTCCAGTCACACACCATGACCACAGGTTAAAAAAATCGCCTCTGTTGGTCGTGACATTACTCAATATTATCCTCAAGATGGCAGTGATGCGCTACTTTTTTTCAAATAATTGCCCCAAACTACAGTGACTGACTTATACGTTAAAATGTTAAGATCTCTATTTTGTATTGTGATGATTTATTTAACGCAATAACAGTAACGATTATCTACGTTTCTGTTCTCTATGTAGATGTGCAACATCTGACAAATAATTTCCTCTCTGGGAGTAATAGTTTCTGTGTCATAGGCTACTACATAAATAGGCCTAGTGTTTGATGAAAGAAATGTCTACAAATGCACTCTGTCCATTAATTTTCTATAGCTTAACGCATGAAATTCAGAAATATAGGCCTAAAATTCTTCCAATCAGATATCCAATTAATTAATAAGTAGGCTTAATTAATGTTTTGTGCAAATGAAATGAGGGTTGGGGTGCTGAACGTCCCATTGGCTGTGGGTTGTGTGAGGCCGTGGGAGACTGTGGGGGCGTGGAGTGGTGCCTAAACCCTGGGGCTGTTGTCCTCCCAATTCCCTCTGTTCATTAGACTAGGGTTTCTCACGACAAGACGAAGATGGAGGCCGCGGGATAGCGTTTGGATACCGATGAGACGCTTCAATTATGGATGAATTACCAGTTTAGCGATCGGTGTTAACTTTTAAACGTGTTGTCTCACTGAAGTTTTGTTAAACATAGGTAGGATTTTGCTACCACCTGCAAATTAAACGGAATGGAGCAGCCAAAAGGGTGAAGTGGATTTACTGAAAGACTTGGGACGGTCCTGAATTCTGTTCCAAGTGAAACAGAAGATCATTTCAGCAGGTGAGACTGTAACAAGTTGTGTGCATGCAGAAATGTCATCTTAAATTTTGTCATGGCTAAGTAAATAAGAAACGACAAACTAGTTTCTAAAGCTATTAACTTAACTTTTACTTCAGTGCAATTTTGGATACCCGGTGTAATATGATGAAACCACACAATAACACAGTATTATGGGTTAAATAGACTCAGAACATGACTTACAGCTCTGCACTATCCCATAGTAGTGTGATGTTTAGAAATCACCACGGACCAGTTGAACCAGTTTTTGATTCAACATCGCAGAGGCTGGCAGCGCGCTGTTGGAATCTACGAGTTTTAAGATTTCGCTACGCCCAGAGTACGGGAGCTTTACGGACAATAGGTGTCAAGATCCTCACTTTCTCTGAGCGGTTTATTACCTAGTGTGAAGGTTTCGACTTAAATTTGAAGTGAGAACTGGTAATTGATCACACATCGAGGCGAGATTTCTTCTACCCAAACGAGAATCACACAAAGCCCCGTGCGTAAAGGCCCCCGCGCTGAACATCTACGAGACCGCTTTGGTTTGGCTCAAGCTAAAGCAGAAGACCGGTGTCCAGTGTACCGAGCCCTCGCTTCGCCTGACGGACGTCCCAGCTCCTTGTTACGGCGTTACAACTGCATACAGCCCAGGGAGGACCTTGATTTCCCCGCTTTGCGATGCAGTCTGCTCGGATCTTTGCACAACAATGTATCGGCGTCTTGTCCCGGCGTTAGCTCAGCCGCTGCTTCATGTAAGACTGAAATGGCTTTGTCTTGTCTCATATTTTGCTTTTAATTATTTAGGTATGACTTGTAAATATGTGCAGGTTTAGTGCTAGATCGCATATTATTTACTGCATGACAAAAAGACAAGTGGAAACGCTCGGTGTCTGGCTGGCCTCTGGATTAGCAGCAGACGGACCCATTTATTTTGGCTAAGAACCCCCTCACTCATCTCGGTGATGGCTAGCACTACTTGGCAGCGGAATACAGCTCTCTTTGTCGTCTAAAACCTCTTGATTTCTCCTCAAGGGCCAGCAGTAGCAGCATGCTCATGGGCTCCGCGGTGGTGGTGTGGGAATGGCTGAACGAGCACGGACGTTGGCGGCCCTACAGCCCCGCAGTGTCCCACCAAATCGAGGCGGCCATAAGGAGCAGCGACCCCCGCGGAGGAAGCGTGGTCCTGGGCCAAGTGGACAGTCGCCTGGCGCCCTACATCATAGATCTCCAGTCCATGCACCAGTTCAGGCAGGACACAGGTAAGAAAGATGATAACCTAAAGATTCCCTTTTGAATGACCAATTATACTCCAGGAAGAAGTTTCCCATAATTGCGTTTTTTCTCCATGTTCCAAGATGCTGTGTTCAAGAAACAGTGATGTTTGGGAAATGTTCAGGCATATTTTGCAATGCATATGGTCGTCTGCACTGGTAGTGGTTTATACTGTATACCTTGGGTGGTAACAAGTAGTAGGCAGACTAACTATAAAAATGGTAATTGAACCTAAAACTGTTTAACTCGGGCCGAAACTACAACAGAATTTGATTTCTAGGTCTACTCATATTACTCACCAAAACAACCCATACGACACGGGCTGAACCCATAGTTAAGAACCTTGATGTTATTCAGTATAGTGCATTTTATTTGCATAGTGAGTGGGAGTTTGTATGTTTTGGCTCACCATGGAGCTGTGTACAACTGTTTTGAATTTGGCTCAAGAATGGGTGGAGTGGATGAGATTGTAAACAGATTTTACAAGGAGGAGCTCTTATGACAGGGCAGCCCAATGCAGAAAGTTGTAAGGGGTGCATAAGTTCAGTGTTGTGATGCTTGTAAAGTTGTAATTTCTTGTCAAGAACTATAAAACTGCTAAATAATCTCTATAAATTCTATTATAATCCAATTATTTAAGTTAACTCATGTATCTGTGCTTGCTTTATAGAGTACTGTTTGAGCACCTAGATGGTCTTTTTTCAGGAGTTTTCATGCCAAACTTTGTAGTATTATAGTAAAACCGTTTGGTCTGTAAATATTCTCTATCAGGGTGACTTCAACTGGCATCACTTTAGCTTCATCTACGTTAAATAGAGTCTCACATTAATGCGGCAAATCAAGTGATCAAAAATTATGATTGATAGTTGAATCAACAAGGCAAATAAATGTTAGTTGTAACCCTATATGAGTACTGTTTTGCACGTACTTGTGTGTGTATTTTAGACTTTGTTTGTTGTGTGAATGTGAGGTAGACTGTGATGGTCTGCAGCAGCTGTGAATGAGTGAGGAGCATTCTTCAGCTCTTAGCCACAATGCTGAAAACACACACCAGCTGCACTGTCCCCACAAAGAGACTGGGGTAGAGACAGACGCTGAGGCAGTGGCAAACAGGGCAGGGGCAGAGACCAGGGGCAGATATGGCAGGAGTTTAGGAGAATAATTCATGTCCTAATGAGAAATGTTCACTCCACTTCACTCTTCTCTCTTTTCTCTTGTCTATCTTTTTCCTTCTCTCTTTCTGCTCCTTCTGTCTGTCTCTAAACTGCTGTCCCATATCTCTATACCTCCTTCACTTCTGCATCCTCTCTCTCTGTTTCTAACTCTCTTTCCTCTCGCTTCTGTGATACCTTTGTATCACATCCTTCTCTCTTTTGCCCTCTTCCCCTCCCTTTTTATCTCTCAATCTCTCCATTATAATCTCTTCATCATTTCACCTTTCCGTGAGTGTCTTTCTCTCTGCCTCTCTCATTCTGTCTTGTTCCTTCAATTTCTCTGTTAACCCCCCATCCATCTCCCCTTCCTCTCATTCTCTCCATTCCCTCTCTCTCCTTCCTCTTCTTTTCAGTGTTTAGTTTTGACAATAGACATGATTCTTTTGGGCTTTTCATTTTTAGTTCTGACATTCTCTAGCATTGATAGGACACAAGAGTTAGTCTTTTCGCAGTTTCTAGTCCACACTTTTTACATTGTAGGTTTATCAAAGTATTAGCTGTGTTCATCTCACTAGAGAGTATGTGTCTGTTGCATTTGAGCGATTACAGCAAGTTAGTTCTGCCATAGCCAAAATGTAACTGCTGACTGAAAATGTGTGATAGGACTGCACAATTTTGATAACAAATCAAAAACCGGTTTTGATTAGGTTTGAAATCTGTGTTTAAAAAGTATGATTCTGTTCAGAATGTTCATTGCAACTCCAAAAGCAAAGACGATGATACTGAACTGAGAAGCTAATAGAAGAAAATTCATAGCTTTTTATGTAAAATGTGTAGCACTATATAATACAGTGTTTTATAGGATACTTGTTCTTTTTCATATGAATAATCTTGAAACAAGTTAATTGATAAATAGCAGCTACTCAATTATCAAGATAATTGTCAACTAATTTAGTAATTTAATTAGCACTCGATTAACATAATAATAGTTTTGTGCTACTTTGCACCCACTTCTGTTTTGTTTTTGTTAGTTAACAAGTGTTTTTTCCTCTTTTGCTATAGATACTTTTTAGATAAGAAAGAGGAAATGTTGGCCTCCAAGAATCATTGCAATAGAATCAAAATTAAAACTTAGCAAAAACACCAATTACTCAGTGAAACAACAGGGTAAAGCTATAAGACTACAACATTTTAGCAGTGACTGTGTGGTTATGTACAATGCAGCATTGACAAGAATAAATCGTGAGTGTATTTAAAGTGACTTTAGTGTATTATAATATCCCTGTAGTATGGTTATGCATTTAACCAAATGTATCATGATTTCAATTATTACTATGTTCAATTGCAAAAAATAATAAGAATAAAAACGCAAATAATTATCTTTTGCTCAGAATGGTAGGTGTAAAAGGGAAAAAAAAAAAAGTACTGTAACAAAAACTGTATATGTACTGTGCCAGTGTATCAGTAAGTAGATGTACTGTGCCAGTGTATCAGTAAGTAGATGTACTGTGTCAGTGTACACTATATTATGTTCCTGTGTTCCTAAAGAGTGTGCTTTCAAACTACACTGTCACAAAACTTTCTTTACAGGATAATTTTGACATTTTAGAAGAATCATCATTTTTGTCATAAACGAACATCACTACCATCACAGTAGTTCGGACCAATTCAAACATGTTTTGAAGTGCATGTGATTCTTGTATTAGTTTAACATTTCATATTTCAGTCTTTTCTTGCTTTAAAAAAAAAAAAAAGTTTGCAATACTTTTCCAAATCTCCTCCCTAAAATGCTCCAGCTTTTACCTTTTTATCACTAGACAAATATATTCTAATGTTGTGTTTACTCTGCTACATGAATGACAGTGATAACAGCAGATAAGAGCAGTAGAGTAGCAGTTTAGAAAAGGGATTTAGCTGTGACTTCCTCAGACTTGGTAACGGATGTGTTTAGCACATGTTTTTCATACTCCAGTAACAGCCACTGAGACAAGCTGCATCATATGACACGTGAAAATAGAGCAGGGATTTTCATCTCTAAAAGACACTGTGATAGTTCCATGAAAAATTAAGAAATTAAAGTGAAATATGAATTAACAGTGTAATCATGAATAGCCTCATTCATTAAACTCTGATGTTCTTTTACAACTTTAAGGATGCAAAGTACCATAATATGTTACTGTGAGAACTGTGCCTCTATACACTTTATCTTCCTGTATATATATTTGATGAGGTTGGCTTTATCCTGTCATTGTGGCAGATTTTTGTGCTCTTTACATTGGAGTGGCTGAACTAAAATATGTCAGTGGTTTTAGCTTTAGCAGCAGCAGCATTTCTAATGAACCTCAAACATTTCACACTGCACTTCAAACTCTGTCTGATTGAGTCGCATGTGAACCAGGCTTGCCACATGTACTTTCACATAAAAAGACTTCCTTAAACGGAAATTTCATCTAAAATTATTTATGTAAGTAAACTGAAAGTAATATAAATGTATTCAGTATAGGTTTTAGTACAGCCCTTGGTTTCCTATAAAGCTCAAACCTTTACATTAAAGCAACACACCATGTAAAATGTTGGAGGTGGTACATCACCTGCATGATTCCAGGGAAATAGAGTCATATTGTGAAATAATACAACAATAGGAACAACATTTCCATGGAGACTGAAGTTGAAGCCCTAGTCCAGGCTAAGTCAGGTTTGTGGAGTCCAAAATGATACAATACAATATTGTGTTATATTTTGGGCAAATCTTTACCAACTGTTTGCATGATTTAATGTCATTATCTGCTATTAGTGTTTGGTGCAGTTGTTTCACTTTTTGACTTTCATTGTGGAGTGTTAATTGCTACATCAACATGTAAAACAATAATTGAAAAATTATATTATGCTTCCATTCTTGTTAAATTAAGAGTTTTTTTATTAAAGCTGTCACATTAACTAGGGATGCCACAATAACCAAAATATTGTGATATCATCAAAAGTCTCACAATAATATCGTGCGCTGTCACAATATATTGAATTACAAGTTCCTTTGCTTAAATGCATGGTTTTATAGTAGCAACAGCTTATGAACATTGGGAACTACATATCCCATGATTCATTTCAGTGCAGACAACATGAAGAAATATGTTTTTTACTTGAATTCTTGGGATTATGACGGTAATAATTCACACCAAAATCTTGTAAAGGTATTTAAAAAGCAAAAAAGTGTCCCATCTACAATTACTTTAGCCTCTTCAAAATATCACAGTAAATATCGTACCATGAGATGCATATCATGATAATATCGTACCGTGAGATTTGGATATCGTTACATCCCTAATATTAACCTAAATCAAATATTGTTCAAAACATTCAAAAGGATCAGGACTAAACCACAAACTGCTGTTTCTGCTGTCCAAAGGACATTTGGACATTAGAGAACTGCTTTACTAACTAGGGACTAGAGCTGCAAGATTAATCGAAATCGAATCACGGCTTTAATGAACGCAATCAGCAAATTGCAAAGGCTGCAGTTTCTGAAGAACCATAATTTCCTTCACAAACCACAAAATACCCTGTCTTATTCTGCATAAAAAATGGTCACCTTGCAATTTAGATCCGTCCAAACATGTTCTGAAAGGTGATTCTTATTTTAGTTTGTCAGCTCATGTGTTAGTCTTTTTCTTCATTTTCTTGGAAACTTTTAAAATGGGAACAACATCTTTTAATTAAAGCATACATTTTAAATCTAATCACTATCGCAGTTAGATATTTTTCCTAAATCGCTCAGCGCTAATAGGGACTAAAACAGGGCATGAAGCTGACTGGCTGACTTTTAGAGTCTCCAAGTATCTAAGCACAGACTATAACTATAAATTTGTAGCATGGTTCTTCATCCCTGCTCCATCACATGTGTTTTATATGACCATTTAAAACCCCAGGCTCGTCATTTAAAACCTAAGCAGGGCGTTGTTCCAAGACGGTTAGCATCTTTTCTCCTCCTCCAGCCGCCTGTAGCTCGTCCTGCCCCAGCTGGTCCCACCGACAGAGACGCATTCCCAGACCCCCACAATGCTTTGGGGCACGGGGGTCATGGTGGGAGGGAGAAAGAGGGAGGAGGGTGAATTCCCCCGAGACACAGCCCAAAAGGGGGGATTGTGCTGACCAAGAGGGAGTCCTACCATGCACATACAGGATCAGTGGGATAAGTCAGCTGTTTTTATAATGAGAAAATCACATAGACTCATGTTCAGACTTGTATTTGTATGTGGTTAGTGCCCCGGCTCCCTTCAGGCGAGACTTCTGTTCGGCATCATCTTGTTGACAACTTTCTCATATAAATTAACTTGTCACATACTAACATAATGCAGTGTTCTCATCATTTATTATTACATGCACTGCTTCTTCAAAATCTTACAAAGCTTGTTGGAAATTGAACAGAACAGAACAGAAATGCTAATCAAATGTGTCTCAAAATTGCACTTTCTGTGGTAGCAGATCACAATTCATGTATACAAAACCTGCAAGCCATGTTTTGTCCTCTAGAGACATGAACTGCATGTGATTTTTTTAAGAGAGTGGTTTTGTAAGGATAGACGTGCTTCTCTACATTTTTATTGCTCCTTAATGTCTTTATAATTTGCATGGTTATAGCTCCATTATGTAACTTTCTAGCCAAAAAATAGACTACAATAATAGCATATTTGTCCATGATAGATGCATTTATTGCACTGAAATATTTATTGCACTGAAATACATACAATGCATTTGTGTTTATGCTGAGGGAGCTTGCATCTCCACAAACCCGACTCTTTATTTGCCTAATATTACACAGTATGGCATGAAACAATCTATCTCCATGGAGACTGTTTAGAAGTATAATTTTAACTTTATATTTCCATGGAATCATGCTTGTGACATGCCACCTCCAGAAAGTTACACACTGTTGCTTTTATATAATTTAGAATTGGTTAAATAAGTTATGACGAAGGGTGAACTTTGTTACATACCCTCTAAAACAGAACTAATCCAGGATGAGATCTGTACTTTTTCTATAAAACTAAATTTGGACCTTCAAGAGGAACTGTCTTTACAGTAGTTGTCCCCCAAACCCTGCCCTATTATGTATCTAATTGTATTGATTAAGTGAGTATTTGACAATATACATTTATTAGTTCTCCACCTTGTCACCAAAATTAGTGTGAACCAAACTTGTTGAGACTTGTCCACATCTGCTTGTCCCTTCAGGGGTGACTCGTTTGTGCTACTTCCTGTTGCCTATCTGATCCATGTCACTCCTATCATTCCTCCATCAGCCTTTTCTCCCTTTTACACTCTCTGAAGGCGAAAATTGACTCTGAACTCAAAACTCCAGGGACAGGACGCTTTCAAGGTGATGCCAAGTGGAGACAAAAGCAGAGAAAACGCAAAGGGGAGCTAGTGGTAGGATAAAGTTAGACAGGACAGAGGTGGGAACAACAGAAATATAGATAAAAAGGTTAAAAGAGGAATGGAGAAGAGAGTCCCCTGAGGTCTCTGTAGATGGTAACATGCAAGCATCGGTACTTCCTCACTACAGGACTTTATAAGGACAGTCAGACAAATAATAATAATGATAAAATATGTAGTTGCTCTCACTAAGCTGGGTGATATGGCACAAAAAAATTACACAAAAATTATAATTTATTCTTTCCAAGTCCTAACTTTGCTCTACACATGGTTTTATTGGCAGAAGATTGGCTCACCCCTATGATGATCACGGACAATTTGAAATGATTGGATCTCGAATTGATTAAAACTTAATTAATTGCCTAAGAATGAGGTGTGGTATTGAGTGACTGATGGGCCCAGAAACCCACATATAAGGCAGCCGTGGCAGTTTGAAATTGTGTTGATAATTTGACATATTAAGATTAAATACAAAATTCGGATTAGATTTTTTTATTTTTTTGATAAGCAGGGTGCTGAACACTTCCTGTAGATTTGAGTTGATCATTTGAATAGATTTGTCTAAAGAGTTTGAAATAGGATAATCCAATTTATTTTAAGTGTATTTGAAACAAGGGTGGTCATTTATGATCATTTATGAGCAAATCATCCTCCAAGTGGTTCAGAGTAGAGATTGGAATGATGATAAATTTATATTAAAGAAAATAATATGAAATCTATTTTATTTAACTTTGCATTTGTTGACTTCTTTAATAAAAGTGTAAGCAAATAGAATAGTGATATGATATTAATAAATAAAAAATATAGCTAGGTAGCAAGTGTATTTTCTGTGACTACAGCTGTGCCTAAAGGATACTCCGTGTTTTATAGAGCCAAGGCAGTGTAGTGCGCGCGTCATACAACAGTGAAGGGGGAGACTAAGAGAGAGGAAAGAGGAAGCGAGAGAAAAGAAAAGAAAGGGAGAGAGAGGTGGAGGTCAGGACTTTGAGCTGTTGTTTGTGAAACTGTGCGACTCGAGTTACTGTCTCTGAGGCCCCCGAGGTTCACTTCAGTCAGCGCCGCTCCACCACACAAGACAAGACAAACCTACATGTAAAATCGCTTTTCTAGTGTAATAGTGTGCATTTTATGACAAATTATAATTTCATTTGTTAAAGGTGTAACATTTCAGATGTGCTGTCTGCCACCTACTTGTTTCTATAGAAATGTCATTTTGTGCCTACATGTTCCACAGTTTTACATTACTTTTGCAATTATTCTGTCAGGTGTTTTTATTGCTGAAAATCCCTTGAAAACATATTACCTTATGATTCAAACTCAACTTTATTGCCATAATACAATATCACATCATGTCCTTGGAGATACAAGTTTGCTGTCATACTATCGAATATTGTAGACAAAGCAGGAGCATTTAGGGAGACAAGCAGCTGACGTACGCCCTCTACCTGAAAAGTGACAGTGCAACTTTAAAATCAAAATTTAGATAAGAATCCAGCTGACCCCCACTAAGAAGTCTAAATATTTATGTATTGCTCCCAAAAAGGCTCTTGTTAGTCTAGGTTTTAAACATCCATTCATCTTTTTAACACTTACATTTTCAACAAATCTGGAGCTGTTGGAGATAAACTGAAGTGCTGACATCAACATGCCTTTTTGCTTCAGGCCCCAAAACCATACTTACTTTTATTAAATTCATTATTGCAAACTTGGAATACCCACAACACCACAACCTCAACAGGTGGAAATTACTTAACCTTAAAAGTATATAGTTATATAATTATAGGTTATATTTTTTGAGTGTCATTACAAGTTAACTTTGTAAAAATTGTACTTTCTGCAAATTTTTGTTGTAAAACTAATTTTAAAATCTTACCAAAATACCCAAGTGTTCAGGAATAACAGTTTGCAAAGTCAAAATTCTTGAAGTTAAACTTCTTTCTATAATTTTTTTTTCTTATTTAATAATTTTTTTTTTTTTTATTGAATATGTGCCAATAGTCCTAAAATGCACATTGGTGTTGCTTGAGTGTTGCTTGCATTTGACCATGACCCTCAAATATGTAGTGGTTTTCCACTTGTTTCTGTAAAAGTGAAAGAATGCGTGTTGTTTTGGCTCAGCTCCGGTAATGCCTCTCATGTGACGTGCCTCAGAGCGATTCAGGCGTTTCAGCATTTCAACAAGTGCAGCAAAACAAGGAAAATGTGCATCTGATTTATATTACACTGTTGATCTTAGAAAAGGGAGTTCAACATGGAGATGCTTAACTTTAACAGACACTGTTATAGACCGTTATAGTATCTTTTATTCTTTTTGTGGTTTAATACTTACACCACTTGGCTGATCAAGCTTTCTATTAAAGAATAATTCTTCTAAAATTACATAATTCTTTGAGCAGTTCATTACAATTTAGACAGCTGTATTTGTACTTATAATTTAATAGATTATTAGCCATGTAACTTTTAATTAGTATAACTTTTTCAGTAGTCACTGGTTTTGTCCTTACTTCACTACTTTCTGTACGTTTGAAAACATAGAGAGAGTCAAGTCAAAATGAATGGCCACTCACCCTAACTAAAGCACAGATTAATAGTCTAATTAAGGTGTATCTTTTCTGTTGGAGGGTCTGCTACCTGCTACCGTATTGCTCTACCAAAAATGTACCACATGGCATCAAACTAACCTTGCATTTATTAAATTTCAGGTATTTTATTGCTAAAAACCTTGAAAAACATTCACTCTTACATTCTTACTGTGAGCAGGGTTGCCTCTCCACAGAACTGACCTGTAGCTGGTAGCGTCACCTGCTTGTAGAATGAAAGGTGTGAATGCATACTGACCCTCCACTGTAAAATGTATAGTGCATCTTTAATATGGAAGAACTACGGCAGAGGAATAGTATAGAATAGATAGTAGACACCATAGCCTAAAACCTAGAACTAAGCTACAAAATAAACCTGCACAAAGTAAAAGTTTCGGTTATGTCTTAGCAAGAACAGTGAATAGTCATTGGATTTAGTCTTTGTTTAATTGTATTAGCTGTATTTGACTAATGACATTAATTGATGACTTGGGATTAGGGGGCAGTGGCTAAGATAAGGAAGAAAGGTTGAAAGACCCAAACCAAATCCACCAGGTGCCCATTCCACGAGTGAGCAGCTGATAATGAGAAGAAAGAGTTTTTTTGTGTGGACTTGGGTTGTTCTGACCTCAAATAACCCATATCTGGTGCACTGATAAAATGTGACTTTTTCATCTTAGTCATGGAAAGACCAGAAATATGGATGGAGGTAACTAAAATGTTTTGGCAATATCTTTTCAACAATAAACAGGAGTTTGAAATATATGTTAAAATAGTGTATTTGTATGCTTTTTCTGAATCTTTAACTTTGCCGGGTTGCACAATTTCCATTATTGTTTAAAATAGACAAACACAGAAAAATCATGGGACAACGAAGCGCTGGATATGCATTTTGTAAAGTATATTTTTTTTGTTCTTGTGTCCCTCGGCAAGACATTTTCTGCCATAGCCGAAAAGGGAGGGCATAAAGAAATGTTTACCAAGATAACAGTAATAGTTGTAGAAGTCTATTGTCTTGCCTATAATAGATATTCATTCTTAATTTAATACTTATAAAAATATTGTTCCCATTGCCAACTGAAGCAGTAGATATAAAAGAGGTACTTCCTGGTCCCACGTGTTTTGTTTTCATGCACACTTAAAGATTTCATGAGGTTTTTAGATGTGCATTGGGCATGACCGCTACTGAACATGTCCTAGCCTGCTGAATATGGATGACTATTATGGCCATCTTAAGTGTTTTTATTTCTCTCACATAAAAAGTTAAGTGATAGGATACATTTGAAGTCACAATTAGCAAATCACGACCTGCCTGACAAAACAAAAGCTTTACTACTATAATTGCTGTGATATACAAAAACATAATTCAGTTCATTCAGTGTTTATTTATGTTGAAGTTTAATATAAAAAACAAATAGAAAAAAGCTGTAATATGTATTTTTGAAACATTCAGTCTCTCTGTAATAGCTTGTGAAAGAGCTAACTAGCATTACTCATTCAAGTTATTGGGTGTGAGGCTTTACTGAAGCCACAGCTGTCTTGGGTCAGAGTGGTTGGAGCTGGACTCGAACCACGTACCAACTAGCTCTCACACCAATAAATGTTGGTCACTCTGAAGGACAGCAAAGGATTATGGTCTATGAAGTTCCCTCAACTTGTATGTGTCAACAACAATGATTTAAGAGCAAGTCAATATATTGCATAGGTTCATTATTTTATGGACATTTAATACTGCTAAATTATTATCAATATTATTCTAAATTTGTCCTGTTATGGTCCTGATTTGAACCTAATAAAGTCCTGATCTAGACTTGGTTTGGTCCTGTTTTAGTCCTGGTGTAGTCCAGGTTTAATTTGAATGCTAGGAATGCATTAGGAAAGTGAGGGATAAGTTTCTGCAAAATGTAGTGTAGCTCAGATTGTATTTTTATTTTATTTTTTAAGACAAGTTGACATTATCACTCAAATAAAGACAATTAAATAAGGTCTTTTTGGATAAGGACATGTAGCTGCACTAATCTGAGCCGAAGCCTGTGGGAAATAGGTTGTGTGTGAATTAAAGGGTCAGTGATAGTCCAGGGAACAATAAGCACCAGATGGCCAGTCGCTCCACCTGCCTCCAGCGCCTTTGTTTGCCACCAAATGCAGCGGTTCTGACTTATGCCTTTTAAGTCCACACAGTTTCATAAAGAAGAATAAAACTACTCTGAATATCCATGGTGTAATCAGAAAGTAAAATTGGCATAAGATTGACAAGAGACTTTTGGTAGCCCTCCTTACATCCAGCTGTAGTAGTAGCAAGCAGGGATCCAACGATATTTAATAATATCAAATAATATTGAATCGTTCAATATTATGCATTCATATGTACACATTCATACACATTCGCTCAATATGCTCGTGTCCCTCCACGCGTTGCAGAAACTAAAAAGCTCCATAGAGGCTTACTGCTGGGTTGGGTTATCTTTCTCACTTATCATTTTACGCTGACCCAGGAATGACAAAAATATGAACTTTTAAATGCTCTAAATCCGCTTTTAGCTTTACACGTTATTAATCAAATGCACTCATAATTCACACGTGAATCTTTTTTCAGACACTATCTCATGAGTTTGACATTTGTAAGTAATATAACTGTTTGAGTGTGAGAAGATGGGAGAGCACTGTATCTGTTCAGAGTAGGGGAGGGTGAGGAGGAGCTACTGTCTGCGGCTGCTGGAGATGAGGAAGAGTGGTGCAGATACACATTATAAAAATGAAAAGTCTGATGGAGTGGATTTCTCCTAGCAGTCTAGCATAAGAGCATTACAAATACATTTCTTCTTAGAAAACAATTGTTACTTATTATAAATTCAGAGCTGTAAATTAATGAACCAAATGAACTTAAGCACATCACATATAAACTCCTTTACAGTAGTTGTACTACTTGTCATTTTTTTATGTTTTTGATGAGGAAACAACATTGTAACATAGATCAGAAAATAGCATAATATAGGCCCTATATAGGCACTATGATTGCAAAGTAAAATTTGACATTGTGACAATGCCTGAGACTTCTTATAGTATTCATACATGCAATAATAATAGTAGCAATAGTCCAAACAGTTTCATTAAGAATATCCAGGTTATGTTTGAGTCTCTGTCTATTTACAGTTTAGATTATGACAGCCCCTAGTATGCATACTTCTGGTAGTAGTCATAACTTGCTGTGGTCATGTAGTTGTTGA
Organism: Boleophthalmus pectinirostris; assembly: GCF_026225935.1. NCBI lineage: Eukaryota > Metazoa > Chordata > Actinopteri > Gobiiformes > Gobiidae > Boleophthalmus > Boleophthalmus pectinirostris. The sequence continues at coordinate 14,237,072 of NW_026571190.1, read as the reverse complement.
TGTAATAATAGTAGTTGAAGGGAAGTAGTTGTTGTATGTGGCTATGCACTGGTGATTAAAGGATCAGACTTTATTAAGTAACTTCAGTATAATCTCTCCAGCATAATCTGCACATTAAAGATGCATAATATAAAAAAATTGCTAAAATGTGTTAAGGTTAAAATTATATATATATATATATATATATATATATATATATATATATATATATATATATATATATATATATATATATATATATATATATATATATATATATATATATATATATATATATTTATATTTTTTTTTTTTTTTTTTTTTAGCTTTTTATATACTAAAGGCATTGCATATACATGGAAAAATACTTTAGCCAACTTTTTCAACCATTTCATTTGCAGGTAAATTTTTGCATTTTAAAATGAATGTTGAATTCCGGTGCGAATGAACCATGACAACTTTATAGACCTTGCACTATTTTATATTCTAGAAATCCTTGCGTTTTTGAGTTATGTTCTCTGAAATTATTTTCCCATCTATTTTTCTAAAATATCTCGATAGTTTCACTTCTGTTTTTTTATTTTAGTTTTCAAACCACACATTTCAAACAACTTCCTTTTCACACGCTGGAGTCTACTGCATGTGTCAGACTTCGCTGGGCTCATATTTGGAGAAGCCCCACCCAGAGCAGAGTCCAGCTGTGAGTGACATGTGAACGCTGGTCCAGCATTTTTAAATATTAGAGAGGGGACACAGAGAGACAGTGAGGGCAGCTATGATTAAGGATTAGACTATACAGTTGAAAGGACAGTACTACTTATACCTTTAGGGTCCCTATAGAAGATGATGCATACAATATGTACTGATACCAAAACTGGCAATGGCCTTCTAATTTATGTTTTAAAAATCTGCTACAGTTGCTTTATGCATTAACTACATACCTATGTCCTACCTGCAGTTTTCTCTTTTGACACTTTTGGTACTACTCCTACTACTGCTCCTGTTACAACAACAACTACTACTGCTACTACAACTACTAATAGTACTACTACCACAACTACCACTACAACTCCTGCTATTACTAGTACATAGGAGACCACACACTGAAACTCTTTAGTGAAACTGGTGGTGACATTGAAAGCAGCTCTGTATAATGGTCTTCTGTATTCAAACTTACACAATGAAAAAGCTCCTTCGGGGATCAATACGACCGCACCTGACTCATGTATTATTCTCATAAAGCTCGTGTATCCACTTTGCTACATGTGGTGTGCTACAGTTCGACTTTGGGTCAGCTTTGTAACAAGGATGACTCAATAATAAAATGTTAGCGATGAATGAATATTACTTAAATAGAGCTAGCACTTGTAAAAATAATACTTAATATATAGTCTCTTAAAACATATTTATGGACATAGCTAACCCGCTGGCCACTACATTACAAATAGGAAGTGAGTACGGTGTGCTTCTGGCTCTATTGACTCTGGTTCCAGTTCACTTTGCATTGAAAAAAACGTTGTCCCTCTCTCTGTAACTGCTGCTATCAAACTCGTCATTTTGGTCTTAAAATATTAGTATTAACTACTTGATCCTGGGGTTTTTATTTCACAGTTTTATCTGTAAATCCTATTCCTCATATGGAACTTGCTCCAAATTCACACCTATAACTGCAGGCCTTAGTGAGCTTCATTTGACTGGAACCGACCACTTTATACCATCTATGGTCTGAACTCAGAGTCTGGTTATTTGAGCCAGTGCGTACAGTCTGCCACATGCTGTAGACTCTAACCTCGTCACTAACCCTGCCCTTTGGTGTATTTCAGGCACCATTCGTCCAGTGAGGAGGAGCTTTTATGACCCTTCCTCGGCCCCAGGGCAGGGCTGGCAGTGGGAGTGGGAGAATGACGCAGGATCGTGGACGCCGTACGACATGGAGGTGGCTATTGCCATAGAGACTGCCCACAGCCGCCAGCAGCCCTGCCTTGACCTCACGCCCCTCGGCTTCTGCTACCTCATTGACTACCAGAACATGACACAGGTGAGAGATGGAACAGGGCTGTATAATATGAGTTTATGGTGTTAAAAGTGTTTGAGGTCTAGGTATGTTTAAAGGCAAAATTGAGATTTATGCCATGTTATAAACATACCTCATCAAAAACATACCTGGAATTGTGTTTCATTCACACATGTTTGAGTAATCCTTTATTTAAAGTCTGCATAAATCTCTAAACCTCAGAATGCTCTATTTTACCTTGTGATGTCATGAAGTGGTAGTTTTCAAGTTAACGGCTCCTTTTACATTTTGTTCAGTAGAGATTGGTAGTTCCAGGGCTGAAATTATCCAAATGATTCTAGTAAAGGTGTATGGCGTTTAAAAACACAATGGAGCCCTTCCTACATTATCACAGGACATAAAAAGGTGGAACAGAGTTTTCTGTTTTAGAGAAGAACCTAACCTAGAACCTAAAGAGCCTAAATATGCACCACTCTAGGTATGTTTTTGATGAGGAGACAATATTTGAACAGATCAGACAATAGTATAATATAGGCCCATTAAAAGAAGTACTGTGTGCTGCAATGTTTACACCTAATGTTTAATACACTCAATGACTACACTACACTTCACTAACTCCAACATTTATTTAAACATTTCAGAGATTTTGGCAGCACATTCTGAAACAAGTAAAATGCCTTTAGTGACAAAGTTTTACTTAGCGTCTGTATGCTTTTGGCAGGTCAACAGACAGAGTCAAAGGTGCCGGAGGATCCAGAGAAGAGCCGACTTGGCCTACCCTCTGGTGTCAGGGCCCCTGCCCAAAAGCGGGGGAGGAGCTGGAGGAGGCCTGACAGGAGCCCTGCTGGGCGTGGGGGTCTCTGGGGCAAGTATGGGGGGCGGAAGCTCGGTCTACCCCAATGGGGGAGGGCCACCCTCGGGCCTGGGGCAGCCCTGCTCCTGTCAGCAGTGCATGCTGGTGCTGAGTGTGAAGACCAACACAGGGGGCATGGGGGTACAGACTCTGGGCCGCCGCTCGCTCACCATGCAACGCCCCAAAAACACAGTGCCCCCTACAGGCCGCTCCTTGAGCCCGTCTAAATCTGCCACTTTGGGCCGAGGGCAGATGCAGACACAGGGGTACTACCAGACCCTCCCACATGGTTTAGCTATCTCTCGAAATACAGCGTCCCCCAGGACCAATGCCCAGCTGTTTGCCCAGTCTCTGGCTGTGCTCACCGCAGGCACGTCCTCTCTGGGCATCTCGTCTTCCAATAGGCCACCTCCGCCATCGCTCCCGCCCCCTCAGCCCCCGATCGCCCATCAGAACCCTCCATCTCTTCCGGCCAAACTCTCCTCATCTTCAGCCAATGACGTTGTGCCAACCGCCACATTGATCACTCCCGCCAGCAGCGTGACCACGCCCCCCTCGCCTGTGCCATCGCCGTCCCCCGTTGTCATGAAGCCACAGCGAACGCCATCGTCTGCGACAACAGCCTGCCACGCCCCTTTGCCACAAAGGTCCAGCTTAGCTGGACTCAGCCGCCCGGCGCTGCAGAGGATCGCCATGGCCCAGTCCAGAGCACTCATCGCCTCAGGGTGAGTCCACAATGAGTCTACACTGTCTGTTCTGATGATACAGGTTTATAGTACACACTACCTCAAACACACTGTACAAGACATTTGTAGAGTGTCCTTCACTTTTGTGAATCAGCTGCAGATTGTCGTGTTAGTCACGTAGATTTTGTTTCTGTTTTGTGGCTTTGTCGGATTGTTGTTGCATTTTATGCAATTCAAGGCAATCAAGAGTTTATTTGTGTTTTGGCCAAACACACAAACTTGGTTTTAAGCCTTGGTCAGTCCTTCAGAGGGAATTCTTCCAACTGATTATTTAAATTCTTCAAAAAAATCTTGCAATAACAATTACATCAGCTATTGGTGATTACTTTGTAAAAAGAAACCAGCATGGGCCCGAGGGAAATGAAAAACAAGAAAGTATTTTTCATCTTGATGTACCACAAATTGGCTGGATTTACAAGTTGTCTGAGTTGGAGTTTTAAATGTAGCGTATAATCTTTTTGGATCTGACTTAACGCTTCACTTTGGTTTCACCGTTGTCAGTTGTCAACAAACCATAATTTCACAGTTTGCACTCAATTACTGAAGCTCGTCTTCTCTGTGTAATTCCCATATTTTCCCAATTCACCCACATTCATTAAATACAAGTCTGTACAGGCAGGAACTTTCTCTGACAAATAAGCACCAATCTGACAGTTACTTTACACACGTCCAGTGCCATGTACAAACAAGAAGAAACGCATTACGAGTCAAAGCTAGCTCAGACATGCACTGCACCAAAACACGTGCTATCAAAGCTAACTAAGAGCAGGTGTCATTTAGGACTTAAAGGGTAAAACTGCCAAACAATCACAACTTAACCGGATTGTTATTAGCTGTTATTACAAACACAGACTTTACTGACTTGCTATGCATCATTTGAAAGCTCAGAAATAATAATGCATCCTTTTGTAAGATCACTGCACAAAATACCAAAGTTTGAGCTAGCATTGTTAGCATTGTTCTTTTGTTAGACTGGGTTGTGATAGTGAATATTGACATCATGTACTGGTTTATTGTTGTTGGTAGTGGAAAGCAAATGCAGGGAGCTCATTTAGCTTTAGTTTTATAATTTAGTAGTTCAGAATCTGCATTATTATTCAGTCCACATCTCTAAATCTGAAAATGCTCTGTTTCACCTTATAATGTCATAAAGCGGTAGTTTTCAAGTTAACAGCTACTTTTTACCTTGGAGTGGAGACTGGCAATTCCAGGGCTGAAATGATCCAAATGATTTTAGTGAAGATCTAGGCATCTTACAAACACAATGGAGCATGTTATATATTACCACATGACATCACAAGGTGGAACAGCATGTTTTCAGTTTGAGAGAAGAACTCTGCCTAAATATGCAAGGTTTGAATGAACCAAAATGCAACTTCGGGTATGTTTTTGATGGTGAAATTCTATTCTATTTTTACTTAGATCAGAAGAAATAGTGTGATATCAGCCCTTTAATATTGATTAGTATCTAGCTTCAAGTTTTTTGCTATTTTAGTCTCTATTGCTGGGTTTCAGATCACATCACAACGTTGTTTTTGTCAATAATACTGAATACAAATGAGGGGGAGCTAAAGTTAGTACAGTAAACAAAAATGCAGTTCTTTGCTTTAATACAAGCGGTTAATCAGTCTCGTCACTCATAGAAATCCTCAAGTTCAGTTTGTGAATTTACCTTAAATATTTCATGGTGAAGTACAATGTATTCAATAGGGAACCCCCACCCCCCTACCCATCATATTCTTTCATCTGAAAACCACCAATTGAGGACATGCTATCTTGTACATAATTGCAGACTTTGCCATCTCAACTAAATTATTCCGTTAACATTGTTCTTTTGATTAATTGTTGAGCTCTTTTGTTACTTCTCTGCCGTTGACTCTCGCATGTTACGTACGCCGTGACTCACTAAGTTCAAAAGGGGCCTACGGGCTGTTAGGCAGTAAATGCTGATGATTACAAGTGGCAGAGCCGTTCTGTTCACACCTTGATTTCACCTGCAATTTTAGATAATTTCCTGTTTCTGGTGAAAGTATTTATTCATGAAGCTTGGATTGAGTGCATGGTACTTTTCCCCGATCTTTTATTCTCAATAATATGTAAATCACTCTTGTTAGACATCAGGTGATTTGCTATAGAAGCTTTGAAGGCCCGTATTCTGATAAATTAAAGTTTCTGAGCGGTTGTAATGTGTCCTGATCAAATAATCGTGCACTATGTAACTTTTCTAGTGGAGGGTCCGCTACTTGCTTGTCTCCATGGAAATTATATTGGAAACATGGAAACTTATATTAAACTTGTCAGTCTCCAAGTGTAATCACATTCTAAGCACAGCAATAATTTCTCAGTTGCCATATACCGGAACATTTCAGACAAAATAAAAAAAACTCTCCATGGAGACAAGCAGCATCCTCAAACAGAAAGATTACATAGTGAATTAAGTAATTCTTCACGAACCTTGTTCCTCACTTAGCTGATCTGATGGGAAATTATTGCTTTGCCTGGAATGTCCCACAGTATGGAATTAATGTGATTAATCTTGTATATATTCAATTACTGATGCTTCAATTGCCAAAATACCTTTTACAAACCTGCTGATCCCTGCTCCCCTGATCTGACTTGTACTTGGCCTGGTGGTATTGTGATGTACACCAATATAGTTCAACCAGAAAAGTTACATAGTGAATCTTTAACTTTATGTTCATGTTTTGCGGTGTAGAAACTCATGCCCTGTTTTTACTTTTAATTATGTACTTGAAGTTAATGAAAAACAAGTGGAGTGGATGAGTGGGAGGGTCTTACACAGAGAGCCAGCGCTGAATACACCTCATCACAAATGTCCCGGGCCCCTCTCCAATCTCTTTTGGATTCAACCTCTGAGCACATCTCTGGTTTATACTGCTTGACTTCAGAGCTCTTTATAAAGGGGAAAAACTTTATATTGCTGATTGAACTCATTGTTTTATTATGCATATTAGTTGAGAAGTGGATTGAAGGTTTTTACTTTTTTTACTCAATTATAGTGGTACCTAATATCTATAAACCAAAACTACATTTGATTAGTGCATTGTTTGTGCGCATTATGGAAAATGTTTTGGTGGAGGGAGACAAGCCACATGCTTGTCTCCAAGGAGATGTAATTTACCTACCTGGATGGTTCCATAGTATGGCATTAAACATATCTAGCTACAAGGTCAGAACAGTATATTTTGGACCGTAAGCCACCACAATCTTTGTTTTGAGCTCCCATGTGCTTCACTGATTAGTTCTGTCATTTGTTGACCTTTATAGAATATGGAAAGAGTTTGTTGGTCAGTATTGTGCTTGAGAGATAACATGACAGGTCCACTTTGTCATTTTTCTGGTTGAGGATCTGGTTTCTGCCTATCTTTGTGGAGATGTTATACTTTACCTACACTTTTCCAAAGTGGCATTAAACGTTAATATTTTACATTTATTCAGTCACCATCATATTTTATCACTTAGTGAACATTCCTCCAGAAAAGTTACACAGTGCACCTTTAAAGTCTGAACCCAAATCAATGCCCTTTCTGTCTGAGTGACCATTGGCCTTGTCCGTGTGTGAAGTGGCATATGTTTTGATCTAGCTGAGAGAGGTGTATTGTGGGCGACCCTTCTCTCCCTCTCTCTCTCTTTTGAGAGGCTGAAGCACCAGATGTAGCGAAACAGCCGTCCACTTGTTCTTGAGATTGATGAGTTCTGAAGTATATTGGATTAATCTGCTAATATCTCTTTTATGAAGCTGCATAAATAAAGCTTGGCCTTATGCAAATGTATTTAAGTGTTGATTGAAAATCTTCATTCTTATGTCAAAAAGGCCTATATTTTCAAAATGTATTCAAAGTATTTTTTTAAACAGAAGTTAAAGGCGCTGTACCTGATTTTTACGGTACTCAAAACAGTTTGCAGTGGTGCAGTTATTCTTCACTTACCCTACACACTTCTTAATTATTCAATGCAAAGTGCTTTTTACAACTTTCAGAGGCCAGAGCAGAGTTTTGCTGTAATGATTAAGCTAATGACAACTAGCACGCTAACTCTACACTTTCTGATTATCAGACAATTTAATGGATATAAATGCACGTAAATGCTTTATACGTAAATGAAGGCAGTACACAGTGGATTTATTTTGACCTCAAGTGCTGCACATACAATAGATCTGTACTGGGGCAAAGCATTTTTTGCTCAAAAGCGTGAAAAAAATCATACAGCATACACCATACAGGCCCTTTAAGAGAGAATCTAACTGTGCTCATTTACTTCTACAAACCTTGAACTTGGATACATTTTGTTCTAAGATCCCCGGTCTTTATTTTATCAAACGTGTGCTCAACTTGTTGCATTTTCAACTCAGCAACAGTTGTTATTATCCGGTTTAAATGTGATGCAAGGTCACTCGGTTTAGAGATGAAGATTTGAATTTTCAGCATGCCCTCTCCAAACATGCCCCCCGTGCCCCCTTCTCTTGCTCGGGCTGTCGCGTCTCAACTTTGGGCCCCTCCGAACTTCATTGTTGGTCTCCACGGTAACCTTTGTTAGGGTGCCCAAACCTGGTCCGCATTAGCAGTACAATGCAGAGCTGTGGCTGGGTTAGTTCTTCTCCTTCCCCCTCTCTCTTTCTATCCTCTCGTTGCAATCTTTACTGCAAAATAAGTTTAGAAATTCTAATATACATTGTTTTGCTTTTGGGCTATTACTGTATGGCTGTTATTTCAAGTGGTTAGAAAGCTCTTGTTAAATTGTAGCTTGCATGATCTTTTGGCATGTTAATTTGCTTGGCAAGGAATCTGATCTACAATTAAAAATCAGATGTCTAACACCATGAAATACTACTTTTTTCAACTTGCATAATTTTGTTGTATCTCCATTTTTGCAGAACCACTATTTTTATCCAAATAAGATGAACTGAGGTCTCATTTATAAAATGTTACCTGCAATTAGTACTAAAAGTTTACCAGTCAAAATATAAACTTCCATTAAACCTGGTTTCTCGGAGCTCACATCTCCTTCTGCCTCATCTCTGAAAGCTCCCAACATGCAAAGTTACGAGTTTAGGGATCAGAACACAAATTTCTTTGTCAAAGCGAAGTTGTCTTTTTATAGATCACAAAATGAACATGGACTTTTTTGCATTTCGTGCTAAAATAACTGTCTAAAATTTCTAGTAGGTACAAAGGCAGCTTGTGCAAACAGCTGTTACCAGAATGTACTGTTCTTATGGTACACAATTGTTTAGAGCATATCCCACTGAAAAAAGAAGATTTTTATAGGTCCTGAAATATAATAATAATAAACTAGCAATGGGTGGATTCATGATGCTAAAATATCAATATATTAATACTGACAGGTATCAAAAAATATTGATTATCATGCTTGTTTGCTCATTTATCTGTACATTTACTTAATTTTTGGATTAGTTCAAGATGGCGGGAGCAAACATAATGAAGCATCTATATGCTACTTTCAGTGCACCTTAATATAAAACTCACTGTTAGCTATATCTGATTTAAATCACAATACTTGCCATTGAATGTCTTGGTATTGGACTGCAACAAAATCACTTGAATAAACTGACTCATACGTACGCAAAACATAAAATATTATTCCTATATTTCATTACTAAAACATTATCTTTTAATTTCACAACGAAGATTAAAAAGCTTGTCTACTACACAACGTCTCACCGAGTTTGCAGTGGGAAACTTGTTTGGGTTGAGCAGCATGATCTGATCTCCTCCCTCTCCCTACTTATAAATGCCATATTCATAATCAGGATGTTACATGAGGTGGGGGCTTGATGGACAATAGTGAGTCTCGTCTGCAGTTGCAACTCTCACACAATCTTGATTTTTTATTTAATTTTTTTTAAATAAGGGGGGTGGGGTTGAAGGGAATGGGGTAGATTCTCAATAGGGTATTCTCAGTAGGGTTGCACAATATATGGCTGCAGTTATTTAGATAATAGAATGACCTTCGCAGTTAACAAAACATGATGTCTTTTAATGGAAATATCTTGTTGTACCTTTAGTTTAGACCTCTACAAACATGTTGTGAAATGCATGGGATTCATGTATTAGTTTATGAGTTCATATTTCAGTCTTCTCTTAAATGTTAATGTTTACACTGTGCACTCTGAACTGAATCCTACTATTTAAACCTAAATCGCAAATTTAATCACAATACTTCCAAAAATGCAATTAGATTTATTTATTTTTTTTCAAAATCCTGCAGCTCTACCAGACATGGCACCAAAAGATTAAACCTACACAAGAAAGACAAAAAAGCAACTCAGCAAACTGTCAAAGATGAATCACACTTAGGTGCCAAAAAAAAGGAAAAAAGAAAAAGTCTGAGAGAGGAGGAGGGGCGACAGGCACGCAAGAGCTATCCAAGAACGCGTTTACCAAACACACACGCTAGCATTGTCCTTGCAGCTCCACAGTATAAGCAAATATTGACCTTTCAGACAGGAGGAGATGCACTGAAGAATGTGTTTGTAAGGGGGGAGGGAGGGGGGTGTTAAGGGTAGAGGAGGGAAGAGGGAGGAGAGGGGGGCAGTGGGGTCGAAACAAAGGCAATAGATGAGTGTGAGAAAAAAAGTTTTGTGTGTCGACAGGAGGGGCAGAAGGGGCAAAACAAACCAGGCAAGAGGAAGTGTGAGAATGAGAGCAGGATATAAACTGACTGGAACACAGCACCTGGTTAATGATAAATTCTGTCCGTGGGTTTCAGACGGATGAGAAATTAGGGCTGTTGCCATAGAGAATAACATACATAAATAATAAACAAAATATTATAAGTTCTGAATGGGAAGGGTCGTCAAAATGCTGAAACGCCTGGCTTATTGTAATGTTTTGTGTTGTTCTGAAATAGAATTGGACAACATTCACAAAAATGACCCAATAACAATCTGATGACATGTTTGCAGCTCATCAGATTTCAGAAATAAATGTAAAGGTTTATCTTATTCATGTGTATTAATGCTATTTGTAGTTTTTTTTTTGTTTTTTTTAATGCATAATATTAATTTTTTTCTTGTTTTCAACACAACACTTTTTATATTTTTGAACTCAAGAAAATTATGAAGTAATTTATTTACATATTATAGTTTGATGTTTTTAGAATGTATGTTTTATCTCATATTTTTATCTGGCAAGCAACAATTACATTTAATAGGCTATATTAAAGGTGCATTGTGTAACTTTTCTCGTGAAAGGTCCGTCAAATACTTTTCTCCATGGAGATGTTATTGCTTTGTCTGGAATGTTTCACAGTATGGTATTAAACCTTTCTTTCATCATGGAGACCAAACTAGACCTAGTTACAGGTCAGATCTGTGGCAAGACAACCCCTCTCACAGTCAGAATGCCTTTTTTTTGTAATGTCCTGAGCAACATCTAAACCAGCTCATAAACAAAACAATCATCATTGCCAAATAGAACGAACTAGACACAGGGGCAAGGAGATTTTTTAATACATATAATATCTGTAATTTAATAGTATTTTATTTGGTGATGTGTCCTGCAATCTTTTTAACCAAAAAAGTGTGCCTCAACTTAAAGGAAAAATACACTGCCTTAGCTTGTGTGTCACTATGTGTGTGCCTTGATGGGGGAGTGTCCATTGTCCGGCATCTAGGGCCTTCCAGCTGATGACCATCTGGTCTCTTGGGACAGAGACAGAGGGACAAAGCTCCAGGAGTGTGTGGGACCCAGGCTAAACTTTCCAAGGGGTTAAAGGTCAAGAGGCAGCGCTCCTATACATAACCTTCCCCCTAGTAAACAGCATCTACAGGACAGTTCTGTGTTGAATGCCCCACACTGCTCTGGGCATTGGGCTCATTGTCAGGTTATTTGTTTATTTATTTGTATCCCCATTAGCTGTACAAAAAAAGTACAAAACAATTTCCGGCATACATTTGAAATACCATATCACATATACAAAAACATGTATATTACTAAATTACTTCCACTTTAATTTGCGTCCATTCAGATTTTGATTAGACTGAGATTAATCTTGTCATCTAATCATCCCTATCTGGTTTGTATAGTCATGTAGTAGTCCTGCTTTAGACATGGTTGAAATCTGTCTTGTACCGGTTTAATCCTGGTTATTTTTTGTTGTGCTTTAGGTCTGACTTAGTCCTGATTCTTGGTTCCGATCTGTTTTATATTTGATGCAGCCCCTGTATGATTTGAGTTGGAGTCTATCTTCTCCATTCCTGCTTTATCTTCAGTTTAGACCCAGTCCATCCTGTCTCTCAATGGTAAAAGTTTAACACATGAAGGATTACATCATCACTTTGACATAGCAGACACCCTGCAACAGCCCCTTCGATAGCTCAGTTGGTAGAGCGGAGGACTGTAGTGCTCAAAGCTGAAATCCTTAGGTCGCTGGTTCAAATCCGGCTCGAAGGAGGAGATGTTTTTGTCCTTTTCCTTTGTAATATGTTATTTTAATTTACAGATATTCTTTTGCAGTGTAGATATTAGGGACCTACTGAAGGTGATTCCCATAGTTGATATCATGCATTAAATAACTTAATTCTTTTCTTCTTTGTGTGTCAAGCTGCTGCTGTTTTTAGGTCAATATTTATCATGTGTACATTTTTGCACTAGTGGGAAATCTTTGGTTATTTCTTGGCTATGATAAAATTTGAGCAGTAGAATTTGAATGAACTATAATTTAGTAAAGTTGCAAACTAAGTATTAAGAGTTTCAGTCTGCTTTTACATTCTGCAGCCGTACTTTTTGTGTTTTAACTCTGCACAAGTTATTGTGTCAGTGGCATAGATTAGTTTCAATATTGTTGTTTATGGCCTATATTTACTTAAGCAATATATCACATTTCAAAATATGTTATCGTGACAGGTCTACCTGCAACTACTTCTACTATATTTTTTTGTATACGTGTGCTCATTTTACTTCTGAAAAGGATATTTTCGTAACAGTCTCTAAAAGTGTGAATTCATTTTGACACCCGCGTCTTGTGTCATGTGCTGAACATTAGCGTCGGATTACTATTAACACACACATAATATAGTGAGTCATTTCAGAAAGCTGCTTACCCTAGCAATGCTAAACCAACAGGAAATAACAGATTATAACTGGACTTTGGCCCATTATTGCTTGCCCTGTCACACTAACAAAATTTTAAATGTGATATTTTGCTACTGAAAATTTCTCAAGAAATTTATGAAATAATATTGAAACAAATTTATGCCATTGACACATTGATATTGCTGTGGAATGTTCCGTACTATGATATTAATTCTATTGATCTTCATGGAGACAAGCAGGTGACACCACTACGCTGGATTACAGGTCAGAACTGTGGAGGGGCAAGCCTGCTTACTGTAAGCATTCATGTTTTTCAGGGTATTTTTGAGCAATAAAATGCCTGGACAAATGAAGCATTGCATCATTGTGTATGCGGTATTGATACGTTTAATCTATTTTTCAATGACTCATACCAGTGCCTTGATAGAAAACATGCCACATGTAACACTTTTATGTAGATTATTAACATTAGCAATTATCACTGAAATTACCGTAGAAGCTAACAACCACATAGTAAACATTTCTTAAATCTGACGTCATGCTGGACAATAATGCACCAAAAATGTAGTGGGCCACAAAAGTTTCACAGTAAAAACATTGGAAGCACAAATTCTGCATATATCAGTGAACTGGAGTTAGATATTTCAAGTTAGATATTAACTTTTTGCTGGACATAACAAACCTGAATGCAACAGCCATTTGTCTGTTGTGTCCAGTAATATCAAAAGTAATGTTTTTATGTTGCTGTTTTATTAAAATGAATGGTATAGAATGTTCAAATAAGTACCAAACTGTGTACGAAGTAATTCACACCATATCACTCCAGGAAGGATCTCACCAACACCAAGTGAACTAATGGGGGAGGCAGCACTGACCCCTTCGATAGCTCAGTTGGTAGAGCGGAGGACTGTAGTTGTAAATGTGGGAATCCTTAGGTCGCTGGTTCAAATCCGGCTCGAAGGAAGAATTTTTTAACTCATGTGTTTTGGTTTTGTTTTGGGTTTTTTTACCTTTCTGTTGCTGTCATGTTTTATGGCAGCAGAGAAAGACTATTGACTTTGAAGAGTTAAGTTCAGACCCGCCTTAGCCTCAGGGGGAAATGGTAAACTGTAAAAGACTAACCTGTCAGTGACCCCAATACAGTACAACAGCTTAAGTCGCAATCTACTAGTATTTGTGTAGTTTTGCATATATTTCTTTATATTCATTTATTTTGGAGGTATCATACTTGTAGCTAATTTTATGTATCTTATTATTTTATATTTTTGTATTAGGCTGGGGACCAATCAAATATCTTATCAGCACTTAAACAAAATATTACTGTATATTGTATTTGTTCCCTGTTTTGTCTGTACCTGTTAATGTTATTAATCTTAATAAAATGTTAATAAATGTTAACAATTCAATTAAATACAGAAATAGTTTTGCTAAATTATAAACCAAAGCTAAAATAAGATAAAAATGTGAAGGTCTTTAATAATTCATTTGGTTTGAAATTGCCAATTAACTTTCCTAACTTAGTGAGGGAAGAAAAAGCAAAATGTTATTTTTGTGTCTGCACTTCTGAGTCCAGATAGTTTTTGCGCAATAAAAACATTAAATTAAATTAATTATAAATGCGTTTAATTCAATCATACTGTGACATATAGTTTACCTTTAAATTAGTTGTCAGTTGATTTATAATAATCTGTTTAGTTGTTGAAGCCTTATTTTGAACACAAACTACAATAATGCTGTTATGTCACTACAGTATTGGCTTAACAAATCCTGAATTCAGACTCACTCCTCTTATGCGTTGAGCAGCTTGGCCTGTTTGTGTTGATAGTATTATAGTGATTATGACGGCCTCTTCATGACAAGGAGGTAATCCGTGGGGGGGCCGCTGTGACGTTTGTACCTCTGAGCAGATGGAAACTCACAGTATTAGCCCTCATATTATCCACTCCACATGACACTGAGAGACAGTCCATTCAATATAACACAGGCAAAGGAACTGACCAGACACATGACTTTGTTGTTTTAAATCTCATGTATCATTATTTTGGGGGATTCAAAATTTTCAACATGACGGTGATCTCTTTTTCCAAGTGAGTTTTTAAGCTTTTCTGCTGAGGGGCATGCACCTGTTTGTCGCCGTGGAGATGTTATTGCTTGGTCTGGAGTGTTACACAGTATAGCATTAAATAACATGACATTATAACTCCAAAAGGAGCTACTGCTGTTTGGTTCAGAGAGGTATCAGACAGGGCCCCTAACGTACAAATAGAATAATATGGAACTCATTCAGTTATTTGAAGTATTACTATTTTGCAAAGTTTGAAAATCCAAAAGTAATATTATCAAAAAATGTAAAAGAATTCTAAACTATACTGTGTTGTTTTTCTTCCAGTGTGCCAACTGTCCCAGTGAAAAACCTTAATGGATCTAGCCCTGTTCACCCTGCACTTGCTGGTAAGAACATATTTGGTTTAATTATATTTGAATACTTCAATTTTGAATGTAATATAGTATGTCAATGGTTGACAAAACTGCCTTATATTTGTTTAAAATTTAAAATTTCCAAAAATCCTGTTAGATCCAGTAATGGTATTTATTTGAGCTAGAAAAGCCAAATGATTCTTTTTTTGTATTCTTAACAATTTGTCAAAGTAAACTTAGAAAACCCATCCCCCTAGATGTATTCTCCTCAAACAAATACTGTTTACATGGCCCCTTCCATAGTTCAGTTGGAAGGGTGGCAGACTGCAGAGAATGCAACTGGAATCCTTAGGTTGCTGGTTCAAATCCAGCTTGAAGGAGTACATTTTTGGTTTATTAAAACTACAGTACTGTGAAAACAGAACTAGTTAATTTTAAATAGTTTGCATTGGTTAATTATTCCTCACTTACCTTGTGGATTTCAAGATTCCTAATTTTTGAGTGCCATTTTCACTGCCTTAAGCACTTTTCAGCTGTTAGAGACATTGTACTTTGCCATGAAATATACAGAAGGTAAATTCATAAAGGCTGAATGAGAAAATGTTTAGTTTTGACAATAGACAAGAAATCATTGTATCACAACAAAAATCTGCACCTGGCTCCATCTGTATTAAATATTATTGACCTATAGAATGTTTTAATGGCATCTGAAGCCCAGTAGTAATTTTCTTAACAATCCCCCAAACCATGTTTCCACAGGGATCACTGGTATCCTGATGAGCGCAGCTGCCTTGCCCGTGTGTCTGACCCGCCCCCCCAAACTGGTGCTGCACCCCCCACCCGTCTCCAAGAGCGACATCAAACCGGTGCCCGGCTTTGGGCACTGCTGCCGCAAGACCACCAAGAAGCAAACGCGCAAAGGTACAGCCAACCACTACACTAGTTTAGAGTTCATACACACACTGATTCAGTAGCATCTTTGTAGATCTAAAGTTAAAGTTCATATGTTAGATTACTGCTTTCACTGAAACATAGTTAACATTATTATATTTTTTGCATGATTTAGCTAAAAAAAATCTTGCCCAATATTCCCTAATTTTACTATTTTTGTGAAGTGCGTAAATTTACTTCCTGGTTATCATGAGCAGCAGCAGCAACTCCCTAACTGTTAGCAACCATACTGTAAACAAGTGCCAAACTTTATCTAATAACATCATATCTAAATCATAACAATAGTTATAATGCTCCTTGTGCATAAATTGTCCCTGCATTTTGGATAGAGTTGTATGTATTGATTGCATAGATGAGTTCTTTTTGAGAACTGACAGCTTCTTCCTTAAATGTTCAACTTCTCTTCTCAAACTGACTCTTCATTGATGCTTATCTATCACAAACCGTTATGTTATTTCAAAAACATAAAGTCTTGTTATATTATATGCATTTTAAACATAAGCATAACCAACCAAATGATGGTGCTGTAGAAATAACAATAAATAAATAAATAAATAAATAGAGGCTGTTTAAACTTAAAGATGTCATGTTAAGTACAACTGGTTCCACTGACAGGCAAATACATAGTGCCACCTCCCATGTAGTGTCCCAACTTGTCCTTTACGCACAAAGTGTCATGTGTCTGTGGTGAATTCCAGTGTGTTTTAGAGCAGTGGAAACAGGTCTGTGGTGCCCTCTGGCTTTCTGCTTCTACACCTGTTCCAAAATATGAGCCATGTCCTTTGATAGCTCAGTTGGTAGAACAGAGGACTGTAAGGCTGAATCCTGGAATCCTTAGGCTCTTTATTAAGTAGTAGTAGAGATGTTTCTTCAACTGAATGTGAATTTTTGTTCAGGATTAAAGCGTTGTATACCTGATTTTTACCATCTTAAAAATGTGAAAAACAGAAGTAGTTCATGGTAAACAGTTTGCACTGGTCCACAGTTATTCTGAGCATCCTAACTGTTCACTGCAATGTGTTTTTAAGCACTTTTCACAATTTTCAGAGGCCACAATAAAGTTTTGCCAACAAAAACTAGCATGCTAACCACGCTCTTCCTGATTCTTGGACAGTAGCTTTATTATTAGATGCAGACAGTACACAGTGGACTTATTTTGACCAAAAGCTGCTTATGCAGTGTAATTGTACTGGGCAAAACTATTTTGACCCAAATGCGTGGCAACAAAATTGGAGAAAGCATCCTTCTATCACTTAATCATTTATTAATAGTACTATGAGAGTTCCTACTTTTTGCTTTGATGTATACATATGCATTTGTGTAATTGTAATTAATTAAATGTTGAATTCAAATGCTTTTTTGTAGGTAAAACTCCAGAAGAGGTAGTGAAGAAATACCTACAGAAAGTAAAGAGCCCCCCTGAAGAGGTTTGTTTACGGTCCTAAATATGTTGGGAAAAAAATAATAAAATCCTAATGTAACTGTTTACCCATTCTAATATTGAAATATTTAAAAGCTTGCAGTAAACTCAAATTAGTAACTAGTTTTTTTTACATTTTTGATGCGTTCACACTTGACCCTGTTGGGGTGAACTCACCCCAGTATCCATCAGTATCTGAGTATAGTTTTTTAACAATATTATACCATACTGAATTGCTCTGTTGTGTTCTCCAGGACTGTACGATCTGTATGGAGCCTCTGGGGGGGCCATCAGGATACAAAGGCCCAGGTGTGGGGCCTGCATCTAGGGCAGAATCTGTGGGTCGCCTGGCTCAGTGCGGACACCAGTATCACTTTCAGTGTTTGGTGGCAATGTATAACAACGGCAACAAGGATGGCAGGTAGGAACTCACTACTCACTCCACAAACAGGCCGTATCAAGTTTTTTTGTTTTATTCATACCTTAATTTTTGTTCTATATTTTAGAATGATGTCGTATTTCTCACAAATGTATCAGGCTAAATTATCTGGCAGGGGAGATAAACAATACCCTAGATACATATATTAGAAATGATAAAAAAAAATGTTTACAGTTTAGAGAGACATTTCTGTTATGATGCTGGACCTACGATTCTTGATGCATTTGCAGTGCAAAAACGTTGTTAAAAAATGTCAACATGAAATAATGAATAACTTGTATACAGATGCACAGGGCGCTTTACAATTGTATGTGTTGTTGTTGATTTAGGGACATATATATTCTTAAATGTGTTGTCCTTTGGGATAGTCTTCATTCTTCACCTTTTATCAGATTTTTTTTTTGGTAGTACTTGATGTCAAAAGTTTGAGAACAACTGGCCTAAACCTCAAATATGGTCTTATCTTTGGTCTTCCTGCAGCCTGCAGTGTCCCACATGTAAAACCATCTATGGAGTGAAGACAGGGAACCAGCCTGCGGGGAAGATGGAGTACCATGTGATCCCCCACTCTCTGCCCGGACACCCCGACTGCAAAACCATACGCATCATCTACAACATACCACCAGGCATTCAGGTGCTTAAATGAGACATAATATGATTGTTTTGTGTGTATAAAATATAATTTAGTATTAAATTATAACAGATCATTATTTTACATTGTGTTCATATCTCCTCCTGCAGGGACCAGAGCATCCGAACCCAGGGAAGCCTTACACTGCCAGAGGCTTCCCTAGACACTGCTACCTCCCAGACAGCGAGAAAGGACGCAAGGTACGCAGCACAGTAAATCATAGAGTTAAGGAACTGTATTTAAAGTTTGGATTTTAAATTTCATAAATAAAACCTAACTGTGTCTGCTGAGATGAGACATAAACATGTTCAAATTAAATATAGCTTTTGCTGATAACTATTGTGATGTTGATTTATTCTTAACTACAAAAATATTCAAGAAATTTGCTTTATTAATTATGTTAGAATTTGGATGTTTGGTTTTAAAAATGATTATCCATCATTTGAGTTGCCAGATTTAATGTCAAAATTGAATTAAGGACTCTCACTGTGGCCAATCATTATTCAGTGCTGGTGCAGCCTCTGCAGCTCAGTGAGTGAATACTGGAGGTTCTGAACTTTCACATGAGGCATGGCTTGTCCATATACTGAGAAAACAAATTGGATTTGTCCTCTATCTGCAGGTTAAGACTCTTGTAAGGTTGGCAGGTTCAGTTGTGATTGTACAGGCTACATACAGTTCATTTAATGTTCAAGTATTTTGCAGTATTATTTGATCTTTTTGTTTATAAGTCTATTTTGGACTTGCCTTAAGATATTTTCATCACATGTGTTTTCTTTCTCTCAGGTGCTGAGACTGCTGTTGGTGGCGTGGGACCGGAGGCTGATCTTCTCCGTTGGAACTTCAAGCACCACAGGAGAGTCAGACACAGTCATCTGGAACGAGGTACTTTAACACAACTTAAATTACTAAATACATTTATACATAAAAAGAATGTATCCATTTTTTTTTTTTTGTTTCACAAGTCACCATTACGTACATATGAATCTGATTTATATACAGTTCATTTAAATATCTTGTCATTGCCAACCATTTAATCTAAGCAATCAGTCCCAAGTTATTTTTAACAGTGGTTGCAAAAAGATAATTATTTATAACTGAAAATGCAGATATTGTTACCCTAGGACCCCCGGAAGCATTGGCTTGTCTATGCTAAAGGGAATCCATAGCAGACAAAATAATTTTTTCCACTGATTTGCCTGTTAACACCAAAAATATACATTAAACCAGGACTAATCTAGAAATAGACTGAGGTTCTTAAAACTCAGGCTAAACCAGGACTTTAATCTGAACTAAACCACAACTTCAGCATCAACTTTTTTTAACAAGAAACAAAGCATGGTATAGTTTTAGTTTTGATTAAAGTTTCTCACATTTTGTCTGCATTTTGTCTGCCTCTACTTGCTAATTTTATTCTTTTTCTCAATTGTCTTTTTTCAAATTTTCTAGGTCCACCATAAGACAGAATTTGGCTCCAATTTGACGGGCCATGGTTTCCCTGACGCTGGACATTTGGACAACGTTTTGGAGGAGCTCAGAGCGCAGGGCATCACAGAAGACGATGGACTGACAGAAAAATGATCAAACCAGCAACAAAATCAAGACATCTCAAAGACAAAGGAATGGGACTCTGTGCCAGCACTTAAATGTACTACAGTATGGGATATAGAAGACATTGGATTTTGTTTTGCAGGGTTTTTAACCACTTAAAATCACACAGGGCAATGGTTCTCTAATGTTCTACAAGTATCTCCTCAGAAATATTCAACTTTCAAAATTAGGGATAGATATTTGTTAGTCAAAATGGAGACTGGATTGTGGTTTGAATCACTCCTCAGTAAGGATTAAAACCAAGACTAGACTTTGAATGTGAGCAACAGGCTGCACTGCAATTTCTCTTGGGATATCTCTGTATTTATCCATCTATAACATGGTAAAACCAGATCTGAAACCAAGTTTTAAACCAGATTAAAACTGGACCAAACCAAGACTCAGATCTGAAACAGGATAAAACAATGGTGCGTTCACAGTTGAGTAAACTAGAACTAAACAAACAAAACTTTTAGACCAGGACTAAACCAGGTTTATAACCAGACTAAACCAGGTCTGAAACACAGACTAAACTACAGAATGCATAACTAAATTAGGATTTGGGTGCCTTAATCTGTCATCTCAACTACTACTTGAGTCTGAGCCTGTTCCAAACCAGGACTGAAGCAGTTCTAAACCAGATCTAAACCTGGACTAAAACATGTCTACTTAACCTTACTAGCTAAAGATAGACTAAACTTGGACTTCACTGCATCTAATACAGAATTAAACCTGGATCAAACCCATTTTAAACCAAGACTAGGCTTTTATTAATTTATTTATGTTACCTGTACCTCAGTTTGAGAACCATTGCCCTAAAATCCTATTAAATACATTACATTTTATCAGCTAATACAAGAGATTGAGGTAGCATTATGGTAAGCAAGCAAAACACTCTTTAGCCTATTTAAATACAGGTACTAAATGTCCATAGAAGAGAATGAGTTGTACTAATACTACTTAGATTTGCTTTGCTGCGAGATAGTGACATGACAAGGATGGTTTTAAGGTTTAGGATGGTACATATATACAGAAAAGTCTAAGAAATTGATGATTTGAAGGCTTAAGATTGTTTTTGGAGATGGTTTACAGGGAGAAAGTAGCAGTACGAAAGAAAGATGGCATCTGAATGTAGTGTAGAATAGGCGTAGAGTGAACTAACTTGTTTGGTACATTGTAGGCCGGAGAGTGTCGTTTGTTTACCTTCTGTTTGGACGTTCCTGCTGCGTCATCTGGTGGTGGTTTACGGAACTACACCTCATCTCGCTGATCGTGTACTATAATATTTTTCTCTTATTTTTGTCCAGAACTTGACAATAATACAAACCAATTGGCAAAATGCTTTATGTAGTAATATTTTTATTGCAATATATGAAATTAAAATAAAAATTTAATCTAAATAATAAAAAATGTTAAAATTGTATCTGGAATTGTAATTGCAATTTGTTTTTGCCCTAGTTGCAAGAAAGTTATTGTCAATCTCTGGTCATATCACATGCAGTTATCATTGCGCAATGTCATTCCGTACCTCTTACTGTTTTTGAGTTTATTCAGATTTATTTAGGTCTATTTATGAGTTCAAATTATCATAAATTTACTATTTTTATTGACAAAAGACCAAACAGAAAGTCTTACATTTGAGCCACTGTGGTAAAGGTTACATATAAAGGTACCAGTATTTACTTTTGATGTATTTTAAGTTTTATTTTACCTTATTTTAGAATTTATAATAACATTTGTTGGAAATTTTGTAAATGTTTAGACAGCCACATGTGACATTAAGGTTTGCTTTACATGGTAGAAGCAATGGATCATTCTGTTTTTACAAATAGTATGTCCACTACAACTTTCATTTTAAAACTAAAAAGTGGCACTAAAAATATTTACAGTTTGACTAAAACAGCCACATGAATACCAGTATTCACCATTTCTAATAGGTAATTTCAGATGGAGGGCAAGGGTCTATATAACTGTGGAAGGTTCACTGTTTTTGACAGAAATAGAAATATCCATCTATTATCTTTTGCTTGAGATTGGTTCCACAAACTTTTCTTAAAGGCTTTTCAGTTGACAACATTCACATCTTTGGGGTTGAATAACAGCACCACTTTGTGGAAACATTTCACATTTGTTTACTGAAACTGAACACAACCTTTTACGTACAGTTTTATGTTTTAAAATGAGAAAATGTGTGGACATACCCTACAACTCAAGTTTTTCTGTCACATTTCAGATTAGTGAATGGGTTACTAGTAACTGAATAAATAGTAATGAGAAAATGTGTGCTTTGCATACATAGTCTTGATAACTTGGCACTGCCCAGGCCATGAGTTAAGCTATATTTGACTCACAATGGTACAAATCTTATGGTAAAGAAAGAAATGTGTACTGTGTATACAAGCAAAAGTTCAGAGTATGGTACTCCAATACGATGGTACTGCCCCTATGGTAACTACTTGGATTATTTTAACATGAATTAGAATTACACATTTCTTTTAATAGTATTTTCTTGACACTATAGATTTAATGGACTTTTTACAAAATGTGTACATGTCTTTTTTTATCATTATTATTATTATGCTGTTTTATTTGTTGTTAATGGTTTACAGCCAATATTGTTAATGCATTGTTACTTGTATACAGTCCTTTAAGCTGATTTGTCCCCTTTTTTTCTTCTTCTTCTTCTTCTTCTTCTTTGGAAAAGGATTATGCTGGTAGATTATCTCTTTTTCACTTTATATTTTGGACAGACATTTTGAGAATTTGTTCAATAAAGTCACTGCTTTTCTGACTTTTGCAAAAAAAAAAAAAGAAAAAGGTAAATGCAAATTGCAAAATTAAACTGTGCTAAATTTGAATTCTTAATTTGAGTATGCTACTGCAATTATTCACATTTGCTTTATCAATTTAGGAAAAAAAAAAAAAATCTTGCTTTTCTTTTTTGCTGTGTTGTTTTTGTGTCCGCCAGTAGCCTACTACCATTTTCACATTGAGTAATTAGCCTATAATTTTTCTGGTGCCATTGTCTTTTTATGTCTGAGAGAGAAGGCTGGACAAGAGAGCTCCAAAACATGCAAAAAAATAATAAACAAAAGTGTAAATATTGCTACATGTGCTGGAGTATGAATGATTAATACGGAAAAATAAAGAATGAATGAAATTGACTGGTTGGACTGTATTACTTATGAACGTATGCTTTTTATTTGTTGATTTACACCTACATAAAGGCTTGTTATGTTCTTATGGAGAATAGTGTCATGGGCAAGAATACATTATGGCATTTGATCTTGCTATTTAGACAACAAACTGCAAGGCAACAGTGAGAAACAAGAAACTGCTCCATGAGACTTTTTTTTCCTCAAATTAGTGATAAATAAATTAGTAACATGATGCAACAAAAATAAAGATCTAAGTTCTAATCCTATGTGGTATTTTTTGTGATATAATAGCATAAAAGTGAAAGTATTCTAATAATTTTGAATACAGTCTCTGATTACGCCATGTAACAGAATATGTTACAAAAATGCATTATAGCAGGCTATTCTGTATTCTTCCCCTCACTGAGATTAGGAATAACAGGAAATCCAAAAGGTAGATGTTTAATCAATATATTTTTTCACAGCATCAAGAAAAGGTACTAACTGTAGGTTGAATGAAAACACACCTTTACAGATGTTTCATTACACTGCCACACAGATAGATCAGCAATATTGCTTAAACGGAAATTAAAACAAAAAAGTGTTGAATAGAGCAGCATTTTTCAACCAGGGGAATGGGAATTATTTTTTTATTTTAAAATAGGTGACAATGAAAAGCATTTGAACAAAAATGTTATTTGTAGTAAATTCTTAACAAGCATGTTTTAGAGAACTTTGGTCATCAATATATTTAAAAAAGAAAATATAATAGAAATAGTTAACAATATAGAAGGCTAACATACAGTGTTTACAGATGTATTTGCCTAGTACCCGAGTGCTGGGTACTAATAAGGTTTGAAATCCCTGGACTTTTGTCAGTCTGATACTCATAATGAACACGTGGAGGTGCTAGAGGACAAGTACAGAGCGAATAAATACAAACGAAGTGAATTTTAGTCAGCTGTCAGTCAGAAATTTAGTCAGCTGTAAGTCAATTTAGTCAGTCAGTAAAAAGAAAATGTTTATCACGGAAAAAACTGTTCATTTTAAAACAAAATGTCTAAACCTATATCTGTGACATGTACAGTTGTGTGAATATACGTGTAAATTTAGGACAAATTTCGGAGTAAATAGAAAAGAAACTCACTTAGCGTATTTTGTTTCCTCCGAACACCCGTACATTTTTAAAGGAACAGTGTCGTATATGAAGTTATCCCCTTCGATAGCTCAGTTGGTAGAGCGGAGGACTGTAGGTCTGAACTGTGAGTGCGGTAATCCTTAGGTCGCTGGTTCGAATCCGGCTCGAAGGAGGAGCTCTTTTTTTAAACGCAGTGTATAGAAACGTACTACTGCATCAAAATCATTTCAGATTACTTCTTATCATACCTTTGAAGTTGAATAATGGCACTTTTTGAAGCTATCTTTCCCATTTTGGGATTGGGATTTCTGATGTCATCACAGTCTAGGACCAGGAAATCGCCAATTCGCACAATTTAGCACCAGAGGAGGAATACAGAAGCAACGCACTCGCCCACAAATGTTTGCATGTTGTCATTTCCTTTGCCTTTTATGCTGTCAATCATAGTAGATCGATAGGTTTAATCTCATTAAAATATATCCAAAACTTCGGATAGGATATTGGCATCATATAATTTCACTTTACTTATATACTATACAACAGGCCATTCTTATAAACTGTCCATGATCTTCTGTTTTCTGTGACAGGCAAATTATAGATTTATGTGACATTCTTAGCTAAATCTGGTTTTGAATTATGTTGTTCTTCTCAATCTAATCCAGACTGTTGTATGTCAGCAGGCACACTGTTATGAACAAAGGCCGATTTCATCATTTAACAGGGTAATACACTATATTAAAAGTATGTTAGCTGTTTACAAAAGCTTAGCGCTTCATCTGCCTGTGCGCAAAGTGATTCTGACCAATCAGACGGAGAGAGGCGGGTCTTAGAGCCGAGATACGCAGCGCTATTGGCTGAAAGACGGCGGCTTCTTAGAGCACAGATACACGTGCGTGCGTGCGTGCGCGACTCAGGCGCATAGACTGTAAGAAGATCATACATACGGTCTGTGCTTAAACTTAAAACACGGGATATTTCAGCGCAGATACTTAAGTTTGACATTCTTTCTACAGTCAGCTCAATACAAAGACCTCTTAGTTTTAGGAGTGCTGAAAATATTTAGAGTCTAGACTCGCCGCTTGAAAGAACCAGATTATTCTGCGAAAAAAACTGTGAACAGTAATACTGAGAGAAAAAGGCCACATTACGTCCCTCTTGGCTCTCTAGTACTACAAAAATTATAAATTTAAATACATTGTACTTATTAAAAAAAAACTCTATTTTCAGTAGATATATTTTGTTTGAAAGTCTGATTTTCTACTGGAAGATAATTTTGCCAGGAAAAAAATGTTAAATGTTGAAAACGAGTCACTTCAAATAACCTGTTCATGTTCCCAGGGGACTGATAAGGGCTCTTACTTTTTCTTTTTTCTTTTAAGTAAATCTCTGTTTGCCCAGCTTCTGATAAAGGGGAACTATCAATCTCATGGAAATCTAAACCATTCATGGAAATCTGTAACTTATTTTCAGTCAACTCAAACATTCTGAGAAGAATCTGGACCAGATTGTACTCCCACCACCGCCATATTACAAGTCCCTAAATCTCATGTTTAGTGAGATATGCTTCAGCTTTGTCCTGGGAATTGTCAAGACCCAACAAAAGCTCATTTTGCTGTCTATCAGGACAGCTATACCTTTTGCAGCAGTGCTGAAGCCTTGTAATGTATTCCTTTGCTTTTGGCTCCAGAAGACGTTGGCCAGGTGTTGTACACATCTCCACTGTGCTCTAAACAAGTCACGGTTTTCAAACTGACCTGGTGGTACCGGTGAGGAAATATCTGAAGATCGATTGAGGGTATCCTGGCAGACACTCTCTCACAGCAGAATTCATTAATGAAATGCTTCACCTCAAAGCCATTTATTCATCCTCATTTTCCCATACCCATTCACCCCTTGAGTTACTTAATCCCATTTATAGCATGCAGCTACAGAGCTTTTGTACAGGAGGGGAAAGGATGTTCAGCAAACTGAAGCTTGTCAAAAGTTATTTGAGATCAATAATGGTCCAGACTGAACAGTCACTTCTTTACTGTGAAAGTCACTTAACAGCATCATTCTCTTTCCTGTTGTTGAAAACACTTTTTGACCAATAAAACTAAAGATTATAATCTGAATTTAGTGTGTTTTCTCATAAATACACTGTGTGCATAATTATTAGGCAAGTTGTATTTATGAGGCTTCATTTTATAATTGAACAACTATAGTGTTCTGGGTCAATCCAAAATCTTTATAAACCTCAGACCTGAATATATGTGAAGTGAAGTTTTGACTTTCTTAGGAGAACATCTCTGTGTGTATAATTATTGGGAAACTATTACTGTGCAGAATTATTAATGAACATTTTCCATTCTCACTTGTTTATTTTCATTTGTCAGAATAGTAAACAACTCAAAATTTACAAACAAACATTTCTGACATTTCAAAAAGAATAAAAAATCAGTGATTAATATAGTCAGAGTTCTTCTCAATAATGGTCATAAGCCCTCCATTCATGGAGTCTGTGAGTTTCTTGATCTGTTGATGATACACTTTATGTGCAGCAGCAACCACAGCCGTAATTGCAGGAAAAATAAAACATTAATAAGGTTTATTACTATAATTTATTCAAGTTCGGCAGGCCAGATCAAAAGGTTTTAAAGGGCTGCATACCACCCCCAGGCCGTAGTTTGCTCACCCCTGGTTACCCACAGCTTTGATGGATGCATCACAGAAGACAATGAGCTCTTTTCGGTGATCTGCAGACAGGGGCATTGAGGTGCACCTTCTGGGGATTTCAGATTTCGAGTTGTTCCAGGTAATTGAGAGAGTCTTTGCACTGCTTCCAATGAAGCAGTGGAAGCAGTTTCTTTTGAAGCAGTTCAGTGTCCCATTTGCTAACATTATTGGATATGTGAACACACACTATGACTAATGACTGACAGTACTCCCCGTTTAATGAATGAATTGTCATTTACTGTCACCTTAAACTTGAACAGGTCTGTGGTGATCCCAACCCAAGCCTAGGATGTGCTGCATGGGAGGATATGTCTGTCCGAGATCCAGGCCCTGCATGTCTGTAGCAAGGTCCTCACTAGGGAAGGTGCTTGTGATGGTATGACAGATGAGATTTTGTGCAGGGGTATGTTACACTGTGCCATCTTTTTCTGAGCTCTTTAAAGTACACTGATAGATTCCTCTGCAGAAGAGAAAGATTTCAGTCCATCAACATAAAAGTGACATTCAGTGAACTCCATTGCATCACTGCCAAACTCTGTTTCCCCTTTCGTGGCTGTTCTCTTAAGCCCATAGATTGTGACTAATGGGGATGGGCAGTTTCCGAAAACATGGACTTGCATCCTGAACTGCACTACTTCTCTGTCCAGAACATGGTTTTTGAACCCTAACCCTAACCACAGAAAATGTAGGTAGTCACGGTGGTCCTCTCTGACCACAAAGTTGTAAAACATTTGCTCCACATCTGCCATGACTGCGTATGGATCTGTCCGGAAACGCATCAGGACCCCCATGAGGGTTTAGTTGAGATCTGGCCCTTTAAGCAGCACATCACTGAGAGAGATTGTCATTATTGTCACGTTACACACTTGAATCAAAGACTACCTTGATTTTGGAACAGCTGGCTCAACATGGCCCTTGCTTAAGATCTTCTCCATAAAGTCAGCATAATGCTCTCTCAGTTTTTTTTTTTTTTTTTTTTTTTTTTTGAGGTTTCAGTGTTTTGTGGAGTGACATTAAAAAAGTTAGGGCTTGTTCCCTGTTGTTGGGCAGGTGATGTCTGTCTGGGGTACTGAAATGGGAGTGGAGCTACCCAGTTATTTCTGAGTTCATTTTGAGTAGTATCAAAACGTTACTGTTAGTGCTGTCATGCAATTAAAAAAATTGAGAGATTAATTAATTATGATTTGTAATTAATTAATCTAATTAATCTCTTTTTAATCTCACCTAAAAATTTGCTGAGAAAAGCTTCAACTTGAGGTATTTTCATTTAAATTCATTATTACATTATTGTGGCAGATCAAAAGACTGATATAGAACAAAAGAAAGTGACTTTATAAAGTTATTTATTGTTTAACAAACTTTAACAGATGCAGTCACATTCCACAGCATCATCATTATTATTACTATTACTAATCTGCAGTGTTGGGAAGGTGACTTTTGAAATGTATTCCCCTACAGATTACAGATTACATACCCCAAAATGTAGTTTGTAACGTAATCCATTAAATTACTTAAAGTGAGTAACATAATCTGAATACTTTGGATTACTTGATATTGTCATGCTTTTTAAAACGACATGAATGTAGCAACTGCATCCTGAAAATTCTTGTTTGTTCTCTTCAAATTGTCTGTTGAGCCAAAGTCTCCATGAATAAGCAACTGTTTGCTGTAAAGTAGCAAAGACCAAGATCTTCATGTAAGACTAGGAAATCTGAACATAAGATGTTTTGTCTGCTTAAAAACAATAAAAAGCTCAGACTTTCCTTCACCATATTAAAATATTATTGATAGAGAAATGCTTTATGTATGAGATCACTGGTTTAGTCCTGGTTTAGTCCTGGTTTAATCCTGGTTTAGTCCTGGACTGGTTTAGTCCTGGTTTTAGTCTTGGTGTTAGTTCTGGTTTAGAGGCGCACAGGAGGAAGTGCGGTTTACGCAGCGTACGCGAGAAAACTATGGAGTAAGAAAGCTGTCAAAAATATTCGTGCGCATAAAATTGAAATCCGTGCGTATTTGGGAAATCCGTGCATATTTGGCTGTAGTTGCGCATAAAATAAATATTTGTAAACTCTCAAATGAGTCCAGTCATACATAAAATATATTGTGTGTATTTTATCCATCAGAATACGAATTGAAAAATTACGACATCATGAATTACAATCACGAAATGAAAATTTACAATTACGCTTTCATCAGTACGAATACAAATTCACAGACGGAACTTTACTGTCAAAAATACGTCATCACTTCACAGACATTATTCATCGAGCAGAAGAAACATCGATCAAGATCAAGACTGCGCATGCTCAAGTTTGTAGCAGAGGGTAAAAACAGAGTAATAGCACAAGAAGCTACAACAGCGACCAACAAGTGGGTTAATTAAAATCTACTGTAAAAATGTCTTGAATTCGGGAACCGAACGCTGCTGTATAATATTGTGTAGAAACACCTCCTTTGAACGGGAAATTGCACCTATATGTTAGATAACATAGTGGAGCCAGTTGGCTAACATCCGACGTAACGTTATCCCAGGGCTAATTAGCAAATATCAGGTTCTCTGTATGTTTAGATTAAAACATTCACGACTACAGCCACAGCGAGCATCAGCCAGTCTTCACTTCAGCTGCATTTCTCGCATGAAATGCCACCAAAAGTTCCTCGGGACGCTGAAATGTCCCAGTTTACACCAAACACTACCAAACTGTCCTGGTTACAGACGTCACAGCTAATGAAATGTTACACATTACAGTTTAATGCAGCTTCCAGCATCAATTAATGTTCGTGTTTACAGGCAACACCTTGGTATGTTTACAGTATTTACCGGTAAGTTTAACGTCACCGTGACGTGGATGGATTTGCTAATTATAACCCATTATAACTCATGTATAACCCATTGTCTGAAATGCAGCTGAAGTGAAGACTGACTGATGCTCGCTGTGGCTGTAGTCGTGAATGTTTTAATCTAAACATACAGAGAACCTGATATTTGCTAATTAGCCCTGGGATAACGTTACGTCGGATGTTAGCCAACTGGCTCCACTATGTTATCTAACATATAGGTGCAATTTCCCGTTCAAAGGAGGTGTTTCTACACAATATTATACAGCAGCGTTCAGTTCCCGAATTCAAGACATTTTTACAATAGATTTTAATTAACCCACTTGTTGGTCGCTGTTGTAGCTTCTTGTGCTATTACTCTGTGTTTACCCTCTGCTACAAACTTGAGCTGCGCAGTCTTGATCTTGATCGATGTTTCTTCTGCTCGATGAATAATGTCTGTGAAGTGATGACGTATTTTTGACAGTAAAGTTCCGTCTGTGAATTCGTATTCGTACTGATGAAAGCGTAATCGTAAATTTTCATTTCCTAATTGTAATTCTTGACGTTGTAATTTTTCAATTCGTATTCTGATGGATAAAATACACACAATATATTTTATGTACGACTGGACTCATTTGAGAGTTTACAAATATTTATTTTATGCGCAACTACAGCCAAATATGCACGGATTTCCCAAATACGCACGGATTTCTATTTTATGCGCACGAATATTTTTGACAGCTTTCTTACTCCATAGAAAACACAATCCACACGCGGCGCACGGTGTCCGCGCAGTAACTACGGAAAGAAACGTGGTCCGCGTGTTCTCAGGTTAATGACGATGATGAAGGTGTGTGTTTGTGTTTGTGTGTTTGTGTTTGTGTGCGTGTCCCCTCATGTGGCAGGTCACTATAGGACAGTAGTGCAGATATTATGAGCCTATGCAGGTTGTTTTCACCAGTACCAGTAGCTCCGGTTTGACAAGTTGTAGGCGATTTTATATTTGTTATTTTCTTTTATATTTCACGTCGGGAGAATAATTTCCAAGACACGAATGCGTTTTTACCTGTGCACTGCTGACTCTGTTCTACTGGCTCTTCGACCTCGTCCACTGTGTGACTGACGCCGCCAACGTTAACA
Source organism: Boleophthalmus pectinirostris (assembly GCF_026225935.1). Classification (NCBI taxonomy): domain Eukaryota; kingdom Metazoa; phylum Chordata; class Actinopteri; order Gobiiformes; family Gobiidae; genus Boleophthalmus; species Boleophthalmus pectinirostris. The sequence goes on along the minus strand of NW_026571190.1, from coordinate 14,206,004 downwards.
TGACGTTTACATCGCTATTATTGCGCGCTTTCTGTGTGGGTTTCCGGCAATGAGTGGAATTACAGAAATAAAAAATAATAATAAATGTGTTTTTTTGTGTGTGTGTTGTTGTCCCAACAACACATAAAAACAGATTTTATAATAAAGCAACTCGCATACAGAAACAGTAAAGTTAGAGATTAAAAATGAGATTAACGCGATTAAAAAACATAACGCGCTAAATATGACTGTAATTAATTAATCGCAATTAACGCAATAATTTGACACCCCTACTTACTGTGTATTTTTCTTCTTTCTAATATTGATTACATTCTTACAAAGAGTGAAAAAGCGGGGCGATCATTGTTCAGAATGTTTGTCTTAAAAGAGTTCACAGTGGGTGTATGGGTACCTGAGAGGCAGACATCTTCTATCACTACCCACCCAAGGTCAATGCACCTCGCACGTTCCACACTGTTGGGGTCGTTTACCTGATTTGTAGGCTTGAATGATGTCTCTCCCCAGAACATAGCTGCCTGTCTCTTTTGGATGTCAGCTTGACAGTGATCCTCAGGCCTCTCCAGTCACTGGTCACTTTGGCAATGTTGTCAACTATTTTCTTGGGAGGCAGACCCAGAGGACCGAGCTTAGGAGCCAAGGCTGAAGTGACTCTAACTTCTTCTCCTGTGCACCTCATGTACAATAGGTTGTACATGCACAAACTTAATCTTGTTGGGATCGAATTTGGGTGGTAAGATGTCGCTGTGGAGTTCAGATCAGATAGACTTGTGGTAAGGGTGTCCGATTAACCGTTTTTGGGTGATGGTTGTGTGGGCTTCTTCCCTGTGTTTTTAAAGTTTCATTCATATGTTAATTCACCCTGTAATGAGTCCCTGTGTACATGCTGTGTATGTTTCTGGACTTTGGAGTGTCAATGGGGTTGGGATATGATGTCATATGGACTGTGAATGTATATGGGACAGATAAGGGGTGTGTCTCCAACCTTTAGCATATGCCAACCTGTTATGGGACACGTGTTGGGACAAAACTGCTGTGTATGTTTCCATGAAGATGTTAACTCAACAGTTATGCTGGTATAAAAGGCACCCAGTTTTTCTGTGCATCAGTGGGGGAACGTCGACTGCGTTGTCAAGGGACGACCGACGCACACAGAGACGCCGCGTAGGCAAAATCATGCTGAATCAACTTGAATCTTGAGACCTGTACCTGCCTGAACCAATAAACAGACATGTCTGAGAACTGTTCTAACTCTCCAAGCCTCTTTCTTAAGATCCTCTGTTCAGGCTGCCTCCAGGAGAAGCTGACAGTTGCACCTTCAGCACTAAACCTGGAAAACCTGTCCATGTTCCCAGGTGGCCGATAAGGGCCCTTGTACTTTTTAAAAATAAATCTGTTTGTCCAGCTTCTGATAAAAGAGAACCGTCAATCTCATGGAAATCTAAAACATTAATGGAAATCTGTAACTTATTTTCAGTCAAATCAACCATTTTGAGAAGAATCTGGATCAGTTTGTACTCCCAACACTGCCTGGACTTTTTGCCTCTCATGTTTTGTGAGCTGAAGCATAACTTCAGCTTTGACATCGGAATTGTCAAGACTCAACAAAAGCTCAATCTGCTGTCTTTCAAGACATCCTCAGGGACACCAGCTATACCTATTCTTATATTCACTACCAAAAATGTAGGTGGAATTTGAAATCTAACTTTCCTCTGTGTATAGCTTGTTCCCAATTAAACTGGGAACAGAAGAGGCCAATATTATAAGGACTCAGCTTCACAAAGAGTCCAGCCATTTTTCTGAGCTCCAAAGGGTTCAGAAACTGATTCATTTTGAAATGAGAGAGTCATCTTAGTTAGGCATTTTAGGAAAAATAGGCTGAAATGATAAGGGGACTATGAATTACTGTCCTAACTAAAACTAGATTAACAACATTAAAATCACACTATGCAACTTTTCTGGTGGAGGTTCCAACTCATCCCAATGTGAGTGGGCCTGAGAGGAGACAAAATGCGACAGTTAGATGTTCAACCCCACATAGGCAAAGTTGAGGCCATCATGATCTGTCCACATCCACGCACCAAAAAAGAGATCTGATCCTTCCTTGGCCTCACCAGCTGGTATCAGCAGATTGTGCCCCAGTGTGCCATGATTGCTGCTCCTCTCACAGCCCTCACTATGAAGAACCGATGAAATCTTGTGAACTGGACAGAAAAATGCGAACAGGCCTTCAGCACACTTGAGACAACCCTGTGTTCTTCCCCAATCTTGAATAGCCAAGATTTCAAAGAAGGATTCCTGGTGCAAGTGGATGCATCCACAGTTGGCTTGGGAACAGCGTTGGTTCAAGGAGATCCAGGAGAGGAATGCCCCATTCTGTACCTCAGCCAGAAACTGCAGTCAAGGGAGCCAGAGGGGAAGGATGAGCAGATCAGACTCTAAGAGCACTGTCCCCAGGGAGAGCATGTGACGACATGCACACCCATTTCCTTGTCTGCTGTGCTCTGTGCACCAAACACTTTCATTACCAAAAATACCAGAGCATCCACAAAAGTACTGTCCTTACTGCAATAATATGCAACATTGAGACCGGAGAGAATGTCCAGAGTTTAGACATTCACCATGGATCAGTCATTTACTACTTCAATCCAGATCTTCAAAGTAGCTGTGTTTTGCTCAAGATGGTGCAAGTCCTTCTCCACAGTGGCAGACCCAGCCTTGACACATACACCACACTCAAGATCTGAATGAATCTCAATGGCCCCAGAGAGGACTTGGTGCTCAGAACAAGCTGCCAAGACCTAACCATAAGCTGCCAAGACCTACCTATCACGCAATTCAGTCTCATTTCCTCCATTTCCCCCACCGTACATCAGAAGCACTTCCATATTCATAAGGCCTTTACTGCAGCAAAACTTGGCCTTGCTAAGCACTCTCATCCTGTTGATTCTCTGCAAAAGTACTAACACCATCTGTCCCACTTCATTCATTCAGTAAAGCTCAGCCACTGTTCCTCAGCAGCTCAGACTATTCTCACCGCCTCATGAACATGTGCAACTTGGTCCACTGGGGGGCCCAGCTGCTCTCAAGACTCACCTTGGATGGACTCTTCAGGGTCCTGCCAAAGTCCTTCAGCATCAGTTGTCCAGCCCTCAGTGTCTCTTAACAATCTTCTCCCTCTGTTGTCCACCTCAGTCATGTGTCCAGTCAGAAGTCCACCATCAAGATAAACCAGGATGATGCTGTAAACAAGGCAATCAAAAGCAATTAAATCCAATTATGACTCTCCTCCACCTAGGACAGAAGAGCTTCCATTTCTTAGTGTCCCAAAGGAAGCTGTAATAGATCATCTGTATGGCACACAGAATTACCTCACTGAAGGCCTTGTCAAAGTAACTTCTCACAGTCAAGAGATCAGACAGTGCACACCACCTAAAGAGCTCACAGTGCAACATCTACCCCAGTTAGCATCAGATCCAGAGTTACAGCCGCCGAAGCCTCTGGCCTTCATTCCTCCATCAAAGGGTACCCTTAGAGACTCCCTGTTCAGTCATTTCCTGCCCTCTTGATCCAGTTGAGCTGTGCAAAGCAGAGCCTTGGCACCTCGTTTTCAGCTCAACTCCCTCTCATCCGTCTCTTCTTGATGCCAGCCAAATCAGCTGCATCAAAGGGCTACTGACAGCTTAAGTTCGAGCATGCCATAGGGTGGCTACTCATTCTCACAGCCCTGAAAGTTTACACCCCTTAGACCTCCTGGACACCTTGTACTCCAGGCCTGTCCATGAGAATGTAAATCATTTCAGTATAATGTGTAATTCTGTTTCTTTTTTATTTTATTCAGTCTGGGATCCATTCTATTCACATTTGTCGTTTACGTCAGAAAGTTTCCAAACTTGTCTTAAATTGTTGTCAGTTAATGTCATGTTAAACATTCATTACCACTTTCTAATTACTGCATTAATTAGTCCCGTACCTGTCTTCTGCATCTTTGTTGCGTAATCTGTGCTGATGATGCATTCATTGACCAGCCGACATTCCCGTTTTCCCTGCACCCTGTTGCCACCACAGGCCATGTATATGAATGGCACCGTGTTCCAAATAGGAAGTTTACATGTGGGCTCCTTCTCCTCCTTCTCACCCTTCCTCCAATTGACTTACATTGGGATCTTGTCGCTTCTCTCTCTGTAACTGCTGTGGTGAGCCTCCTCATTTTGGTCTTAAAATGTTTGTATTAACCCGCTCTACATGATTCTGAATTTTTCATTCTATTATTTTGTTCCTAAATCAAGATATGAACATAAATAATGGCCCAATCAGATGCCTTCATTCCCCAAGGTCGCTCCTGCTAGCATTAGTAACAGATTTGATTGACAACTAGTGCATTACGTTGTAAGTACGTTATAAGTATGTTATAAGTAAGCCCCATTGCTGTTTTCCGGTGAGAAGGGTGAGCACATTTAATCTCAATCATGATTGGCTCTTGTGGTTGCTATGATACTCACGGTCGGATTTCCAGATATGGAGGGTGGCTCCAGATTCGGTCCTGTAACCGTTATTATCAGGAGCTTCATTTGAGCAGCGCTGAACGCTGTGGGTGACATGACATCCCACTCACTTAGTCCACTTCTTTTATACAGTCTATGGTTGCCATCTGTGGTGCGTTCAAGGGCCGTGGTCATTTTGAGTTTTAGATGAGAAAATGCCATCAGGCCGTTACCAATGTTGTTACACTGTATCATTGTAAATAGGTTTCATTTTAAGTATTTCTGTGCACTTTTACTTGTTTGTATTTGTATTTACTTTATTTAAATATTTATGTTATTATTGTCACAATTATTGTTGAACATTAATATAATTGCTTCATTTATTCATTACTCTTAGTATTTTATTTCTGTCTTCATAGAAGCCTTGAAGCTGTCATGAATCTGTCATCTCATCATTGTCTTATATCATCATGAACATTCATCATCAGTAAAGAGTGGTTAAATGTGCATTAGCGTCCTGTTCATTGTCCTGGCTGGACAACCTGGGAAGATTGAAGATACTTAAATCAGCCCTAAAATACAGTCCTTTCTGAGGTCACAAATGTGGGTGTTCTTCCCAACACCTTTACACTAGATTAAGATTGGATAAAATAACTCAACAACTTTATCAAGTTTAAATAAATCCTGTTTGTTTTGTGTAACAGCTGTACCTTTTCAGAACAGAAGTGAAAGAGGGGGGAGTTTCCAGTCAGAGAGAAGGCTTATAAATACTGGTCTGGAGTCAGGTTTGGTCTACTCCTGGTCGGGTCCTGGTTCATTCCTTGCTGAATTCTGCTTGATGGAGATGAAGGTGCAGGGTGTGGTTCTGCTGGCGCTGCTCTGTGCTGTGGCACAGGGAAAAATCTTTGAAAGATGTGAATGGGCTCGTCTTCTAAAGAGCAGAGGGATGCACAACTATGAAGGAGTGAGCCTGGCAGACTGTGAGTGCAAGACCAGAACTAAACCAGAAATAAACCAGGACTAAACCAAGACCAGACCAGGACCAGTCCTAGACTAGACCAGGGCTAAACCAGGACTAGACCAGGACTTTACTAGGACTAATCCAGGATCAAACCAGGACTAAACTAGGACTAAACTACTAAACCAGGACCAGCAATGACTAAACAAGGACTAAACCAAGATTAAACTAGGACTAGACAAGGACTAGGGCAAGACTAAGCCTGGCAGACTGTGTGCAAAACCAGAACCAAACTAGGACTAGAGCAGGGCTAGGACGAGGAGTGGAATGGACCATGGACTAAAGCAGGACTAGACTATAGGACTAAAACAGGACTAAACAACAACTAGAAATAGCCAGCAGGAATATAGAAAAGGAATAAACAAGTTCTAAAGCAGGACTAAGGGTGTGTTCCTGTTTTGATCCTGATTTGAGCTCAGTCTAGTCCTGATATAAACCTGATTGTCTGGTCTAGTCCAGATTTAATTCCAGATTTAATTTAGATCTGCTACTGGACAAAATCTGTCTACATATGTCCATATAATGTCCTGTTAATATAATTACAGTTTTGTGCAATATTTTAAGTAGCCCTTGTTTCTTCAGGGGTGTGTCTGACTCAACACGAGTCTAACTACAACACCAGAGCCACAAACAGGAACACAGACGGCTCCACAGACTACGGCATTTTCCAGATCAACAGCAGATGGTGGTGTAGAGATGGAGGAGTGAACTCCTCCAACGGCTGTGGAATCCAATGCTCAGGTAAAACTCAGTACTGCGGCTACTGCAACTCGGCAACTACTACTGTTACTACTACTCCTACTACACCTACTACCTTGTCAGTGCCTGTATGAAATGAAAATGTTAAGCGGCTTTGAGGGTTTGGAAAGATTAATGGATTGCCATTTTACTATTACTACAACTACTATTGTTACTTCTATTACTTGAAAAACTGCTGCTGCAGATACTACTGCTATGGAACTACTACTAATAGAGAAAAGACATTCAGTTCTGTCGAATGGACTAAAGTGTTCAAAGATGACTGCTGGTGAACACTGCCTTATATCTGCCTAAAGAGAGACAACAGAGAATCAAAACCTAGGAGAAAGGGTGTAACTACTCCTTACACAATTGGTGTTTCTGAAAAGCTGCAGAGGATTTTCAGACAATGTGAAATCCCCGTGTATTTCAAATCTCCAAACACTCAGACAGAAACTGGTCCTCCCTGACAAAACCCTGGGCCACAAATAAAGCAAACTCCATTCAGAGTAGTGAAGACTGCAGAGAGTGTTATATTGGAGAAACAAAACAGCCACTGCATAAGACATCTCCATCTTAAAGCCACTAACCACTCCTTTGAGGATAGTGAGGTTCAGATTTTAGCAAAACAAACAGAAACTAAACAAATCCGTGTGTTAGTTTCAGAAAAGTTACCCCCTCCTCAGGCAGATATAAAGTAGTTTCCGCCAGTAATCTGACCAGAACTAAAGAAGTTGCTTGGATGAGCTGCTAATTGTCTTTGATCAAAACCTTCTCTCCATTTGACAGAAATTAATTTCTCTTTGCTATGGATCCTATCTGGACAACTGAGGGATTACACATACAACTACTACTAATATTTCTTCTTAAAACGTAAAAATTAGGGTTAAATGGGGATGTGACCTGATCCCACCCAACACTAGATAAGTATAAGGACTAAATATTTAAAAAGATGCTTAAAACAAACCAAAATCTAGTTGGCCTAAACCAGGACTAAACAGGCCTTAGCTTGGACTAGAGCAGGACCGAGGTGTGGAGGGAGCAGAGCCAAACATGTTAGAGTTTTCTTTTATGTTTATCTGATCTTTTTTTCATCTGACTCATCAGCTCTTCTCAGCGATGACCCGTCTGTTGCCATTGAATGCGCCAAACGAGTCGTGCGGGACCCCAATGGAGTCTCAGCCTGGTGAGTCATGTGACCACAACCAACCAATCATAAACCAGAGTCTTATTTACAACCAGAACACTTTGTTTTAAAATATAAAGGGAAAGTAATAAAATGTCAGAGATCAGAAGTCTAACCCACAACCTCCTTACTGAGAGGAGGAGACAGGATAACTACTCTGCCACTGTAACACTTACTGATTTTCTCTTTCTGTTTTTACAGGGTGGCATGGCAACGTTACTGTCAGGGCCGAGACCTGAGCTCGTACATCGCTGGATGTGGAGTTTAAAAGAACATCATAATTTCTTCTTTCTGATAGAACTTTGCTTGATTTTTAACACCGAATCAGTAAAGTTTTTTGTGATTTCTTACTGTAAACCTGAGGCAATAAAGAGTTTGAAGCATTTCATGTTTTTGCTGCTTTCTAGAATTGATGATCAGTATTTAGGATGACGGGGAAAGTGTCTGGGAAGTAGGAAGAACTGAAAGCCTACCTCTTCTAATGTACTTGGCATGAAATGTTTCAGAATTACTATAGAATTTAGTTTTTATACAATAATTCAATAGTATGAACACAAACATTAGTTTTTATTTTTTCTATTTTATTCAATATGTTCAACTAATCAAAGTGAAGTTTATTCTGGCCTTCGTGTGAAACCAATTCTTTCTCACATCGGAAAGTTGATCTAAAAAAGTAGCTGAGCGGATGTGGCTCACATTCAGAACTAACCACTGAAGGTGCACCATGGCTTTACATCTCAGCGCTGTGCTCTTACTCTCAGGTAATTGTTATTTAGTTTTAATTATTTAGGAAATACAATGAGATACATGTTTGTGTAGAGCAGATTTAGAAGTATTGTTGAGGTTTTTTAAGGGTAAACTATATAACTGGTCTGGTGGAGGATCCATAGAGATGTTATTGCTCTGTCTGGATTGTTCCACAGTATGGCATTATATTTTTTACATATATGAATATTCAATAACAGGCAGACACCCCCCACCCCCAAACAGAAAAGTGACATTGTACACCGTTAAATGAAGTTCATTTGAGCCTTTTTCATCTGTTACAATATTTTAAGATGTTTTATCTAATACCCTTTTACGCATTATTCAGGCTATATTTGCACCTAACATTGGTATTGCATTTTTGTTAAAAATAACTGTATCTGTAATGTATCTTAAAACAAATAAACTGTTCACACTGTCCACCTAAGTGATCTATAGAACAAGAAAAAAATGTGGTGGATACAGAATTTGTTTACCGTGAATAAGGGTTGAATGTGCAATCAACTACTGAAAAATTTATTTAAAGTATTCATCAAAACTATATGTAAAAAAATGGCTTGTGATGATCTTGTAATTTTTTTATTCACCAATCTTCCCTCACATTTCTCTTTGCAGTGATCTCTTTGAGTTTATCTGAAGTGAGAGTTAACCTAACAGCTGTTGTGGGATCATCTATAACATTTCCAGACCCAGTGAAGGAGAGAGGATTTTTTTCATTTGGACCTAAATTTGTTGCTTCTGTTTCTGATGGAGTCTTTAAGATTAAAGAAGACATTTACACAAACAGACTTCACTGGAACAGCAGCACTGGACGCTTCACTCTCTCAGATCTACAGAAAAGTGACTCTGGAGTTTACACCATCGACTCTAAAAAAGGAAATGTGTTTTCTAAATATTATGAACTCAGACTCTATAGTAAGTAACATTTTAAGCATTTGTATTAAAACAAAATATCACTCAGTAAAGAAAGACATATAACTGATAACTGTTCAATAGCATTTGTCTGAACTAGAACAATACAAAATAGAAAGAAATCAAACGGTACTTTCATCAAATAAGATCATTGTAACAGCAGTGGGAGCCCTATGTTTGGAAAGCAGAAATAGCCACTATTATTATAAATTGTTAATGAGTCAGATCAAGCTTCTTTTTTTTTTACTTATCTTTTAGAAATAGAGCTTTCATAATTAATTATTCTACAAACAGATCATTAAAACACTGCACAGATCACATGTTTTTCTTGTTTGATATACCGGACTAAACCAGCAGAGAACAATATATTTTAGTCACATATTATTATTTAAATCATTGTTTTATGTGATAGACTCAATAGAAGAAGAGATGAATTGGAATAGTTGCCATATTTCCCCAGCTTAGCACACGTTTGCTGTTGTGTTTGTGATGCGTATGAGACCATTGGCGGGCAGTGAGCTAGTAGTAATGCCCAAGTGTGAGCAAGAATGAGGAAGTCTAAGTAACTCAGGACGGAAGCTTAAGTAAAATCAGAAAAGAAAAACAATTGAAACTAATAAGCTGGACCCCCTCACACACAAACAGACTGGGCACTGATATTGTATCTGGTGACCATGAACGTCCCTCATTTGGTTGTTCACTTAGACCCTTAGTTCACTTAGTTCACTTAGGTTGTCCATTTAGACCCTGTCCCTGATCTTACTTATTTAGAGAAAGTCCTATTTTTCTCTGGTGCCTTACGAATTTAATCAAAAGTGAGATTTAGGTCAATACATATAAAACTGATATATTATCCATTACTTTTCACATGCACTGGCTTACAGGGTTGTAAAGTGTTGGCACCTATCCCTGTGTGTCTGTGTGTGTTACGATCATGGTTATGATTGGTAAAAACTCATATGGCGTTATTGTCATTGAGTTTAAATTTCCTGTCCCTCCATCTTCCACCACATTCAACAAACTGTCCCTCTTTTTCTTCAGTTTGAGATGGTTGCCCTAAAATTGTGGTTTTCAAATCCTAGAATTACATCATAGCCTATACTCCCAGATGTTACAAGAGCTACATTTCGATACTGAATACATGAAACTTTGCCATGAAATATGTACAAGGTAAATTCACAAATAACTGTATATAACAGACTATACAAAGAAGTGGACAAAGGGAGTGCGACATCACCCACAACTTTCAGTTCCAGTCAAATTAAACTCACGAGACTAGCAGTTATAGGAACAAATTTGAAGCCAGTTCCATATTATGAATAAGAATTTATGGACAAAAGAGTGACATAAAAACACCTGGACCACAAAGAGCTGGTGAATATGAACATTTTAATACCAAAATGAAGAGGCTCATTGCAGTAGTTACGGAGAGACTGGTAACAATTTCAAGTCAAATGGAGCCAGAGTCGATGGAGCCGGAAGTGCCCCCATGCTCACTTTCTATTTGGAACACAGAGGCAGCAAGGGCTAGCTATGTCCAGTCTATGGTTTAGCCTGATTTGTATTACTAAGTTGACCCATAACAAGCATCTTTAATAATATTCATTTTAGTTGCCTGCCCTCCATCTGTAATAGGTCTATTATTGAGCCAGGATGTTTTGATGTCATCTCAAACCCGACAATTTATTTTATTTTATTTTTTACATTTTCAGAGCCATTGCCACTCCCAGTTGTGTTCCGTGTGAACGTGAGCGCTGACAGCTGCACTCTTCAGTGTTCAGTGAATCTCACAGAGCAGACCACACTGAGCTGGTTCAGAGGAGAGCAGCGTGTGTACAGCAGCAGCTCTGCAGTGCTGCTCCTCACTGTGCAACTGCAGGATAACACCTCAGAGCACAAATGTGTGTCTCAAAACCCCGCTGATGAGAAGAATGTTATAGTTAATTTCACCAATGTATGTCATTTTGTGGAGTCACAATCATATGAAAACACGAGCGGTAAGAAAGTATATTTTTGTTTTAAGTTCCTTCATTAATTCACTCTGAGGAAATTAGAACAGTTCGTGTAGATTTTTGAGAAATTCAGAAAATTCCAATTACAAAAAAGCAGACTGAAAAGCTCACCAAAGCTCAAAATAAGTCAATTTAAAACAAAGTCAAATTTCAAGTCTTTGTGGCCCAGTTGATCTGAAATCAGGCTTGATAGAGTCTGGGTCAGAAAAAAAAAAAAGTTAGGTTAGTTAAGTTAAGTTAGGTGATAGGCCTAGTTGAAAACCATGACTTTTGGGATGATACAAAAGCAATATAGTCTAGTTCAGGGGCTTCCAACCTGTAGCTTGGAGCTCTGCACTTCCTTCTGTGAAGCCCGTGAAGGGATTTTAGAATCAGGCCTTTATGTATTGTGCTGAATAACACAAATTTGAGTAATTTTAATTAACTGCCTTTTACCTTCGGAAATGGATCATTTTCATTCCCAACTCTGTGCACTAATAGATGGATTATGGTTTATGTTTTATGGGCAGCTAACTGTTCCCATCTAAGGCCTGTCGTGGTTCTTATAGCTAATGAATACATTTCTTGCAACCTCCAAAATTAGTAACTCTCTGGTATTTTCATTTTATAAAGGCAGCTCACCGGAGGAAGAAGGTTACAGAGCCTTGCCAAGGCCTATAAACATTTTTAAAGCACATAATTACAGACATTTTAATTGTGCCTTTGTCATTTTACCCACAGGTTCAGGGAGTTGGTTGTTCCTGATTCCTCTGGGTGTTTTTGGACTCGCTCTGGCTGTTTATGTGACCGTGATACAAGTAACAACTGAAAGAAAAAGAAAGAGAGAGGCAACAGTCTCCTCTGCCGGCATATGAGCACATAAATAGGCTTGGGGGCCAAGACAGAGTGTAAGTGTGTCATTTTCACCAGTAGAGGAAGTCATCAGACCAAAAACTTCTCTTCTCTATTCCTAAGTTTGAGTCATGTGATGTGACTCCATTAAACCTCTTAGTAGTTTTGCTGATGTGTTGAGCCTAAAGAATCCCATATCTGTAGCCTATGCACTGGACGTTAAATGATAAATATTCACAATTAAATAAGTTTGGAAGGAAAAAAATAAGTGTTGGGTTTAGCGCTCACAAGATGTCACAACTGGGGTTGCAAGTAATTAATTACAAATACTCATGTTACTGTGCCTAATTGATTAAACATACAGACTTAAACATACGTACTTGTAATAAATGTTACTTCTAAATCACAGAAGTAGAAGTTAAAGTGTACTGAAAGTCCCATTTGTGTAATGCATTTGTGTCTGCACATTCTACAGCATCAAACACAGAGAACAGAACTGCACTGTCTGCTCTGATCAGTCAGAGTTTGGCAAAATTCAGTTTAACACTTTTTGATTGATCAGGTTTTGAATAAAAGTATGATTTAAAATGCTTCTAAAATTGTAACTAGTGCTCTGAGTAGTATTTTTCATGCACACTTTTTACTTTTACTTAAGCACAATTTTGGCATCAGTACTTGTACTTTTTTAGCCGCATGACTGTACTTGAATACAAATTTTCAGTACTCTTTTGACCCTTGGACATAATACAGGCTTCACTGTCAGATGGAGAACAGTCAGTTGGCTCATGTATTTATTAAGTATACTATCTAGCCACTGTAATTACTAGGTCTATACCACAGACTGGATATATTCACATATTAGATCCCACTGAAGTGATCGAATGAATATTGAGAATTGTGGCTTCTGCATTGGCTTCCCTGATGAGAAAATACATGACTGCAAATGTAAATGCCATTGTATGTGTAATATGGCTTTTTGTGTAATATGTAAAATAAAAATAAAGTATCTATCTAATCTACATCTACACTGACTTGAATTAATTTTATAGAATTACATAACGCTGTACTTATATGGGCAGAGCCTAATTTATATATTTCTAAATAAATAAAGTACAAAATCCCCAAATGTTTGAACTCTTGTGGTTATGTACCCCATATCTCCTGACCTTTGACATCTCATACTATCATGAAAGTGTTTGAGAGATTTGTTCTAGCTCAGCTCAGACCCCCGGTAGCACCATTCGTAGACCCTCTATACTGTAGTTTTGCCTATCAGTCTCATATTGATGTCGATGATGTGGCCATTTATCTTCTGCAGCAGGCTCACTCTCACCTGGATAGTGTTATTTTTCAATTTCTCCAGGACCTTTAACACAATCCAGCCTTTTCTGATGAGTGAAAAGCTGCTCAGAATGGGTGTCAGAGTGGGTGTGACTGGGGACTTTTTCTGATACCGTGGTCAGTAATGTAGGAACTCCGCAGGGTACAGTCCTGTCTTCATTTCTGTTCACTCTCTACACCTCTGATTTCCAGTAAAGCTCCGGGTCCTGCCATTTGCAGAAGTTCTCTGATGAGTCTGCAGTGGTTGGGTGTATCAGAGATGAAGTACAAGACACTGTTTGCAGATTTTGTGGATTGGTCCCAGGCAAACCATCTGCTCCTGAACGTTGACAAGACCAAGGAACTGGTGATTGACTTCAGGAGAAAGAGGACATCAGTGGAGTCCGTCATAATGTGGAAATAGTGGACGGTTACAAGTACCTCAGCATCCACGTTAACAACAGGCTGGACTGGAGGGACAACTGTAAAGCTGGAGATCTTCTACCAGTCTGCGGTGGCATATGCCTTGTACTTCACTGTGGTCTGCTAGGGGAGGGGCACCAGTAAAAGTGACATTGGGCAGATTGACAAATGCATCCGTAAAGCTGGTCACATGATCAACTGTGCACTGGAGACATTTGTCACAGTGAGGGGCAGGAGGACAGTGGACAAACTGCTCTCCATCATGGACACTCCTGCTCCCCCACTGCACCAGACAATAGAAGGACTAAGGAGCTCATTCTCCAACAGGCTCCTACAGCTTCGCTCAAACACACAAGAGATAGGGAACTACATTCATACCATACTCCATACAACAACTCACCCTTATGTAACAGATAATACTCCCTACAACTGTACAACAACTCACCCTTATGTAACAGATAATACTCCCTACAACTGTACAACAACTCACTCTTATGTAACAGATAATAGTCCCTACAACTGTACAACTCATCCTTATGTAACAGATAATACTCCCTACAACTGTACAACAACTCACTCTTATGTAACAGATAATACTCCCTACAACTGTACAACAACTCATCCTTATGTAACAGATAATACTCCCTACAACTGTACAACAACTCACTCTTAGGTAACAGATAATACTCCCTACAACTGTACAACAACTCACTCTTAGGTAACAGATAATACTCCCTACAACTGTACAACAACTCATCCTTATGTAACAGATAATACTCCCTACAACTGTACAACAACTCACTCTTAGGTAACAGATAATACTCCCTACAACTGTACAACAACTCACTCTTAGGTAACAGATAATACTCCCTACAACTGTACAACAACTCACCCTTAGGTAACAGATAATACTCCCTACAACTGTACAACAACTCATCCTTATGTAACAAATAATACTCCCTACAACTGTACAACAACTCACCCTTATGTAACAGATAATACTCCCTACAACTGTACAACAACTCACTCTTATGTAACAGATAATACTCCCTACAACTGTACAACTCATCCTTATGTAACAGATAATACTCCCTACAACTGTACAACAACTCACTCTTATGTAACAGATAATACTCCCTACAACTGTACAACAACTCATCCTTATGTAACAGATAATACTCCCTACAACTGTACAACAACTCACTCTTAGGTAACAGATAATACTCCCTACAACTGTACAACAACTCACTCTTAGGTAACAGATAATACTCCCTACAACTGTACAACAACTCACCTTTAGTAACAGATAATACTCCCTACAACTGTACAACAACTCACTCTTAGGTAACAGATAATACTCCCTACAACTGTACAACAACTCACCCTTAGGTAACAGATAATACTCCCTACAACTGTACAACAACTCACTCTTAGGTAACAGATAATACTCCCTACAACTGTACAACAACTCACCCTTAGGTAACAGATAATACTCCCTACAACTGTACAACAACTCACTCTTAGGTAACAGATAATACTCCCTACAACTGTACAACAACTCACTCTTAGGTAACAGATAATACTCCCTACAACTGTACAACAACTCACTCTTAGGTAACAGATAATACTCCCTACAACTGTACAACAACTCATCCTTATGTAACAGATAATACTCCCTACAACTGTACAACAACTCACCCTTATGTAACAGATAATACTCCCTACAACTGTACAACAACTCACTCTTAGGTAACAGATAATACTCCCTACAACTGTACAACAACTCACTCTTAGGTAACAGATAATACTCCCTACAACTGTACAACAACTCACTCTTAGGTAACAGATAATACTCCCTACAACTGTACAACAACTCACTCTTATGTAACAGATAATACTCCCTACAACTGTACAACAACTCACTCTTAGGTAACAGATAATACTCCCTACAACTGTACAACAACTCACTCTTAGGTAACAGATAATACTCCCTACAACTGTACAACAACTCACTCTTAGGTAACAGATAATACTCCCTACAAACTGTACAACAACTCACTCTTATGTAACAGATAATACTCCCTACAACTGTACAACAACTCACTCTTAGTAACAGATAATACTCCCTACAACTGTACAACAACTCACTCTTAGGTAACAGATAATACTCCCTACAACTGTACAACAACTCACTCTTAGGTAACAGATAATACTCCCTACAACTGTACAACAACTCACTCTTAGGTAACAGATAATACTCCCTACAACTGTACACAACTCACTCTTAGGTAACAGATAATACTCCCTACAACTGTACAACAACTCACTCTTAGGTAACAGATAATACTCCCTACAACTGTACAACAACTCACTCTTAGGTAACAGATAATACTCCCTACAACTGTACAACAACTCACTCTTAGGTAACAGATAATACTCCCTACAACTGTACAAACAACTCACTCTTAGGTAACAGATAATACTCCCTACAACTGTACAACAACTCACTCTTAGGTAACAGATAATACTCCCTACAACTGTACAACAACTCACTCTTAGGTAACAGATAATACTCCCTACAACTGTACAACAACTCACTCTTAGGTAACAGATAATACTCCCTACAACTGTACAACAACTCACTCTTAGGTAACAGATAATACTCCCTACAACTGTACAACAACTCACTCTTAGGTAACAGATAATACTCCCTACAACTGTACAACAACTCACTCTTCTAGGTAACAGATAATACTCCTACTACAACTGTACAACTCAACTCACTCTTAATACTCCCTACAACTGTACAACAACTCACTTATGTAACAGATAATACTCCCTACAACTGTACAACAACTCACTCTTAGGTAACAGATAATACTCCCTACAACTGTACAACAACTCACTCTTAGGTAACAGATAATACTCCCTACAACTGTACAACAACTCACTCTTAGGTAACAGATAACCCTATGTCCTGTCAGTCATCACATCATTTTTATACAGTTTTCTCCTTACAACCTCTCGTAGACGGCGGAGATATTTTTATTACTTATTTTTGTTTTACTTTGACTTGTGCACATACATTTATATAATTATGCCTTATTGACACCTGTCTCCTCCTCTTTTTTGCTACTTATTTAGAATGTATTATTACCATTCATAAAACTCTTTGTTATTACATTGTGATGTGTGAGCTACTGTGTCCAAGTCATTTCCCTTGTGGATCAATAAAGTTTGTTTAAGTCTAAATCTAAAGGCCACCACACACTACCGGAAAATTTGCCCAATTTTGCTTCTTCCTGAGTTCAGGGAAGTGTGACCAGACTTTGTGTCTTTGTATGTGATTTTGAAGCCGCTATGCTCCTCATGTGAGAGGCGTCAGTGTAAAGGCCGGTTTATAGTTCTGAGTCGGATTCCGCTCAGCTGAGAGCTGACGTCTTGACACAGACCCGAACCATACCAGGAGCTCATCAGAGTCCAGGTGCATCTTGGGAATCCAAACTATTTAATTTGAGTTAATTATTATTATTTTATTTACTGTAATGATAAACAATTATATTAGGCTCAAATGCAAATATTTTCTTGCTTTAGATTTTAGTTACATAATTTTCCTTGTAGTCAAAAATTCCATGCAATGGCGTGTTTACAGAGGAGGCCCCAATATGTGCATAAAGACAGTTTGAACAGTGTAATTCTGACCTTCCTTCCAGCTTAAAGGGATTGTGAGCCAATCATTTTAAGGTCACTTTATTAATCCAGAAAGAAATCAAACCGTTAAAATACATCAACTAAATAGTATCAAGAACATCCAGGCCAGTGTTTTGTTCGCGTTTGGGATCATTTGGTTTGTTGTCGACCACAGGAAATGTAATAGTAACTGTATTAAGTGTATTAAGTGCTAAGTTCTTTCAGTTTCATTATGACATTACCCAAGTAGCTAGAACAACACAAGACTTGCTGTTTCCAGTCAGAACAAGGATATGGTCCTGTTTTCTGCAAAAAAAAACAGGAAGAAAGTTTTGAAAGAACAATAACAATGAGAGAAAAATACCAGGTTACGTAAATCCCTCTCAGCTCTCTGCACGCATTACAAAAAAACATATTTTAAAAAAAAAAAAACTCTGCATGTTTTCTGTTGATTTATTTGAAAGTCTTATATTATACTGGCAGACAATTTTGACAGAAAAAAATGCTAAATGTTGAAAACCAGTCACCTCAAATATTGAATTACAGTCCTATTTAAAACTAGCCCACTACATCTAACAAGATTAAAGTAACACTGTGCAACTTTTCTGGTGGAAGGTCTGTCACCTGCTCCTTTTATGAAAATGTTATTTCCACATGTTATAGGATCAAATAAATCTTTCTTTTACTTATTCCATGTTCAGGATTTTTTAGAGCCAAACAATAGTCCTAGAGCTGGAGTCACTTCCTTGTGTCCATGGAGATTGTTGATGATAATAATCCATTTCCGAAGCCTCGGTGAGTTTTGAAATACAAACATCTTTTTCCTTTGTTACAACAGAAAGGACAGGGCCCAGACCTGCCCTGACCACAGGCCGGCAGCCTTCTGGAGTCCCAAAATAGTCTCTCCCAGTTTCTCTCCAGAGCATCTGAGCTCTGAGTCTTTATACCTGCTACATGCACATCAACTCAGTGCTTTTGTATCATAGTCATGACTTAATCAACTTTTACACTTGAATACAGGCAAAACCATTTCAAATTAAAAGAAAAATTTGAAATGCTAGATTAAGATCAGATAAAAGAAGTAGGCTAATTTATTAGGTTACATAAGTCCTGTTTGTTGTGTGTAACAGCTGTTTTCAGAACAGAAGTGAGACAGAGAGAGGAGGGAGTTTCCAGGCAGAGAGAGGGCTTATAAATATTGGTCTGGACTCAGGTCTGGTTCAGTCCTGGTGTGGTCCTGGTTCAGTCTACTTGATGGAGATGAAGATGCAGGGTGTGGTTTTGCTGGTGCTGCTCTGTGCCGTGGCACAGGGAAAAGTCTTTGACAGATGCACATGGGCTCGACTCCTGAAGAGCAAAGGGATGCACAACTACAGAGAAGTGAGCCTGGCAGAATGTAAGTGCAAAACCAGGACTAAACCAGGACTAAATCAAGATCAGACCAGGACTAATCTAGGACTAGACCAGGTCTACACCAAGATTAAAAATTAGGACTAGATCTGAATTAAACCAGGATTAAACTAGGACTAAAATAAGACAAGGTTAGGATGAAACCAGGACTAGGAGGACTAGACTAAAGAAGAGACTCTGGCAGACTGTGAGAGTAAAACAGGACTAAACTAGGACTTGGAGCGGCCTGGACCATGGACTAAAATAGGACTAGACTATAGGACTAAAACAGGACTAAACAACAACTAGAAATATCCAGCAGGAATATGGAGCAGGAATAAACAAGTTCTAGAGCAGGACTAAGGGTGTGTTCCTGTTTTGATTCTGGTTTTAGCTCAGTTTAGTTCTAATGTAAACCTGATTGGATTCTGTTCTAGTCTAGTCCAAGTTTTGTTCCAGTTTTAACTTAGCTCTGCAACTGGACAAAATCTGTCTACATATGTCCATATAATGTCCTGTTAATATAATTACAGTTTTGTGCAATATTTAAGTAGCCCTTGTTTCTTCAGGGGTGTGTCTGACTCAACACGAGTCTAACTACAACACCAGAGCCACAAACAGGAACACAGACGGCTCCACAGACTACGGCATTTTCCAGATCAACAGCAGATGGTGGTGTAGAGATGGAGGAGTGAGCTCCTCCAATGGCTGTGGAATCCAATGCTCAGGTAAAACTCAGTACTGCGGCTACTGCAACTCGGCAACTACTACTGCTACTACTACTCCTACTACACCTACTACCTTGTCAGTGCCTGTATGAAATGAAAATGTTAAGTGACTTTGAGGGTTTGGAAAGACTATTGGATCATGATTTTACTTTTACTCCAACTATTGTTACTTCTACTACTTCTGCTACTTAAAATCCTGCTGCCACAGGTACTATTGCAATGAAACTACTTCTAATAGCAAAGAGAGAATTCAATTCTGCCAAATGGACAAAAGTGTTTCATCAAAGACGTTTCACAGCTCTGAAACTAACACACCTACAGTACTTGTTTATTTCCTGTTTGTTAGCTAAGTCTACTGAATTGCACTGGTGATAATCAATCAGTCAAGCTTTGTTTTAGACTCTAATGGGTCCATATAGAACACAATATAAAAATTAGGGTTAAATGGGGATGCAATCTGATCCCACCCAACACTAGATAAGTTCTAAACCAAGGAATAAGTTTTTGAAAAGATGCATAAAACAGATCAAAATGTAATTGGTCTAAACCAGGACTAAACAGGCCTTAGCTTGGACTAGAGCAGGACCCAGGTGTGGAGGGAGCAGAGCCAAACATGTTAGAGTTTTCATTTATGTGTATCTCATCTTTTTTTTTCATCAGCTCTTCTCAGCGATGACCCGTCTGTTGCCATTGAATGCGCCAAACGAGTCGTGCGGGACCCCAATGGAGTCTCAGCCTGGTGAGTCATGTGACCACAACCAACCAATCATAAACCAGAGTCTTATTTACAACCAGAACACTTTGTTTTAAAATATAAAGGGAAAGTAATAAAATGTCAGAGATCAGAGGTCTCACCCACAACCTCCTCACTGAGAGGAGGAGACAGGATAACTACTCTGCCACTGTAACACTTACTGATTTTCTCTTTCTGTTTTTACAGGGTGGCATGGCAGCGTCACTGTCAGGGCCGAGACCTGAGCTCGTACATCGCTGGATGTGGAGTTTAAAAGAACATCATAATTTCTTCTTTCTCATAGAACTTTGCTTGATTTTTAACACCGAATCAGTAAAGTTTTTTGTGATTTCTTACTGTAAACCTGAGGCAATAAAGAGTTTGAAGCATTTCATGTTTTTGCTGCTTTCTAGAATTGATGATCAATATTTAGGATGACGGGGAAAGTGTCTGGGAAGTAGGAAGAACTGAAAGCCTACCTCTTCTAATGTACTTGGCATGAAATGTTTCAGAATTACTATAGAATTGTGTTTTTATACAATAATTCAATAGTATGAACACAGACATTAGTTTTTATTTATTCTATTTTATTCAATATGTTCAACTAATCAAAGTGAAGTTTATTCTGGCCTTCGTGTGAAACCAATTGTCTCTCACATCGGAAAGTTGATCTAAAAAAGTAGCTGAGCGGATGTGGCTCACATTCAGAACTAACCACTGAAGGTGCACCATGGCTTTACAT